>NC_138077.1:64958530-65583530 GCF_964212035.1 Myotis nattereri | reverse complement strand
CATGGAGGAGAGAATGGATCCAGACAATAGCTGTTGTCATTTGTGTTTGCTCATCTTTGCCTCCAAACTGGCAAGCTAGAACGGAGTCTTCACTTGGCAACAGCAGCAGGGAGTCAGCCTTTTCATAGATGTGTGGAGAAACGGGGCACCCACAGGTCCAGGGAGCCAGGATTTTATGATTAAAAAAAAGTTCTAGATTCTTCTTTTCTCCTTGCCAACTGATAGTCAATTGTATCCGTTGCTTCTCTATCGCCCCCATTTTATTCAAATCTGCACAAATTCAAATAACCCCACTTCATTCAGACAAAACACATAAAGAGAAAAGACAGTCCATCAAGATTCTGCTTGATGACCGTCTTTGGAGAAAGCTAACACGAGTCTTCAGGGAAGAGAATAAATGGCTCAGAGCCTGGGGTGTGGTCATAAGACCTATCACTGCCTAAGCAAGAGAGGTAATGCAGGGCATTCGAGCCCTCGTCCCTGTGTGATTACTGTTGCACCTGTAACAAGACATGGCCGTGTTTCTTGGGCATTTGATTGTTTGCTATGCATGCATTCCCACACTTATACACTCACCCAGGCAGAGCTGGAATTGAAATCATCTCAAGTGAGAATTCTTGTGATGCATTTAAGGGGCCTGTATTTGACAGGTTGCTACCTAGTTATGAACTAAAATCTCACCAGGCACCCCCTGTAGCTTATCGCCTGTCATTTCAAAACAAAGACATCCTGCTTCCCCTTTATGTGTCACATCTCATCGACTCATTCTCAGCAGAATCTTACTTTCATTACAAGCTCGGTGCCACCTCTCTGACTTTCATCAGATGAGAACTAGAAAAAAAAAGAAAAAGACAGAGAGAGAAGGAAAACAAAATCCTGTTCCATGTTTTGACTTGGATGCTAGGTGTTATTCTCCCAGTCCAGCTTGAAGGAAAGAAAGCCCACCTCACGAGGGGGCAGGCCTGCTTTCCTGTCGGCGCCGCCACCCGCTCTGAAGTGTGTGAAGAAGAGAGGAAGAGACAATTAACACTCAGCGCCGATCTGCATTTCCTTTTTAGCTGCCATTTACACGCTGCTCAGGTTTTGAAAACCAGCATTTCATGCTGCTCCCTAGAGAGCCAGCACCAGCTCCAGCAGGATCCATCTGCACAGCAGTCACACTGCTGAAATCTCAGCCAACCCAGAATCCATTTATTTATATTTTGAAAAACGAGAGCAAGGAAAAGACAGAGTGCGAGCAAGTCAGCGAGCTGGGTGAGAAGAATAGATTCGAATCTAGTAATATTTAACGAACACCCTGGACCAGCCCCCGCACTGGTCTAGACAGGGGTGAGTCGGTGGAGTTTTTCTTTGATCTCCTAGATCAGTGTGAGCGGTGAGTGAATGAGCAAGCGCCCTGTGACAGCAGGGGAGGACAGGCTCTGAGGCTGGAAGCAGGAAGGACACACTCGATGAGTTTCTCGCTGCTCATCAGCCTGTGTCAGCACGCTCTTGCTGATGGGAATAGTAGGGAGAAAGCCGTCCTGGGAGGTCACTGCTGGGGTGGGACCCCTTAGATGCTTCTTCAGGAGGGACATGTGTATCACCAACTTCTCCGGACCAGCCAACCTGCTTTATTTTCTCCAGCAGCCAACAAGTCAATAATTGAAGCATTAATAGCATCGATAACCTTGGTTATTTTATCATTGTTATTTTTTAAGCTGAATTCACCACCACAGGAGGTCACAAGGTCCCTGGTCACAGCTGGCTTTTGAAAAAGGGTTGAGTCATTGTGTGATTGGTAAAACAGAGACGCAGCCTGAGACGAGGGCAATCAAATTTCCTGCTTCAAGGCATCAGTTGATCACTACAGGGGTCAGAAAGAAGTGTTTTTCTCATGCAAGTCCTGGCACCAATATCTAGGTGAATGCAAAAAAAAAAAATGTTATCTTTTTTTTTTTTTTTTAAACAGAGAGAGCAGGGCTGAAAGCCCATCCGTACTTCAGTAGACCTGTGAGGGCTGATTCCACCCAGCTCTGCTCAGATGGCAGCTGTGGTTATAGTGCTACGGACATGTTTCTCAACTAAGCAGGGCAAGATGGCACTGTCTGCATGGGCACAGATTTACCCATGCCCGGGCACAGGTGTGCTTGGATAGGGAAAATCCCACAGGGAAAAGGTAGGAGATGGGGCAAAAACATGGCAGTTAATATAGAAATTGGTGAGTTAAAAAACACACACAAAACACCTCACACAAAACCCTTAGTGGTCTGTGGATGCAGTTACATGCCAGGTCAGATCACATGTTCTCAGGACACAGGGTGCTTTGCATCTCTTAGTAACACAGATGTGCAAATTGGGTTTCTCAGCCCACTAGAGAGGAGACAAAAATAAGGTTATGATAAACAACTTGTTTTTCTGACTCTGCTCTTACTAGGTGGGGCCTCCAATTCTTCAAATTCTCAAATAGTTCTTGGAGTCCCCCATGACAGGGATGTCCCTCTTCCACTGCTCTGACTCAAGGCCATTGGAGTCACACTGCGTGGGTTCAAATAACAAATTCATTTATTCAAAGTACATTTAAAAGGAGTGCCCACTGTAAACCCAACACTATTCTAGACGTTGAGGAAGGAGCAGTTCAAGCTCTCGTGATTTAGGTTCCACTGAAGGGAGACAAATACAAATAAATAAACAACTACATTTATAATATTCCAGATAGAGATAGACACAATGGGAAAAACATGTTGGGTGGGGATAGGGAGAAAGGGTGGTGAAGATAACAGTTTTTTAATCTTTCATCAATCTGGCAGTGACGAGCTTATTTCTGAGATGATAGTTTAGTGAAGACTGAATGGAACAAACTATTTTGGGGGAAGAATCAAAGAGAGAGAAGCAGGCACAAAGCCAGCGTGGCAGGAGCAGGTCCCAGGAACAGCAAGGAGGCCGGTTGACTACATGCATCTGGATGCCAAAGGAGAAGTCTAGGCTGGAGCTGTCACCCAAGGAATGACTGCAGCTAGAGAAGAGAAAAATCTGAAGACTAAAACCTTAGGGGATCCCGACATATACATCTTGAGGGAGATGGGGAGGAACAAGTAGAGGAAATGGAGTTGATCACCTGGTGAGAAAGTGGTGACCTAGAAGGGAAGAAAACATTTTAAGAAGGAAGGGGTGAGCACCTGAGTCAAATAGTACTGGCAATTCAAGTTAGACTCAGAATTTACCACTGTATTTAGCAATGGGAGATCATTGGTGATTTTAATAAGAGATGTTTCATAGTGGAGGGAACAAAAGTCTCCTTGGACGTGTTCAAGAAAAGACAGATGAGAAAAACTGATGTGGGTAAAAGCAACCATTCTAAGGAGTTTTATTATAAAGGGGACAGAAATAGAATAGGAGTTTGATTTAGATGTGGGGTCATAGGAAGCTGTGTTTCTGACTGAAGAAATAACATCATGTTTGTGTACTGATTTAGTAGAGAAGGAAAACTGATGCTAAAGCATGAGGGGATGAGATTTTGTGCAAACCGGCAAAGTTGGCTTTGGATAGAAGACAGACAGTTCATCCACAGCAACAGGAGGGAAGGTAAAGTACACAGACAGACAGAAATGCAGGAAGATGGTAGGTGTGATGGTAGAAACGTGCTCCAATTTTCTCAGTCAAATGGGAAGCGAAGTTCTCAGCTAAGAGTTGGAGGCTTGAAGAGAGAGAGGAACAGGAGACATAGTCTTGGGCAAGTGTGTGGATTAGGGAAATGCCATAGGCTACCAGGCAGCACTGAGGGCACGTGTGAGGTTTGTGGTAACACAGAAATGAGACTAGTCAGCATGGCTGTTTTCTTCAGTCTTGCTTAACTGCTCAGCTGCAGGCATGTAGTTAAGGGAAGTGCTGGTTTGAAGTAGGTGTAGGGTTTTGCCAGCTTAGTATAATGAAAGGAGAGTAGGCTGAGTCAGCTGAAGGCATACAGAGGGGGTAATACAATGATGGCCCACAAGTCTCAGTTGGGTAAGGAGAGTAGGAGGCAAGGCAAGGGTGAGGGACAATAGAAAGGTGCCAAGTACAATCGTTTGAAGGTCCTGGGATGGCCCAAGGATGGTTGGAGCTGGAAGAGTAGAAAAGGAGAGCTGCAAAGAGAGGAGGCAGTGGTTGGAGCGGGAGACATTGAAACGGTGCAGCTGCCATTGTAGTTGTTGGTGATGTCTAGGCAGGGCACCGTCATGGGGAGGGCGCGCTGAGGTAGGGTAGAACAGAGGAGAGGAGGTGAAATAATTGGGGGCCAGCACGAAGTTCCAGGACCACCCTTCCTGTTGTAGTTGACAAGGTTGGTGCCCCTAAAGCCCAACTCCATGAAGTCTAGTTAGACGTTGAAAGAATCAATAGTTGTAATGCAAGTAGAGGGCCCGTGTGAGGTTTGGAAAGAGTCCAGCTAACCCAAAATCTTCAAGGAATGAGTGGGAGGAACATAGAGGTCATGATAAGAAAGGGGACAGAGAGAGAAGAGAAAGCCCAACTAACTTATCCCTGGGTCAGGGGTTCAAGAAGAAGTGGAAGTGAAGACAGGCTCCATTTGGGCAGTTGTAGGTTCTCCGTTTGTTAGTTATGTGACGCTGGGAGAATTATTTAACCTTCCTATGCCTCAGCTTTCCTAAATGTAAAATGGAGACAATAATTGTACCTCCCTCTCAGGGTCTTCCTGGAAGACTCAATGAGATACAGTGGTGTCCTATGCTTATTACAGTACCTGACCCCACTTTTTTTTTTTTTAATTGAAGCAGGTTTATCAGCTCTCTGGATTACCATAGCCCCAGTATTTTTGAAGAAACAGATTGAGCCCATTGGCAGGTCCTGAGTTGCTTGTCAAAGAGGGTGAGGTGCAGGGCGGAGACCAGACAAAGATACGGACTTAGCCGTGAGAGGTGCGGTTCAGAGAGGAGGGTGAGGGAAACAGGCCCACAGCCAAGAGAGAACAATTAATATGTAGGGGCTGAGGGGCTTGACTGAAGAAATGGAAGTAAAACATGTTTCTAATCAGAGCCACATCGAGGGCTGCCTGGAGGCTCTGTTGGTAATTGACATGCCTCTGACAATAATTAGAAACAGTTTCTGGGGACTTACAGGATAGAGGCACCTCATGACATTATTTACCACAGAGAGCAGTGTCTGGAGTGAAAATGGATATTATTGTTTCCACCAAACACATTAGAAGGTGACTTCATGGTGAATAGATTTTTCAAGATAATCTGACATTCGCTGACTTTCTACTTAACCCCTCTTAGTCACAGAGGCCATTACCGTAATGACAATACCTGGATTTATCTCTGTTAATGACAGAAGGCCTATGAGCGATAAATCCTCCCCATGTGGGCCCCAGCTGCGCACCCTGAGCCGCTGAGACACTTAGGGATTCTGGGAGTGCAGCAGGCCCAGAACACAGCTTCCGTCCAAGAGCGAGTCACCCACAGAGGTCGAGGAACTGGATTAGCATGAATGAGTAGCATTGCCTTTTTCTCATGTGAGCTTTATTTTATGTCACTTGGTATTAAGTGAGATAATGTATATAAAGTGCTTGGCACAGAGCCAGCACATAGCAAGCCCTTGGAAAGTGTTGATCATTAATTATTATTTCCTTGGGTTCTTCTGATGAGATGTAGAGGCTGCCCATATTCGGCACACTCCCAGAGCTGAGGACGGGAGTCGAGTTGGCGGAGATCAGTGCCATTATGGGGCTAGTGGATTGTGTTCCCCTTGGGAGGCCCAGGGTTCAGGGGAATGGTTTTTACTTTGAGTTGCCTTTTCGTTGGGAATAAGCCAAAAGAGAGTTTACCAGCAAGGGTACTACCTAGGCCAGTGATGGCGCACCTTTTGAGCTCGGCGTGTTCGCATTTTGAAAAACCCTAACTTAACTCTGGTGCCATGTCACATATAGAAATTTTTTGATATTTGCAACCATAGTAAAACAAAGACTTATATTTTTGATATTTATTTTATATATTTAAATGCCATTTAACAAAGAAAAATCAACCAAAAATTGAGTTCGCGTGTCACCTCTGACACGCGTGTCATAGGTTCGCCATCACTGACCTAGAGGGTTGAAGTCAAAGCTTTATTGATCAGGCAATATGCATTTGCCTCCTGCCCCTTCTGTGCTGGCAGCTGGGTGAGCTCCGATGTGGGCTTGGGGAAGGAGGCATGGGGTGGGGCATCTATAATTGTAACCCAGACTCCATGCAGAGGGGTGACGGGAGCCCGTCAGCTCACCTCATGCTCCAGCCAGTTCACCAGGATGGGAAACAACAATAATAACGTGTTGAGGTCTAAGCCCCACAGATGATTCTCAGAAGGAGCGCTGTTGGCATTTTGGGAGGGACCATTCTGCACTGGGTGGGGTTGTCTCAAGCAATGCAGGATATATGGCCCCTGGGGCCTCTGCCCACTCAATGTCAGTAGAGCCTCACATCTCAAAGTGCTGCAATAACCAGAAAGATCCCACACATACCTGAACCTCCTCACTGCATGAGGGGCAACATGTCTGGAATGTCCTTCGTAAAACTGCCTGCCTATCAGCCAGCTGGCCAGCCACCTGGATCAGATGGGTCACTGCCTGATGCCGGTCTTGAATGGAGGAGGCTGGCAGAGAGAGCTCTCATACGTGAATAAGCGTTTAAGGATTGCAGATCCCGACTGGCCCCTCCTTGGGGACCTGACCCTCTCTGAAAGGGCCTGGTGTAAATGTCCCATTCCCTCACATGCCATCAGCAGGGGGGCGTTGACATGAAGGCTAATGAAGCTGAAGAGCCAGAGCCTCTTCCAGAGCTTGCATGAAAGAAACTTGATAAAATCCCCAAATTTGAAACAATTCTAAAATTTTATGTGACATGACCACTAACACCTCATTTGAGAAGTTCGACTGTGGAGTAGAATCAGGAATAGTTCTAAACTATTACGTCTGTGTGTGTGCCAGTGTCTTTCAGCAGTCCTGTGAGTTTCCTGTTTTCCTGACCCCATTTTATAGTTGAGGAAATTGCAGTAGAGAGAGGCTCAACGCCTTGCCTAAGATCACACAGCCCACAGGGTTCAGAGTCAGGATTCCCATCCCCAAGTTTCTGATTCCAAAGCCCCATGAGCTCTGCATTTGGCTACACTGTCTCTCAGGCAGGGAGAGTAACTAATGCAAGGAGGTTTGGGTCAAGGAGAGGGGTTTGTGCTGATCCGAAAGTGGGCGTCCTGGGCTTGGCTGACAGCAGAGGGTCCCTAAGGAGATGAGCATTTGGCTGGAAGGGCAGTGAGTGGAAGCTGGCTGAGAGGAGCAATGGTGGGGGGAGCTGTCAGGAGGGAAGATGAAGACTATGACCAGATTCAACTCAATCTGCAAGTTACTCTTTGTGAAAACAAAACAATGCCATTGCCCTCCCCTCACTGACCAGAGTACATGGAGCCCTCAGGGTCACCAGCTCTGGAACAGAGGAGCAGGCCAGGCAAACAGACAGGAAAACCCGCAGCAAGCATTCTGTGGAGGGTGTTGGAGGGTGCAGCCATTCGAGGAGAGTTATCGGTGAAGATTTGGTATTTGAACTCCATTCTGAGTAGTGTTCTTTAATAAAGCACAAGGATCTGTTCCAAGAAGAGTAAAAAATTGTGCTCAGTGTTGCTTGTTTCTAGTAAATTAAGACTCTTTCACTGCTGCTAAGAATAAACATATAAAATGTGTGAATGGAAAAAAACCCTCATTTTGAACGAGTAAAGGTATCGAGAATGAACATTTTCAGAAAATCATAAATGAAGTCACATATACAAGAAAGTTACACCCCAATGTGGACTTATATGGGGGCAAGATTAGGAAAAGTTTTGCAGGGCCAACAGGAGACACGGTTTCTTACCCACAACAAACGAAGGTATTTCTCCAGTTATCTAGGGAGGAAGAATTAGAAATGTGCACGAGAAACCCCTTTTATATCACTTATTCAGTGTTGTATATAATTATGCTTAAATAAGTTGTGTGTGATTTTCATTACATAATGCAGATTCATTATCAACAACCCCAGTTTTGCCATCACAACATAAAGAGTTAAAATCCACTGGGTTATTTAACAATTGGCAAAATGAAAAATGCACATGCGCTGCGAGTTGTTGAAATGTATCTTTTGGAATTACTAGCATGAGTACATAAAGATATGTGGACAAAGATATTTATTATAACTCTGGTCGAGTAAATTGTGGTCCAGCAGATAGTGGGTAACTATGCAATCATTAAAATAGATGTCATATTAAGTGAAAGAGCAAGGCATACACAAGTAATCTTATTGTGCAATGTGCCAACAGACATTATATGCCTACCCATCTTTGTGTAAACATGAAAGGAAAAAAGTCTGGAAGGACAGTGGATACCTTTGAGAGCTAACGTTAGAAATAAGAAGGGATTTTCAGTTTTCCTTTATTTTTACTTTTTCCCAAAAGGTGAAAGTGGTGGGGTTCGGTGATTTTCTTTTTCCTTTTTGTGGCTTTCCTATATTTTTTTCAAATTTCCTAGAATGGACCTGTGTTGCTTCTCTGATCAAGCTTCATTTCTGCCCGAGAAGCAGGGTGGAGTCGAGGCCAAGCCTATGGCCTGGAGCTGGACTGTCTGGGTCCACATCCCAGCCTGATGCTCTGCGGTGGGGGCCGCTTCACCTCTCCGGGCTACTATTTCCAAGACAGAGCCAGAGACATAGAAGCATAGGACAGAGTGGGGGTGGGTGGGAGGTAATCAACCAAAGACCTTGTATGCATAAATGTATAACCCAGTGATGCAGACCATAGGGTGGTGAAGGCCTGGGGTGGGGGACAAGGGCAGACTAGGAGGAGTTAATGGGGGGAAAGGGGAATATATGTAATACTTTCAACAATAAAAATTTAAAAACAAAACAAAATAAGAAAACGTGGAGATAGTAACAGTACATACTCCATGAGGTGCTGGGAGGATAAGTGAGACCCTTTATGTAAAGGGTGTGGTCAGGATTTGGGAGGCATTGGTCATTGCTGTTGAGTGTGGCCTCCTTACAGCGAAGATCAAGCTCAGGGGTACAGGCTGATGCTGAGCAAAGGAGTACGGGCTGATGCTGGCTGTCTTCATCAGACCCTGGAGGGACAGGACCTGGCTGGAGGCAGAAACAGGTCGATACGATGAGAGTAGAGTAGTGGTGGGACCTCGCCCAGGGTGCTTTTCCTCTCTCAGTAGAACCAAGGGGAAAGGTACAGAATAACCCTTTGGTTTGGGTTCCTGCCCACCTTTCTTGTGGTCCAGCAAGGCTTTCCTCCCTCCTGCCAGGCTCACTCTTGCCTTATTATCTGGGAATGAAGTCTGAATGTTTCAGTAGAAAGCCTGCCCTCACCCTACTCCCCTGAGAGGCAGGGACAAGGGAATCTTTTCTTTAAGATCTGCAATCCCCTGAGCAAATCAGGTCAGGCTGAACTGCCACGCAGTCTTTCCCCAACTTCCCTCATTCTGAAGCTTGAACAAATGATCAGACATCAGGATCTGGGTTCTGCCCAATTTACTGTTGTGCTCGAAAGCTGTGGTTGCTGAAAACAACTCATGGCCCCATTTAGGATTTATTTTCAGATAAATCATAAGCCAGACAAGTCCAGTGTGCTTGGCTCTTTGACTTGACTGGTTAATGTAACAGAAAGGCCTCTAAGTAACTGGAAATGGTCACCTGGGGGCCATCGACGGACAAGTACACACTTCAAATCAATGGAGTGTGTGGAAGCTCCATGTCTGAGGGCAACCCATTCTCTTACTAGGTTAGGCCGCAACTATGCCAGTTTGCCTTTTGAGATCGCTTACAGCTCTGAGAATACAGGGGAAGCACATATGGCCTAGAGGCCGCACAGTCTGGCCCCAGACACTACATCCAGTTTCACGTCTACCAATTTCCCTGGCCCCATCTCTGCTCTCTGCCCCATCCCTCTTAGCTATCATGATAGACTCGCCCATTTCTGCCACACAAGACATGTTTGGCTCTCCAAACCAGCTCAAGCTTGCCCATTTATAGAGTTTTTGTGTTGCTTCTCTGATTGGCTATTTCCAGTGCTTTCTGAGTGACCCAGTTCAAAGAAAATCTGCTTGGTGTCTTTCTAGAGCAGCGGTTTTCAACCTGTGGGTTGCGACCCCTTTGGGGATCGAACGACCCTTTCACGGAAAACACATATATAATTACGTATTGTTTTTGTGATTAATCACTATGCTTTAATTATGTTCAATTTGTAACAATGAAAATACATCCTGCATATCAGATATTTACATTATGATTCATAACAGTAGCAAAATTACAGTTATGAAGTAGCAACGAAAATAATTTTATGGTTGGGGGTCACCACAGCACGAGGAAGTGTATTAAAGAGTCATGGGATTAGGAAGGTAGAGAACCACTGTTCTAGAGCCTTCTGTGCAGAATTGATTATCTCTACCTTGGTGCTAATATTTTGTTCATACTTATCTCTCTTATTTTATTTTTTATTTCACTAATATTTAATTTATTATCTGATTTTATTATCTATACTTATTTCTTCTATTGTAGGTGTTATATAGCTAAACTTCAGTGGGCAGAATAATTTAAAAGCAGCAGCGGTAACAACACTCAATTGAGCACCTATGATGTGCAGGCCTAGGACTGGAAGAATAGTAGGATACCAAATCGATGGGGTCCTGGCAGCATTTTATGTTGTTGAGTCCTCTCTTCCAGGTGGGATCTCTGGTTCAGTAGCTCTACCATGGAGCATGAGAACCAGTGTGTATTAATCATTACAACCTAAATCATAACAATGGGCAATTCTGATTCCAGTGGTCAGAGACACACTCATTGAGTAGACTTATACCTTCTATGAATGTAATGAATATTATTTATAATACTGCTGTAGTATCAATGTGAATGCAAGTGCTTTGAGCCTGGTGTGTGAGAACCAGTCATGTAGCTAGTGAGCGAAGCTCATTAACCATCAAGGACACTCATTTTAATGGTAGTTGGTTGTTCTCCTCCAGTCTTTGAATAAATGGTGTAGTGGTTCCTAAGCAAGTATACTGGGGAACTTGATCCTGCAATACATGAGAAAAGGTGCTAGGTGCTATTATTGCAGAATACAGGAAGTAAGTAGTATTGGGCAGGAAGACGGAGAAATTAATTTGGACTTGGAGAATTAATTTATAGCTAGCAGTTGAATGAAATGCCAAAAGCAAACACACACACACAGGTGTTTGAGATTGTTTTTTTTTTTCACCATTTGCTGTTCATTTGTGTGTTGCTTGCTAGAGCAGAAACATGAGTATAACAGAAGATCTGTGAATGCCAATCTTTAAGACAAGGAGCTGCCAAGGAGGACTGTGATGTGGTCAAAGAATTTTATTTTGCATTTCAGAATTCTCATCACAATTATACCATAATAGACAATATTGAGATATATTCAATTCCAACCCAAAGAAAACCATAACCTGAATAAAAGTCTTTGCAGAGGCTACACAATAACTTACCTTTATAGAATTTTTACATTCCCTGAAGGAAGTGTGAAATTATGCAATTTTTATATGAGTGACAAAATCTAGAAGAGTCTATTTATTCAAGCAGTGGACTTTTAGCAATTCTCTCTCCCCCTGTAGCAGTGTTTTGTTCAGTTTAGTCAGAGGAGTTGGGCAAAGTCCCTGGGATTTAGAAAGAAACACCACATTTACATCAGACATTTAAGTATTCATTAACCAATTATAGAACTATTTGTTGAGCATCTGCTACATGCCAAGCATGGTGTTAAGCACCAGGAGTCAATACTCCACAAAATAGGCTCTCTCTGACCTCACTCTGATGTAGATACAGCCTAGTGGGAATTATGGAAAAGTAAACAGGTAAGTCTAATACAATGTGGGAAACTATATTGAAGTATAGTACACAGAGTGTATGAGGCATATAAGAGGGGTTGCTATTTACACTTGAAGTGATTGATAGAAGTAGCCTCAGCCCCCCCTTTTTTTTATGGCCTGAGAAGTAGAGGTAATGAGTTCTTTAGGAAAGTCCATGAACTGACTCATGGGACAGACAAGGGATAGCAAAAAAGGCAATTAGAGGAATCAATTTAAGGACTAGCCTCTGGGTGGTAATTCTTGGGGATGATCCTTTAGTCTGGTGTCCCTAAAGGCTGGACATGGGTTTGCTGTGTCTTAAGGGTGCTGCCAATTCTCACAGATGTGAATTGGCCCGGGCCTGGAACAAGGCCTCCAGGTAGACTGAACAAGTCTATGCCCAGTGCCCCAGAGGCTTACAGTTTACTCCTTGAGCCTCATATTGGTGGAAAAGCTTCATATAACAGAAACCACTCTGATGAGGTTAAGCAGAAATATTACCAGATACTAAGTGGCTACAAAATTATTTGAACTGGCTTTAGGATGAGCTTCCAAGAATACTCCTAGCCGCTGAAGTCATACAAACCTAAGCCATGAGACCCACCTGCAGGCCCAGTCTGATCCAGACTGGAGCCAATCATGGCAGAGGCAGGAGGTGAAAGAACTCCAGCCTCTCATTTAGGAAGATTCAAAATGAAAACCAGATGCTGACAGGCCTGGTATGTGGACCACCATGGATTCATGCCTTTACTTACTCAACCACATCTCCATGTGCAGCAGACACCTGTATGCCCTGTGTAGTGACACAAGGTGAGCAGTCTGAAATATGAGTCAGACTCCCTTAGAGAAGTGATGGAAGAGTGAATCAGGCAAGTGAACCGGAAGTGTGGAGCACTGTAGCTGAAGTGGAAGAATCCAGAGGCAGCATGGCTGGGGGATGGGTAAGGGCAGAATAAGCAGGGCCCTAAGGGCCCCATTAGGGATTTTTGCCTTTTCCTAAGGGAAAAGGGAAGCCATTGAAAAGGGTTTTAAGTGGGAGAATGAACAGGATCAGATCAGCATTTGAAAGTTGCTCTACAGCCTGGCTGGTGTGGCTCAATTGGTTGAGTGTCATCCCATGCACCAAGAAGTGGCAGGTTTGATTCCTGGACAGGGCACATGCCCAGGTTGTGGGCTCGATCTCCTGGAAGGGGTGTGTGTAGGAGGCAGCCAATGAATGTTTCTCAGATCGATGTTTCTCTCATCAATGTTTCTATCTCTCTCTCTCCCCCTTCCTCTCTCTCTCTGTAAAATCAATAAAAACATATTTTTTAAAAAATTGCTCTACAATTTTAAAAACACTCCATGATTTATTTATTTCTTGAAGGATCACTAGGATGGGGAGGGGCAAAGTAGATATAGGGAGAGCAGTTGAGAAACCTATGCAGCAGTGGTGGAGGTAAGAAACAATAAGTCAGACAGAGGGCGGGGGTAGGAGTAAAGAAGAGAAAGGGACAGGACAAAGATATTTAGAGGAGGACAAAGACAAGATGAGAAAGGAGACCAGTTTTGTTCTTTTCTCTATACTCCAAGTCACTTCAAACTATTTTCACTTTTAAACTTGGTTTTCTTTTCCCATATTTATCTTTTCAACTTCTATCCGAGGATAAGAAAATCAAAGGGAATAGATTCATTTAAACAAAGTCACATCACAATATGGATATGCTTACATATGGCCCATGCCAAAGACTTTGAAGTGATATAAAATCTGTATCAGACATAGTGCCATAAGAGCATGGCTTTTGCAGATAAGAGTATGAGCTATGTTACCCCTGACCAGCTATTTCACCTTCCTAAGCTTCTATAAAATGGGAATAAAAATAATACCTAACTGGGTGGGCTGCTCTGACAATTACATGAGATAATCCATGTAAGCCCATTAGTATAGAGTCTGGCATAATGAAAATGCTAAATAAATGTTAACTAGCATTATTTTTCATTGTGTTTAGCTGGCCATCCTCTACGTCACTGATGGATGCTCATGGGGCCTTCAGAGCCAGCACCGAGCACAGTACAGGCAGTCTCTGTATGCCAGACTCTTGCACAGATTGCAAGGACTCTGAATAGGTGGTTCAACATGTTGATTTTAATTTTGCCTGTTTTCTCTCAAAGCCAGGTTCTGCCTCTGGGACTGTCAGAACTTGTTGGAGAAGCACTGCATGGTGGGAGGATGGGGAGCGAGTGGGGGATAAGGATCGATCTGACTGAGAAGTAGAACACAAGATTTCTGTCCTGTTGGGTGATTTTGATAGTCATTTTGTTTTGGCTCATTTTGTTGCAGGGCTCTGATTTGTTTTATTACTCATTCAGTTACTGAACATTTATCATGTGCCAAGCACTGTTACAGGTACTGGGATACAGCCATGAACAAAGTCCCAGCTTCTGTGGAGCTTAAATTTTGACAGGCTAATCTCTCTTGCCAGCAAATTTTATTCTCCTGGAAGTCTGAGTTGGCCCTAACTTCTTCCTTTGATAGGAATAAAAAGAACCAATGGGACACATTGCCTGTTCTAGATCCATATTGAAAAGAAAGTCCTATTGTTTGGAGTTTGGCGCTTACTCCTTTTGGGGAGAATTCAGTTTATATTTTGTAAGGGAGGGGAATAATAGAGAAGTTAATAACCCCAATGAAGCCTCCTCCTCCTAGTCCTCAAGGTATCCATAAGTTTAATGTATCTGGCATTGTCACAGAGGAAGACACCGAGGCTAAGAGGACAATAGAGGTGGGACTCAAGATTTTGACTTGATACCTCATGCTTTCTTTCTTGTATAAATTGGGCCTTATTTGCTCGATTGTGAACATAATTTAATGGCATTTGCCAGTTGGGAGTTGACTTGATGTTGGTAGTTGAAATTTCTGGCTAATAATTTTACAGTGAGCACAAGTAGACTAATCTTCGTGACATGTTACATAGCTTAGCGCTTCCAAATGCTATTCTATGGACCAATGATGGTGTACAACAAAGTTGTCACCAATTTCAGAAAAATACAAAATAAAGTGAATTTAAGTTATAATTTGTCTTTCCAACATTCTACTATGAAATGATAGTGTTAGTAGGAGGTAGTTAAGTTTTTATTTGCTTGTTTATTGTTTTAAAATGTTGTTTCATACAATGAAAAGTTTGCAAGCCTATCTCTGTCAAAATATATATATATATATATATATATATATATATATATATATATTAAAATTTACTCTTTGGTAAATTGTAAAGGCTGGGAAAACCTGATATAGGAAACTAAATGAAAAATACAAGTTCTGTTTCTGACAATACGGAATACTATATATTTAAAAAATCCTTCTGATGCCATGCACCTAAAAAAGAATGTAAAGTTGGAAAAATTATATACTTAGAAAAATGCATAGTTGCATTGGCAAGAAAGGAAAATTCCTAGAGGACAAAAATGACGAGAAAGCACAAGTCAAAGAAAGCGACATTTGGGAGAAAGAAGACAAATCTCAAGGTGTGAGCAAGGTGGGAAGAAGGATCAAAGACTCTTGTTTAAAGCTAGTGCTCCCCAAAGATGGCATCCTTGTTGAAAAGAGAGAATAGGAAAAAAAGTGCCTATCAAAGAAAGCCCAGTAAGTCCAACTGCCTATCTTAGCCCTGGGATACTAGGAAGGATAAATTTCTCCTGAGAAAGTCATAACCATGAGTCACTGTCATAGGACTTAAGACTGGAATTCTCATTACTAATATGAGCTGAAAAATCCCAAGTTGAGAATTCAAAATAATCTGAGTTGGGTATTGCCTCCAGGTGCCTGGTAGGAGGACACATAAATTTTCCCTGAAGGCATGCACCTTGATTTTAGGCCTCCAAGAATTCCCATAGATATAACTTCAATTAACATTAGCTCATAAATAAAAATCACAAAATACAGCCTATATAATAAAGAGGTAATATGCAAATTGACCATCACTCCAACACACAAGATGGCTGGCCCCATGTGGACACAAGATGGCCGGCAGGGGAGGGCAGTTGGTAGGGACCAGGCCTGTAAGGGAGGGCAGTTGGGGGGGACCCAGGCCTACAGGGGAGGGCAGTTAGGGGTGACCAGGGCAGCTGGGGCGGGGACCAGGCCAGCAGGGGAGGGAAGCTGGGGGGGACCAGGCCTGCAGGGGAGGGCAGTTGGGGGGGACTGGACCTGTAGGGGAGGGCAGGTGGGGGGGACCAGGCCTGCAGGGGAGGGCAGTTGGGGATGACATAATAACACCAGGACTTTAAAAATCCTGTAAAATTCATGCTTTTTAAGAAATAATAGGAGTCACTTTTATTCCAAGATGCCATTTTAATGAAATGGTTTGAAACAATTATTGTCAAAATAATGCATGCTCTTTATTAAAAAAATGCAAACAATACTGAAGCATATAAGGTAAAAATTGGAAGTTCCCTACAGTCCTGGTCCATCCCAGTCCCCACAGAGAGCTGCTGTTGACAATGCTATGTTCATCTTTCCAGATCTAGGTTTATTACATTCAACTTGCTCTTTACCAACACCATATCTGGGAGGTGTCTTAACCTCAGTGCATACAGAGATGCCTTATTGCTTCATAGTATTTCATAGAACAGATGTGCCATAATTTATTTTCTTGTTGATCAAAATTTTGTTTTCAGTTTCCAGTGATTATTTTTTGTATACATACCTCTCTGCATATTTGTTAGACAATTTCTCTGAACTAGATTTCTAGAACTTGAATTAACATTTCAAATATAAAACATTTTTACATGTTAATACATTGTGTTCATTTTTTTTAAATTTAAAAAACATCCTGAGTTTTTCATTAGTTTAAGATAGCTGTATCTTATTTAGCTTATTTTAGCTCTAGTTAAACTTTCAGGTGACTGCTGGCATGGGTTGGAGAAGCCCCTCTATAGAGGACTAAATAAGCTGAGAAACCACCGAGAAAAGAATTAAGGCTCACCTGGGAAAGCCACACAGCTACACAATCATCCCAATGTCCCGAGGAAAACGAATCAAAAGAAACAAGTATATCAAAGTGAACACGAAAAAAAGTGAGTGCTGAGTGTTCAAAACCACATGAGGAAAGATTAAAAAGAAATTAAAGCCTTAGTCTTAAATGATGCATGTAGAATGTGCCATTCATATGTGGATCTTTAGCTCCTAAATATACAATAATCGCATTTGGCAGTATTTTTAATATTCAACTTTCTTACAAGTTTCAAGTATTTCATGACTTAAACCTGTATATTTCTCACAAAGACTATGTTCCCCAAGATTAGAGACAACGTTTTGAAACAAAGAGTGAGTGCTTTCAATAACTCTGCCCTCAATTGCCAAACTCTCCTGCCACTAGACAGAAGTGACAGATATGCCAATAAAGGGACAAGGCCCTTGTACTTCAGATGTCTCCAAATAGAGAAATGCATTCAAATTTCCATAGGCTTGGCTTTCAGTAAAGTGTGAAAGAAGCTGTGCATGCATTCTTTTTCCCTCCCCTTCCCTCCCCTCCCCTCCCCTCCCCTCCCCTCCCCTCCCCTCCCCTCCCCTCCCCTCCCCTCCTTTTCTATAGCACTCTCCTTCACAACAGCAAACAGCCAGAGAGAGTCCAGGAAAGAGGATGAGTGAACAGCTTCTCCACAGACTGGACCATTGTTCAGCAGCCCGAGGGTGCTCTGGTCGGGTAATCAGAAGGCTCACAACTTACGTTGCAGAATCTTCCAGAACTAAGGGCCCAGCTGTGCCAAGACCTGCTGGACCCGGTGAGGAGGGGAGACCATCATGTGGAGGATGGTGACAGCAGTTTGAGCAGGACCTGACCACTGCCCTCCCTTGCCCAAGCCAGAGCTGGTTATGAACATGAAGAGGGGGTCTGGGGACTAGAGAAGGAGAGGCCAATTTGAAGGTTCTGGGAAGCAGTGGGAAGAAGAGGATTGATGGCCATTGACTCTCTGAGCGCTGGGTCCTCCACCAGTCTTTGCGCTTCCTGTTGAAGTCCTAACCTCCAGTTCCTGTGACTATGACTGTATTTGGGAATATTGTCTCAGAAGAAGATCAAGTTAAAATGAGGTCATTAAGGTGGGCCCTAGTCTAGTACGACTGTGTCCTTATAAACAAGTTTTAGAAAAACAATGAAAGCTTCTTTCATTAAAAAGAATAATTATGCTGGGAATAAATAATATTAAAAATAATATTTTCAACAAATGGTGATGGGTTAACCAAATCCACATGCAAAAGATAGGTGGAGTCTTACCTTACACTAGACACAAAAAATTAACTCAAAATGGGCCATAGACCCAAATGTAAGAGATAAACCTATAAAACTCAGTGGAAAACATGGGAGTAAATTTCTGTGATATTGGGTTAGGTAATCATTTTTTAGACATGGCAGTAAGAGCATGAGCAGCAAAAACAAATAAATAAATTTGGCTTCACTAAAATTACAAAGTTTTGTGCTTCAAAGAACACCACTGATAAAGTGAAAAGACAACCTATGAAATAGGGAAAATATTTGTAAATTATATATTTGAAAAAGGATTTGTATCCAGAATATATAAATAAGTCTTACAACTCAGTACTCAAAAGACAAAAAGCCCTGTTGCTCCCTTCGGCAGCACATATACTAAAATTGGAATGATACAGAGAAGATTAGCATGTCCCTGTGCAAGGATGACACGCAAATTCGTGGAAAAAAAAAAGAAGACAAAAAACCCAATTAAAATAGGCAAAGAATTTGAATAGATATTTCTCCATAAAGGACATACACATGGCCAATGGCACATGAAAAGGTGCTCAATGTTATTAGCCATTCGGGAAGTGAAAATCAAACCCACAATGAGATATCACTTCACACCCACTGAAATGACTAAAATTGAAAAGACAATAACAAGTATTGGTAAGAATGTGGAGAAACTGGAAACCTCATTGCTGGCGGGAATGTACAATGATACAGCCATTTTCAGAAGCAATCTGGTAGTGCCTCAAAAATTTAAACATAGAGTTATCGTAGGGCTCAAAAATTTTACTCCTAGGTAGATACCCAAAAGAAATTTGAAATTATGTCCACACAAAAATCTGTACATGAGTGTTTATAACAGCATGATTCCTAATAGGAAAAGAGGAAACAACCCAAATATATATCAATTGATAAAAGGATAAGCAAAATGTGGTTAATCTGTACAGTATAATATTATTCAGCCACCTGGAGTGACATACTGATACTTGCTACAATATGGATGAATCTATATGAGTTATCTAGAACAGGAAGTAGGGTGGTGGTTGGGAGGAAGGCATGATGATTCACTGCTAGTGGGTATGGCATTTCTTCTGGTGGTGAGAAATCTGTTATAAAATTAGATTGTGGTGATGGTTGTACAACTCTGTGAATATACTAAAAACCATTGAATTATACACTTTAAATGGCTGAATTTCAGTATGAGAACTATATCTCAAATTATTTTAAATGAACCATATTCAAATGTTCTAAAAACATTTCATTTCAAACATCTATAATAATGAAAGCATAATATGCTAATTAGATTGGACATCCTTCTGGACGACCTTTCAGATGAAGCCAGAGCTGGGAGGGAAGCCCAGGTCCCGGGTGCCAGAGGGATGCCGGTGCGAACAGCCAGCAGAAGGAAGGCCTTTTCTTGAATGAATATCATGCATCGGGCCTCCAGTATACACAATAATATAATGAGCACCCATATACTTACCATGTTGTTTAATAAAGAAAATCCTACAGATGTCATGGAAACCTCTTGTGTATTTCTTCTTGATTCAATTAACCTTATGCCACCTCTGGAAGTAACTATGTTTTTTACTAGAGGTAAACTTGATATTTATCATTTCTTGAATATTTTATACATTTGCTATATTTGTATTTAGATATCCTATCTAATAAAAGAGAAACATGGTAATTAGCCGTACATCCACTACCCTTCCCATTGGCTAATCAGGGCAATATGCAAATTAACTGCCAGCCAAGATGGCCGCCAGCAGTCAGGCAGCTTGAAGCAAACATGAGGCTTGCTTGCTTCAGTGACGGAGGACTCCAACGTTCCCCGCCTGCTGCTGCCGACCTCTGAGCTTGCAGTTTGAAACATTGTTACAAATATAGAAGCTAAACAAAACCCCAGAAACCTGCTTTCAGCCAGCTAGGATCGCAGAGCTGGAGTTGAAACAGTGTTTCGATTATAGAACCCAAGCAAACCAGATACCTGCTTTCAGCAGCTGAGGCCTAAGAGCTGGAGCCAAGCCTCAGAGCTAAAGCTGGCCCAGAATAAAAAAAAAAGAAAAAAAGGAGCGGTTGGGAGCTTTAGTTACCCGCCAGCCTGAAAACAGCCCTCAGCCCCTCACCCAGAATGGCCAGGCACCCAAGCGGGACCCCCACCCTGAAGGGTGTGTGACCAACTGCAAACAGCCATCAGCCCCTCATCCAGGCTGGCCAGGCACCCCAGTGGGGACCCCCACCCTGATCCAGGACACCCTTCAGGGCAAACCAGCCGGCCCCACCCGTGCACCAGGCCTCTATCCTATATAGTAAAAGGGTAATATGCCTCCCAGCACCGGGATCAGCGTGACAGGGGGTAGGGCCCAAACCCCCTGATCGTCCTGCAGCTCTGTGTGTGACAGAGGGCAGGGCCACAACCTCCCTATCCGCCCTGCTCTGTTTGTGACAGGGGAAGGTGCCCCAACCCCCTGATCAGTCCTACTCTGTGCCTGATAGCGGGGAGCTCCCCAATCCCCTGGTCGCCCTGTGGCTCTGTGTGTGACAGGATGTGGCGCCCCAATCCCCTGATTGGCCCTGCTCTGTGTGTGACAGGGTGCGGCGCCCCAACCCCCCCCCCCCCCCCACACACACACACACTGGCCCTGCTCTGTGTGTGACGGTGTAAAGCCATAACCCCCCCCATCGGCCCTGCCCTAGTGTATATATAAAAATGTGTTTTTATTTATAAACAATACTAGAGGCCTAGTGCACGAAATTCATGCAAGGAGGTGGGTGGTGCCCCTCAGCCCAGCTTGCACCCTCTCCTATCTGGGATCCCTGTGGGATCAGGCCTAAACCAGTAGTCGGACATCCCTCTCATAATCTGGGACAGCTGGCTCCTAACCACTCTCCTGCCTGCCTGCCTGATTACCCCTAACTGCGCTCCCCTGCCACCCTGATTGACACCTAACTGCCCTCCCCTGCTGGCCTGATCTCACCCCCAACTACCCTCCCCTGCCAGCCTGATCACCCATAAATGCCCTCCCCTGATGGCCATCTTGTGATGACATGAGGGCGGCCATCTTGTGGTGGCCATCTTGTGATGACGTCGCGCGATGCCATCTAGGCTGTTATTATATAGGGTATAATATTTATATTAGTATTACTCCTTTTATTTTTAACTTTTCCAAAGGCTGGTTTGCTCAGTTTTGAAGAGCACCTTGTGTAGGATATCCACCGTGAAATCCAGGCTGTTTCCACAAGCCCTGTGGGGACCTCCCTGCAGAAGCCCTGAGAGAGGTGAAGGTCTTTCTGTCTACAAGCCACAGGATCACACAGGAAATTCAGCTTCTTGGAACCACAGCTGCTCTATCACCTCCACTTCTCTGTGGTCCCCTCCTCTTTTCGGAGGTGTTTCAATCTGGTTAACTGGTGAGCTCTGTGCTTCAGTGTGCATGTTATTTTCTAGATCTGTTCTGTTGCCAGTTTGTAGAAACAAAGTATTTCCATCTCTATGTCTTAGAATCTGGTCCATGCTTCCAGCTGTACAGCAGCAAAGAATCCCAGTTCTGTCACTGAGGAGACCTGGAGCAGGCCATTTCCCCCGGAGGCCCCTGAGCATGGCCGGGTGCCTTTGGACGTCTCTCCTGCTTAGCAGTGGGCCCTTCCTGGGTTCATCTGAGCTGACAGGCCTAGAGCCTTCTCCAAATTTATCCCACACACACGCTCAGAGAGATCCTCCCTCAGCATGGGATCCATCTACCATGAATCTGGGTGAAGCACAGATGAGGAGGAGGAAGAGGAACTCCCAGAGTGAGCACATCCAGGGCCCTATTGTGGAGCCACACCCCTCTCTCCCTTTTCACTGGTGCTGGTTGGGAGGAGGGGAGGCGAGGGGCCAGGGGCAGGTCTGGAAAATGGCAGAGAAGTAGGTGGCACCTGGTCCTGCTCAGACACTTTGTTCCTGCTGCTGCCAACCCCTTCACCCAACTGCCCAGTGGGCAGCCATTCCTCGCCCCAGTCACATCGCACAGCACAGGTACCTTCCATGCGGCAAGCCCCACTCCTTCCACCACAGCAAGTCTGTGCAGCTGGCCCTTTAAATGCTCTGGAAGGAGATAGTGGAAGGGAAACTGAAAAAGCTGATGGGCCCTGGGCTCTTAGCAACAGGGTCCCATGGCACGCAGGCAGGAAAACGGAAATCAAAATAGTGACTTTTAAAGAGACGGACATGGTGGATGAATTTCAATGCTGGCACACTTTCTGTCCCGAAATATTTTTAGAGGTGAGTTCAAACAGCTTTAAGTGCTGGTGGTCTTTTGATTGCCAGCTGCCCCCCCCCCCCCCCGGGCCCCATCCATCCCAGGCTCCAGGGGAGAGGGGACCAATGGGAGCTTAAGAGTGTATTTAAAGCAAAAGGAAACAAATAAACAACTAAATCTCCCCAAGCCCTGTGGCACGAGCCAGATTCCAGAAACTTTTTTTTTTTTTAACTCAGTTTCTTTCTTTCCCCTGTGGAATGAATCTCTTGCAGTATCTTCCCTTCCCAGGCTCAGCATGCCTGCCCCTACCTGGGATGTTTCATTCCTTCTCTAAATGTCCAAGGAATGTCATTTCCTCGGAAAACGTGGATGCTCCTTCATTGTCCATGTTAGGAATGAACTCTCCTTTGAATTTCTCCCGTCCTTCATCCTTTATCTCATAGCATCACTTTTCACCTCCTGCCTGGAGATAAGGCTAATGGTGTGTGCAGCTTGACCCTCTCCAGATGCTAAGCTCCTGTTGAATTCATCTTCATTTCCCAGAATGAGAAACACTTGCATGTGCCTTGCGTGTGATCCATGAGCAAACACATGTCTAATTTGATTCTTCTTATACGTCAGAAAAAGGTGTTTTATGCCCTTTGACTGAGAGGAGTGTGGCCCAAAGATGAGAATGACCTGCCTATGTAGAGGTCTTTCACCACCACTTACTGCTTCAAAAAATATAAAGGCTAACGAACAACAAACAACACCCCCCCGCCCCCCAAACACTTCTTCCCTTTGTGTGGGACAGCTCTGTCTCTGCCTCATGAGAGCCCTTCACTCTGAACACAAAAGCAAATCACTGCTTCTGCCTCAGTTTTAGGGCCAGTTCCTCCTTTTCTGCTTGTGGGAGTTGCCTTTGGGCCCTGGTGCTGCGGCGATGAGCTAACACCTGTCTCTCCGATGCCCAGTGGGCTCTGAAGCCCCTCCCCATGGTGGCTGCGGTGGGGAGAGTGAGTTTCTGTATTTCTCAGGAAATATTCTTTCTGACTGGAGGGTTCCCATGTGCTTTTTGTCTGTTCTACTTGTCTACCATTTGCTGACAGATTGCCTGACTCCTCAATTATTCATATACAAATAAATAAACGTTTATTTCCTGGCATGTTTCCCATCACCAGGCCAACAGCAGATGCTTCAGAGGTTGTTAGGAGATGTCAAAGTCTCCCTGTGTAATATGTCACTAAGAAGATTCATGAATAGGAAAGAGAAAGTTTCACTGTTTCTTGGGCTAGGAGGGTTTGGTAATTCAAAGTAGGACGGCCTAGTTTTGAGATAGGACTGACTTGTTAAACAACCTTGAGAAATTCACCTTATACTTCAGTTTCATTACCTGGAAAATGAGGGAGTAGATCAGATTATCCAGATCTATGAACTTGCCTTTTACCACTTTTAGGCTATCTAAGTCTGCAGTGAGACGGTAGGATATGGGTCATATAAGTCCAAGAGTGAACCATTAATAAGTTTCCAGGTGGGAAGGGAATATGAAAGAGAAAATGCTTTCAGTGCAGAATTCATAGAATCATAATTACATTTGTAACTCCAATTTGGGACTTAAAGGGAGAAAATATCAGATGGACCACTGTGTTCCATTTTAATTCAATATATTTCAGGATTCCCTACTTCAAAACTCTCAAAGTCCTTGCCGAAGAGTGGGGTGCAGTCTTGGCACTCTTTCAGTGTCTGGATTGGGGTGATCATGTCACCTCTAAGAAGTCACTAACTTCTCCCTCTTCTATCCTTCCTAACAAGCCATTCCTAGCCACAGGACATGGGCAGAGGGGAAGAAGGAGGGATCCTGAATACAGTCCATACTAGAGTCTAAGTAGGGGACTTCCCAAACTATGCCTTCCTTCTGGACTACACAGTCCTTGCCCATAGCTTCTGGTTTTCTTGTCCACGTAAAGGCTGCTGCATACTGTTGCCCAAAGTTGTCAACTTGAAGTCTCTTTAATTAGTGGCTGGACATGTGTGGCTGTTACTATATGAGAACTTAAACTGTCCCTATGTAGATTTTCGGCCTCCCTTACACAAGGGGAGTTAATGAAGCTCATCTGGGGATGCCTTAGAGCAGTGGTTCTCAACCTTCCTAATGCCAAGTTCCTCATGTTGTGGTAACCCCCAACCATAAAATTATTTTTGTTGCTACTTCACAACTGTAATTTTGCTACTGTTATGAATCATAATGTAAATATCTGATATGCAGGATGTATTTAGGCGACCCTTGTGAAAGGGTCGTTCGACCCCCAAAGGGGCCACGACCCACAGGTTGAGAACCGATGCCTTAGAGGGTTTTTTGACCTCCAGTAGAGATAGGACTGTGGTAAGGGTCTCTGGTTACCCTTATTAAGACAGTCTGATTAATCCCAGCCCACTCTCTCTTCCCAGACTCTTCATAAAACAGTGTTCAGTTTTATAGGTTTTTCTCCGATAAACTCCTCTCTGGAATTTGCTAGAGAATAACTCTTCATCACTCTGATATTCAGAGTATATCCCAAAACCCCAGAGTAGGGCTTTTCTCTTCAATATTCTCCAAAATAGAGGGTAATACATCCTTCAAACTACCCAGCTGGGCTATAACTTTCTCAAGCAGCCCCTTTGATTTATTCATTATAGCTTAATTGGTGGACTTTTGTCCCGGCCAAGATAGAATAGCTGCATTTCTCAGTAGCCCTTCTCTTATAATGAAGAACTTCCCAGATGTAACACAACAAACACAGGAAGATGCTGAAAGGTGGGAGGACAAAGGTGTACTGCCTTGAACCTCAGGACTTAGGGAACAACACCATGGTGAGTTCCCTGGGTTTTCCTTTTTCCTGTGTCCCAAATTGCAGAGTGGTGGAGACACCATCAACCTGGAAACCCCCAGAGGCAAAGACCAAGAAAACCCACCTCCCCCAATTCTTCTCTCTCTAGTGAAAGACCAGGAAAAGAGTATCCTAAGTAGAATAGAAAATCTTAATTTACATAATACCAGGTATATTCCAGCCAAGTACCAAAGGAAAAACAATGATCAATTTGTGGTGGCAGATGCATAGAGTACAAAAGTGAATGAAGAGACACATGACTGAAGATGTAGGCAGGCCCTATGCAGGTGGAGGATCTTGAGTGCCAGATGAAGCACCACTGTTAAAAATCTTCGGACTCTCCTTTATAGATTTAGGGGAACTACAGACATGACTTAAGGAAATAACAACAGGTACAGATGTGAGTTTTAGGTGGATCATTCCAAGGGCTCCTGGGGAGGCAATGGCAGTATTCCAAGTGAGAGATGATGAGAGCTTGCATCTGGGCGGGGGCATTGGGGATGTGGAATGGGAAAGGTTCCAAAAGTTTAAGAACTTGGCAATTGGATGTTCAGTGCAGTGGTGGAGAAAAACTAGGCATTAAGAACGACTTCCAGGTTTCTAACTTGGATGACTGTGTAGATGGGGTGCCACCAACTGAAACAGAAAGCACGAGGGGATGAGCAGGTTTGGGGTGGAAATGCTGAGTTCGGCTTTGAACATGGTGAGTTTGAAGTGCCTGTGGGTCACCCACATAGAGAATCTCCCCCACATCATCAATTGTACAGGCCCGAAGGGATCCGTCTGCATGGAAAAAGTAGATTAGTACCCAATTAGCATGTCACTGACAACCTGGGACTCCTTGTCCTATGCAAATGAGCCGGGGGTACATGGTCCAGACTCACCCATAATGACTCATCTATGCAAATGAGTCTGGGGTGCGTGGTCATAACTGGAGCAGAGTTATCCTGTTCAAGTTCAACCAGGGCCTTCCTGTCATTTTCTTTCCATGGTACTACACACCTAAGGAGGAGTCCAGGATTTTTAAAAAATATTTTTTATTGATTTCAGAGTGTAAGGGAGAGAGAAAGATAGAAACATCAATGATGAGAAAGAATCACTGATCAGCTGCCTCCTGCATGCCCGCCCCCCTCCCTCCCCCTCCCCCGCCAGGTTTTTTTTTAAGACCTGGGTGCCCAGTATCTATGTAGTACATTTAATTAGATTAAATTAAACTCTCAGGTAGCTCCTGTTTTAACTCAAGATCTTTGAACAGAAGTAAGAATTTTTTTTAAGACCATTCAAATGGGAGCACCCCGACAACTCCTCCCCCACATTACCTCCCCACTCCCCACCCTCCCACCGAAAATACCCCTCAGACATCTGCCAGGAGAGGGGAAGAATGAGTCACTGCTTCGATGGTAGACATCTAAAATGAGAGCTGGAGAGGACTTTCGTTTTAGTTGTGTTGAAGGAAGAAGGGAACGTTTGCCTATGAAGGAAAATGGCAGCAATCGGCCCTGTGCTCACTTCCTAAACCCCCACTGCTATCACCCCTTGGGAAGACAGCCAGAAGCAGACTTGACAATGTGCCTTTCTCTGAAGACCCAGCCAGCCTTAATCCCCTTGGATTGAGAGGCCTCTGCAGAGGTAGCCAGCAGCAGTCAGATCTGCGGATGTGCTGATGTCAAGTGAGCAGCTCCGGCGTGCTGCTCCCAGACCCTGTAGAAACTGCTCTGTGCGCAGGAGCAGGGAGTGTGTGATTCACACTCACAACCTCTGATCAGAAGAATCAGAACGATCAGTCACTAGGGAAAGAAACAATTGCAGCCCCATGGTCCCACAGAGGTGATAGCGAAACTTAATCATTGATCATTAATGCTATGCCTTAATCCAGAAAAGAGATAAAGGTGGTTGGTTATGAATTAAAGAGAT
Organism: Myotis nattereri; assembly: GCF_964212035.1. NCBI lineage: Eukaryota > Metazoa > Chordata > Mammalia > Chiroptera > Vespertilionidae > Myotis > Myotis nattereri. The sequence continues at coordinate 65,556,451 of NC_138077.1, read as the reverse complement.
GCCTCATGCTGAGGAAGAACAGGGTGGGTTGGTTTTAAAATTAAGTTAGTTATTAATGATTTGTTAAGTCCAAGTGGTTTGCTAAGCTCTGCAGTTGGTGCATGAGGGAATATGAAGATACATAAAAACCTCGTCGCTGCATTCAAAAGGTCTACACCAGTGATGGCGAACCTTTTGAGCTTGGCATGTTGGCATTTTGAAAAACCGTAACTTAACTCTGGTGCCGTGTCACATATAGAAATTTTTTGATATTTGCAACCACAGTAAAACAAAGACTTATATTTTTTATATTTATTTTATATATTTAAATGCCATTTAACAAAGAAAAATCAACCAAAAAATGAGTTCGCGTGTCACCTCTGACACACGTGTCCTAGGTTTGCCATCACTGGTCTACACAGTGGCGGGGAAAGAGCGATATACATAGGTGAAGGTGAAGTCTACAAGTTGCTGTTAAAATTGTTCTTTGCCCTTTGAAGTCACAAAGGAGATGTTCAAAGACAGGTTAGTTAGGATGCTTATATTTACACAGTGATTCATTATAAAAATGTTGCTTCTTAAAGCAGCCCTGTGAAGTTAATGTGCAGGTGGTGTAACACAATTTTCAGAAATGGAGTTCAGACAACTCCCAGTGCATGAGGTTTCAAGAGGTAGAACTGGCTTGCTTCATGGAAGGAGCTTGCTGGTAGAATGTGAGGGAGACCACCGGGCCAGGACACACTGGCCACCAGGGGATGGAAAAGGGAGCCAGGGCAGAAGAAGGAGCAGAGTGATGATTTTTCTCTACTTGAGTTTCCCAGGCCTCCTCTGTAGAAACAAATGTGTGTCACTCCCTGGTGCCCCTAACCATTGGTGTGGGCTCCCTGCCCCTGGAACATTCTCTTCTGGTGACTTCTTGGAATCCCCCCCATTTGGTTCACTCTTTGGTGGAGTCTTTATGCCCCTGAAAACAGGCATCTCACAAGGTGCCTGGGAACCCCTCTTCCCCGGAAACAGGGAAGAATAGCCCCTTTCTCAGTGATACCCTCGGTTACAAGGAGTCTTAAATCAGGGAGGGGAACAGACCTTTCAGTTTTTATTTCAAGCCCCGTGTCTCACCAGGATCCAGGGTTCAGATTGTGTCTAAGCGATGCGAGCTGGGATGTATCCGAGAGGCGCTGTCATTCAGGGTCTGACAGGCTCTGAGGACAGAGGTTCTGAGAACCGAGGCACTGCTCCTCAGTCAGTCTGCCAGCGCCCGCCAGCTGTGTTCTCTTAGGGAAGCTTCCCCCTGGGATTTCCAGTCTCTCCAGAAAGTAGTTTTCTTGCTGGCTTGTCCCGTCTGGGTCAGGCATACCCGAATTCCAATTTTTATAACAAAAAGACGGAAAGAGAGCAAGTGGAATGCAAGATACTAAACAGTAGCTCTGAGGCGCAGGAGTGAGAGGTCTGAGCCCAGAAAATAGCTCACAAAGGACAATGAAGGGATCACAAAGAAGAGATGGGTGAGATGGAGACGGAAGGAAGTCAGGACCCGGCATAGCAGCCAAGTTAGTGAAGAAGGACCGCCAGGTCCTAGGGTTTGGGCCATTAGAAAAGCGTCTGAAGGATTAATGAGGTCATATGGCAGATCAGGGCCGGAGAGGGACCGTTGGTTCTTATAACCCTGAGCCACCGCCACCATTCCTCAAGAAGCAGAGAGGAACCCAGAGGGTCGAGAATAATGTGGTGTTTATTAAACTCTTTTCATCTGGGACAAGATGAAGTTTTGTGGATAATGTGGCTGAACTGTAAACAATTGTGGCAGTTTAAAACAATGGCCCCAAATTCTTTGAGACTCCTCCCATTGAGAGGTGGGGGGTCCATGTGAATGGCCCATGTTACCTCCCCTCAAATCAGGCAGATTTGTGATTGATCTGACCGATAGAGCATGACAGAGGTGGTGCCATGTGACTTTTGAGGCTAGATTTTTAAAGGTAGAATATCTGATTATCCAAAGACAGCCAGACGGAGAGGCCGTGTGCAGGCTCCGCTGTGAACCGGCACAGCCGGGCCCAGCTTCCCAGCACCCTTCCCGCGGCACCAGACTTGTGACTGAAGCCATTCTGGAGGCTCCCGATCAGCCCATCTGCCAACTGAGTCCCACTCAGTGGCAGCAGTACTTACACAAGGAACAAAAAACCTTACTGTTATAGCCTAAATTATATCCGCTCAAATGCACATGTTGAAATTGTAACACCCCCACCCCACACTCCCAGTACCACAGAATGTGAGTGCATTTGGAGATGGAGCTTGTAGAGAGGTGATTCAGGTAAAATGAGGTTATAGAGGGGGGCCTTACACCAATGTGACTGGTGTCCTTACAGGAAGAGATTAGGACATAGACACACAGAGGGAAGACTGTGTGAAGACATGTGGAGAATATATACAAGCCTGTTAAAGAAAAATTTCCCCGGGCCATTTACTGATCTGGTAGGTTTTTATTTAATGATACATGAATCAGGCAGCATCCAATCTAGCAGATAGAAAGGGGCTCCAAAGAATTGTACAAAGCAAGAGGGATTTTAAAGAGGAGGACACAGACATTATACTGGGCATTTCCTGGTTGGGTTACTTTGCTTATTTGGAGGAGAGCCAGGTCAGGCAACCTGTACTAAGCAGCCAAGGCCTGATGGGTTGACCCAGGGCTTCCTTTTCTGGGAGAGATGAGCACAGAAACTGAAATGAGATTTGGTTTGCTGATGTGGGTCTTAGCATGAGCGGCTTTGTCTTGGGCCTCAGAAGCGATCAACCCTTCCTGCTAACACCTTGGTCTTAGACTTCTAGCTTCCCAAACTGTGGGACAATGTAGATTTCTGTTGTTTAAACCACCCAGTCTGTGGTCCTTTGTTATGGCAGCCGTAGCACACTAATACACTCACCCAGCCAAGACATTGTGAAGGTAAGAAATGGCTGCTGTTCTAAGTCACTGAGTTTGGGGGTAGCTTGTTCCACAGCAATGGGAACAGGAACAAGCCTGGGCTTCTAACGTTCCTCTCTCTCTAGGTGTATCTAATTTTCTATCCACCTCGTCCATTTAGGATGGAGCCCTGTGGGTGACTTTGGAGAATTGATACGAGCAGAGGGAGAGGCCGGTGAAGGGCCAGAGCTGACTTAGGAGTTTTGTGGCTAATGAGAACCAAGACCTTTTAAAAAGAGGTTTAAAAATATTTTCTCATTAGTCTGAGAAAACTGGGAAAACTGTGCACACAATGCAGCTTTATGTAGCTTTATGGCTATGTCGTTTGGTCAGGTGGGATTCCTTGGGGGAGAGAATGCAGTACCCGACTGCAGGCTGAGGGCCCGTCTGACCTAGATTCTGGGTTTTTAAAAGAGTGATTATAGCTCTGGGGGCAGAGGTTAGGTCTCCACCTCCACCAGGCAGCACTTTTCCACGCCATGGGGGATACTGCATTACAGCTAATTACAGGCTGTCTGCTAAGATGGTCTAATTACTTCACTTTCCTTAGTCTTGCTTTCCTGAGGAGCCTGTGAGCTTTTTGAATGCATCTTGAGGACAGGGCCACACTTCTCTGGGTTTTCTACCCCCCGCCCCCCCCCCCCCCCCCACCGGCCAGCCACCTCGAGGACGTCGGACTGCAGAGGTCAGCAGGAGAGCGTGAGTCACTGTAAGCAGGACAGCCTGAGTGGGTTCAAATCCAAGTCTTACTTCTTATTAGTTGTGTGACCTTGGGCAGTTGTCTAACCTCCCCAAACCTGTTTCCTGATCTGCAAGATGGGACTACTACCAGTACCTACCATAGAAAGCGGCTGCAACTGTGCCTGGCACCTAGTACATCCTCCATCCACATTAGTGATACTCACATTAATAAACATTTTTTCTTTCATTTGACTCTAAAAGTTCAAATGTCAGGTTTGGGGTCTTCATGTGGGGAAGGGGCAGCAGGCGGCAAAAGCTATTGGAGTTAAGGAGCATGGATCTTGGAGAGGTCTAAATCCCAGCGTCCCCTATATAGGTGGTGAATTTGCATAAACCCACATTTTTATTTAAAATATATTTTTACTGAATTCAGAAAGGAAGGGAGAGGGAGAAAGAGATAGAAACATCCATGATGAGAGAGAATCCTTGATTGGCTGCCTCCTGCACGCCCCGTACTGGGGATTGAGCCTGCAACCCAGGCGTGTGCCCTGACCAGGAATCGAACCGTGACCTCCTGGTTCATAGGTTGATGCTCAACCACTGGGGCACACTGGCCAGGCTAAACCCACATCTTCAACAGAGAGCCTGGTGGTAGGAACTTCCAAGGCCCGGCTGTCCCTGTTTCTCTCTCCCTCTACTCTCTCTCCCAAGTGGACAAATCCCAGGTGAGCCTCTGGCTCTTGTATCAGACCTGCAGGCCCCCACTGAAGCCAGAAGGACTAAAGAATTACCCCAACTTGCCCTAACCGGTTTGGCTCAGTGGATAGAGTGTCAGCCTGCGGACTGAAGGTTCGATTCCGGCCAAGGGCATTTACCTTGGTTGCGGGCACATCCCCAGTAGGGGGTGTGCAGGAGGCAGCTGATCAATGTTTCTCTCTCATCGATGTTTCTAGCTTTCTATTCCTCTCCCTTCCTCTCTGTAAAAAATCAATGAAATATATTAAAAAAAAAAAAGAATTATCCCAACTGTAGCAGGGGCTTTGAGACATTGAAAGGGAGCAAGGTAATTAGAACAAGCTGAATTAGGAAACCAGTTCCCTGGAACAGTGGTCGGCAAACTGTGGCCCCTTGAGTGTGGCTCTTCCACAAAATACCACGTGTGGGCGCACATATAGTGCGATTGAAACTTCGTGGCCCACACTCAAGGGGCCAAAGAGCCGCATGTGGCTCATGAGCCGCAGTTTGCCGACCACTACCCTAGAAGAAAGGGAATTACCTGAAAAATAAACCTGACAAGAAGCTTTGGGCACAAAACCCAGAGCCGGAGCTGGCCGGAGCTGGCTTGCTCCAGACAATCGTGCATCCCCCAACTTCACGGTCATGTTGGTAGCTTGAAATCACCATGGTGGGAATATTTCCGCCACTGACACTGACAAAGGCTACAAACCTGGCACTTTTTTCTTCTTCTCTGAGATCTGTCGTTAACCGTTGACTGTCACACAGCTGCAAAAATCTAACATGTGCTCCTGGTCAGCGGGCCCACGCGTCTCTGGTGTGGAAACCTGCAGTGGAAGCGGGGTCCGTGCAATGAACGTCTCGATTTCTTCGAAGCTGATATCGCCGAAGTAATCTGCACACGATGAGTCACTGGGGTGCGCCATGAAGACCTCACACTTGTTATTTAAATATTTTACCTAATCTCTAATTTTTCCTATTCTCAGTTTGAGTTTTATAATGTGCAAAATATAACTACAGCCATCTGTGTGCATACGTTATATAAATATACACACTTGGGAGGTCGCTGCTTAAATTCTTTTTAGATGATGGTGTATGAAATAAAAAGGAGAAAATGTGGAGACCACCGTTCTTAGGGTAAAAGAAAAGATAACTCTTGCTAAGGAATCCAGATGGGATGAATCAGGAGCAGTGTGTGTGGATGGGGGGGGGGAGCAGTGACATTAGAAGTTAGAGGTGAGGATAAAGGTAAAAAGGAGGCTTCATTGCTGATTCAGGCTGGGATATATTATTTAAAGAATAGTGTTTTTGTGGTTTTTTTTTTTTTGTTTGTTTGTTTGTTTTTTTTAGAATAGTTATTACCTTTTTTTTTTTTTTAGAGAGAGAGGGAGAGAGGAAGAAACACTGATGTGAGAGGGAAACATGATTGGCTGCCTCCCGAAAATTATTTGTGCCTTTACCCAGAATCTAACTGGTGACTTCTTGTGAACGGGAGACACCCACCCAACTGAGCCACACTGGCCAGGGCCTGGGATACTTCAATTATTATGCAGGAAGGGAGGTGGGCCACTGCGGTGGCTGAGGCAGTGCCAGGCTGCTCCTCAAGACCTGGAGGGAGATGGACTTCAGCAACTGACCCATCACCTGGAGGGCTCCTTACAGTGTAGACTTCTGACCCTCCTATCCCCTCCCCCAACCTCTCCCCACCCTGATCCTCCACCCTGCCCCCTGTCCCCTGTCCCCTGTCCCGGGAGGGAGCCTGGGAATTGGCATTTTTTCCTACGTTTTTAAATAATGTGATGCTCCTAGCCAGGTGCACCCTTTGAAAACCAGTGATTTAAAAAAGACAATATTGCTGATGAGAATCAAGGGCAGAATGGGAGAGTTTGGAGTGGGGGGGGGGGCGGTAAGGGTGGGAAACTGAGTCAGAAGCAGGGGTGGGGGACATTTTTTCTGCCAAGAGCCATTACATATTTTGTTATTGTTGATAGTATTACAGATATCTCCCATTTTCTCCCCCTTTCTCCCCTCCTCCCAACCCCTACCTACCCCACCCCAGGTCTTCACTACCCTATTGCCTCTGTCCGTGGACTATGCATATAAGTATATAAGTTCTTTGGTTTATCTCTTCTTGTCCCCCCCAACCTCACATCAAGGCATGTCCGTCTCCATTTGAATATTTGTAACATCAGTTGAGAGCCATTCAAAATTATGAACTTAAAAATTAGCCTGTTATATTTGGTCAAACATTTAATTAACTCACCCCTTGGCAGGGCCAGACAGAATGATTTCACGGACCTTAGGAGACCTTGGGGCCCACGTTCCCGCCCCACTCCGCCCCCCCCTCTCCCAGAGCAGGCCTGAAAGGAAGAGGAACCCGGTGGCCAGCGCTGACCTTGGCGGCTTGGATTCTGAAGCTGGTTGACTGGAGGAAGCTAAGCCACGCGGGGCTTAGCCCTGCATGAAACTTCCCTTGGCAGAGCTCTTCACTGCAGATTGCAGCGGGGGCGCGGGGGTGGTTTGGCTGGGGGTGGGCCAGGGTGCAAGGCCTTACTGAGACCCACATAGAGGTCGGAAGGCTGCAGTTCAGTTTTGACCCTTTCCCCCCCCCCCTGGCAGATGCTAGTCAGACCTCGGGTCACGTCTCAGCTCTTTCGAAGTTTTTCCACAGACTCCTGAAGGGCAGCTTCAATTCCTTAAGGCTGAGCCGGGATGACTGTGGGCACCATCTGTCCCTTCCACGGGCCCTGCCGCCCCACGGAGGCATGGACCCCCCGCTGCTTTCAGAGGAGCACCGAGCACTTGTTAGCACTCGACCTGCTTGACCGAAGGAGCTCCCAATGCCCGGGAACCCCCGTGAGAGCAGCGGCCTTAGGGATCAGTCACCCGTCTTCCCTGAGACTTTGTTCACACCTTCCCTGGAGCCACACCCATCCGCAGCCATCAGATGCCTGGTGCTTCATAATACAGGCTTGCCAGCATCCCGTGTGAGCTGCCCGCGGTCCCGTCCTGCCTCTGAGCTGTCGCCCGGGAGCCGGGGGCCTGCGCGGGTGGGTGAACACCGTCCCGCGGCTCTGGCGGGCCCTGGCTGCACTGCAGGTTGCCGCGCCCGCATGGGACCTTGTGTTATTCGGGCGTCATCTCCTTGCTCCGAGATCAGACATCCTTGCTTCATCCACACAGCTACCTTTCACCTTTTACCTGGAGTAAGTAACTCTCCTGTAAGCCGTCCTCTGCTCGTCTCCACCAGTCACTGGCTCGTAGACCTTACTCTACATTTTACAATATTTTTGTTTGGGTAGTAAACTTCCTAGTTAGATTGTAAACCCCTTGAGTAAACTTTCTCTTCTTCATCTCGACCATGGTGCCTCGCACAGCAGTTGTGCAACGTTAAGTGCTCAATATTTGTTGACTGACTGCCGTGGAGAAATGTGTCAGCTGCTAGACTTGTTATGACAGAGAATCAAGCAGCCTGAGCTCAGACTAGAAGTGCCTGTCCGATACGAGGAAGCTGGCTACGTACTGAAAAGCTCCATTAATTATGATGACATTTAAATTAATTATATATTTCCAACTGTATTTTTCAGTTGCATGCATAATTATTATTACACTAAACAGTATTTATACTTAAATGTTTAGTAGTTCATGTAAGCGACTGAAATTAGTAATGTTTTACAGCCAAACGAAATTCGTTTTTAATTGTTCCCTTCTCACAGCCTTGCTGCTGGCAATTTCTCAGGTGCAATGTGCACTTTCACTCTAATCTCCCTCTGTCAGCTGAGATGTGTTGAAAGATGGGGGTGCTGAGTTCAGTCCTGCAACAGGCAGGGGTTTCCCCCTGGGTTTTCTGTCCTCCTGCTCCCCCATCCTGCCTGGTGCCTTCCTTCTCCCAGCTGCATTTGAACATTTCCTTTCTTTTAACTTTAACTTTTTCTTTGAATTTTGAGGTAGAAAGATAATTAATACCCACATTCCCATGGCCCAAATTTACCAATCATGTTGCCACCTTTTCCTCACTATTTTTTTTAAGGACTTAAAAATTATAGACGTTATGACATTTTACACTTAAAAATTTCAGTAGAAATCTCTAAAACATTTTTTACTACACAAATTATGATTTCCCCCCTCTATAAGTTTGCTAGGGCTGCCATAACAAAATACCACACGCTGGGTGGCTTCAATAGCAACTTTGTTGTTTCTGTGGAGGCTGGAAATCAGATCAAGGTGTCAGCAGGGTTGACTGCTTCTGAGGCCTCTCTCCTTGGCTTGCAGATGGCCACCTTCTCACGGTCTCTTCCTTGCTTGTCCCTCTGCCCATATGCCAATATCTCTGTCCAAATTTCCTCTTTTTATAAGGACAGCAATCATACTGGATTAGGACCCACTGTAAAGACCTCATTTTTAACTTAATCATCCCTTCAAAGATCTTATCTGTAATTACAGTTACATTCTGAGGTACTAGGAATTAGAACTTCAACATGTGAGTTTGGGGAGGGGAGGGACACAATTCAGTTCATAACACACACTTCACCAAACTAGTAATAGTTTATTCATATAACTTATGCTCAATTTATGTTTGATTTCTTACAGCTGTTCCCAAAATGTCTTTGTTTAAACCAGTGGTTCTCAACCTTGGCTGCACATTAGAATCACCTGGGAATCTTTTTAAAATCCTGATTTCTGGGCCTCATCCTCCAGAAATTCTGTTTCTTTGTTGCTAATGTTGTGGCCTCACCTCATAACAAAAAACACTTTCTGGAGGATGAGGCCCAGAAATCAGGATTTTAAAAAGATTCCCAGGTGATTCTAATGTGCAGCCAAGGTTGAGAACCACTGGTTTAAACCAAAGGTCAATCAAGGACCATGAATTGCATTTGGCTGTTATATCTCCTAAATTTATGTTAATCTAAAACAGTGGTTCTCAACCTTCTGGCCCTTTAAATACAGTTCCTCAGGTTGTGACCCAACCATAAAATTATTTTCGTTGCTACTTCATAACTGTAATGTTGCTACTGTTATGAATCATAATGTAAATATCTGATATGCAGGATGGTCTTAGGTGACCCCTGTGATAGGGTCGTTCGACCGTTAAAGGGGTCTCGACCCACAGGTTGAGAACCGCTGATCTAAAACACTCTTCCTCCCCTCTTCTTTCCCCCACATTGTCTTGTTGAAGCAATTGCCCCACATTTTGCATTTTTCTCTGCTTTGTAGTGGAATAATTTAACTTGTTTACCTATGTGTTGTATGGGGTTTCCTATTAACTAGAAATTAGGCCTAAAGGCCCAATTAGATTCAGGTTATACAGTTTAGGCAAGAAGATTTCATAGATAATATTGTGCACTTCATATTGGGTCCCATTGCACAACATAGTGTGTCTGGTTGTTCAAATACAAGTGATGTTTGGCCAGCCAGTGTGGCTCAGTGGTTGTATATTGATTTAAGAACCAGGAGGTCATGATTTGATTCCAAGTCAGGCCACATGCCCAAGTTGTAGGCTGGATCCCCAGCAGGGGACGTGTAGGAGGCAGCTGATCAATTATTCTCTCTCATTATTGATGTTTCTATCTCTTTCTCCTCCACACTTCCTCTCTGAAATGAACTTAAATATATACATACATAGCAATTTAAGTGATGTTTAGGTTTAGTCCCTGGATAGAGTGGGGACAGCTTGATCCTTCTTTTGAGCAGTTATATGCCCGCTTTGTGGCAGCAGGCGATCCCTGAGTGTAGCCTTGGCACCTTGAAAACATCAGCGTTGCCATCACATTTCTTGTAATAGTTTTGGTTTCTATTGGTGATTGGTAACTAAATCAACTATTCCATTCCCGTTTACCAAATTTATTCTACATTTATTAGCTGGAATTATTGTGCAAAGGAGCCGTTTCCCTCAGCAACTGGGACTATTTAATTACCCTTATATACAGTTCCAAACAGAAAGACAAAATAAATGCTTTTAACTTTAATTACCAATTTTCAGAACAAGCAGTTGATGTAGCAACTATCTCCAATAGTGACAAATGAGGCTTGGTTTTTTTGGGGGGAGTTTTCTGTTTTGAGAGTGTCACTTATAGATTTATGGCCTTTAATATATTCTTATAGCTATTTTTCTTTTTCACAGTTTAATTGGCCCAACTCTGGCCCAATTGTGGACCCTACAAATTAGTCTGGTCTTTCTGACATGATCCCATTAATCTTTGAAAGGTATTTATTTCCTACGAGAATGAGATACCCCACACTTGCCTTGTATATTCCTTGCCCCAAACCTGGAGTCAGCCATTTCCCTCAGAAAATCTGGTTTCTCAACTGTGTTCAGGCTCCTGGAGGATTGTTGTTTTTCAGTTCTTTCAATGGGCTTAGCTAGACAATATGTATATTCTATTAAATCATGGTTTTGCATTGATAATTCAAATTTAGCATTACAGGGTTTTACTTACTTATTTTAATTTATACTTCTATTTTTCTCTTAGTCTGAAGAGCTTGGTTTTAAACAACTTTAATGTTGTTACTTATTTGTTGTTTTGGTATTTCAAAATAATAATACCATTGAATGAATAAAATATATTTCTTATCCTAAAATAAATCCCACCAAAAAATAAAAGATTTAAGTTTTAAATTCAGTTGAAATGATTATCTTCTCTGTGTGATTATGTTATCTATATATATAAAACCCTAATGTGCAAATAGACCGAAAGGGGGAACAACTGAACAACCTGTTGCTATGATGTGCGCTGACCACCAGGGGGTGCATGCGGAACATGACAGGCATCCCCCATGGCAGGATGGTGGAGCAGGTGAGTGGGGGTGCTAGACCAAGGAGGGGTGCTGATCACTGTCATCAGGGCCAGCCTTCGGTGGTTACTGAAAATTCTTTGCTCCCACCTGCTGCTCGCACCTGCTGCTGGTGCCTGGCACCGGCCCTAATTGCCCCTGAAGGCTTCTCCATGTCCCCCTGCTCCTGAGGGGCAATTGGGGCAGCAGCTGCCGCTCGCACCCACTGCTGGCACTGGTCCCAACCACTCTGCACTGTCATCGAGTGTGAACGGGGCTGGTGCCGGCGGCATGTGGGAGCAGCGGTCGAAGTGGGCTGTAGGCCGACAGGGGACCAGGGGTTGCAGTGGGAGCATGGAGGATGGGCCAAAACCCGCCTCTGCGCCCACCACAGCCTCGCAGCCCACAGTTCCTTTCAAGGTGCACAAATTTGTGCACTGGGCCACTAGTTAATTTTATATGCAATTAGATTACTTTGTTTCTTTTTTTTTTTTCAATTTTAAGGATAGACTAGTTTTTTTGTTCGTATACAAAATTATGATTTCAATATTTAAAAGAGTTACATGTCTTAGAAGTTAAAAGCTATACCCAAATAAGTTTCTTTCCATTCCAATCCCCTCCTCTCACCCCCTTTCCCACCACCTAATGGTAACCAATTAAAAACATTATTTTCTGGCTCTGGTTGGGTGGCTTAGTTGGTTGGAGTGTTGTCCCATTGACCAAAAGTTGAAGGTTTGATTCCTGGTCAGGGCACATACCAAGGTTGTGGGTTTGATCCTGGTTTGGGGCCCATATGGGAGGCAACCAATTGATGTGTCTCTCTGTCTCTCTCACACTGATCCCTCTCTCTCTCTCTCTCTCTCTCTCTCTCTCACTGATCTCTCTCTCTCTCTCTCTCTCTCTCTCTCTCTATCTCTATCTCTGTCCCTTTCCCCCTTCCCACCCTTTCTTTCCCTCTCTCTAAAAAAAAAATCAATAAAAACATACCTTTGGTGAGGATTAAAACAAAATTCTGATTAATTCTTACAGTGTTTCTTACTATAAACATAAGCAACTTTGTACTTACATACTTATTCCCTTTTATCCTTTTCCACAAAGGTAGCCTACGGTAGCATAGTTTGGCACCTTGCTGTTTTATTTAAGAAAGCCTCTGGAGATCACTCCATGTCAATGCATTGAGATGCTCTCATTCTTTGGTTGTCTAGTTGCCCATTATGTGGAGGTAACAGTTTATTCGGCAAGGAACTTGGCACCATAGTTTATTCAACTAGGCCCCCATTGATAGACATTTGAGTTCTTTCTTGTTTTTTTTTTTTTTTTTTTTTTTTTGCTAGTACATATAATGCCTCAATGAATAACTTTGTGCATATGTCATTTCATATTTGTGCACTTATATCCTTAGAACAGATTTCTAGAAGTAGGACTCTTGGGTCAAACAGTAAACACAGCTGAGATCCGAATAGGTATTGACAAAATCGAATTTAAAAAAGTTGTATCCTTTTTTAATTTTAACAGCAATATATGATAGCACCCGTTTCTCTGCAGCCTTGCCAGTAGAGCATATTTTTGATTTTTTGCTAATTTGGTGGGTGAGAAATGGTTTCACAGTGTAGTTTTATTGCCTATCTCCCTTTTATGACTGGGATTGAGGAACTTTCCATATGTTTAAAGAATATTTGTATATATTTTTCCAGGAATTGTCAGTTCATGAATTTTGACCTGTTTAGTGTTCTTGGTCTTTTTCTTCTTGATATCTAGAATCTCTTTATGTTAAGGAGATGAATCATTTGTTTGTGAATTAAGTTCCAAATAATCTTTTCTAGCTTGCCCTTGTCGTTTGACCTTTATGATTGTTTTAAAGGCAAAAGCTTTTTTTTTTTTTTAAAATGAAAATGTATGTAGTCAAACTCCTCACAAAATTGTATTTATAATTCTAGTTTGAATCCTAGTTAAAAAGGTTTTCTCTCCTTCCAGGCTTTAAAGGAAGGCATCTAGGTTTTCCTTTAGAATTTGTATGGTTTCCTTTAAAAGTATATTTGCATAGATAATTCATTTGAGTAAAGTTTTTTTCATATGTCTTTTGCACATCTCTGGTCAAATTTATTCCTATGTATTTTATCTTTTTTGGGGCTGCGATTATAAATGGGGATTCTCTTCCAAAATATCTGTTAACTGGTTAATGATTGTACATAGGAAAACTACTTATTTATTTCTTTATTTATATTAATCTTATATCCTGCAAGTTTATTTTCGTATGGGTCCCCCCCCCCCCCCAATTGATTCTCTTGACTTTTCCATTCATATAAGCACCAATAACTAGGAATAGTTTTATATCCTTACTATTTTTAATCCTCACCTGTGGCTATGTTTTTATTGATTTTAGAGCGAGGAAAGGGGAGAGAGAGAAATATTGATGTGAGAGAGAAACATTGATGGGTTGCCTTCCTTATGCTCCCCGACTGGGAATTAAATTCATAACCTAGGTATGTGCTCTGACCAGGAATCAAACCCACTACCTTTTGGTGTACAGGACGACTCATCAACCAATTGAGCACCGCCCCCCCCCCCCCCCCGCCTCTTCCCCCTAGGCTATATGCTTATTTTTAATTTTTATGCCTTAAACTACTGCTCTTAATTAAATTGGCTAATAGTTCTGAAAAGTTAACTAATTGTGGCAATAGTGACTATCCTTGTCTCACTCCTGACTTTCATGGGAATACCTCGAATGTGTTCCCATCAAAAGAGATTTTGGCAACTGCTGGGCTGGTTGAGCATCAATCTATGAACGAGGAAGTCGCAGTTTGATTCCCGGTCAGGGAACATGCCTGGGTGGCTGGCTGGATCCCCTGTATGGGGCATGTGGGAGGCAGCTGATCGGTGATTCTCTCTAGTCATTGATGTTTCCTTCTCTCTCTCCCTCTCCCTCCCTCTCTGAAATCAATAAAAATATATTTTAAAAAAAGAGAGATGTTGGCTTTGGAGCTGGTGTATGTGCATGTGTAATTATGTTAAAAAATAATTTATCATTTTTTATTTTACTATTTTTTATTTAATCAGTAATGGGGGTTGTATTTTCTTTTCAGCATCAAAGGAAATAACCATATGCCTCTTCTGTGTAGATCTAGTATTTAATATTAATAGATTGCTTAGTTTTGAATTATTCTTGCAATCCTGGAATACATTCTACCTCATTATTACATATTTTGCTAAATATGCTATTGGAATCCATGTGACAATATTTTATATAGAATTTTCCCCCTCAACATTTGTGAGATTAGGGTCTGATTTTCTTCAGTTGTGTACAATACTAATAATGTTTATATCATTTTGAAATTCACTTCATGAAACTAATTTGGAAGTTTTCTTTATGTCCTATGTGTGTATATATTAACTAACAATGAAATTATCTGCTCTCTAAAGGTTTGTTATAGTCCTCCTGTGAAACCTTCTAGGCCTGACACTCTTTTTGGTGGTGTGGGGAGAGCACTTGGTGATTGAGCAGTTCTTTGAATATCCTGCAAGTTTTGCAGAGTTTTATTTTTGTGTGTGTGTGTTTTCCCCCCAGTTGATTCATTGGGTTTTACATTTATATAAGCATCAACAACTAGAAATAGTTTTATTTTTTTAATATATATGTTTCATTGATTTTTTTACAGAGAGGAAGGGAGAGGGATAGAGAGTTAGAAACATCTATGAGAGAGAAACATCAATCAGCTGTCTCCTACATACCCCCTACTGGGGATGTGCCCGCAACCAAGGTACATGCCCTTGAACCTGCGACACTTCAGTCTGCAAGCCGATACTCTATCCACTGAGCCAAACCGGTTAGGGCTAGAAATAGTTTTATATTATTATTAATTTTAATTCTCTTCTGAGGCTAGGTTTTTGTTGATTTGAGAGAGAGGGAGAGAGAGAGAGAGAGAGAGAGAGAGAGAGAGAGAGAGAGAGAGAGAGAGAGACATTGATGTGAGAGAGAAACATTGATGGATTGATACGTTCACTTGAACTTCCATTCCAATCTCTGTGGTCCTCAGTGCTGAGGACTCTAGGGAGTAGGAAGCAGCAAGTACGTTTCCAGGGGTGGAGGGTACTTCCTCAAGGCAGACGGGACTAGGGCTGGATTGACAGTATAGTCACGTCTAGGGCGGGGGAGGGATAGCAGGGCATGATGTGGGGGGGGGGGGTGGGAGGGCTATGAAGGGCGGTACCGGAGAGATCAGTGGCTTCTTCCCAAAGACTTCTTCTGACGCTGCATTCCACCCTCTGCTGGGAGGCGGGGTGTGTGTCTCTATTTTCACAGCTGGGAAGGCAAAGGAAGCTTCCCATGGTTCACTGAAGTCCTTGGCAGCCTTTGTCAGGGAGGTCCTCGGAGTCACCTCACTGGAGGGAGCGTGGGCTGATGGTCAGCAATCCCACCCCCAAGTTCTCCCATATACATTCACCATGAGCCGGTTGCAGCCAGCAAACCCTGTGGCTCACAGACTTAAAACCGCTTCAGGTGACAGCCATTCCTGTCACACTGTCTTTGATTTTCTGAGGCAGCTCTCTCCATAGGGGCGTTCAACGCCCACCCCCCTCCACCCCCGCATTACTCAGATGGCATCACTGAGGTGGCTTTGCTATGACAAATGGTAAATGGGGGTGAGGGGACACGCTCTCCTGGGTGCCTGGGCAGCTGTGTTCTCTTCTCTTTCCCTTCCCTGTCTCTGCTCCCACAGGCCTCTGCAGACCCGCAGGCCTCAGGGGCCTTGTGCCCCCTTGGCCACAAGACAGCCAACTGCCAGGAGGCGTTGGGCTGCGAGACGGAGTGAGAACCCTTGGCTGAGAAGGTCACCGGCCCTGCAGCTGCAGGACATGCACTGGGTTAGAGGCCGGGAAAAGAGGGAAGAAAGCCTTGATATCCCTGAAGTCCCCCGCCAGGGGGAAGACTAAAGACACAGCTGAGAGAGTGGTCTGTGCCCTGAGAGAACACTTGCTCGGTAGTGTCTCTAGTGCGTAAGTCACAGGTCTCACAGAAAGTGCAACCTCTTTCAGCTCTGTTCACAGTTCTGTGATCTCTGTCAGGCCACAGGTTTGCAGAGGGTAGAGTGACTAGGCTCACGTGGGGCTCAAAGGGCAAGGGAAGGCTGGGCTGTGAAAGGACTGGAGGAGGCAGGGGAGTGTTTTACATCCCAGGCCAGCCCTTCTTCCCTTTACATGCCAATGGAGTCCCTTCCTCAGTGCCCACACCCACCCAGTTGCCTCAAGACTAACGAGACCTGTTCATCCCACAACCACAACAGCGAGGGAAGACAGACATGTGTCAGGGTGGGGGAATGAGAAAAGATAAACCAAAGAACTTGTTTACTTCCATGCATAGCCCATGGCACAGACAATAGTGTGATGAAGGCCTAGGCGGGGTAAGAGCTGGGCAGATGGGGACAAAGGGGGGGATGGGGGACATATGTAATACTGTCAATAGTAATATCCTATCTAATAAAAGGGTAATATGCAAATTAACCATCACTCTGTCACAAAGATGGTGGTGTCCATAGCCACAAGATGGCAGCGCCCAGTCCTCTCAGTCCCACCGGAGTTCCCCAGTCCCAGGGGGGCAGCCGCTGAGAGTGGGCAGTGTGAGTAGCCTGGCAGAATGTTTGCTTTGTCGCTGTGGCAATGAGGCAAGCATTCCACCCTGGCCATGGAGGGCCTCTTGGCAGTGGGCTCAGAGCGGCCAGGCCCTGCAGAGAACTCCTGGCGCTCAGATTTGTGCGCAGGGCTACTAGTATATATATTTAAAAAAACGAGGGCAGAAAAACTAAGGTGGCTCCTTTTAGAACTTTAAAGTGGAAATGTGAGTGAGAATATGAGTGACCACAGAGGTTCATGCTGTGCCACCGAGGCTGCCGCTGGCCCCCGAGGCTCCTGTGGCCCTGGGAGCTCCCAATCCAGACCTGCGCCTCGGAGCTGCGCTGCTGAGCTGTGTGCAGCCTCTGCTGAGGTGGCCACACCTGAGGTTTCCAGGTGGAGTCCCATCAGTGAAAGGCGCCAAGAGGGACTCTGGGAGGTTCCCTGGGGGGACTCTTGGGTCATTTGCCTTCCTCCCAGGCCTCCTCTGGCTCTGGCTGGTCGACTTTTCTGCAGGAGCATTTCCTCCTCATAGTTTTATACCAGATGCACACGACAGAATGAAGAGGTTGCGTAGAGAACTTGGAGTCCAGAGACCAGGGTTTTACTCCTGGCAAAACACGTTACATAGATAGATATTCTTCTCTGATTTCCCTTTTACTTCCCTAAGTGCTGTTATTATCAGCACTATCGTTGATGTGTGGAGCCCTTCCTGTGCTCCAGGCACTGTGCTGAACACTAGCTAACATCCGTTCACTGAACCTCCCCAAGGACCTTATGAAGGGCGGGAGGGGAGGCTATTCTTCTCACTGCAGATGAGGAAACTGACTCTTAAGGAAGTTGAGTAACTTTCTCAAGGTCACCAAACCAGGATGAATCTGGACCCAGGTATTTCTTAGCCTACAGTCTGTTCATCACCTCAAATGTCTCTGGAGAGCATCATTCATCGGAATGTACTCGACTGTGTTCCTCTTTGGACTGATTGCTTAGAAACAAATGGAACAATTCTTTAACTATTTTTTTTTTTTACCAAGTCTAAATTTCTTTGGATTCCTCATTACTGAAGACAGGTCCTGCCTGTACAGTTTCCCACCACCCCCACTGCAGGAACACAGGCTATGCATTTATGATAGCCCAAACCCCAGCATGCACCTCTCAGTGCTCCAGCCACACTTGGCTTTCCCTCACGGAAGAACCCAGGGAGGGGAAGAAGCTGGTCTTCGATGAAGCATCAGGGGAGAAGGGGACAGGAGCCTGGATGGTGTGGAAGCTCAGGGCGCTTGGCTGGACTGGAGAGGGCAGAGCACGGGGCTTCAGATGCTCCCCTTGGTGGAGCTATTTTCAGTACATACACACGGAGTATGTCTAAAGGGGCAGCGGTGAGCCCTGGGGGCAGGTGAATGTGGGCCCTCCACCGCCTCTCCTGAGTGTGGCTTCACTGGAGAGCAAGCTTTGACTAATGTGTCTCATATCTCCAGAGCCTGCAGTCGAGTCTGGTCCTTTGTAGGGACTCAGGGACTTTCAAATAAATGAAGGGAGGGAGGGAGGGAGGGAGGAGGGGAGAAAGCGAGGGACGGGCGGTGGGAGGGAGGATGAGCCAACAGTAGGATTTGTCAATGAACTGGAGCTTCAAGCGAAGATCACGTGATCTCTTTACAGGGTCGGGCATTCCTGATTTTCATGGGGTTGCCATGCAGGAGAAAACTCACTTTTCTGGTCTCCTCTGCTAATACGGGGTCAGAGAGATTAAGCCAGAATTCAACAAAGTCTCAGTCCAGATAAACAAGAAAGAAGATACAAGATTCAAGGAGAGGACCTCATTCAAGGAAAGTGTGGCTATGTTTGTCCAAGACTTTGTCCCACCCAGGTCTTGTCTCCGTAGTCACTGCCTCTTGCTCACTGGCTCAGAGTGCCGGGGCAGTGCCTGGCCTGAGAAGTGCACACACTTAAGTTTCTCTTAGTTCTGCACATTCTTTCGTAGGATGAAGTCAGGGAAGCCCATCGGTAATGGGTTCTATAGAGCCTGGGCACGACACTGATGCCCTGAGCTTGTTAAGTAAAGGCTGACTTAAAAAAAGAAAGTGCAGTAAGAGAATTTAAATGAGTAGCTTGACTAATAGTATCCAAAGACCAGTGCAGTGTGCCGCTCACCGTATCGCCGCTTATTTTTTTAATGTGTTTCCTTCACCGTCTTTCTTGTGGCTCGCTGTGCAGTTTGTGTGCTTGTTGAGAACCGCATCTGCCTTTGGTTTTGCTGAACTCGGTTTTTCCGAGACCCTCGCTGCTCATAGGCTCAGTTTCGCCTTGCCAGCGGCACCCGGCCAGTTTCTGTGGCAGAGGAGGCCACATCTGCTTCCTGAGGGCCCCTGGGCAGAAGCATGCGGTGGTGTCTCCTCCTGATCTGGGCTCAGGGGCTGAGGCAGGCTCCCCTCCTGGCGTCAGGTAGGGACCGAAACTCCAGCCTAGAACCCGAGGAAGAGGGAGAGCCGGGAGGCGGGAAGGGGAGGCAGGGAGTGAACGCTCTATCGGTCGGGAAGGAAACCACAGCGTTCAGAGCCCTGTGTCCTACTTTTCTCCCCTGAGAAGAAGGCGCAGGTCTGTTTTGGGCGGCAGATGAAGGAGGTGGGGGCGGGGGGAGCCTGACTGGCCAACCCCAGAAAGGAAGAAGGGTGAGAGAAGGGATTAGGCAGGGGGGCGATCCATTTACTTAAAGAAGTTCACTCCTGCCCCTTCTATGGATCTTCTATGGATCAACATGTTTTCTTAACAGATTCTAGAGATCCTAACATTTTAGATTGAATTCATGGTAAATCTATGTCCTTCTGCATTAAAAGGGGGCACAGATGTTTAAAAACGGCAGTGTTGGTTTTTGTTTTGCTTTCTGAGCCACCTGAGGGTGGGAAGTGCCAAAAGGGTGGTTTTTCGTGGAGACCCAGTTTCTCACCAATGCTCCTTCCCTTTGGAGTTCATGGCTTTCTGGAAGGGTTTTCCAGGCGCCCCAGTGGCAACCAACCAAACAGCCAGGTTTTATTTTAAAGGTAATGTGTCCAGCCCAGCCCTGGGCTGCTGGAAGATATAATAAAACAGAAGCAGTGGCTGCCAGGGTTTATATTGTAAAGTAAGCAGCTGAAAATCACCCATGCGCTGGTCATGACGCTGTATCACAGCAGAGCACCTGGGATGTGCTCCATCTCCTGGGCGGGCGGAGTGACAGGCGGACCGGAGAGACGACCATCCCACAAGCCAGTCCTGGTCACAAAGCCCCTTGGGATTTCTACGGGAAGGAGCGGGCCAGCTGCTGACCGGGACTCACGCACGCGTTCTCCCTTCCCCAGGAGCTGTGACAGGCAGAATAGCGACCGTGGGGAACGTTTCTGCAGAGGAAGGCGGCTCTGTCACCTTACAATGCCACCTGTCCTCCACCACAGCCACGGTGACTCAGGTCGACTGGAAGAAGCAGGACCAATTTCTGGCCATTCATCACGCGGAGTCCGGGTGGTCCATCTACCCGGCTTTTAGGGAGCGAGTGGTCCCCCGCCCCAACCTGGGCCTCACCCTGCAGTCCCTGACTACGAACGACACAGGGGTGTACTCCTGTGTCTATCACACCTTCCCTGATGGCATTTACAGAGGGAGATTCTTCCTGGAGGTCCTACGAAGCTCAGGTATGCCCTCTGGAGCAGAGCAGAGGACGAACCTCATCCTCTAGGATAGAAAATGCATCCCTGCCATGCACAGTGGAGGAGGGCCACCCAACCTGCTCACACTCACATCACCTGGGGCTTTTAAATAATGTTGGTGTCAGCGCCCATCCCAGAACAATTCAGTAGGAATCTCTAGGAGTGGAGCCAGGACCTGATAGGTGCTACGAGCATCCCTTGTGATTCCAATGAGCAGCCAACATTGATAACCACACTTTTGGGTATAAAAAGGACATTTTGTGTATATGTATTGACTAGAGGCCTGGTGCATGAATTCGTGCATGGGTGGGGTCCCTGGACCAGGCCAGAAATCAGGGCAGATTGGGGCCATCTCACCCAGTCCAGGGGCTGATCATGGCTGGCCAGCCAGGGGGAGGTTGGCTGTGGGAGCACTCTGACCACCAGGGGGCAGTTTCTGCGTTAAGCATCTGCCCCCTGGTGGTCAGTGTGCATCATAGCTACCAGCTGGTTGTCCTGTTGTTGGTCGTCCGGTCATCAGTTGTCTGGTTGTAACGGTTGCTTAGGCTTTTATATATATAGATATGGTCATCTAGAAAACGTTCTCATTTATGAGGTTAGCATGGATCATGCAGGTTAGAATTAGCTCCTAAATTTATAAGGGATTAGAGCTGGTTAGAAACAAAGCTGTGTGCTAAGTGTAAATGTACAATAATTTGCATTTTAGAAAGGTTTTTGAATTTTTTTAAATTACAATTGACATGCAATATTATATTCGTTTCAGGTGAACAAAATGGTGATAGGCATTTGTGTACTTTACAAAGTGATCATCCTGATAAGTCTAGTACCCACCTGGGGTCACACACGGTTATGACAATATCATTACCTGTATTCCCTGTGCTGTGCTTTACATCCTTGTGATTGTTTTTATATCTGGCAATTCTACGTCTTAACCTCTCCCCCTTTTTCATTCACCCCCCCCCCAACTGACAACCATCAGTTTATTCTTTGTATCTATGAGTTTTTTTGTTCATTTATTTGTTTTTTTTCTTTTTAGATTCCACATATAAGTGAAATCATATGATATTTGTCTTTCTTTGTCTGCCTTATTTCACTTAGCATAATACCCTTTAGGTCCATCCATGTTGTCACAAAGGCAAGATTTCATTCTTCTTTATGGCTGATTAATATTCCACTGTGCCAGTGTACCAGACCTTCTGTGTGCATTCATGACACTTAGGTTGCGACCACATCTTGGCTATTGCAAATAGTGCTGCGATGAACATAAGGGTGCTTATGTCTTTTTCAATTAGTGTTTTGAATGTCTTTGGATCAATACCCAGGAGTGGAACTGCTGGGTCACAATGATAGTTCTATTTTTAAGTTTACGATAATTTACATTTGTTCGTGCTTCATAGCTTCCAAAATAATCTCACATTTGCTATCCACCTGGACACTTGAACCAGATGTCGGGACGGTGGCAAAGGATTCTGACCCTATCTGAGAGACAGTGGAGTGGAGTGGTTATGAGTTCAGGCTGATGCCAGGCAGCCGGTGTCCAAATCCCGGTGCTGCTGGTGACCACAGACAGGATTAGGTAGCCGCTCAGTGCGTTGGTTTTCTCCTCTGTGAAAGGAGGTGGTTGTCAGACCTTGTGAGGTGCTGACAGGATTGAATTACTTACCACAAGCAGCTCGGCACCTGGAACATGCATGGGAAGCACCACGTACGTCTCAGTGATGAACGCACTGCTTGTCTGACTGATGCAGGTGGAAGCTGAGGCTTGTGGGGCTCAGAGCATTAGCGCTGACTGTAACACAGGTGTTCTGGTTCCCTCTGAACTTCTATTTGCTGATTGTGTGAGAGATTAAGCTTTATGAGTTGGCAAAATCTGTGAAACTGTTACCTTAAAGTTTCTTTTCAAATGCTTGCTCCCACATAGGCCAATTGTGCATGCGGACAAGAGCCTACATGGTTTTCTGTTCTGTGGACAGCCCTCTGCAGGCCCTCTGACCCTGCCACTGCCCTCCATGACCCCTCTGCTCCCCGTCTGCCCCCTCCCCCCGCCTGCGGCCAAAGCAGGGAATGGCATCCTCAGGGCAGGAGAAGCACCTGCCGGGGGTTTGGGCTCCCTCTCCTGCCCCTCCTGGTACCGTGTGGGGACTGTGGGCACTGCCCTTGTTCTAAGGGATTGCATTCCTAGGCCACCTTGCCGGCAATCGCAGCCTTTAATCAGAGGGAAGAGGGCCGGCCTCTGCTACTCCCTCCTCTTTTCTCCCCGGGCACCTGGGTTCCCCCGACCTTCTGGGACAGAAAGCAGCCTGGAAACCTCCCCCCGCAGCAAGCACACAGGGGTAACCGTCCTGTTTCTCTCACACGCTCCTTGGATTAAAATATCTCTTCAAAACTCCCTTCCTGCCTCTTCCTCCTTCCAGTTCCATTTTATGTTCGTAGAAATTCTCTTGTTCATGTTTAATTCATATCACAAACATTGATGAAGCACCAGTTATGTGCCAGGTGCTTGATGAATATTTGTGGTCTGGGCCTGGCCGGCGTGGCTCAGCGGCTGAGGTCACAGTTCCACTCCTGGTCAGGGCACATGCCTGGGTTGTGGGCTGGCTCCCCAGCAGGGGGCCTGCAGGGGGCAGCCGGTCAATGATTCTCATCATTGACGTTTCTATCTCTCTCTCCCTCTCCCTTCTTCTCTGAAATCAATAAAATACATATTTAAAAAGAATCTGTGGTATGAATGAAGGAAAATAGTAAAGGACACAGTCCCAGGGCCTTGCTCCCACCAGGTCTCACCGCCCAGGAGGAATAAGTGTCATGGGCTTAAGGTGAAAGGTGATGTGCTTTTTTTCTTTTTTTGCACTTTAATATTAATTTTATTTTAATTTTAAGTTAACATTTTCCTTCTAGTATGATTACAAATATGAAGTTTAATGAAATAAAATATTCCTTTTCCATTTTTTCTGGATGCTGCCGTTTGTTTTATTTCATGAGTATTTTCCAAAGTGAGGCTGCTGAGTCGAGGAGGGGGGTTAACAATGGCCCGCTCTGGTGTAAACGTGTGAGGCACACAACGGCTTGCGTGTCAGTGGCTCATGGTGGGCCAGGCAGACGCTCTGTGGTCCAAGCAGCTGGGTTAGTGGTCCAGTCTGTGGCCGGAGAAAGGCCTGGCCAGCCCCCACCTCTGTTCCCTGAGCTCAGGCCTCCCCGGGAAATGGTTGCCCTTTGCTTCTGGCCTCAGTCGGTTTCCCTTATTTTGTCCTCCCGCTAGGGGCTGGGCACAGCGCTGGGTTCCTGATCCCGCTGCTGGGAGTCCTGTTGCTGGCGGTCATCTGCACAGCGGCCACCATGGTGGTCACGTTGGCCAGAAAGGTAAGACTCTGGACCCCACACCGGCCACCCTGGCCCTTTCTGATTCTCCTTCTGTCCAGAGACAGACATGGACGGGATCCCCCACTGCCCTTCGTGCCTTTTTCGTGGTCCTTGTTCCGCCTGTTGGGGAAGTTGTTTGCATTCTCCTTCTGTGCCTCCCTTATCTGGGAGCCCGAAAGGTTGGACTGTCTTCCTCCAGTCTGTTTGTCACCTGCAGCTCCGAGGTCCTGCCTGTCCCTTCTGCCGGTCCCTGGGGTTAGATTTACCTGCTTTGGCTGTGATGCACCTGGGGCATCTGCTCTGTGAGGGGGATCTTGTACATCAGCCCATTTAGTGTTAACAGTCCTCCAGTGGTGCCTGGCTGCCCGCGATTCTGCAGGATGAGAAGGAAAGGAGGACGAGGACCCTGTTTTCAGATCAGGACCCTCATATATGACTTGCCCAGGCCTAAGCCTTCTTTGAAGTTCGGTCTCTGTTTTTAAAATTTATTGTTGGCACTATTTTTACATTTGTTCTCCCTCCCCGCTTTGCCTCCCTGCCCCCAGCGGCACCCCCCCCCCCGCCCTGAAGTTACGTCTCCCCAGCGAGGAGGGGCCCTGCCGGCCTGCAGTGGGGAGGATGCTCTGTAAATGCTGCCGCCAGGAGGACCTCTGACTCTCGCTTTGCTTTCAGTTGCTGACAGATCTGTCTCCCTTTCTCTTTCATGCACCAGAGGGTTTAGCAAAAGCCACCCAACCCCACAGTCCTCATAATCACTGCTTACCGCGCACTTCTCCAATGTCAGGGCCGCGGCTTCAGCTCACGACCCCCTCCATCTGTGTCCCGTCCATTTCCCTCCTCCCCTCTCCTCCGCACCCCGCAGTGGGGTCCCTGTTCCCATCCAGTGGTGAGGGCTCTCCTTCCACATCCCAGCCAGGGCCGTTCCCAGGACAACTGTTCTAGAGCAGGTCCAGGAACTAGGGCCGGACTCGTGGGTTCTGGCGACAGGGATTTACCTGCACGAGCTCTCAGGTGAAGGTGCTGAAGGAAGCGGAATGGGTGACGAACACTCCGCATGATGTGGTCTCAGCTGGAGACTCGGTTGAAGCAAGTCTTGTATGCAGAGTTGGTTGCATCCTAAGGCAGGGAGCTGGCCTTTTAAAAACCCACCTTCCTCAGTCACTGACTGCAGGCTGCGCAGCAGGGAGGGTCCAAGAGCAATTCTGCAGAGAAGGGGCAGCTGTGAGCCGCTCACAGCCTATACACCCAGGCCTGGGGAGTGGGAGCACAGGTCAGGTACTGAGGTTCTGAGTGGGGCACCAAGAGTGCTCCCCACACACCCCGAGAGCCAGCAGATTGCTGTCTCGAGGAATATGGCGTTGGAATCAGACAGGCCTAGGTTGGAATCCTGGCTTTACCACGTGAGCAGCTATGTCACCTGACCTTGCTGAGCCTCAGCTTCCTCATCTGTAAATCAGAAATAAGTATGGTGCTGCCTTCGTGGGGTTGCAAGAAAATTTAAGTCAAATAATTCAAGTAAGCCGCTTGGGTATTTTTCCTGGCATACATTAATAACCATTATTCTTATAAATATGTGTTCTTATCATTATGCACTTTATTTATCATAGCACCTCATAATACTTGGTGCTCAGTAAATATTTGTATCGCATGGATCAACTAGACCAAATGAGTGATTGTTATCTGCCAGGCAGCTGTTGGCAGAGTGTCCCAGGGGACCTTCTGAGAAGCACAGCAGAGATGGCTGTGTCTGCACCAGGACCGTGACTGCCACGTCCTGTCCTTCTCCTCAGGTTCCACGGGGGCAGTGTTTGTCCTGCAGCCCCAGCTGCAATCCCAGTAGCTGCCTTTGATCCTTCAGGACGTCAGTGCCTTGATCCCAAACTATTTTTCCGCACAGATCACAGTTACAGAGTCCCCCATGCAGGATGCAATGCAAATGGAACAGGGAGAGACCCACCTCAGGCATATCTCCAATTCCCAGAGGACTCTGGAAGCCAGAAGAGTCCTAAGGTTCAAAGGCAAGGGGGAGGCCAGGCCAAGAGTGGGAGCAAGAGCACAAGTGCACGGAAGGTCACACCATTCCCTTGAGGATGAGTTGGGCATCCATGCTTCCAAATGGGTGGGGTTGCGCCAAGGGATGCAGCACTTCTGTTAAGCCCAGCGTCAGTGTCCACCTATGATAACTGCCCCCTTTCTTCATACTTTTGGTAGATAAGGTGCAGCCACTCCTCCTGAAAAGGAATGAATGGAATAGTATGTGGTAAGAGACTTCCTGTGTGTGCTTCTGAGACTATGGCCTCTCTCCAGGCCCAGCTCCTCAGGGCCTGCAGTTGTGTGTCACTTTGCTCTTCCATGTTTGTTTCCGGTGAGCCTCCATGTGGCCCTATCCACTCTCCTGCGCAATCCCCTGCATATATTTGTCACCTCAGAGCTTGACGCTACCAGTAATGGTGCTCCTGTTTCCTATGCTGGAAGCAAGAGAGAAATACCAATGATGAGAAGGAATCATTGCTTGGCTGCCTCCTGCATGCCCCCTGGTGGGATTGAGCCTGCAACCTGGGCATGTTCCCTTGACAAGGATCAAACCTGGCACCCTTCAGTCCGCAGGCCAATGCTCAATCCACTGAGCCAAACCAGCCAGGGCTGCCCACGGTGTCTTGATTCCTTGCCTTAGCTCAACCCTCACCGATGCTGCTCTCATATGGATGTGATGGCTGACTTCAGGTCCTTGGTTTCCCCAACATATTTCACTGTTCTGGCCTATTGCCCCGCAAGTGCAACTGTGGTTGTCTGACCATGAGTCCCTATTTAGATTCAGAAAATCCAGTTCTTTTAGGTATGGGGCTGTGTAAAAATGTGTGCGTGCGCGCATGTGCAGGAGCGTGTATGTGTGTGCCTGTGTGTGCATGCCTGCATGCACATTTCCGTCCTACAACATATACTGAGCATCTGTTATGGGCTCTGAGGTTAAGCAGACATAGCCTCTTCCCCCAGGGAGCTCACAGTCTGGAGAAGACAGGATTCAGTGTTACAACAGGGAACATCTAAGAGTGCATCCCAGTGCAGGGGAGAACACAGCTCCCTGGAAGGGTCAGAGAAGGCCTCCCAGACAACGTGCTGCAGAGCTGCATCGGCAGGATGGAGTACACAACCTTTTCAGGGAACTACAGAGGGTGGACGATGGGTGTAACATATAAAGCCGGGGAGTCAGGACACAATGCCTGCATTCTAGAAACCACAGGATGAGAGGCAGCTTGGTCGAGGGGAAAGAGCATAGAGAGCCTGGGGTCAGACAAACCCAAGTCAGAATTGGACTTGTCCTTGGGCAAGTGACTGCACCTGTCTGTGCCTTGGAGCTAATTCAAAGACTTTGATAGAGGTATTGGTGAGGTTACATGAGAAGGTAGCCCAGCCCAGTGGTCGGCAAACTCATTAGTCAACAGAGCCAAATATCAACAGTACAACGATTGAAATTTCTTTTGAGAGCCAAATTTTTTAAACTTAAACTATATAGGTAGGTACATTGTTATTAACTTAATTAGGGTACTCTAAGGCTTAGGAAGAGCCACACTCAAGGGGCCAAAGAGCCGCAGTTTGCCAACCACTGGCCCCAGCCCATGCTCAGGGCAGCTCTCTGGCATGAGGCCCTGTACCAGAATTTGGGGTGTTGGTGGGGCATGAAGCTGAGAAAGTGAGAGTGACCAAGTCACATGAAGCATTTTGAGGGCATCACACTCAGTCTCTTGAAGAATGCATCTCAGACAAGGTTTTTTACACAACTTAAGTGGTTTTGTAAATCCCTTAAACTCCTCCTGTGGCTCCTGTAGACAATGAGTGACAACGGGTTGTCAGCAGAAGCATGGCATGATCCAATTTTCATTTTTGAAAGCTCACTCTGTGGGTGGCCATGTGGAAGTTGGACTAGAGGTAAGAGGGGCTCTCGAGGCAGGCGAGTGTGGAAGTACAGTCCAGAGACAGGACATAAAAGTAGGGATAGAAAAGGGAGTAGGTTTTAGAGTTTCGTAGGATAGGATTTTATGGCCACTTGGAGTTTAACATTGGCCTCCAGGTCTCAGCTGGTGCCGTAAACCAGTTTAGGGACTGTGGGGCCGGAACCGTCTGTGGAGGAGGAAGTATGTTGGGTTCCTCTGAGACAGGCTGGTCCTGAGCTTTCTGCGGGTCATCAGGTGGCCATGCCCAGTTAGCAAGTGGGCATCTCAGTCTGGAGTTCAGGGCAGAGGCCTGGACTTCCGTGGGTGGAGATTTGGGAATCATCAGAGGGAAGAGGGTGGTTGTGATGTACATTTAGAAGAAGTGTCTCCGAGTGTTGAATGTGGGAAGGCAGAGGGCAGACCCTGGGAAACCCCTTTAATTGGGGAGCTGATGTGCAAGCGGGAAGAAGAGCGGGGCTGGCTGAAGGTGCGGGTGGGACTCAGGGGAGGAGGAAGAGAACCAGGGAGGAGGTGCCATGGAAGCTGGGGAGGAGAGCATTTTAAAAAAGAAGAGGTCGTCAGTGTTTGGGGTGACAAAGAGAGAAGTGGGGTGCAAGCTGCCTCACTGGGCTTTGTGAATAGGGAGGAATGGTGGCAGGTGCATTGCGTGTGTAGAAGTTTTGTTTTGGTGGAGTGGTTAGTACTGAAATCCAGCCATGACAAAACTGAGAAAGTAAGGTCAAGAGATTGGTGTTGGTCCGAATACAACTTCGTGTGTGTGTGTGTGTGTGTGTGTGTGTGTGTGTGAGAAAGGAAGAGAGAGCATTATAATTACGTATCAGTTGGGGAGTAACTTTTGAATGTCACCCCTACATACTCTGTCATTTGTTTGTTTTTAGAAGAAATTTCTCAGAATTCGTTCTGCAGAAAGTGGCCTCAGGAGAGTGCCCTGTGGACAGGAGGAATGGGGGCTCGGGGTTCCGGCCTCCCCTGCAAGCTGCGTCCTGACAGAAGCTGCAGCTGCTGGCCCATGCAGAGAGCAGAGGGATGATGACTATGATGAGCCGCACGACTACTTCAACATCCTGAGCTACAGAAGCCTTGGGGACATCAGCTTCCCAGCAGAGACTGGTTAGCGGCAAGGGGCATCTTCTGGGAGACACAGCCTGACTATGTGTAGGGTCTGCACTCTCCATCACTGCTGTGTGTGTGTGTGTGTGTGTGTGTGTGTGTGTGTGTGTGTGAATGATTGCCATCCTCATCTCTGTCTGCATTTCCTCTCCCCCTCCCTTCCACTCCATTGTGGCAGACCAGGGTGAGCAGCTTGAGTCTTGATTATGAATGCGATGTTGAAAACAGTGTGACCTGATTTTGAGTCTGGCAGTTTAAGCCAATTCTGTGGCTCTGGACAACGTGTTCCTCCTAACAGCACTGGGTGGGGGCTCAGGTGACAGGGTTTTGTGGGGGATGATGATGACAGTGTGATTGCAAAAACACATTCTTCTCATTTCTCACTGTCCTTTCCATCAACAGTTACACATTCAAGGCATTTTAGGATTCAAGCTTGGTCCCAAGCTTCTGCGGGGAGAAAGGAGGATGACTAAACCATGGTCTTGAGTCTCAGCCCTTTGAGAGCTTCCATTAAGTGGGGAGATAACATCCCCATGGAAAGGTGGTAAGGGGTAAGGATGTAAGACCCAGGCCTGTGGGAAGATATGCCAGTTTGGCGGAGGTGGTCAGCATAGGCATACCTGTGGTGAAGTGGCCCAGGAGGATGGGGAGCAGAGGGGCTGGTCTGGTGAGAGCAGGTTTTTATCCAAGGAACTTGCAGAAAACAAAGTCGGGAGCTAAAGCCTCACAAGGAAGACCCTGGTGCCAAGGGAACCAACGAGACTTCAGATTCTATTCTCTGGGCAACGATTCAAGTCTCCTCTTGTTGGACCTACTCAGCGTATAGCAATGGGCTGTGTGGGGGCTTCAGCCTCTTCCAGCCGAGCACTGGGGGAGCCACGGAAATGGTGTGTGCTCACCGAGGGGCCTGCGTGACCTTGGGCAGTGACCCACATTTTCTCTGTCAATCCAACACCGAACTTTTAAGAAAGAATCTGTTTCCCTCTAAAAGGGAAACCTAGATTTTTAAAACAAGGACTCTTCCTAGGAAAAAATATAAAATGAGCGCGATAGTTTCTACAAATGTACACCCCCACGCTATCTTCTCTGAACGCTTACATTCAGTCCTGGCCTCCTTGTGCTGGGGTTGGGTGGCATCGGAGCTGCTCACTTCTGTTCAGGTGGCATTTAGGCTTTTATCCTCCCACTGTCTCTCAGAGAAACGGGGAGGGAGGCTGGCTTACAGGTGAGTGATTTTCTTTCACGGGCACAGGAACCGAGAGAGAATGCGAAGCAAAGCTGTCTCCTGCCAACCATTACAATAACGCATTGCTCTGCTCCCCAGAATCAGGCTGGTTGAACAAGAAGACAATGGAACTCCTACTCCTCCGTGGATTTTTATTTTTATATTCTCACTTTTCAACCAAACAGGTCTGTCGTTAGGAGCAATGAGCTGAAATCTGTCCAGAGTGCCAATTTGTTTGGAAGAAAGAGAGACACATGGACAACACTGTTATTTGCCATGGCAGTCAGTACACAGCACTTTTCTTGCAAAACTAGTGCAAATTTGTTGGTAGTAGAACACAATCCACGGACAGGAAATGAATGACGATGGGATGACGAAAAGGGAGTGTTGTTTTGCTTTGATGGAGACACATATTAGGTCGAGGTAGACTGAGAGTTGGGTGTTATTGAACACGATTGTGGCAACTGGAAACATTTACAAATTCCATTTGGAGTTGATAAAAACACAGAAGGACCCAGAGATGTCGTAAGTGGGACAGGTGACTAAAATAAGATGGAATTTAACGAAAATAAATTTTAAAGTGGAATTCAATGAGCTAGATTTTCCTTGGAGAACCAGAGGAGACAATCCTGTCAAAGCCAGATTCCTGGGGTCAGTCCAGGCCAATAGCCACTCTCCACATGCAGCTATGAGCAAGGCAGATGTGTTGTGAGTGTAAAATACACATCAGGTTTTGAAGACTTAGTGTGAATAATAAGAATGTGAATGATCACATCAGTCACTTAAAATATTGATTACATGTCAAAATGACAATATTTTGGATATGTTGGGTTAAATAAAACATATTATTAAAATTTATTTCCCCTGTTTCTTTTTACTCTCTTAATGTGAACTACTGGAAAATATAAAATTGCATATGTGGCTTCCATTGTATGTTTACTGGACCATGTTGCTCAGACTCTAAACCTGAGCCAAGCTGGTACCTAGGGATGGTATCTGTTTCTGACTGATGGTCTCTCTCTCTCTCTCTCTCTCTCTCTCTCTCTCTCTCTCTCTCTCTCATTCATAGTAGGGGTTGATTATACTTTTTTCCTTTCATTATGTCTTTCTAAAAATATATAGGGAAGAATCACATGGGAGGTTGAGGTAGGGGACCACTAAATACAGACAGGAAGAGACCTTAGGCTGTCTTGAATCCCCTCTTGAATTCCTTCAGGAGGAGAGGAGAATAAAAGGGGAATCATTGAATGATGAGAGTTCAGGGAGAAATAAACTTATTGATTCCTTACACCTTACCACTCCACATTCTAAGCCTGGGCATGTAGAGTCTGATCTATAATCCAAAGAACTATATTGAACAGGTATGAGACATTTGAGTCATGGAGCTTTGACGTAAATGATCTTCATGAGTGGACACAACTTTACCGTGCAGTTTTGTATCATGACTTGTCCCTTCTCCACCACACTGGAGTTCCGCTGAATCATCACACAATTAGGTTCATACAGATCCCATCAGTGTTGACTGGACAGGAAGGGCGGCCCAGCGCATGAATGGAGTGTTCTGGTGGGCAAACCACATGCCACCGAGAGGAGGGAAGCAGCAGCATGGCTGTGGCTGTCAGCAAGGGGTGTGAGTTTTGGTCAGACTCTGGTTCTTCCTAGTCCTGCTTCAGGGCTGTAACCAGTAACCCCCCACCTCCACTCCATCGCAGACCTGTCAAAAGGCCCAGGGGAGCATTATGTGTACAAGAGCCTGAGCTTTCTGGAGGTCAGAACTATATACCTTGATGTTTCAGATAAATTAATTTGCATAGATAGGGTCTAGGACAATACTATCCAACAGAACTTTCTGTGATGAAAGTTCTGTGTCTTTGCTGTTGAATGTGGTAGCCACTAGACACACATAGCTATTGAGCACTTGAAAGGTGGCTAATGTGACTAAGAAACAGAATTTAAAATTGTATTTAATTTTAATTAACTTAAATTCAAATGTAGGTAAGTAGTGATGTGACTGGTAGCTAGTATATTAGACATTGCAGTGATTGCCTTGCAAATGGAGAAAACACAGGAAGATGTGTTTATAGGCTATTGGATGGCTCTACAGATGCTATGCATTTGAAAGAACTCTGACCAGGGAGAAACATGGAGGTTGTCTTTTAGTCCTGTAGCCTTCCTTTGATCAAGACAAACCATGAGGCCAAAAGCAGGATGTGAATTTATTTATTTCAGACTCTTTCCAAAAGATACTTGAGGTAGGTAAGTGGTCCAGGTAAGGTGCTCAGGGTCAGGGCTGTCTAGAAGTTTGCAACTGATAAATGTTAGGCAGGAAGAGACATGCAGCACAGGACTTGCCCTGGTCATTCTGACGTCATGTAGCTTGTGAAGAACACCACCTCTGGGGCCAAAAGTCTGGCTGATGTTATAGAGATCAACAGAGAGGTAGCTATGATGTGTCTTGGACTGGGAGTCAAGACTTGTCCATGTGCTGAGCACTGACATTTCGCTTTGAAATGAGTACCTTCACTTCCCAACCCTCGTTACAAATGTTTCCTCACTTATACAGTGGTAATAACAATATCTAGTGTACAGTGTCCTTAGGAAGACACAGTAAGATATTGTGGTTCACTCTTTGTAAGCTGTAAAACGCTGAATTCATATGAATATTGTATGATGCTCCACAAGCATGTGTGCCTGGCTCTGCTTATGATGCCACAGAGGTCCCCAAGGGAGCACCAACTTGTTGGGATCAATCAAGGTATCTGTAATGATCCAACTCCTAAATACTGGGGTTGAAGGAGTGCTAAGAATTGCAGCTATATCCTCGGGCCTGCAAGTTATCTGTGTTTTAAAACGTTGTGTTGTGAGATGATAATCTTTTTTAAAAGTCAAACATATCTTGGATACCTATGACCTTCCTATAACAGAGGGCTGTCATTCTCTTCAGAATCCATATTTATAATTAAGTTGATTTTAAGATATGGAGGCTTGATTAATAAATAATTCATTTGCTCCAAGTGAGGATTTTGCAGCAGTCGAGAGTCAGGGAAGGGGTGGGAGGAGTGTGTTCACTGGGCACAGCGCAGTGCAGGGATGGCTGGAAGGATGGTGCGGGGCCCGCAGTGCTCCTCACTCAGGGAGCGGGGACTCAGGCTCAGCAAGGCATCATCCAACACAGCAAATCCATGTTATTATTTTAACCTATGAATTTTATAGTTTTTTTAAAAAAATTTTTTACTTGTATTTTAAATTTATTTAAAATATACTTTTATTTATTTTCATTTTAGTATCATAATTCTGTAACAGCTATAAGGTTTACCTGGTTGTATGTTTGAGCATATTTAAGAAAGATTATAATAAAATGGTTATAGCCTATATTAGTTATTAATTTATTTTTAAACATTATAATAAAAATAATTAGATTCCTCCTCTGAGGGATGGTCGGTGGGCAGTATCATTTTTTCCTTTTGTGAAGGTATATTCATTACTCAAGTTTGAGAGACCGTGGTGTGGTATACATATCATTGGGTTTCAGAAAACTTGACTTCAAGTACTAGTCTATTAGTGATTTTATAATTGGAAAAGCACATATTTCTGAACCTCTGTTCCTGTAAACTGGTGTAATAACTACTTCACAATGTTTCACAGGGAAATTGTGAGGATGGATTAAAGTAAATGAAGGAGAACTTTGTCAACTGTTAAGTGCCATATAAATAACCTATGTGCCACTGACTATTACTGTAGCCCATATGTTTCAGCAGGCAGCGAGGAGGCCTGAAGCGTTTGGGGGTTGTGCACAGAGAGATCAAAAGCTCCGGGCGAAGTTGGCTGGCATCATCAGGATGTTTCTAGGATTCACAGAAATCACATAGGGACAAATTTTGCATCATGAAAGTGTTTTCTCCCTCTTTATTTTCTATTTCATAGACTATTAGGTAAACTTAGTGGTTCAGTGATTGAGCTGCAAGAAATCACCATTTAAATTCGCAGAGGTCACCTTTCAGCCCAGAGTTCTCCTTAAGCCTCTCCCCGCCACATGCCCAGGCCTAGGTCTCTGTGTGTGCTCACACTGGTGGAAATGTCTGCCTGCGCTCACTTCCTCCAACCCAAAGCCTGCATGTCCGGGGGAGCCCCCAAGCTAGACTGCTTATTTCTTGGATCCTTCCTTGACTTGCCCTGCTCATTTATCCTTGCTAATTTATAAATTCCCATGACACTACAAGTTTGAATGGTAAAATCTAGCTTTTGATTTTATACGAACCTTTATTTCAGTGGTTAGATTTTAAGGTTTATTAGGCCTGAAATAATGTGCTCTGTTTCCTTCACACACTGCAGTGCTGAGTGGAATAGAGATACTTTACTGAAGAGTTAGTGAATCTAATTCAATTGGATTGACTTCCCAGGGACAAATGAGATGTACGTCTTCTCCATTGCATCAGCAACTTCTGCGAGAGGGATGAGGTTAGAGAGCTCCCTGGGTAGAGTGGCATCTGAGAAAGGGTCTATGTAGTCCCTTAGGAGTCTCCAAACTCATCAGATGGGGATGCATTTTGAGCCGTGAATGTTCCTTGCGTACAAGGATACAGGATCGATGGGCACAGTGTTATACAGGATTGGTTATTTCTACAAGAGGCAGAGAGAGAGACCCATCTGCATGTGAGGAAGGAACAAAGGTGGATGATTTAGATAACAGTGAATGAGCCACGTGATCATTTGTGAGGTTTGGATAGGAGAAGGAAAATGCCTGAATTTGCATTATATTTCTACCAATCTTGGAATTCCTATCTCTTGTGCCAAGAGGAGAATATATTAGGAATTTTTCGGGGCCTTTTAGGGGTAATTCTTATTTGGATAATCTCTAGACCTAGATCACAATAGATAAAAGAATGTGGAGAACGGCCTAAAACAGAAAAACTGTCACATGTAAAGAAGACACAGTAGGAAACCAAGAGAAGAGTTTTTTTTTTTTTAATTATTCCTTCATATTCAAACTTCACAAACAGTGTGAACTTGTACAATACCTCGGAAAGTGAAACTTACAAAAAAAGTGCTGGTAACATTTAAAAAAAACAACAAAAACCCCAAAAAACAAACATCATTCTTAGCAACATCAATTACTCTTCCACACAAAACAGAAACCTTGTAAAATTTATTTTCGTATTTTTAAGGCGTAATACTTCCGTATAAAGTATATGCAAGAGATAAAACTTCACAGTATTCCAAAATGTCACAATAATAATATAATAGTATAATGAAGCGCTACAGTTAATTTTTCTTTTTTTGAATGTTTTTTTTTCCTGTTTAAATAACAAATACAAGTCACAGGTAAATATACGTGAGAAAAATACGAGGCTAATATTAAATGGCAGGTAAGGATACTGTCACTGTAAGAAAAAACTGGCAGGATGTGTGTATTTAGTCTATATTTTAAAGCACTTGATAGAAAAGGCGTATGCAAGGTTTTTGAAAAACAATTTTGTTTGTTTGATAACTGACAACAATTTAAGAGTATAATGAAGAAAAAAAAAAGGAACAAACTCCCTCTCAAAACGATTGACCTGCTCATCCCACACCACGTATATACGGATGGATGGATGTGTGTTTGTGTGTCCATGGGTTCGTAAGGTACACAGATTGATACAAGCAGTGTTCCATGCCCACCTGCCAAGATAGGAGGCTAGTGTCTCTGCAGTCATTGAGCCCTGGTTCCTCTTGGGAAGTTATTCTTTTAATTTAAAGCTCTCTTTTTCCTTGCCCTTCCCTCTTTCCAAACTCTTCCCCAATTCCCAGGTCTTCAGTCTGAAAAGACAATCTGGTGAAAAAAGTTGCCCTCCCCTCGAAATTCACTGGGAAATAGAAACTGCATAAACAGTGACACCCACACAGACATTGAAAATACCACTTGGATGAATGGATATGTTTATGCATGTGTGTGTGCGCGCGCGCATGTGTACAGTAGCAATTGCAGAAAAGGGACCATATTCCTTTCCATATGAAGATACAATGTGATAAGAAACATTTCTGTGCAGGAAATAGGGTCTCTTCGCATCTTATCACAACACTGTGGCGGGAACATCAGGAAATGGGTTCACCTTTCAGCAGTCACCACAGTAAACTTCATTGAGAACACACCTGCCCAGACGTCCGGTCTGTGCACATGTGAGTGTTAACAGCTAGCCATTCAGCCAACAGGTAACAGAAAGACAGCAGATAGCAAAACACGTCAATAAGGTGCTCAAAGAAAAAAGTGGCACCCACTCCTCGAATGGATGGCCACAGTAAGGTGCTTCAAAAAAGTTTTTTTCTTTTTTCAGTTTTTATTTCATACATTAAGAGTACTGATTTGCACATGGTAGTTCTGAGCCAGGCCAATGGTTTTGAGATTTCTGACATCTTCCATTGAAAAGGGCTTTCACTGTAGTTGATTTATTCAGTTTGTTGTGGGTCACTTGAGCTTAAAAATGTATTTAATAGCCAGAAACGGAAATCAAATCAATATGACTAAAAGAAATAACAGATGAAATGGTATAGAACATTACTGCATTCCCATTGGATCAAGATGGTCTCGCCCATTTTTCCTCTTTCACTAACACTGTTCCTTTTTTTCTTTGTTACAATCCATTCCTTGTGAACATACAGAAATGACCAAAGTCACTGCAAAGAGCTGTTTTTATTTTTTGTGATCTGTTGCAAGAGTCCAACCTTGTTTCCTCTGCTGTTGTTTGTGTAGCATCTGGATTTGTGATGAGCATCTGGATTGGTTGTGTGCATGTGTGTATATGTGCACACATACACACCTATACATGTATAATATATACACTGTATACATGGAGATACAGGAAGTGTGTATACATTTATACATCATATAGTGTATATTGTTTCAACTGGAGATAAACTGAACTGGGTTCCCACACTAGCACATGTTTATCTTTCCCCTGCTCCCTCTGTCTATTTTAAACAGGATGGAGCTTCCATTTATTTTTTTAAAGTGCATTTTCAATGCAGAATAACTGTAATTCACTGATTCCTTGGAAAACATTTTTGATGAGAAAAATCTGACGGTTCTCAGCCCCAGGCAAGAGAAACTTGTGTTTGGTCGTGCCAGGGGCTGACGTGGCAGTGCCAGGCTTGAGCCTGAGTGATTACTGGGCATTCTGGACTCTGGGCACCTTAGCAGCAGCAGCAGCACCTTTAGGAGAAGGCAGAGACAGAAGAGGGGGAAGGAAGGAAAGCTCAGATGAGGAAGGATGAGTCTGCGGGGTGTTCACGGTCAGAATTAACTTTGTACGGATTTGTGCAGTTCCTGCTTGGCTCCAGCTGAGAGATCCCATCGAGTCCCCTGCCCACCCACTGACACCAGCCTCCCCATGTGCCCACACGTTCAAGCATCGCCCATGCGTCCCCACTCCCAAGGCTGACTTCCTGTCAGTTCCCTGTGGGTATGTGAGTGCCAGCACTGAGAAGGAATAAGGCACCAGAGAAATCAAAATGTTACAAAAGATGCAAAAACCCATTTCAAAGAGCCTCTCCCATGGTTCCATTAAAATATTGCATGTGATACCACTCATTTGTGTGACTTAAATGTGTCAAATGCGGTCTCTGAAAGGAACTTGAGGCCCTTCAGCACCAGAGATCTGTAGGAATGCACCCTTTGTCTAAACACACCCACGCCCCCCACGCCCACCCCACGCCACACACAAAGCACCAGATCGGGAGAGCAAGGCTGCTTGCCATTGCTTACCTCATTTTTGATAAAAATCAAAGAAGTCCATGAAATAGAATTTTCAGGAACTGCTCTGAGATCAAAAGGGTTTGGGCTGTCAGGTATCTAGTTATGTCATGTTCTCAATGTCCAAAGAGCCTCCCGAACATATTTGCATTCAATGTTTAGGGGGAATGTGCTAAAAAAAATTACTTCTCAGATGATGCCCGCATACTCCAATAACACTTCAACCTCCCGTTTGTTTTTAAACACTGTAAAAAGGAAGAGATTCACCTACCTATAAAAGGAAAAAATGAAGGCACATGATTTTATTCGGTCCCAGAAAAATGGCATTTTGCAAGTTCGTGTGTGTGTGTGTGTGTGTGTGTGTGTGTGTGTGTGTGTGTGTGAATGCGAGCGCAGACACACGACATGGGAGTCCGGGGCTGCTGGGGCAGTCGTCCAGAGGAAGCTGGGGAAGGAGAAGGAGGAGGAGGGTTCTGAGACAGAGAAGAAAGGAGAAAGGAGGGAAGGATGCCTCTCTTCAGCTTTCTGTCATTGACAGTCTCAAGATTTTGGCTGCTTTAAGGTCCAGAACGGAATTCATTTGTCTTGGTCTAGAAAGTGCCCCCAGTTACATATCTCCAGTTAATTATGATACAGCTTTTGGTGTTCCCCTTTTCCCTTCCCTCCAGCCAAATGATTTTTTTTTAAAAAAATCACAGTTTTTAAAAATTATTTTTTCAATGTTGAAAAAATATGGAAAAGCTATTGAACAGCCTCAGGGCCCTCTGCCTCTCCCCCCGCACAGTGAGCAGATAGATGGACCCATAGAACCCAAGAGGAGCGAGCAGGATCCATGTGCAGGAGGGTCCCTCGCACCGTCTTCCCTGGGGCAGGCTGCCTTCCCAGCACCCACAGTCTTTCTCTCGGCAGAACCACTCTTCTCCCGCCCCATCCAGGGAATGTGGGCGCTGGAAAGGCAAAGCCACTCCGGAGAGCGATGGTGATAGGAGAGGGTCTGACAGGCTAGAAGCTCTCTCCTCAGGCACCGAAAGCAGCGTGCACTCAGCAGCCTGGCCCCAGGACAGGAAAGCGTGGCTGCCCACTGAGAGGTTGAAGTCCCATTCACATTTACTTCATGAGACCTCAGCTCGCAGGCTCACCACCTTGGTGCCTCTCTTGGCATCAGAGTTGGCCCCAGTTCCTGAAGAAGGCACTGGTCCAAGACAGAGAGGCAGGGGCAGCCGGCTGCATCACACAAAAAGGGCTACGGACAGTGGGATTTCAGAAACAAATTTAACTTTGGTTTTCTGACATATTCAAACCGTAAAAATTAAAGCAGGGCTTCAGAGGCTTCGATCATCTGACTGGTGGTATATTTTTTTTTCATTTGGCAAGGCTAAGGCGGGGGGAAGAGAAAAGGGTTCCCATAATTGGTCGAAGACACAGGGTGGTAAATGCTTCCACACTTAAACTCACAGTCCAGTGTTTTTGACATTTCATAAATAGCTTTTTTCTCTAAAAAAAGAATAAAACAAGAACAATCCCTTTACTTATCTGAAACAAAATAAACAGCAGTGGGTACAAACTTCTTCTTGTAACAATTACAAAAAACAACAATATAATCCCAACTTTTAACACGCATCTTGAATCAGTTATTTTTTTTTTTAACCTCAAAACTGCAGCATATCCTTAAGGGCAAACTTTTCGATTAGTTTTTTTCTTTTTTTTTTTTTAAATAATGTCTTCACCAAAAAAACAGTCTTGTACCAATAAAATGCATTCAAAAATAGAAAATATTACACAACAAAAATATGTATCCTTCCTTTCCAAAAAAGATTCTTCACAAAAAAATGTAGAAAAAATTCCAACAATTTTTTTTCCTTTCCTAAACATTAACTTTCAGTCTAGGGCACAATTATTTATTGATTTAAATGTCTGTTTTTGCATAAAACATGGAAGATGCAAAACAATTACTGTATTAGGATTGTAAAGTTACATCCACTCCACCCCTACTCTAAAACAAAACAAAACCAGAAAAACCCAGCAAACATTGAACAAATGGTACAGCCAGTTGGCTAGGAAAACTATCTCTGCCTTCCCACTACTGTGCACAAGTGTGGGCTAACGGCTCTGCTGGCACCTGGGACTGCTGAAGAAGCCAAATCAAGAGGTTGTTTAGCAATAGCTGATGTCCTACGAGTCATTTACAGTCTCCCATGTTGCCAGTCTATCTGCTGTAAGTCCTCACGGAGAAAAGAATCACGTGAGGTAGCACATGGGCAGAGGACTGAGCTCTGTCCACATGTATGGTACACACATCTCTATACAAGCCACCTTCTCAACCATCTCATGTCTTCTTTCTTTCTTTCTCAAAATGGAGCTCGAGCATGGGACACAAGGTGGTGAAGAGCTCCAGTGGGATGAGGAAGGCGGGGTGACTTCTTCCATAGGCGCCTCTCCTACACTTAACCTGGTTGGGCATTAACTGGAACAATGACAAGATCTCAAACCTCAAAGGAATGCTGTTTTTGTTTTATATTTTCAGCAATGTAGCTGAAGATGATGTATTTTTCTTATTTGATGGTATTTCTCTTTTGTGTGGTATTTCTCATTTTGTATGTGTATTCATTGTGTGTATAAATTGGATTTTTTTCATAGCTTTTTTCCCCATTGCTTATTAGATTGCTGGTTTTTTCTTTGTGGCTTTTGTTTTGTTTTGTTTCTGATTTTTTAAACAGTTAAATGTGTCCAATTTTATTTCCAGTGCATTAAACAAATTTTAAATTAAAAGAAATAAAACTTTCCCCCCATCCTTCTAAAGAAAATGACTGATAAAAGTACAATATAATAAAATCAGGCATTTCCAAAAATAGCATGATGTGCAACCTCAATTATATAAAAGAAAAACAAACAGACAAACAAGAACTATAGAACATGAGAATGAAGGAGCCAAGACTATATAATCTCAACTATGGTATGATTGGCAAGCACTGGTTAAAAAATAGGTAAGGCTACTCTTAGATTTCTAACTCAACATAGTTAACCACTGCTCTTCTGTCTTTTCCTTCAATTCTTAATCTTTAACTCACTAGTTCTTTATATCTTTAAAATGGACAAATTTGTTTTTATATTTTTGGTCTACAGTAGAATTACATATTAATAATATAATAAAAAAGTATTTCATGAACAGGTTGGTTCTGCATCCATATGGGGGAAATAGAAAAAAGTACTCAAATAGACATAGCAAATGTACTCTAGCCTTATAAAAATAACCACAAATATAATAGAAATTATAATCAGGGCAACCGATTAAACTGAAAATATAGAAAGATATATTTTGGATCATACAAACTCCTGACAAGCTATGCCCTAGAATTGCAGCCTCCAAACCTTTCCCATGATTTCCACCTTTCCATAGGACCACTCAAAATTCAAACGGAAATGGAAACAAAACAAAAATAAAGTGGACAGGTGGTTGAACCAGCCAGAACTTCCATGTTATCGTAGCTGACTGGCCAAGACCAGGTGGACAGCATCTGAGAAACTGGTAGGCCACAGGGGAGCGGCTGATGGTGTCTGTTTTTAATTTTGGAGGAGTTCCCAGCCCACTGATAAAGAGAGAAACCAAGGAACCAAATAATTCTTTTGGTAACATAAAATACATGGGATGAGACATAATTCTGATAGAGAGCACATGGCAGTGAGATGGGAAAGAGGAGAGTTGCAATAGGCAAACTTTGGGCACCACCTCCACCTCCATTTGTTTTCTTCAACACATTGTTTTCTTTCTCATTCTGAGCATCCTTTAGGATTAGCTACAGGCACCAATGTCCTCTGAGCAAACATTTGTCATCTCAGCTCTCAATATGACACCTATGCTTTCTGGCCTTCCAAAGGGCTAGGTGGCTCTGGAGGGTCCCACCCCCACGTCCCGGGCCTTGAGGAGGCAGAGAAGAGATGCAAAGCTGTAGTGACCATTCCCACCTGACGGTAAATGCACACCGAGGTTCCAGTGTAGGAAAATGAATATGAAGGAAAAGAATTGGTAAGAGTTGAGCTCGGTAATCAACAAGTATGAAGTTTTTCTTTCAGAAAAAAAGGAAGAAGAAAAAGAAATGGCATCAGTCAGAAAATACTGCTTTTGGTTTCTTTTCACTTCAGACCATCCTTGGTTTTTCTCTCATTCACTTGCTCCAGTTTAAAGTAGAGTTTAGAATCTAGTGCAAATATCATCAAATCACAGCATTCCAGGAGCAATATCCTATCCCTTCATCCCAAGTGAACACTATCCCTTCAGACCTCCTCCGAAGACCAGGGGGCAATGATCCAGAAAAGTGTAACTGAACAAATTATTGACATGGTACTCACTGCAACAAGAAAGGCACTATCACAACAGCTCAGCCTAAGCACGGCCCTTGTCATGGGCCTGGACATTTTCAACCACTCTGGTTACCATGGTGAAACCCAGCCTGTGGCTTTTTCAATACTCTAATTCATTGCCCATATCTGACTCCCCCACTGGCCACCGCTGTTGGCTCTGGCCACACAGAGAACTGATCTGCTCTGTGTCCATGTGACCCCACATTTTACCAATGACCCTTGCTTGGTTCTGAAATGACTGAGCTCATTCTCTTCCATGGAAGTTTCTTTCTCTCCACCAGTCTCCAGGTCATGACTCATATAAAGACTAGTTTACAGTGTCAGGTACTATTGTTTAGCATTTTCCTATTTCTTAAACCTCTGACCAAACCCTAAGTCTAAAAGATAGTTCAGCAGCTCCTCTAAGAACAAATCTTCTGTAAATATCACTGTGAACAGAATGAAAACCACAGTGTCATCCCTTGACCACCAAGGCATATCTCTTGAGC
Organism: Myotis nattereri; assembly: GCF_964212035.1. Taxonomy (NCBI): domain Eukaryota; kingdom Metazoa; phylum Chordata; class Mammalia; order Chiroptera; family Vespertilionidae; genus Myotis; species Myotis nattereri. Next base: position 65,513,818 of record NC_138077.1, on the reverse strand, counting down.
TCCTTGTATTCTGTCTTAGAGAGAGGAGGTCAGGCTCTAGAGATTAAAATCTTTGGTGACAAAACTGCAGTGGGTATGTGAGTGTCAAGGAAGAAGGTGTTTTCCCAAAGCCTCCAGAGAAGTATCCCAGGTCAGTCAATGTGGATATATTTTAAAAGGTCAATTATTTCTTTCTATCACTTTGGTTTGGTGCAATCAATGTCCGTTTGGTGCCCACCCAGCACACATCTCTAAGTACCTGTAAAGAACTCTGAATTTAGAGATTCTTATTTAAAATGGAAATAATGCTTTAAGTGCTTAAGGGTTTGGTTATGTTAGTTCTGAAAGCTCTAAATAGAGGTTTTCTGGCTAGCAAGACTGACAGCTTCCTTAACTATTTTTTTTAAATCTTGGAATAGTAGACTTGGATGGATCCTAAGGAGGAGAGAGAGAGATAGGTGTCAATGTGGCAATCTTAGGACAGAGAGTATTCCAAATAATATTCCTCTATATGATAATGTTCAGAGAAATCCAGCACTAGCCATTTAGACGGGTTGTGATCCTTTCTCACTGAACCAGAACCTTCAAAGCTGTCACTTTGGATCTGAGAAGACTTCAGCATCTTCACTATCGCTTGTGGTGTAAGATTCTTTTATTAATAGACACTACAGAGCCATAAACTCTAATTCCATCTAAGATTAAACAAGGTAATAAAAGAAAATCCAATTAAAAATTGAAAAAGCCCCAATAACTTCAAAACTAAACTTTTAGGCACTGTTAAGGTCTTCTGCTTAATAAAAGACCATCTACGACAGAGAAGTTAGTAAGTAGGTTCTGTTTTGTCCTCCAACCCTTCCTCCAGTGTCAAAGTGGGCCTAGCATGTTTCAAAATAAGCCTTTTACCTCATGGTTCTCGGTGGTTATTGCACTGTTCCCTTACTGTCATCACACCCATGGCCTCCCTCTTTGGTTAGCCTGATCTAGGTTTCACCCATGGATGGAAAAGCATGCCCCGGCTGGAAATCTCTCTAGCATGAAAATGGTTGTGTGTTTTTTGAAAGGGGGCACTGCCCTCTGTGGCACGGAAATGTGCATCAGCCTCCGTGGTGCAGGGCAGAGCAAGGGTGTTCACAGCACCTCGGTTGGCTTCACCATTGCAACTCTTACTGAAAGCTTAGTTGGAGATGACATTGGCCAAACATCCTAAGTTCACGACACTAAGCCAACTTCCTTATGATATGAAAACAGATCTTATCCACATGGCAGTTTCTAAGCCCGATTAAGGACTGGCATTCTACAGATTTTCACCAAACCTGCTACCACCAAGCATGATGGAAATAACCCTCTATTTTTGTGATGCTTCTAGTTTCATAACTTTTTTCTTTCTTTGTCATACCTCACACACTCTCTCCCAGCACAAGTAAATACATTTCAGTAGTGCAATGCAGTGCAGTCATATTTAGTGCAAAGAAAAAAAAAAAAAGCCCTATTATAAACCCAAGCTCAACCCTACACAGCTCTACAAAGGTTACCAGTGCCACAAAATGGGAAATTCAGTCTCTGCCTCACACTTCAGTGAGTCATCTCTTTTGTTGCCTCTGTTTGTTTCAGCTCAAGGGAGAGAAACAATTCACATGCACCTATGTATTATTCTGTAAAATGTTAAGCCAATCAGCAGGAAACAAAGGGTAATAGTGGAGTGGAAACCAGGGTAGTATTTAGAAGAGGGGAATGACTACTTAATGCAAAGGTCAGTAGTGGTTTTTATTGAATGGTTTTCATGATGTCAAATGGCTCTGATGCTAAAGGGAGTGGGTACAGGAAAAGATAAAGCTTTCCTGTCTCTCAAAACAGGTCCTAGATTTAACAGTGATGAGCTCTTGTTTCTGAATAGTGCAATCAGCTACTCCCCAGGGCTGCAGACAGCAGCGCCTTACCTCACAGAGACAGGGACGCGAGGAACTCGCGCTTTCTTACACTGACCACCATCTCCCTCGCCACATTCTTCTCTTATTTTTTCTGAATATTCACTATTTTTTTTTCTGAATACACACAAAATACAGATCTAAATACACATACACATAAAATCTCAAGGCCCCTCTCAGGATGATAGGTTGAAAATTGATACAAATAGCTCAATGGCACACTCACACAAAAAGTCTTGCTACTAAATATAAAAGTGAATTATTAAGAGTCTGCATTGTACCTCTTATTGTATTATTCTGTAAGAGAAAACATTCATAGTAGGATATCTAATGGGGTGTACTTCTTGCTTGGTATTAGTCTGGCATTAGTTTGGGATATGACAGTATTGAGTGATTCTGGAGAAATGCTTGGCATTTGATAATCCTCAGGAATAAGCCTTCAGTGTGTCTGGGTCCCCACTCTCCAAATGTAAATCTGCTTCTCTGCTTGTACCCACACATGCACGCTGAAGTCTCAGGAGAATCACCATTAGTTCAGAATAGATTACAGAAACAAGGGTGTGTGGCATAGTGCGTTTGATACACTCAAATTACTTTAAAACATAAAGTTAGATTTTCTCGAGTCCATCAACTCTTTGCCTTCGTTTGCCTTTGACTCTGAAGAGCACAATTCTTTCAAGAATAGTGAAAAAATCAAAGTTAATATTAAGATATAAAAAAGTTAGCCTTCATTCATATCTTAATAGGCCCCTCAGCAGAGCTGAGGTTCAAATCAGTGGGACAACGGAAGGAGTGTCCGTGCTGACAATGCCCTAGGGTCTAGGGTCTAGAGACCATTTTCTTCTACCAAGTGACACACAGATGGTTCCAAATCAAAGTTTGTCCCAAGGGGAGCAGGAGCAGAGTAACCAGCCTTATGAACTCCTGGCAGTGCACACCCACAGAGCACCTTAGACTATGTCTAAATCTGGAACTAAATTTGACCCATTATTTTATTTTCAGTCATCTCTCTGCATATGCCTTCGAGAGCAGGTTAGATCTCAGAGCAGTCACAGGTGTCTACAACGTCTCCAGAGGGGTTTGATAGTATTAAGACTTAAATGACAAAGAAGTGAGGTTATCTTACCAAGTCTTGGGACTGTAATGGTGAGAGATGGGCAAGGGAGGCAAAGGATGGGTGGTGCTGACTTTCTGGTAACCCTGAGAATCAGCTTTAGGATCCAGAACTGTCTCAGATTTGCCCCATAAATTGTCCTGTTTCCCTCTTGCTTTTCCTCTGTTCACTTAATTGCGATTATTTTAAAGAGTGAGCTAAGAATGCAAATTATAGCACAAACGGCAGGTCATAAAAAGGCTGTCAGGCTACCTGTAAATTGGATTGAGTTGAAAGCAGTATGCTTTCAAACGAAACACCACAATTTCCTTTAAAAAAAGTTTCTAGTTTGGCTTCTCCTTCTCGTGTGGTGGTGGGTCTGGGTGGTGAGGTATGGGCCCTGCAGCCCATCTCCCTGTGACCACCACCCCCAGCACTGGGTGAGGAGATGAGAAACAGTGAAGTGGATGTTTCTCCATTGAAGACCTCGGGAGCACATATCGGTTTGAAATGAACAGAAAAGAAATCTGAACAATTTTAGAAATCGATAGATCAATGGATTTTAGCTTTTTAGTAGCATCCTTTCTGTTTCTTTTCCTTTTCTGGGTATTCATCACTAGATAGCGGTAAGAAATACCCAAAGAGAATTTTCATTAAAATAACTTATTCCCAGCTGCATTTCTAAAATATGAAGGGACAATAAGGATTTACAGTATAAAATACATGGCTTTCACCTGCAATCAACTCCTATTCTTTGGCCCAAGACCTATCAGTTTAGGTTAAATGGGGCTTCTTTCTCAGGGAATAGTTGCAACTATTCCATCCTCAAGGTGCAGAGACAACTTCTCTCACAAGGCTCTCAAGTGCTGCTAGAAAAGAAAGAGAAGGTTTTCGTAGAGAAAGACTCCTTGCTGGCAGACGGGAGGCTTTTCATTCTCAGAGGGAAAGGAGGTGGCAGGCCCTGCAGGTATCTGACTGCTGCCTATGCCATCAGGTTGAAGAATCAAAATCTTTTACTATCTTGAGAAGAAAGAGATAAAGGGAAACAAATAAATTAACAAACAAGCTTTATGGAAATACACATCCCTCCAGTTTCAGGTTTCTAAAGAAATAATAATTATGCTTCAATCAAGGTTTATAGATAGCAGACAACTGTTTTAATGTGTACAAGTATCATCCCTTGGCTTGACTATGTTAGTTTCACTTTCTTTGAAGGAATTGCATCTGTCACACGTGCCCTAAAGTCCAGTGCAGAAAACAAACTGGTTTGCTACCAGCCTCAATCTCAGAACATTTCCTAAGCTATACTGGTAAATACTAAAACTACAGATCTGTAAAATGAGATGCAGACTTTCTGAAACGCACTGTGGTGGGGTTTGGGGAAGGAAGCAAGCTGTTAATGGGGGAAGACAGAAAGAAATCCCTTCCTGTCCTCCCAAATACATTTTATAATGTTTCTGACCATGATTTTGCTGCATTAGACACTGTGAGGGCTATTGGTGCTCCTGGCAGGGGTCAGCTTAGAAAAGCAGGAGGCTTGTAAGCAGTAAGAGATCCACACCCTGGAGTCTCTAGAATATGAAACAGAATTTAGCCATTACTCTACTCTAGAGACTAATGCAGATTGTGGCGAGAAACCCCGGTGTCAGGGTTGGAACTCTTCTTGGGGGACTAGAGGGAACAATGCCAAGAAGGCCTCCTGGAGAAACCTTTCTCATTACCTGGACCACCTGGAACCTATCAGAACCAGATCCCCTCCTACTCTACATTATACTTTAAATGATAGTATTTAGGATGCTAGAAGCCAGTGCTTGGGGAGATGAGCACTTCAGATGCAGAGTACTTTAAAAAAAGATGCAGGGGTCAGAATGGACAAAAGAGAAGAAGAGAGGACCTGTTGGGAGGACGTGCCAAGTGAAGATCATGGTCCTCAGCTCCATACATTCTAGCTTTAGGAAAGGTTGGTTTCCTACTGGATTTGCTATTTGGGAAAGCTTCTGAACCTTCTCATTATTGCATTGCTCTCTGTGGTGTGAGCTGATGTTACACACTGGTTTGATTAGGAAAAATGCTGAGTTAACCCTCAAGTCCAATTAAGACTCCATTTCTGATATTAAATGTTGATTCTGTTTGTCAATGGGTAAAACAAGGAATGAATGCACACCCCTGTGCACTAAAAACCAGGTAACATTTTAAATGCTTCAGAATTTGTCTTCATAAGAGCGGAGAGGCAACGTAACATCATGGGAAGAGTTGGACTGGGAGTCAGGAAGCACTGTGTTGGAGCTGCTAAGATCGCATTCTAAACATCCTGTACAGGGGCAGATCCAGAACAGCATCAGTCCTTTGGGCACTGCTCCAGCGACCAGGCAACTGTAACTCACTGAAATAAGATCTAGTACGATGACCAAATTATATGGTGAATGTTTAGGAACTGGGGAGTGTATTACATGGTCCTTCAAGTATCTAGTAAGCCTTATTTTATTTATACATATATTAAGTTTATGTTTAAAAACAGATTCTTTAGAAACTTTTTGAATCTTTTAATTTCTTAGTAAATTACTGCTTAACACTCTAAATTAATAATTATGTTTCTCCAAAAGATAACAAATGACAAAAATTCTTCCTGATTGTCTCCTACAATGTGTTTGAATGGCAGTGGCTTTACTCGTTTTAGAAGAGCTCATTTAAGGCTTGAGCAGTTGCCAAAATTATTTTGAAATGTCACCCCCTTTGCTTGATTTCTGTAAATCTAGTATCTGGTAATATGTCACTTGGCAGGTATTGAAATAGTTAACATTTTTTCCCCTCCCTCAGAGATATAGTCTACTCATATCAGGAATTTGAACACTGTGGTATTTAAAGAAAAAAACAACACACCAGAAAATATTTTTCTCTTTATCATTGGCCAAATGTGAAGGTGAGAGGAATTAATGACCTCAGCTAGTGCAGATGACATTTAAAACTGTGAGTCAGGTCCTCCCACTCTCCAAAGAATATTGATAACTTTTAGAATGAGAAGGTGCAGTGTACACTTGCTTCACTCTGCCTGCCAGTCTCAAGTGGATGAGCTCATGTCAATGCTCTTTAAACACCTACAGCTTAAAGAAGGGCATTCACAATGGGTTTGGGAAAAGGAAAGGAAATGGGCACTCAGGGGCCTAATTATTAGAGTTCCTGGGGTGGTAATAATATGGAGAGGTAATTTAAAGGAGTCTTAAAGAGAACCAAGAACTAAAGAGAAAGGGTGAGGAAAATAATAAAGTTGATATAATTTGGGTGTTATGTGATCGTTGGAAAAGGAACAGCTTCCCTAACTCTTAATTTACAATTACGTTTGTCTAGTAGAAACATATTTAGTTGAAAAATTTGGAGAGGCAGATGAATAATTTTGCTATTAGACTCAATGTTAGCCCTTCAAAGTGGTTAGAGTAGGTAGATCCTTAATGATACCAGGCTTCAGAAGCAGAGGGCATGGAGGGGAGCCCGGGTAAAAGGGTGGGGGCGAACTTGTTGGAGGGGCACAGCAGAGCGGGATGGGATTTGAAAATAAAAACATATCGGGGAAGATGAAAGGAAGAAATTGGTGTTATTCACACTGAAAAAAAGCCTCACTATTGGTCCAGGGTGGGAAGGGCTTTCACACTGAGTACTGTGAACAGCTGTTTTTATTTTGTCCTGAATATAGAATGGAGAGAGTGAGGCTGGTTTCAGGCACCCAGGATGGATGTAAAGTTTATCCAACTGTGGAGTTTTCTAGGCATTGGATTAAATAGCTGTGGGAAGCTGAAGAAGCTCTTTTTTCTGAAAATAATATTTGACAATATTTCTTGCTAGGAAGACTGGATGCCTGATTTCTGAAGTTTCCACGATGGCCTGGTTAAATTAGAAGGAACCAAGTCCCCATCTCAATAGACAAATGGAGATACTGAGGGCCAGGTACCCAAGAGCCACCATTTATTTTATTGATTCTGCAGACTAAAAAAATTACATAAAACTTTCTGAGTTCTACTTCTATTAGCCTCTGTCATGAAAAGCTCTTCAAACTCAGGTTTTATTTTTTTAAAAAATCTCCTAGGGAAATGAATATTCTACTGCCAAGCTGCCTTCAGGGAAGCATTAAAGACTAGTTAGAACTGCAAGCATACTGAAAACAGGAAGCTGTCAGTACAGAACCAATCTTAAAAATCAATGTTTGAAAACAGAGCCAGAAAAACTAGGCATTTTACTGCCTGATGCTTTTCAGATGAGCAGCCCTTTGAAACGCAGCCTGTAATTGTTGGTCAGGTCACATGGAGGGTAAGCAGGTGCTTGGTCATATTTTTAAAAGCAAATACAGGCAGTGACAGTCCTAGAGGGGAAAAATCACAGATACATTCATATGCACTTTCTTTTGTTCTTTAGATATTGAGAGAGTCAGCGAAACAAGATCACTTATACTATGAACCTCTTTGTATCAGCCACACCAAACATTTTTTTTTTTTTACAAAAAGTTTTCACTTTCCTACATTTGCTAAGTCTGAGCTTAAAAAAATTCTAAAAACCTGTAAAGACAATACTGAAGCTGATAATATAAAATGCAAACTAGAGCAGTAATGATTATTATGAAATGCACCAGATTAACTGCGACAGGTTGGTGATGGGTGATAAATGCAAAGAAATAATATTTCAATCAACTCATGATCATAGGCAGATTCAAAAGTTAAAATGAATATAATGTAATATATATTTCAATATAGAGTTGTTATATATAATGTGTATGTTCTAGCTTTCAGAAATACTGCAATGTAGTGTACTGTACTTAAGTAAGCATACTTTAATAGTAACTCATATTCTTCCACAAAGTCACTAGTACTGTTAATTAAAAAAAACACACCTTTTTTTCCAGTAAAAAGAAATAACTATGGTTACAGTCACAGACTTATTTTGGATAAAGAAAGACAATATACATTTAAAAAATAGTAACAAGGAGAAGATTGCAACCATAAGTAGTAGCCTTACTTAATGGGGGAGGGGAAAGTCACCAAAATAGAAGAGGAAAGAAAATGTCCTCTGAATTCTGTAAATTAGCAGAAATAATCTACATGTCATAAAAAATAATAAACTACCTATAAAAGAAGGACATGGGAGTAAGGAAATTGAATCTGTTTCCAGGCCACCTTCAAAGTCAGCTCTGAGAGCCAGGCCCATTTACTCAGAACAGTTCCTACTTGAATGTCTGAGACAGGCAAGAGCCATCAATTCTTACCAAAAATTATTTCCCCCGAGAGTCCATTGGTTTGCTAGGCATGGTAAACAAGCCACTCCTGGAAAGACTTCAGCAAAGGCCACACTGGTGTCAGGAGACACAGTTGATGGTGTCCTGCAGATGCAGACAGGATTAGGAAGCTTTAGTTTGGAAGTAAAACTTACAAGTGGCTGGGTGTTTGTGTGCACACACTGGGTTGCAGAGGAAAAACCTGGAATGGCTTAGGCCAAGCTTGTATGGGCCTTGCCTGCATGGCCTCTGTGCCCCTTCCTCCCAGGCCTAGGCAGGTGCCCCAGATGGCTGCTCCCTCTCGTCTCCTCACCAGTTGAGTACTTCTGTTCTACCTTCTTCTGGAGAAAAACAGCCTGTCACTGTGGGTTTGCTGTGGATCCAACAAGCTGCCTTGTTTCTACCAACTCTGAAACGCTACAAAAAGCAACAGAGTGGGCAGGTGACTGCTTCCTGGGAAGGGAGCCACAAGTCTGGAGCGCAACGGTGAGGAGAAGCAACTGAATCTATACACAGGACCTACTGCTGTGTGTGCTCGGTGGGAGACACATACACTCTCCCAGACTACAAGTATACACACAAACACACACGTTCACACACACATCAGTAAATCCCACAGAAGTGCAGAGGTGGTTAAGTGCACTCTCCTGCTCCACACAAGTACCTTCAAGTTTTCAGGGAAGGGGTCCTAGAAATGACTGATGGGCAGGGCTCCTGCAGAATGACATGACCCAAAGCCTCACCACAGACAGTGGTCGGCACTGATACACCTGACTAAGGCAGCTGAGCAGAAGCAGACATGTGAGACTTTTGACTGACTAGAAGTTCCAGAACCCATCTTGTCGTCGGGGAATATGAATTTGGAACACTTTTGTGCTGAGAGCATCCCATGCTGGGTGTGTACATGCATAATGTACACTTATTTGCACATTTTGGATAGCAGCTGACATGCTGGTTGGGTTAAGTCCCTTTCATTACTAGAATCTACATATAAATTGCACTGATATTTCTGGGCAGTAACAAACTTCTGTTGCAACAGTAGTAGAAACAGATGTCTACTATGAGGTAAAAGAAATTTTTTTTTTTGTATCTTGGGTGTATCAGGATTTCATTGAGGCATTTTGAACAAAGGAAACCTCTGAATTTGAAAGAGGGCTAGTAGGGACTTTTTGCACCCTAATTAGGTATCTCAAAACTAGGACTCCCATGACTGTGGCTAGATTTTCCCTATGATCTCAGATTAGGCTCCTTCATTGAAGACTTGAAAGTTTTGAGTTTGCATTTAACAAAGAACCGTCAGATAAACCAGATGCTCACTAAAACTGAGAAAAAAACAAGAGGAAATATTTTGTTGAGATTGTTCTCCGTTAAGAAAATGATTAAAAATGGAATCCCAGACACCTGTGATCCTGTCTTATGCAATTCACTAGTTAGATAAGATGATGTCTATTTCACACCTGGCCCAGATCTATGTCACAGAAGTAGGGTAGGAAATAGCAGCTGCTTCCTGAGTAGCCAGTTCTGGACAAGTTTGTTGCTTCCCCCCAAACATAGTCTTCAGTCAGAAACATTTTTGTGATAATGCAACTATTAAAAACCAAGAACTGTCCATGTCTCCGCACCCTTCCAATCTCTCTCTCTTCTGTCCTCTCCCCTGGGCTTTCTGATTTAAGGCAATAATTCTTTACTACAAGTGGCTTCTTGTGAAAATACCTTAGCCGAGGTCACTTTAGATTAGATTTTAGTCTGAAAGTATTCAGTTTAATGGAATAGCAGGCTGGACCTGAAGAAACCCTGGAATCCAGGTGTTTCAGTCAGTGGTGTGAAAAGATGATGTTTCTGGTTTCAACCCGGTTCTGAAAAAGAACCTGTGCCATTTTCTGGGATCTGTTAATGTACACCACTGACCACTATGGATTCAGTGTCCAAGGAGAAAAAGTATTCAGAGGCTTAGAGAAATCTTTGGAGTATTTTGGTCAGGCTAATCATCTTAATTCCTAGTGCTAGAAATGATGCTTTGGTTAGTAATTTCCACAGTCTATGTTTGCTGGGTCACCACAGCTTCTCCTCCTGGGGAGACTTAAGCTGGTTCAGAAATGGCAGCTCTACACAGAGAGCCCTTGGGAATATGAAGATATTCTTTCTCTAAAGCAAGGGCGCATCTGTGTCCCTTTTCTGCCTTCATATGAAGCCTGAGCACCAGGACAGAGATTGCTTTTGAAAGTTTATTCCATGTCATTGTATTTCCTGGGCACCTAAGAGAACAGCCCTTTTCTTCGTGAAAACAGAGAGAGAAAGAGTTGTCGCCATCCCAGCTGGGAAGTTGTGTGTAGCCCCAGAACCCCGGTGGCCTGGTCGGCTCAAGCACTCTCCTCAGGCACTGCAGACTGGAGGCACTGGGTTGCTTTGCTTTTTCTATGGAGTAGGGAGTCTATTGAAATGCTAGTGCGCCCTTCCTTTTGTTTGTCACCAAGTCACATGGTTCTGTCTTCAGTGTCCTATTTTTCTTTTTTTAAATTTCTTTTTCTGGGGGACAAAATTAGCCATTTAAATAAAGTTCTTTTCTAGTGAATAAAGAGGGTTCTTGGAGCCAGAAATCACTCAAAAGAAAGTCTTTGACCCTACCCATGGAAAGGCCCAGAGATTTCTCTAAATACCTCTTGCCAAACTTCCTCGTGTTATGTTGTGATTGGATGTTTTTTGGTTTTGCATTATTGGGTGCTGAATACACTTTGAAATCCTTTTGTCCTCTTCCCTAGGGCTTCCATTACTCAGGACTTCAACTCATTCCTAAATTAAAGAATTCTTTCAGGAGATTTCTTTTAAGAGTCATGTCACAACAGAAAGGGCACTCTCCCATTCTCCTCAACCCCGAGGGCATCTCAGGTTGTGTCTGCTCTTACGTTGCACCTTCGTTGTGTTTCTTTTTGCTGCAGCAGTACACTGGCTGTAGCAGAGGCAGATGGTTTATCTAATACCTTTGCTGTAGACTCACATATCCTTTGCTCCCAGGCCCAGCTCATTAAATAACATCTACAACAACAGAGGAAGGCTCCAGAATGGGCACGTCTAGTGTGAAGCCTGGCCAGATCTATTTCATTGCCCCCTTTTCTAAGGGCAACAGGTGTTAGGAGCACTATGGGAGCCACACTAGGCAGCAACATGAACCTTTATTATGTTCTCTTGGGGATCTGAGGGATTTATAAGGAGCACACCTCATTCTGAACTTCTGTGCTGAGGAAAAACACTGTTTTGGGGCATAGATGGGCACATGCTGCTGGTGTGCTTGTCGGGTGAAAGTACTAGTACATGTTGCTCAAGTCATTAGGACTACGTGAAACAAACCCACCCAGAGGAAACCTTTTCTCCGTTCACATCAGAATGCCCAAACTCTAACTGCTCACAGGCTGGGAACGGGATTTCTTGGTCCTTGTAGAATATTGGGGCGATATGAAATAAAACCTCTATGAGTCCTAAACAAAGCAAATACAGTCATTCTTTCTAATTTCAGGAGCTATCATGACATCCAAGATGCCCAGGAAGAAGGGATGGCCTGCAGCTAGAACATAAGCAGGAAACTATCCACCAGTTTCTCATGGCACAAACAGATTCAGAGCATTGGAAATTTGGGGGAGAGAAAGTCTTATTAAGAGCTAAAGTTTATAACTCAATTAAAATATATAGTAAAAAACATTTTGATATAGTTTTATTTCAGGTTTTTTTTTTTTTGTTTTTTTTTTTTGACCTGGCTTATTTCTCAATCAGATCCAGGTGTTCCAATTACTTCCTTTTTAGGGCCGTATTCTACACATCTGGGGTCTTGGGGATAAAAATATCGGCATTTAATAGGGGGAAATTGTCCACTATGCTGAGATGCTACCAAGTTTTTAGTGCCTGGAAATTTTATTCTTCATAAACTTTATCTAAATGCTTTGGGAAACATTTATTTTTGACATTTTTCTTACCCTTGTTCAGCTGACCCAGTTTTAAAATCATAAATTGCTAAAAAATATTATTTTCCATACCAGTTCTTGTACTCAAACCCATACTTACTCTAAGAGGTGTTAAATCTGGAACATTTGCTTCTGTTTTATCTATTTATTCCCCCCTGGCTACTGAAAAAAATTTTCCTTGCACTTATAGCATCCTAGCATGAAGTTCTAAATGCAAGAAGATTGTTGGATTTGAAGTCACAAAATAAAAGGATTCATGTTCATCCTCTATTCTCAAAGCAAAATATGTTTCCCTATTTCCTAAGATGTTTGTGAATATTTAAAAGTAAAGAGTGATAATCTGGATGCATCTCTATCCTTTTGAAAGAGGTATGACTCGCTTACTTTCTAAAATGCAGGTCAGTTTGGAAAGCAGCCCTTTCAGAGGCTAGAACACGCGGCAATGGCCCCACAGCAAACTCATTGCTCCTCCAGGTTAGATTGTCCCCTCCAGCCCAGCCTCTTCCTCTCTCCAGAGAATAGTCTGTCAGTGACTTTAGGCTGCGAGATGTTTGAAAGGAATAGACACACATGATGACAAGCAGAAAAAGTCTACTGCTATGCAAACCTGGATAGTCCCTGCTGTCCTAATGATAACATCACCTCACCAAAAAATCTTTAGGGATCCTCTGACATTGTTAAAAAAAGACATACTTCCTTTGAAGGAAAGTAATGAATATTAGGTTTTCAAGCCCAACTGGAATTTCCCCCCTACATGTTCTATAACTAAAGGTGGATTCTAACCCAATTGCTTAGCTTTTCACATGGCAAATTAGCATTACGGCAAATGGGTCTCCTTTGAATTTGAGAAGCAGATAGCTAAATCTGTGGTCCATAATGGCATCCAAATTCAACTTTTCTGGAGGTATTATGAATTCTGTCTACTTTGCTAAGGTTTAAATAAATAAGGACACTATTTTAAAAGCTACTGTCAAATAATTGAAAACATTTTAATGGGACTTTTGGCTTTTATTTATAATGTATACTAAGCAATATGTAATTTCCCTCTGGATTAAAAAATCTTTCTTTCTTATTTTGTGGGTTGAATGACTTGTTTTCAAAATATCAAAACAATTTTATGACAGGGTTAGTTAACTAATGCTCCCCCTGTTGGTTTTAAGTGGAAATATGAGAATCTTACACACTGCTATTTTAAAAAGCCAAGTTTTCAAGAGAAAAATGGACTTTTTCTTAGTTAAAATCTGTTCTCTACTAACTTTTAAAACACTTCAATTTGGACACACAGTTCTTGGCAGTACTCCTCTTAGAAATCATGATGGGTGATATGCAACAGTCAATTAACCATCCAAGTCTACATTAAAACGTCTAGCAAAATATTTACTGAATTAAGGACACAGGAACAAATCACACTCACATATACTCCAGCTGCACTAACCCTACTAAACATCACCAAGAACTTATGGAAAAGATCTCATTTAACCAAAAGTCTAAAATATATATGGGTAAAACCAATTTAGTCATTACAGAGCTATTTCCCTTGGAAGACTTCTCCTTTGCTGCACAGTTTTTGAAAATAAGTTGCTAAAAGAAAAATCGGTTAAATGAAAAGTAATTTTGAAACTAAAATAATCTATTTTTTTTCTCTTTCACAATTCTAGTTTGGTGTTTCTGCTTTGTTTAAAGTTTTAATTTTCCCCCTTAAGTGTGTTAAAAATATGCCCAGCAATGCAACCACCTTTGGCATTTTTGTTAGGTTTAAGAATTCCTACAGTTGGGTTGGAATCTCCTCAGGACACTGTCTATAGATAGAAAAATCCCTATTATAATACCTTGATCAGGACCAAAGAGAGAAATCCCAATTAGGAAGAGAGAGTGGCACCTAGGATGATGCAATGGATTGGTGGCCTTTGAATGATGGATATTGGCATCTGGAAAGTGTGTTACTTTCTTGAAAACCTTTCCAAAAAGCAAGAGTTAATAAATCAGATAGAGAACGATCATCTTACTTTGCCCTCTCAACCACAGTGGAAATAGTCGGAAGGTAACATCTTAAAAGAAGAAAGTAATTTTGGCATCAAGGCTTCCTGCTCTGTCACAGGCTCTGCTATCACTGCTCTCTGTAGATGTGAAGGGTGAGGAGCAACTGCAGTTCTGTAGCTCCTCCCCGAGGCTGACCACAAAGGGAAAGAAGCCATTTGTCAAGACCTCTAATCTACTAGTGTTTCATCAAAGAAAACAGTAAAGTCCATGGAAATTCTAGAATCATTCAATCTCAATAAACTTTTAGAGAACCAAGAAATCTGTTTCTGAAAGTTAAAGTCCCTCCCATGAAAAAGAACAGAATTCTAAATGGATCAGTTGGAAAAAAAATCAGTGGAGCAACCTAAGCTTGCTAAAAGTCAAAGAACTACATATCAAAATACAAAGCAGCAGTTCAAATTACAGCAGGGATGGGCGGCCACAGAGGCCCTCATCAACCCAGGCAACACTTACAATAATAAAAATTAAGAAAAATTAAAAAAAAATATGAAGAAAATATCCTTCCTCTCTTTCAAATATAACTTTAATTGCCTTTTATTCTTTCTATCTGGAAGCAGTATCGCTAACCTTAACAGTCTTGACTTACCAAAAAATATATATATGTGTGTGAAATAAAATAAAAGAGAAGGGATTGGTGGCAGTGTATGCAAAACCAAAATGGAAAAAAAATTACTTTTAACAATCTCACTTTTTTTTTAGTTTTTTTTTTACACAAATACTGTTGTAAATATATTAAAAAAATCAGCATTCTATCTGGTAAACGTCACTTTTGCCCCTCTATAAAATTTTGAATTAAAAAAGCCTCAAGAACTTTTTATTATTCCCCCCACCCTCCATTTCTCTTTCTCTTCCACAAGAATATATCCTGACACTTTTTTTTTTGTTTTTTTTTTGCAAAGATTGTTGGAAATAATCCTTCTCTTGTACCTAGAAACATAGGTGCAAACCTCTGATATCTTTGTTTTATCTGCATTCCTGCCTTTCATGAAAGTCCCTCTTGATTGTGCTGAGGCTGTGGCTCAGCAAAGACACTGAATAAATACGATAGCCACTGTTGCTTGATGCTTGTCCAAGTCTTCCTGGCTTCTGCTGAAAGGGGGGGGGGCATGGAGGAGGTGGGCTGGGGTGTGTGGGCCCAAGCGGAATCTGGGGGAGAAGCCTGCCATTCCCCTTTCCCACATCACCAAACCCACTGCCCCTTCCCACCTCCACAGCCCTTTTATGAAATCAGACAACATGGTAGGTGGAAAACAGCAGGGCCTTTCATCTGGGTTTTCAACCAGAAGTGATATTCCACAGTTTTAACTGGTTACTGTGAAGTCCAAGTGGCCAGAATTGTGAAAATGTCCACTGAAACACTGCAAGCGGTGTACTTAAAGACAGTCGGCCTTTTAGATTTCGGTATATATTTTTGTAGTGCTCTTCACAAGTGAAAAAAAAAATTTTTTTTTAAATTTTTTAAAAAAGATTTTTTTTTTGTAAAGAAGGGTTGTATTTAGAGGCCAGTAGCTAGAGATCCAACCAGTGGACCCCTTGAAGCACTACCAGGCCTTAAGGCCACCATCCGAGGGAGGCCGGGAAAACTATTATTCACCCGAGCCTCCGGAAATGTAATGTACCAGCAGGCAAAAAACAGTTCTTCATGTAGTACAAAACGAAACGAAACAAAAACAAAAACAAGAAAGTAAAAATGAAACCAAAACATTTCTTAAATTCTAGTGCCATAGCTTTTTTTTGTTGTTTGTTTTTTGTTGTTTTGTTCATAATAAAGAGAGAAAGATATTACTTATCCGTCAGACACATGCATCCTCATGTGGTCGTTGAACTGCTCGATTTGGTCAAACTTTGCTGGACAGACGGAGCAGACGTAGGTGGTCCCCTCCGTGCAGGCCACCACACCTGGGGGGCCAGCGCGGGCTCCCTGGGCTGTGCCCGTGGGAGGGGTCCCGTTACTGGCACTGTGCAGGGCCACGTGTCGCTCCAGGAGGGTCTTGTGGGAGAACTTCTTTTTGCAGATGTAGCACTCATAGGACTTCTCCCCCCGGTGGAGGCGCATGTGCACATTAAGCGAGCTCTTCTGGGTGAAGCGCTTGTTGCAGATGCTGCACTGGTATGCCCTCACTCCTGTGTGTGTCACCATGTGCTTGATAAGGTAATCCTTTAAGGAGAAGGAGCGCCAACAGATGCTGCATTGGTGGGGCTTCTCACCTGTTGAGGTGGGAACAGACAGCAGGCAGAACAGGGCGAGACATAGCAAGGGAGGGAGAAAGAGACAGAAAAACAAGACAACAAAAAACAAAAACAAAAAAATTAAAAAAATAGTCTGATTCATTAATGGATCCCTCTTGATTGGAAAGATCCAGTCCTTCCTGGCCTCTTGTGTGCTGAGAAACCTTGCTTTAAGGTGATGCCAGGGAAGTCTAGAGTTTCCTGTTTCCCTGTGTCAGAAATGGCTTTCTTGGAAAGCTCTAAGACATTCCCCACTAAAAGTCTTCCAAGGTCATCCTGTGGAGAAAAGGAAGGGCTACTTTAAGGGGGTAATTTTCAGTGTCACCATTAGGGGATTTATATGTGTTTCCCATCAACATTATCAAAAAATATACGAACTAGGAGAGAGGGAAGATCTTTGGAGACATGGGGGTCTCTACAATCTTTGGGAACTAAGCACAGTGATCACGTAGCTCACCTCTCCATTTCCAGTACTCTATTCAGTAAACACGCTCGTGCCTTGATTTTAGGCCTGGCAAACATTGGCCAACATAGGAATAAGTCATTTTAAAGAGCTACACTTTCAAGTTTATCTAGTTTAGATGGAAAGCTTCCTAAAACACAACTTAAGAGTTAATTGGCTCTTCTGTCTTGACTTCACTGAACTGCAGATAGGCCTCATCTGGTGTGGAGGTTGGGTAGGTGGTGAAAAACACGATGCTCTCAAAAGGTCCTGCTTCAATCCAGGCCCCAACATATGGCCCATCACTCTGACAAACCTCCCAATGCCTCTGAGGTACACCGTCCTACTTACCTCACTGTGCTGGTGTTGACATAAAAAAAAAACACCACACATGTGAAATCACTTTGCAGACCACCAAGAGTGGTATGGGAATACTTGCATGGTATTCTTATTACAGCACTACCCTCCCTCTCTCCGCTGCCCATTAAATGTTTCCATATGCTTTTTGTGAACTCTTGGGTCAATTTTAAAAATAGTTCTCCCCTTTACTCTCAGTCTGTTGGCTGGAACTCTTTTCCCTCAGTTTACTGCTTTGGTTTGCTGTTGACTTAAGAAACCAAACTATTGAGCATGTTAAAAACAGTAAGATAAGTATGAGTATTGTCAATGAATGGTCACATGAGGTGTTCTGATCTAAGTAAAGTCCATAGACCTGTGACATCTCTTTGGATAAATAGGGACTTGTTTTTCTTGTTAGTACTGTTCGTTCTCAGCTCTGCTCTTGACAGGTGAGATGAACTACATTATGGTGTTTCCATTGCCCACATCATTTCTGATTGTCCACCTCAAACGAGCCTAAAGACCCCAAAGCCTTTGAAGTTCTTAAAGGTAATATTTCAACATCTGGACAATGCATCAAGGTAGGGAATCTATGTCTTAAATTTGAGTTAACTTCAATTAAAATTTGCACCTCTGTGTTTCCATTTCCCCCCATATGTGTCATAGTAATAATGGCGATGAAAACACTCACCATGTATTGGGTGCTTAATATGTGCCAGACTCAGTGTTGGCGCTTTATGCTCATGATCTGTTTTATGAAAGTTTATCCTACCAGACAGCTTCTTCATTGTGTTTGAAAGCATAAAAAGATATGTTTCAAAGCACACGATTGTAAGAAATGGCTGTTTTGTTCAGGAATTACTCCACAAATTTCTTAATTTCATGGACCTTTGCACTCTTTTTCCTTTACTTATTCACTAACATTTTGGCCTGCTGCCTGCTCTTCTCAACTCTCTTCTGATTGCCTTTCCCATTTTCTTAATGTTGGGACAGAATGATCCATAGGACCACAGGGTTAGAAGAGAAACATTTGTTTCACTTTTAGACTAAAATGAGGGAATTTCAGGAAGCCTCATTCCTAAATGAAGAGTTCTGCCTCAGCATGGTATTTATTTACATAGATACATTTTTTTTTGAAATGAGAGACTCTAGGGGAGAGAGTCATGCCTGTTATTTATAGTTGAAATGTTTCTGTCAGCTGTAAACACGTTTGGAACTCCCGCTGGTCTTGCCTTCCTGGTGCTCTCGGGACACTTTCTAGAGGCCATGACAGGCCAGCCAACTACCTTTAAAACATGTCCACCTGTCACCTTTAATGGGACACATGCCTTCTTAGGTTCCAGATGGTATTTGGCTGCTAGGAAGTTAAAACTCTGTCTATGTTTAAGAGCTCTCACTCTTTGAAACTTTTACCTTCTAGTGCGTTTTTCCTCCAGGCAAGGTCACTGGAGAAGGCTTTTTACTTTCACACCCTTCTCATCTGCCTTTGTTTCTTCACAGATAGCTTTCCCTTCCTAGCACAGATCTGTATGTAGTTTGCATGCACTGAGTGTTGTTTTGGCAGTTAGTTACCTGTGCAATCCCGGGCTTTCCCAGTGTGTTCATCTCTCCGGGTGTGTGTCCCTTCTGAAAGTGAGGAGTGGGACGGAACCTCTGTCACAGTCCTTTGCAGATTTGGTGGCCACCGCGGCCCACCACCCCTGAGGACTCATCAGTGTATGACCTGAGCGCAACCTGCTTAAATCCCTCAGTGCATCCGCAGTCCTGCTTTTTAAATGGGGCAAAGTGTGCTGTTCCCTTCCCTGCCACAGAAAATGGTATCATAGTTAATGAAATGAGGAGACATGTTTGCAAAGTAAGCACTTGGGAGCCCCTTAGAGGAAAGGGACTGTCTTACTAAATGGGGTGTATTTTTAGAGTAGTCGGGTATCCACAAATTTCATTTCTATATGTTTGGATTTGAAACAATATCACTCAGTGGAAATGGTAATATTTTTCCTTTCCATTATTTTCCTGCATGTTACTTATAGCAATCACACAGGCGCTTTCAGCATTGTATATGGCAGGGACATGGTCTGCTGGCTGCTGCTTTGGGTGGAGAATTGAAGTTAAGATGAGTGGTGGTGGATGGTTTTCCAGGCCAGAAATGGCAAGTCCGATTTGTTAGATTCAAAGCAAAAACAAAACAAAACAAAAAACCTAAAACACCACACCATGAAGTACAAAACAGACACTAGAATTATAATGTGAGGGGGAAGCTCACATAAGCCCCTTAGCTTTAAAAAGATCCACTTTGAGGCTAATCAGATGTAGGAGTCAGATATGAATTCAATTTCCTTGGCTGGTGACTTGGGCATGTTACTTAACCTCTCTAAGCCTCAGTTTCCTTATCTGTAACTTGAGAATAATACAGTAAGTACCTGTCTTGTGAAGGTATTTTGAAAATTAAAGAGATAAGGCACTTAGCATAGAGTATGTGACCATTTTAAGGAAAATACAAATGTTCCTTTTGGCACAAAGGAACTGATGATAAATGAACCCAGTGGAGAAACGGACTGGGTGGTGTGGGGAAGCCAACTCAGGATTTGGAAAACAATGTGTCAGATAGTCAACACTGCACTACGTAATTCAGAGTTAAAGGTATATAGACTATTCTCAGTTACCTATGCTCATGGAGAGAAGTGGTGCCATGAATAAAATGTCAGCAATTAGCACAGACAGAGGATTTCTTATCAAGCAACAACTGAGCTCTGGGGATGGAGAAACCAGACAGCAAGCAGAGGAATCGAGGTTGGGGGGGCGGGAGGCAGGGTGGGCAGTGTCCTTTACTAGTCTTTACTATTCCAACGATGGGAGGGTGAACACATAACTTTTCTTTCTTTTTTGATGCATGTTCTCTAAAGATCCACTTTTCAGCTCCTTCTCATGCACCAGCACTGACACTTACTTTACCACCACTGGGGGGGAGGGGCGGGGGAAGGGAGTGAAGAGAGAGAGAGAGAGAGAGAGAGAGAGAGAGAGAGAGAGAGAGAGAGGAAGAAAGACACTGTTAGGTTAATAGATGCAGAGAGTCTGTCCAAAGTTCAAGTAAAAGGTATTCTAATGGGCTCAGCCACCCCAATTCTGAAGTGACCTCTATATTGGGGGCTCAACAAGAACCCATTTATTTTGCTAATTCTTTCTCATTCTAACTAGGCTTTTCCTGGGCTGCAGAAAGGAAAGTGAATACTTTTCTGAGCACTGTCCCCACCTATCTCTCTCATGCTCTAGGCTTCCCCATCATCTTCTCTGGCAACTCCTCAGATAAGCACCGTGAGGGGTCAGAAGACCAAATCTGGGTGCATGGAGAGAGAGCGGGCATCAGGGAAGGTGGCTATGGGCAAGGAAAGCAGAGGGGTCCCTGAAATTACAGGTCCTCTGAATGGGGAACGTCAAGATTGGAGCAGAAAATGGGAAAGGTTCAGTGACAACATGGAAAGGTGCTCAGAGGGAATCAGCCCTCACTGACTGCAGAGTCGGCTCTCTACTGAGAAGTGCAGTTGGTGATGGGCCTACACACCTGAGGTGTAAACTGCCTGCCAGCCTTTCTCTCTAGTTCCGGGGTGCAACCCAGTGCCAGCTTGGTCTACGAAACTCTGCTGGGGGAGGGGCATTGCCTCCTGGGGACACACTGCATTCACAAAACATCAGTGGCTTTAATAATAACTAAAATATTTTGGTGTTAAGCAGAATTTTGAAGATCTCAGGGAATTTCACCCATATTACTTGACTTTTCTTACAACTTTAGGAGTGGGCTAGATATTAACCTCCCCAGAAGATGGTATCTCCATTAGAGAGGTATAGTAACATCCTGAAGGTCACTCAACAAGTCAGTAATAGCTGAGAGTATGATCCCAGCCAGCCCAGGCAATTTCCTGCTCTTTGGATTCTGCTGCAAAATGTATGATGCTGCTATAATACATAACATAGATGTTCCTAAATGGTTTGATAACTTACATCATTTATAGTTAAGTGCTTTTACATAAATTATGTTATTTGGTTCTCAGAGCAACTATGTAAAGTAACTACTATTAAGATCTGTATCTTATGTGACAGAAATCTGAGGCTCAGATTGATGATGGAATTTCCCTCAAGTCACTCAGTCAAAAAGTGGTAAAACTAGCGCTTTCTTACTTCAAACTTTATACTCATTCATTATTCCACAGCTTGATATAATTAAAAACCCAACCTCTGTTTGAGAATTATCATTTTGTTATTTTGATTTCACTATTCTTATTCTATTGATGACATTGTTATGTTACTATCCTTGTTATATCTATTTATATCAAGTTCATGCTGAAATTGCTGAGCTTCTTAAAGTAAAAAGATTATCATCTGTGCAGAGGACACTAATGGGCTAAAAACCACTGAATGGGCTATTGATAAAATAATTCTGAAAAAGACCCAAACATCTACCATTTGTTGGTGAAGAAAACATAAGTGGGAACACAGACACAATATATTCCCTAGCAGATAAAAATGAAAAAGGAAAAAAGAAAAAGAAATTCAAGCCTTGCTGAGAAAATAATGTATTTATGTATACATTCCTTAAATTAAATTCTTCTGGACATTTCTGAACATTCACTCACTTACTCAACAAATATTTTTTAAGCAACTACATATGCTAACCTATATTAATCATAGATTTTAAAGTGAAAAGTCTTAAGGTTAGGTTTTAAAATAAAGTTCTACCTGGATAGCATTGCCAGATAAAATACATGACACCCAGTAAAAGCTGAATTTCTGATAAACAATGATTTTTTAGTCTGTCACAAATATTGTATGAGACATACTTAGACTAAAAAATACTGTTTATCCAAAATTCAAATTTCACTGGGTATCTGCATTTTTTGTTGTTGCTGAGTTTGATAACCCTAGACCTGGTAGTACATAAATATCTTGAATGACATCTTGGTCAGCCTTATTATATGTGCAATTTGTTACATAGAGCAGTAAGAACAAAAAGAACATGATACATGAAACATGTTCACATCCACAAAGAGAACAATATATAAATGAGCAAAGCATTTTTGCATTATTTCTATGGAGGTATGTAACAGAGTAAGTAAACTACTCTAGAAATAGACCACTTTTCCTTTCGGAAGTGATTTAGACATCATCAGAGAAGAATTTAATTCATTCATTGATCAATATTTGTTGAATGTTTATTGTCTACTAGAGGCCTGATGCATGAAATTCATGCAGGAGTAGGCCCTCCTTCCCTTGGTTGCCAGCACGGGCTTCCCTCTGGCACCTGGGACCCAGGCTTCCCTAGCAACCCTGGCCTCCTCTGGAAGGACGTCTGGGCTAATTAGCATATTACACTTTTATTATTATAGACTAGAGGCCCGGTGCACAAAAATTTGTGCACTCGGGGGGGAGGGGGGGTTCCTCAGCCCGGCCTGTGCCCTCTTGCAGTCTGGGACCCCTTGGGAGATAACGACCTGCTGGCTTAGGCCTGCTCCCGGGTGGCAGAGGGCAGGCCCAATCCCTAGGTGCAGCCCCTGGTTGGGCTCAGAGCAGGGCCAATTGGGGAGTTGGGGTGCCGCCCCCTGTCATACACAGAGCAGGGCGGATTGGGAGGTTGCGATGCCACCCTCAGTCACGCTCAGGGTAGGGCCGATTGGGGGGTTGGGGCACCGCCCAGTCACACTCAAGGCAGAGTCGATGGGGAGGTTGTGGCGCCACCCCATCGCGCACAGAGCAGGGCCAATCAAGGGGTTGGGGAGCTCCCCTCCGTCACACACAGAGCAGGGCCCATCAGGGGGTTGAGGAGCTCCCCCCTGTCACGCACAGAGTAGGGCAAATAGGGGAGTTGGCACACCGCCCCCTGTCACACACAGAGCAGGGCGGATCAGGGGGTTGGGGCGCCGCCACTGGCACACTCAGGGCAGGGCCGATGGGGAGGTTATGGCTCTACCCCATCACACACAGAGCAGGGCCCGTGGGGGGGGGGTTGGGGCACTGCCCTCTATCACCCACAGAGCAGGGCCGATCAGGGGGTTGGGGCGCCTTCCCTGTCACGAACAGAGCAGGGCCGATAGGGAGGTTGTGGCCCTGCCACCTGTCACACACAGAGCCGCAGGGCGATCAGGGGGTTTGGGCGCTGCACCCTGTCACACTGATCCCGGTGCCGGGAGGCCTCTCAGCTCCGCCGATCCCAGTGCTGGGAGGCATATTACCCTTTTACTATATAGAATAGAGGCCTGGTGCACGGGTGGGGGCAGGCTGGTTTGCCCTGAAGGGTGTCCTGGATCAGGGTGGGGGTCCCCACTGGGGTGCCTGGCCAGCCTGGATGATGGGCTGATGGCTGTTTGCAGCTGGTCACACCCTTCAGGGTGGGGGTCCCCACTGGGGTGCCTGGCCAGTCTGGGTGAGGGGCTGAGGGCTGTTTTCAGGCTGGGACTGAAGCTCCCAACTGCTCCTTTTTTTCTTTTTCTTTTTTTATTCTGGGCCAGCTTTAGCTCTGAGACTCCAGCTCTTAGGCCTCCACTCCTGAAAGCAGGTATCTGGTTTGTTTCAGTTCCCGAAACTCTGTATCAACTCCAGCTCTGAGATCCCAGCCGGCTGAAAGCTGGTTTCTAGGGTTTTGTTTAGCGTCTATATTTGTTACAATGTTTGAAACTGCCTGCAGCAGCCGGCGGGGAATGTTGGAGTCCTCCGTCACTGAAGCAAGCAAGTCTCATGTTAGTTTCAAGCTGCCTGGCTGCCGGCCGCCATCTTGGCTGACAGTTAATTTGCATATTGCCCTGATTAGCCAATGGGAAGGGTAGTGGTTGTACACCAATTACCATGTTTCTCTTTTATTAGTGTAGATAAGGTATTATGCTGAGTATATTTGAAGTATAAGATATATATATATGTATATATATATATATATATATATATATCTTTATCTTTTACAAATATATAATTATATATAAAGTTGTTTATGTTCTCACAGAGTTTGCATTCTAATGGGAAGGTGTAAAGACACCCACATAATGGAAAATTGGTCAGCCTGTTACATGACAGAAGGAGTACTTGTGCCACGGTGCTGGCAGTTTGAGAAACTTAGCTTACCTCTTATATGAGAGATACTTGCTTCCATAATGAAGTCAAGCTGCTATCCATAACTCCATGTTACTTTTTCCAAACACATGGATTCTTACGAGTGGTATTTTAGAGAACAATGCTGTGTAACAAAAGCATCCAGATGCCATCCTCCTGATCACCTATAGACCATCTAGGGAAGTGATTCTGAACTTGTGAAGCAGGGCTCATTAAAACATATTCTGGGCCCCATTCCCAGAAGTTCTGATGCAGATCTGGGTTGGACTGGAGAACTTGCATGCAGCTGGCATGGGCTCACACTTCCAGAACCAAAGTTATCCTTGAATTTTCCCTGTTGCTTGCCTTCCAATCCACACTGACACCTCCATGTCCCCAGTCTTTCCCTCTCATCCCCATTCCTCTGATTTTTGTTTTTTCTCTTGGGAAGAAGCATAGAGGAGTCCTGCTTTATTCCACGGGAGGATGTTTTGTGTTATCTTTGTTTTTTTCTCTGATTACCCTAACTCTTGGTGCCCTTCCTCACACATTTTATAAAGATGCCTTAAAGTGAATTGAGAAACTCCTAGAAGAGATGAAGTCCTACTATAGTTTGTTTGGCAGAAGAAAGAGCAATTAGATGAGAGATTTTCTTTTATTCTTAAAATTATCCTTAAGAAATCAGAGAAAAAATGTTCATTTTATGAAGGCAGTTCAAGGGAAACCTAAGGAGTATCACATTGCCTCAATACTTGAATTCCATGGAGGAAGGAAACATGTTGAGAGCTTATTATTCAGAGGTTGGATACAGTCAAAGAAACTTAAGGTCTCCTGGGAGGAGGGGATAAAGTAATAATGATGATAATCTTTTTTAACATTAAGTAGTACTTTACCTTTCATGAAAAGCTCTCCCATGCATCATACCTTTACAGCTACTCAAATGGCAGGCAAATTATTATTTCCATTTTAAACTCAAAGAAACTGAGGGTTATGAAATTAAGTGGCTTGCATAAGGCCACAATTAGAGGAACCAAATTCAACCCAAATAATCTAATTCCAGTACAATCATCTTTCACTTATGTCCTCACTTTATGTTTTAGTGTTATAATCATTTTGGAATATGTTTTATAACCAGGACTTCCTTGGTTCTCTAAGGTAGAGCTTTACTCCAAAGTAAATACCATAGACTATTTATTTGTCTCAAACACTTCCTTTCAATGAATATGTGGATCATTAACATACAGCTACACAGAATTTTACTTGGAATCCAATTTCAAAATTGATTTTCTGCAGTTGTTGAAAGTAAGTATCATTTACACTAAACCTTGGAGCTACTGAAATGCAAAGCCAGTTACCATGCATAGCAGTTGTGATGCCAAGGACCCACATTTCTTTTCGTTGAGCTCTTAATACTCTTTAATACTCGTTAATACTCTTTATTGGCAGGATTCTTTTCATTAGACTACAGGTAAGAACACAAAATCCATTCCTACTCTTCCAGGTATCCCCAGTACTTCCTAGAGTCTTTCAAGACCAACATTTGGACTTTTGCTCTAAATTTTTACTATATCTACTGGGCTTCTGTGAAGTTGAGAGGCCCCACTTTTGTGATGTTTTCCCAAGAAATTTAAGAGAACTTTGTTTTAAAATGTGGGCCACAGGGAATCCAGGTCCTGCATTACTTCCACAGATCAGGCTGTCTTGCCTTTTGAAAATCTCGACCACTTATTCTTAAACTTTGTTAGTTAGATTATGGTCTCTTCAGTGAGACAAAGTCTGGATAGATAGATGGTCCTTCCGAACTGACATGCCAAATAATTCTGGGATGAAAGAGAAGAGTGTTTCTTTTAAATGAGGTGCTAGAGTGATATTGAACATTATTAATTGTTCTCAGATGTCGCCAAGCTATACACACCAATACAAACACCTTCATAATTTACTGAGGACTCTCATAGTTTACTACATATCCAAAGGCTACACTTTAAGCATTACTTAGATTTATAAAATGCTTTTACTTATAGCTTTTGAACCTATGATGCATAAATGTGCAAACCCATTGCTGGTTTTCTTATGGGCAAATCTAATTATTTGGATTAACCACGGAATTCTCTGGTGAATCCATTGGATAAATGTTTATGCACCAAAAAGACAATTTCTGGTAATACACTGAAAATTTTATGTTGCAAATTTAAAGCCTTATTTCAATATCTTATCTACTAGAATGTGTGAATTTCATCTCTGCTAGGTCTACTGGAAGAGATGCACAGGAGAATAGAAATGTTTTTTCAAGACCAGCAAAGTTAAGTTTGGCTAAGAAGAAACTTCCACAAATGGTTTCTTTTTGCCCTTAATCCTTAGTTTTATGGTTTATAAGACAGCTATTTAGAGAAGGAAAGAACATAAACTATGTGAGAGTACTCTGTAAACCATAAATTGCCACATAAATAAAAATATTACTATTTGGTTAATTTACCAAATAATGATGATACCCATACCACATGAAAACTTTCCTTGGTTGATCTCAGGTTATAAGCGCATTCACATTTACCCCAAGTAAACATCATGACTCACCGCTACCTGATTTTCTTCCTAAATTCAGCAGTGCATCAGTATGTTCTTTAAGAGGTGTGAAAACTGTCACCTTTAGAAACAACTCATTTGCATAAAGGTACGTACATGACGTCCTGACTTAAGTTGAACTGCAAAGAAGGAAAAGTTCACCTTAATGTTCTAGTGTAGCTGCTCCCTTCCTTGTTGTGCACCTTGTCTCAGAGTCTGTTGCTCTGGCTATTCTTGCTAGCTGATCTGAGAAACAAGGTTGCTTTGAGGAGCTAATTTGATTTCATGTACTGTATCTAATTCAACGTGTAACTTTCCCCTGGCAACGTATTTGTATTTAACAGGGATATTCTGGAAACAGAGGTTTACCAGAAGAGTGACTCTCATAATCAGAATTTCAAAAATAGTGATCATTGTTGGAAAAGGTATTTTTTAGGAATAAGAGACTCTATGAGAAATCTCATCACATATGTAGTCCCTAATATGAAAGATATTCGTGGTTCTTGCTTCTATGTCTGTCCCATTATGGAGCTAGGAAAGAGCACTAGCTGGGAGGCCATATCTTAGCTCTAGAACAGTGGTTCTCAACCTTCCTAATGCCGCGACCCTTTAATACAGTTCCTCATGTTGTGGTGACCCCCAATTTCATTGTTACAAATTGAACATAATTAAAGCATAGTGATTAATCACAAAAACAATATGTAATTATATATGTGTTTTCCGATGGTCTTAGGCGACCGCTGTGAAAGGGTCGTTCAAAGGGGTCATGACCCAAGTTGAGAACCGCTGCTCTAGAATCAGAATCCAGGGAATAAATACCATCTTGTCCAACTACTCATCTGATGATTGAATCGCTTCTACAACATCCTTAGAAAATGATCATCCATTCTCTCCTTGAACACCTCTAATTATAGGAACTCACTCCCTCTGGAGGCTGTCTATCCCATCTTAGAGCGGCTCTGTCAACAGTCATTTTATTTTGTGGAAAGAATCTCCTTATTGTTTCCAGTCATTGGTCCAGTTCTACCTTTGGCCCCAAACAAAACAAGCGTACTCTTTCTTCCCTCCCATACATAAACTTAATAGTGCTAACAACAGCTATCACAGAGTGCTTATGTGTTAGGAATTATTTTTAATAACTTCATTACAGATTAATTCATTTAACCCTAAAAACAGCACTAAATTAAAGATCTATCACTACTGTTGCCATTATATTGACAAGAACACTGGAGTATAGAAAGGTTAAGTAATTTTCCCAGGGTGACAAAGTTCAGTAGATAGTAAATCTAAATTCAAACCGAATCAATCTGGCTCCAGAGCTCCAGCTTAACTACTACATTATGCTGTCCCTGAAGCTGGACTGAGGATGGCTTATATGATGCTCCGTGTCTTCTTTTCTGCAGTCTGAGCATCCCAGGCCCTTCAACTGTGATTCATATGCTAAGGCTTTGCGTCCCTAGTCACACTCCTCTGAATTAGTCTACTGTCCTTTTAAAAGGTTGTACCCAGAACAGACTGTGGTCTCTAGATGTTGAAATGGAGAATAAGCAATAGAAAATAGAGTGAGTCTATCACTCCTCTTCATTTCAGGGACCACAAATGCAGCTTAAGCTTGCATCAACCTTGCTGTGGCCTCTTTGAGCTAATGGTTCATATAGAACTTACTGCAGACTAAAACCCTCATTCCTGCTCTACCTAATGACTTTTGTCTGTAAAATGAGGTTACTGTAGTGTAGGATCTCCAAAGACTTTTCCAGTTACAAGCATCTTGAGTCAAAGGTCAATGTATTTAAAGGATGTTGTGCCTGTAAATTCTTTATCAGGCTTTTCCCCATTTGGCCTTTCTCCGAAAGGGTTTCTGTGAGTTTGTCTTTTGGTGGCAGGATGCTTTGTTTCTATGATGGGGGCACAGTTGGGACTTCTAAAGGATGGCTTATAGTGGCGTCTCCTTAAAAATCTGAAATGTGACTCCAAACCTTCCCTTCTACCTGCTGTCCTGCCCCTCCCTTCCCACTGTCCCCTCACACCCACCCACTGCCAGATTTCCGGGGGCTTGCACTCACCTGTGTGGACAAACATGTGCTTGACGTAGTTCTGTTTGGCGGTGAAAGTCTTGTTGCAGAGAGTGCACTCGTAAGGCTTTTTTTCGCCCTGCCCACTGGCTGTGCTGTGGCCTGCAGATGGGGCCAGGGGCTGTGGCGCTGGCAGCTGTGCAGTAAAGGTGGACAGGCCGGGCTGGGACACTGTCACAAACTGGGTCTGCTGACCTGTCAAGGGTTGTGGCAGGCTGAAGAGGAAAGGCTTGGGGCCGCTGCCTGCGGGCTGGGTAGTGAAGAGGGCCGGCAGGTAGGTGTTGCCGGCTGTGCCAATGACCTGTGTGTTGCTGGTCAAGGTCAGAGGCATCCTCAAGTTGCTGGTGAGGGTTTCTGTCTGGCGTAAGTAGAGCTGGGTACCTGGCAATGGCTGCCCGATGGACGTGTTGACCGAAGGCTGCTGCAGGACGCTCTTGTCAGAGCTGTTGCTGACAGTGATGACCGTATTGTCCATCTCCGCCTCATTGCTTCTTTCTGGAGAGGAGGCGCCTGTCTCTAGCTGGTGTGTCTGCGCACCGCCCTCTGCAGCGGTTTCCGAAGCCTGCTCCGGTTGGGCGGGCTCAGCCTGGCCATCCCGCGCCACCCCAGGCCCGAACTGCTGCTCCACGGAGTCGGGCTCGGTGCCTATGGAGGAGCTGACGCCCGAGTCGAAGCTTTCACCCTTGGGCTCACTCTCGGTGCCCTCGGCCTGGTCGGTGTCTTCTGTGCACTCCTCGGACTCATTGCGCTCCAGGATCTGCACCCTTTGCTGCCCGTAGTAGTCGTAATCGTCCTCCATCTCCTGCTTGATGTGGATATTGCCGACCAGGGTCTGGATGCGCACGGGCCGAGGCTGCTTGCGGCAGTGCGTGGTCTCGGGGGTGGTGGACAGGTAGCGCTCCATCTGCTGCGAGCGCTCATGGATGCGCGTGATCCAGCTGGGGTCTTCCATGTGGTGGTCGCGGGGCAGGCCGAGCGCGGTCTCGTGGTGGCTGACCACCGCGCCGCTGTAGAAGGAGCGCTCGCCGCTGCCGTTCTGCATGGAGCACGCGTAGAGCGCGGAGTAGATCCTGTCCACGCTGTGCTGGGAATGGCTCTGCAGGTAGCCAGACTCCGTGTCGCTGCTCTGACCCGATGTGCCTGACTCAGGCGTGCCGCGCGGGGTGTCCTGGCCTGAGTCCTGGATCCCCGGGAACACATCGCCCACATTCTGGGACACGATGCGCGTGCACTCATCGATGACTGTTTTGATCTGCAGGATGCTGGCGGCCGTCAGGATCTGCAGGGCTTCTGACTGCGAGACGCGCAGCACACCGCTGTACATGAAGTCAATGAGCTTTTGCACGGACTGCACCGACACCACGGACGGGATCTCGATGTCGCTGTAGCCCAGCAGCAGCTTGTCCTGGAAGAAGGGGCTGCCGGCGGCCAGCACGCAGCGGTGTGCGCGCAGCATGCTCCCGTGGATGCGCACCGTCACGTCACAGAAGTGGCCACGGTTGCGCTGCTCGTTGAGGGTCTCGAGCACGGAATTGCTGAAGTTGTGAAGGTTGATGCTGTGAATGCGCTCGGTCATCCCCTTGCAACTGATGTCACCTGCACGGCAAGGCAGACAAAAAACAGAGCGTGGGTCAGAGCTAGCTGCTCAGGAGGGAAATGCTCATGGCTCCTAGAAGCACCCCCTTGGCAGACACAAAAGGGCTCTGTGGGAGATAGACAGGATTTGCACAGAGGTCACGCTTCAGGTATGATGTCCTATGGGAAGATGTCCTTGAATTGTGCCCCAACAGTGTCCCAGCTATTTTGGGGTATTGAATCAAACTAAGAACTGGACGACTTATTCTCAAGGAACAGTACGACGTTGGACAGTCCTAAGTCCATGCCCTTTGGGAAAGCTTATATTTTCCCCAACTTATCAAAGTTCCTTATTTTATTCATAAACTACAATAATACTCATAGTAAAAAATAAATGTCCTTGCTGTTAATTTATGTGGCATATTCCCCAAACCCACACCATGTATACAAAGATTCTTGGAAAAGTCAACCCAGACTAAGATGTTCACCCAACAGCTGCTACCACATTTTCCAAGAGAGGGATGAGTTATAGAATGCAACCTGCCAGCTGCAGGGGCATTTGCTTTCTGTATCCACAGAACATTCTACCGATGACATTTTTCTTGTCATCTCTGACAGTCAGAACTTTCTAGGGTGGCTGTATACCATGTGACGGTTTTCTGAATTTTTGGAGGCTTAATGAGGAAGGAATGTTGAAAAGGTCAGAGATGGCAACATTGATCTGGGAGATTGGCATACTGATCATATTTACATTCCAACTGGGCACCGTGAGAGTGAAAGGAACACTGTTAATAAGTTGGGACAGCAGGACTAAACCAGGAGTGGGATGTCTGAACACCCTAGGTAACTGGGTGCTCCATGTACTTGCTAGAGGGAAATACCAAACACTCTTGGTCGGAAGGCAACGGTCAGCTCTGCAGAGGCAGTGGACAGCCTGACTCATCACCACCTTTATGCCCCGGGCTGTGCAGGTGAGGAATAATGTTAGTGACATTTGCATCACAGATTGAGAAAGAAAACAGGTGGCTATAACAATCAGTCTTAGGGCTTCCTTCTTTTTCTATCTCACCTCTCAAATGGCTCTAAAGAATCCCTCTCTCCAAACCACTCTTCAGTCAGATTCCCCATTCTTGCTTCCTGACTGAATAGACAGCTTGAGAGAGGGAGACCATGTAGGTGGGCTTTCAAAACCAGGTGGTGCAAGTACTACTGACTGTAGGCCTGTGACCCAGCTCCCTGTGTCTTGTTGAACAGAACCTCAGAGGTAATAGCCTGCAGACAGCTCCTTGGGGTCTTTCCCCTCTGCCTTAGGAGAGGACTTGCACAGGGAAGTCTGAGCTCAGCTAGAAGTTCTATGTTGCTTTACTCAATCTCCTCACTTTGTTCTTGCTTAGTCGTGGGACCACATCTTTTTATATAGCCATTCATTTCTTTGGTTCCCATTTTTACATTTAGTCAGCTTCACATATATCCACTTAATGTAATAAATGCCTACAGGCTCTTTGTTCACTCTCAGTGACATGACTTGCACAAGTTTTTACAGAAGAGAATTGCTTTTTGTTTCAACTTCCTAAAGTTCCTTCCTAAAACAGTTCATTAGGATACTGTTATTTTTTTCACTCACGTAAAACAAATTTTCTTTGCCAGATTAAAGAATCATGGTGAATCCTCTATAATAGTGTTAATACAAAATATGGCCCCAGAGGGAGGCCCCAATAACCCAGGAAGGAATATTAAGGAGAAAAATCAGCAGACCAAACTCCATGCTCTTTCTGAGACCCCCCCCCGCCCCATGCATTTGTATCATGATAATAATAAGAGCAAACTTTTATTTACTTTTTTTTTTTTAACCAGTAGAGCTTACCTTGTGTCAAATCCTATCTACTGGTCTAACTACTATATGTATATTATTTTATTTAATCTTCAGAACAACCCTATGATGTAGGTAATATTATTAGTTCCATTTTTCAGATGATGAAAGCAGGCCAGAGAAATTAAGAAATTTGCTCAACTGGTGCTAAACCATTTGTAGAAGACCTGCTTCTGGGTCAGGGTTTTGTATGTAGCAGAGCAGCTCCCTTGCTGCGATCTATTGAAAGTCAGCCCTTGACACAAGGGTTTGTAAAAATGAACAAAACAGAAAAAATAGAAATTTGCTCAAGGTCAAACAGGCAGTTGATGGTAGAGCTGGATTTGAGTCCAGGCAGTCTGGTTCTAGAGTTCATACTCTTATCTCCTTAACTATTTTTGCATGCTTTGCCCCTGAATGAAGTCTGGTCCTTTGATATCCACTGCTGCTGTCAAGCTGTGTGAAAAGGTTTGTCTAGCATGCCCTCCAGCTACTTCTATACATGTCCATGAATTAGCATGGCATTCATCTTTGTTGAAATCTTGGGACTCCAACAGAGCCTCAGTTATCTAATAAAGAACATATATTTAAGTTTATAAATGGAAAAATGCAAGAAGTGAAACAACTTGTCTTGGCACTACATGTAGAGTTTTCTAAATACAATGTTAACATCACCAAGGTCTCTTTCATTTAAGTAAAACCATAACCACTAAAACTAGTTGAGTCTCTGATAAAATCACTGTCTCTGAGGGAAGTATCGAACAGCTCCCAGTAGAATGCAACAGTTAGCTACATGGAGGCTGTGGGCAGCCTGGCCCATTGCTATATTAAAAACTTGAATTGCCCAAAGATCGAGGGCTGTCCTAGTTCTCAGTACAAAGAAGAAGAAGCAGACACTGAAAGGGATGAAGAAGGTTACGTTAGAGATGGAAATGGTTAACAGCAAAAACTATCATTATATCACACACACTCACACACACACACACACACACACACAGAGTCGCATGAGGAAAATTCAAACTGCTTGTTTGGCTTTAGTCGTTGAGTCTATCTAAACAATCAGGTAACACTGTAGAGGTGATCACACACATACAATATCTGTTAAATGGTCTGAGTTCTGATTATTGCAATAATGGTGTCACCAACTTCATTAAAAACCACAGAGACAAACTCAAACCTGCACTCATATACAACCTGACAAGCCTCTTTGGGTTTTTACAGAAAACCTTTCCAAATATCTCTTGAGTGCACAGTCCTGCATGGCAGTGAGCAGCCATGAAGGGCTGAGTGGGTTTGCTGAAATGGGAACAGATGCGATGGGGGACCCTGCCTCTCCATTCAAGCGCGTCTCGTTCCTTCAGCACACAATGCTGAAGCAATTCCTTTCCCAGGCTTTCTTTTATTTTCTAACATTAGTACAGTGGGAAAAAGTTTCGGCCACAGCAAAGCAATGTCCAGGCTTTTGTGAAATGTCCTTTTCATCCAATGGGCAAAATAATGTATAGATTCTAATGGAATAAATCTGAAATACTCTACTGTAGAAGATTTGTCCCCATTGAAAACAAATCTTGATTAGATGATTATTCAGGGACTGTATAGGGAGGAATGGTGTGAAAATGCTGACTCCATTCTTTCCTAGATTGGCACTGAATAGGCATTTGGGCTATTCAAAAAAAAAAAAAAAAAAGAAAAGAAAAGAAAAAGAAAAAAGAAAAAAAAAATCTCTCACTCTACAAAACCATACAACTTTACAAAGATGATGCGTAGTTGGGAAGGCCACCCCACCTAAAACCCCCACAGTGGTATGGACAC
This sequence comes from Myotis nattereri, assembly GCF_964212035.1. Classification (NCBI taxonomy): domain Eukaryota; kingdom Metazoa; phylum Chordata; class Mammalia; order Chiroptera; family Vespertilionidae; genus Myotis; species Myotis nattereri. The sequence continues at coordinate 65,479,626 of NC_138077.1, read as the reverse complement.
AGAAATGATGGCAGTGAAAAAAAGTGAATAAAAATAGTTCTTGAGTGTTTTAAAATACTAACCTGTCTCCTTTTCACTGGAGTACGCATACAGAGGCAGCCCGTGATGGCATTCACTAGAAACATGCGAGGAATTCTACTCTGAAAGTGATCATGCATTCTAAGTTACCATGTTCCTTGGGTGAGCACAGTATGGATGGGGCTGAAACAGGAGTGAGCACAAAAGGAAACGCCTGCTTGTGCTGAAATAGGTGACAGAGGGCCCAGCTCTCTGTTTTGTAGGAACCCAGCTGCTCTGTCCCTTAAGCTGCGGGGGTCCTGGATAGGACTTAGCATGAGAATAAAAAGCAGCCAGTGCACAAGGGAAAATGAACAAGAAAGGAAACAGCAGGCAATACACTCTCTTTTAATTAGGTGTGAAATCCAGTGCTTCCTCCATCCGGATATGTAAAATGAGAATAGTGCCAGAGATGCTGTAGAGGGAGATGGGAATTTGAAGTCTCTGTGACTTGGGAGGAAACACCAGCCCTCAAATTAAAACCAATAGGAATTTCGGTTAACAGCCCTAAGTCCAAAGGGCCAAAAAGCCCTTGAGCTTTCAATCTGGGCCACCAGGTTCACGTGAGGAAAGTGGGTCAGTACATGAAATAGGGCCAGGGTGGCCAGGCCTCCACAACTCAGCCTCTGCCATCACTCTCTTTTCCACCTTGTACCTCGATACCTTTATGCTGAAGCTGTTCTTTCCTAGATGAGCTGATAAGTGATGATCTTAAGCCATCACATGTTGGTCACACCAGAAAAGAGCCATTCCTCCCTGGATAACACAGGGATGCACGTGGTGACTCAGGTCCTTTACTCCTAAAGCAACAGCTGCTGCCCTGCCAGGGGCGGACTTCAGTGTCTACATCACCTAAATTCTGAGGGCGACGAGCTGAGGCCATGTGCTACAGGAGGAGAGCGGTTGCTAGCGCAGTTTCCACCATCTAGAGCAGATGGCCCTCTCCATCTCAAAGGCTTCTTCACACTCTTTGGAGGGAGGTGGCTGGCGATACTGAGGAAATCACTTTGTGAATGGAAGGCAACAGGCAGAGCAAGACCTCATTTCCTACCCTGGCTTCATATACCTCGCATACGGCAGGTGCCATTGCCCCTGTGAGTGAACCATGGGAGGGTTATCAGCCTGTGGGAAGGAGCGCAGCCCTGCTTTACTTACCCATTCCTGAGTGGAAAGGGGATGCTTTGGGCCAGCTGCCAGGGGATGTTCTCCTCTATCTTCCAGATTATCTAGGCCCAGGGTACAAGAACCATTAGAGATCATCATGGTTTTGTGTGCGTTCTTTTAAATAATCGGTAACAGAATTCTCTCATAAAACATAAATAAATTGTTCAACTTTCAGAAATTTAACTTTCAAACATATTTTCAGAAATATATCACCTATGAAAGTTGAGGATAGCCCATATATAATTTTGTAGGCATGACTTCTTAGGTTAACTGGATAGAGATATTAACTGGTTTAAAGTGTTTACAACACCATTATATCTATGATCTCAATACTGTACTTGAGTATGTCTTTCATATTACTTAAAATGTCATTCATACATGTAACATTTCTGGAACACATTTTAAGTATTCATAAGTCCTTAAGATGTATACAAGGCTTTCGGGGGTGCATTTACATTTTTTTCATGAATGGACATGTTCCTACTTTCACAGGAATAAGGTCAGTGGCTTTTATTAGAATCTCAAACAGGTCTGTGTTCTCCCAAGTTAAGACCCATGGATTGAGAGATTCAATTCTCTCTCTTTAAGCAGCTCTTAAAAACTTTCAATAATTAAAGCCTTTGTAACTAATGCAACCTTCACCTCTGTATCTGATGCATCAGGTCTGCTGAGCTGATGTTTCCCATTTACTTCAAGTTGAGCTGATGTTATTTTATATGATAAGCTCAACAACGTTAGCCAAACTGACAGAAGTTATTACCTTTCAGAAGAGAATGATTTAAAAATAAAAATGAGACTGAAAGAGAAGAGAGAAAAAAAGAGAAGGCAGATGTAGATAATACTAACCCTTGCTGAGATAGGGTGGAATATAACAGAGCCACATAGTTTTATGATTGTTGAAGCCAATTATTATTTAGCAAAACTTGGTTTGAATCATGTTTTTATCAGAGTGGATCCCCTTGGACAGTTAACACAAATCCAGAGAAGAACTAGGAAACAATGTTTAACTTTTTTTATTGTAAAAATAAGATTTTATGGTATACGTTGAATAAAAAATAAATAAAAACTTAATATGTAATTCAAATATAGCCAACAAGATAGAGTTCATCTGCAAGCTCTGTTGTACTTCAAAGAGGCCACTTGCTCATACTTTTCTCTCTCCCTTCCTTGCCTTTCTTTCCATCCTTCCTCCCTCCTTCCTCTCTTCCCTCTTTTCTTCTATTAAACCATTAAGTTTCACTAAGCTTCATATATGGGCAACAAGAGGCCAAAATGGTGAAGCTGGACAACATGCCTCATGTTTTCAGGCTCATCTCAAAAACGGGACTGCTCCTCCTTTCCTGCTTTCATTCTACCCAAAGGTAAAAGCCTTAACTTTGTCTGAAGGATGGGGCTACTGATATTACCAGTGGGATCCAAAGGAAGAAGTAATTCTAGGGAAGTCTTTTCACTGGGCTCTGAAGGCTCAGTGCCCTTTGGTTTGCCAGGGTCTTTGGCTTGCCTTATTTCAAATGAGGTCTGCTGTTATTTCTCAGAGGGGACTAAGAAATGCCTGACCATATGTCTAACATTGCAAATACAACTGACGGGTGAAGTTGTTTTTGGGGTCACTTGAATTTTCAGCCATTAAAAACGGAAACATTCACTGATGGACTCACAGTGGAAGAAATTCATCCTTAAGCACCTTTGGTATTTGAAATGTACATTAATCAATCAACTTCTCCCAGACCTCAGTGCCCAGGTGAAGCTCATTCTACTTTTATCTTTCTGGACCCTGTGAATATCATAATGAACTTAGAATAAATTTTTAGGCGAATTTCATTGGACTTCATGATATGCTTTTCTATGTAAAATTTACCCCCTATTCTTACCCTGGTGACTCCCTGAGACCTGGTCCCACCCAACTCTGTAGCGATTCCCCTCAGTGAGACAGACGGCTGCTGGAAACCAAGCTGTACTCTTAAAGGGCCCACACAGAGACTTAGTCGCTCACAGACACTCACCCTGAGCTCCAGCAAAGGGACAGCAGCTCAAAAGGCATCTGAGTTGTGCAGGTAGAAAATGAATTGTGTGGCTTCAGGATGAGGGATGCCATTGTCCCTGTGTTGATCCCTCCCCTCATACAGTGTAGGGGCAGATGAGGGCCAAATCTGAATCAGCATTAACCTGGTGAACACTGCTCACACCACTCTGGTGATTCCCTGAGGCCAAGTTCCACCCAATTCACATATTGCCCTGGCTCTTTTAGGGGTTGTGCCTCACAGGCAGCTACAAGCTTTCTTAAAAACTCCCCAAGGTCTGCAGGCTCAGGCAGGTGGTGGCTGCCCTCAGTGTGCACTGTGACTTTTGACGAGTGCCCCGAGGCCTGGCTTTGAGTTGCAGCATGACCTCTCCCATGCACCTCCAGGCCCAACACAGGCAGCTGTCAACTATGGATCACTCAGTAACTTCTACTAGGTGGCCTTGGGTCAGGCACAGGCAGTGGCTGACCTTAGTCTGCACTGGAACACTTCCCAAGAGGCCACAAAACCAACAACCCGGTGGCCAGCCTCAGACCACAAAAAAGCACCACCCAAATAGCTCCACAAATGACATACCCAAAGAGTGATCTCAGAAGGCACCAAATCCCTGCTGTTAATCTTGCTCCATGGGGTCAGCTCATTCTATGGTTGTGGCTAGTCCTCACAGACAGTCAATCTGAGGGTCAATCCCATTCACTGGTGCTTAAGCAGCAATGAAAGCTAAATTACAACAGGAGGGCACACAAAATCTACACAAGGGATACTCTTAGAGTACCAAACTCCTGTGACCAAGGAGACTATGCCACTGGGCCCCACAGGACACCTACTACATAAAGCCACCTGGCCAAGACTTGAAGATGTAGCAGGTCCAACTAATAAATAGAAACAAACATGCAAAGGCAGCCAAAATGAGGAGACAAAGAAATGTGTCCCAATTGAAAACTCCCCATAAAGAACTACACCAAATGAAAGCAAGCAAATTACCAGATAGAAAAACATTGGTTATAGGATGCTCAATGAACTTAGGAGAAGAATAGATCAATAAATAGATAGGAGACATAAAAAGAGACATAGAAACCATTAAAAAGTCAGAAATTAAGAATACAATAACTGAAATAAATATCATACTAGAAGGAATCAAGAGCAGATTAGATGAAACAGAGGATTGAATCAGCAATTTGGGAGGCAAGGTAGCAGAAAACATGCAATCAAAACAGCAAAAACCAAACAAACATGAAGATATTTTAAAGGACCTCTGGGACAACATCAAGCATAACGACATTCACATATAGGAGTAACAGAAAGAGATGAAGAGAGAGCAAGGAATTGAAAACCTACTTAATGAAAATATGACTGAAAAGTTACTTAATCTTGGGTGAAGGAAATACACACAAAAGTCCAGGAAGTGCCAAACAAGATGATCCCAAAGAGGCCCACACAAAGAAACAACATAATTAAAACACCAAGGTCAAAGACAAAGATAATACTAAAAATGGCAAGAGAAAAGCAGTTAGTTACCTACAAGGGAGTTTCCATAAGACTTTCAACTGATTTCTCATCAAAAACTTTGCATGCCAGAGGGATTTGCACAAACTATTCAAAGTGATAAAAAGCAAGGACCTACAACCAAGATTACTTTACTCAGCAAGGCTATCATTTAAAATCAAAGGAAAGATAAAGCGCTTCCCAGATAAGAAGAAGCTGAAGAAATTCATTACCACCAAACCAGTATTACAAGAAATGTTAAAGGAACTATTTTAAGAAGAAGAAGAAAAGAAATGAAAAAAACAAACCAACCCATAAATATGGGTAACAGTTGAAAATAACAACATACCTATCAATAATCACTTGAAATGTAAATGGATTAAGTGTGCCAATTAAAAGATATAGGGTGGCTGAGTGAATAAGAAAGCAAGACCTATACATATGCTGTCTACAAGAGACCCATTTCAGATAGAAAGACACACCAAGACCGAAAATGAAAGGATGAAAAAATATTTCATGCAGTGGAAGCAAAAAGCAAAAGAGCTGGGGTAGAAATAATTACATCAGAGAAAATAACTTAAAAAAAAAGGCTATAATAAGAGACAAAGAAAAACACACTACATGATGATAAAAGGATTAATCCAACAAGAGGCTATAACTCTTCTAAACATTTACCCACACAATGTAGGACTGAACACACACACACACACACACACACACACACACACACACACACACTAGGGGCCCAGTGCACAAACTCGTGCGCCTTGAAAGGAATTGTGGGCTGCGAGGCTGCAGTAGGCACAGGGGCAGGTCTTGGCCCATCCTCTGCACCCCCGCCCGACCCCTCCCAGTGCGGCCCCCAGTCCCCTGTCTGAGTTCCCCTGTCTGCCGGCAGCCCTGCTCCCATTGCTGCCACTCACACACACTGATGGCGCGGAGTGACTGGGGCTGGTGCCAGCAGTGAGTGCAAGTGGCAATTTGTCCTGATTATCCCTCAGGAGCAGGGGGAGGTGGAGAAGCCCTCAGGGACAATCATGGCTGGAAGCCACTGCTCAAACCTGCTGATGGCACAGAGTGATCGGGACTGGAACCAGGTACCACCAGCAGGTGTGAGCAGCAGCTCTGGCGCCAGCTGCAGGTGCGAGTGAGGCTGGCACTGGCAGCAGTTGCAAGCACCGGGCGGGACAGCGATGTGCAGGAGCAAAAAACTTTCAGTAACCACCAGAGGCTTGCCCCAATGACAGCGACTGGCGCACCATCTTGGTTTGGCACACCCGCTCACCTGCTCCACCATCCTGCCGCGGCCAGTGCCCACCATGTTCCGCACATGCCCCCTGGTGGTCAGCGCATGTCATAGTGACCAGTTGTTTGGTTGTTCTGCCGTTTAGTCTATTTGCATATTAGCCTTTCATTATATACTAGAGGCCCAGTGCACAAAATTTGTGCATGGGGGTGTGTGTCCCTCAGCCCAGCCTGCACCCTCTCCAATCTGGGACCCCTCGAGGGATGTCCGACTACCCATTTAGGCCCAATCCTGGATGTCCGACTGCCCATTTAGGCCCAACAAGATTGGGCCTAAATGGGCAGTCGGACATCCCTCTCACAATCCAGGACTGCTGGCTCCCAACCGCTCACCTGTCTGGCTGCCTGATTGCCCCTAATCACTTCTGCCTCCCAGCCTGATCGATGCATACTGCTCCCCTGCTGGCCCGATTGCCTCTAACTGCCCTCCCCTGCTGGCCATCTTGTGGCAGCCATCTGGTGTCCACATGGGGGCGGCCATCTTTGACGACATGGGGTGGCCATCTTGTGTGTTGGAGTGATGGTCAATTTGCATATTACCCCTTTATTATATAGGTTACTAGAGGCCCAGTGCGCGATTAAAATCATGCAAGGAGGCACCCCGCAGGGAGCCGGGACCCGCGCCTCACCCACGTAGCACTGGTTGCAGCATTGTGTTGCTCCCAACTGCTCACCTGTCTGGCTGCCTGATTGCTCCAAACCACTTCTGCCTGCCAGCCTGTGCAGCCGCTTGGAGCACGCCACTAATTGGGGAAGTGCCAATTAAAACAACAATGAGATATCACTTCATACTTGTCAGAATGGCTATCAGCAATAAATCAACAAGTGGTAGTGAGGGTATGGGGCAAGTGAACCTTCCTGTATTGTTGGTGGGATTGCAAATTGGTACAGCCCCTGTGGAAAGCTGTATGGGTATTTCTCTGAAAATTAAAAACAGAACTACCACATGACATATAAATTCCACTTCTGGTTATTTATTGAATGAAATCCAAAGGACTAATTTGAAAATATATGCATCCCTATGTTCATTACAGCATTATTTATAACTAGAGGCCTGATGCATGAAATTCGTGCACGGGGGGGGGGGGGATGGTAGGAGGGGTCCCCTCAGCCCAGCCTGCACCCTCTCCAATCTGGAACCCCTCAGGGGAGTCGGACATCTCTCTAACAATCCTGGACTGCTGGCTCCTAATCACTCACCTGCGTGCCTGCCTGGTCACCCCTAACTGCTCCCACTGCTGGCCTGATCGCCCCTCACTGCCCCCCCATGCCGGCCTGGTGACCCCCAACTTACCCCCCCGCCAGCCTGGTTGCCTCTTACTGCGGACCCCCCCACCGGCCTGGTCGCCCCTCACGGCCCCCCTGACAGCCTGGTCTCCCCACACAGCCTGCTCTTCAGACATTTGGTCGTCCCTCACTAACCCCCCTGACGGCCTGGTCACCCCATGCAGCCTGCTTGTTCAGTCGTCTGGTTGTCCCTCACTACTCCCCCTGCCTTCCTGGTCGCCCTATGCAGCCTGCTTGATCAGTTGTTTGGTTGTCCCTCACTAACCCCCCTGCAGGCCTGGTCATAGGCAGCCATCTTGTGAGGGCATGAGGGTTAATTTGCATATTACCTCTTTATTATATAGGATAGCCAAGATATGGAAGCAACTTAAGTGCCCATCAATATACAATTAGATAAAGAAGTGGTACATATATACAATGAAATATTACTTGGGTGTAAAAAAAATACACAATGAAACCTTACATTTGCAAAACATGGATGGACCTAGAGAATATTATGCTAAGTAAAATAAGTCAGAGAAAGAGATACCACTTACATGTGGAATCTAAAGAACAATACAAATGAACAAATAAAACAGAAACAGACTCATAGATACAGAGAACAAACTGATTGTTGCCAGATGGGAGGTGGGTGGATGGGTAAAAATGGTGAAGGGAGTAATAAATACAATTGGTAGTTACAAAATAGTTATGGGGATGTGAAGTACAGTACAGGGAATATAGTCAATAATATTATAATATTGTAATAACTATGTTTGGTGCCAGGTGGGTATTAGACTTATGGGGGGATCACTTCAAAATTATATAAATGTCTAACCACTATGTGACATACCTAAAATTAATATAAAATAATACTGAATGCCAACTGTATTGAAAAAATAAAAATTTAAAAAATGGTAAAAAAGTATATTTTCCTACATATTTACTAATGTATTGAAAATTCTTTTAAATTAACTTAAATACCTATAGTTATGAGGTAAGAATACAGTCAAACAATCAGCAAGTAATTGACTATCCACTTCATGGGACCAATCTAAATATTCAGTTTGGGGTACTACCAAGCTACATGCTTTCTAAATTCTATACTTTGAGCATTTGATTCCAGCGGAAGTTCAAACACCTTCTTTCCTCTCTTGTGAAAGCCAAGTTTTACTCTGTGAACAAAGGCATTGGGTAGCTATAATTGTGGACAGCATTCTGAGAGACACCTATGCCCTCATTCTAAAGCTGAAATGAAATGGCTTCTTGAAGAGGGAGGACCTGCTGTGACGAAGGAGAAAAGGCAATGAAATCTGAGGTTGATGCCTTTAAATCCTCTTATATCATAAACCTTTTGAGACACCTTTTAGGAGTTTGATTTTTTTTCCTAAAGCTCTTTCCTTACAAATTTAGCTGCTGCCCTATTGTAACCTTTTCTTTTGTTCACTAAATCTGGGGAACAAAAACACAGAGATGCTACATCTGTGGGTGGGATACAAAAGTGAACAAAGGGATCTACTTAAATTCACAAAGTACGCAGTTTGAACGTGGCTTTGCATAGGCCTTGAAGAAGGATCCATATATTCAAATGCACAAGTTAACAAGTCCTGTTCTTTATTTTGCTTGAAAAGGAATCATTAAATTTAAAAAGTGTTTATATAAAAACCAGCATTTTTCTTATTAATCTGTTCTTCTTTTAATCTCTACAACATCATATGCTTACTTTTAAAAGAAAAATAAATTTTTAACTCTAGTGAGTTTGAATATCATGCATAAATCCCAGGAATGGCACTCTCTCTCTCTTTTTAAATATCAATGAAATTAGGTAGAAATTAATTTTTTTTTTTACTTAATTGAACTTCAATGAGTGAGAAAACAGAACTCCATAGTGTCATTTAGAAAAAGCTTTTTGACTAAAATAATCAGAGCTTCCCAATTCATAGAACTTCCTTTTGTCCTCTGTTGCTGCGCAGGTCTGACATTGTTTTTGCCTGTGCCTTCCTAGAAAAAATAAGCTGCTTCCAAAGTGACAGCTGATTTTCAAGCATAGCTGTTTGCTGGTAGGAGTGGCTGCACTATTTCTCTGTGGAAGGTGTGGACTTGAACCTGCTGGGCTGTTTTACTGAGGGATGAAGGTTTTTATCTCAAAGCAACAAAGAAAAGCCAAGGAAAAAAAATAACTGTTTTGCTGAATGACTAGTTAACAGGGAAGCACAGTGGTGAGTTAATGTGGCCAGTTTAAGAGCCTAGCTGAAACTACATCTCAACAGCCCACTTAGGGTGATTCATTATAGAACCAGGCACAGGATTTCCTTAAGAAAAAATAAGAAGGAAGTTCCTTTTGGCTCATGCTGGGATGAAGAAGATCCTAAATAAGTGTTGTCAGAATGTAAAGCCTTGGGAATCACTGATAAATAAGTGAAGGGGAAGGCATACTTTGTAATTATTCTACTAAGGAGTATTTTATTTTTATACAAGAGGCCCAGTGCATGGGATTCGTGCACTGGTGGGGAGTGTGGCCTGTGGGGATCGGCCCACTGTGGGAGCGCCGCTCATCCCGGTCAGCTGCACGGCTGTGGACTCGCCCTCTAAGCGGCCACTATGAGAGCAGCCACTCATCCCTGTCAGCCAAGCGGTGCTCCTACTGTGGGAGCATACTGACCACCAGGGGGCAGCTCCTGCGTTGAGTGTCTGCCCCCTGGTGGTCAGTGTGCGTCATAGTGACTGGTCGACTGGCCGTTCTTGTTCTACTGTTCAGTCGCTGGCTTTTATTATACAGTAGGTCCTCGGGTTATGCCTGTTCCTACAGCGCAATGTAAGGCAATTTTCGCTGTAAGTTGGAACCCACCTACATAAACACCTACGCCACTCACATGGAGCACATACACAGCAATAATGAAGTGAAACAGTAAAAAAAATTTGAGAGAAAGATAACAATTCCTGACCTTTACTTGTGGTAAATAAATAATAAAAAACATAAAGCACATATGTACATACATCGAAATGATGGAACTTTTTTTTTTTTCTAATAAATAAATGAGAGATGGCGATGTAACCATGAAACGATGTACGTCGAGTCCGACATAACCTGAGGACTGTCTGTATAGGATTCTCTATGTATATGTTTATAGTATATTTGTAAATTTATATATTTTATTATATTATTTACATATTATAGGAAAAAGGATAGTAAGCAGTAATCCTCTGGAGCTACAGGTACTAATCTAATCATCTCATCTTATTTTACTGAAATAAAATCTCTGTGCTAATCCAAGAAGCTGGATACTTTGCCATCCCTTGCATGTATTGCATCCATTCTTCATTCTCTTCTGCTGAATTTTCCCTGGGTTCTGAAATTATTGTGCTTTCTCTACTTACCAAATCTTAAGTACTTTCGAGAACCCTATTTAAAGTTCTTCATTCTCTGTAGAGACTTTGATTACTAGTCCATCCTGAGTTCTCTTTTCCTAGTTCCCATTGCTTGGTGAGGTAATAAACTGAAACAAGTTTTTTTTTTTTTTTTTTTTTGTTTTTTTTTTACTTCACTGAATTAGAGAACTTTCATAATAATAAGGCAATTAAGAAAGGCCAAGCCTTGTGCACAGTTCTGGGCTTCCTTGTCCTTGGGAGGTGTGGCTTCAGAGCCCAAATCAGAAATTAAGCCCTAAAAGCAAAACCTCAAGACAAAGAGTTTCATTTTTGGAATCTACCTTCTCTATGGAGAATTATTCTGGTCTCTTTCTGGGGTGAGGAGCAGAAGGCTGATGCTTTTTTAAAAGATGTTTTTATTGATTTTTAGAGAGAGAGGAAGGGAGAGGAAAAGAGAGAGCGTAACATCGATGGGCTGCCTCCTGTAGCCCCCTACCTGGGATCAAGTCCACAACTGGGACATGTGCCCTGACTAGGAATTGAACCTTCCAGTGCATGGGACGATGCTCAACCAACTAAGCCACACAGGCCAGGGCATGATGCTTTGGAGATAGATTGAGGTGGCCTGACAGTGAGAAAAACCACTTCCCCTCAATGGGGGAATATGACAAGGTTTGAGGTCTCTGCTTGCACAGGATTCTAGTTGGGGCAATTGCATGTCAAGTCACACGTTTAGAAGCTCAAATGAAAAGGCACTGACTTGAGATTAACAGTGATGATCTTGGGGCTGGGCCCATGACCGAGGACCTCCGTGAAGGGCTGCTCTAAAACCAACTAATGTAGTAGTTTCAGGCAGTCAGATGGACAAGGCTCAATGGCATCTTTGTCGGTGGACAAGCAATGTCAATGATGGAGACCACCATGGACTAATGGTCTGATTCTACCCTAGATTTCATGAGTCTTGTGCAGGTCTGGGGGTGGGGGTGGGGAAAGGAACCCTGGAACTTCACTGAATTTCTTGCTCACTTGGTGGTCTTGGGTTTGATTTGCTTTAGAAAAATAAGGAAATATTTCTTGTACCTGAATTTTGAAGAACAATCTGAACTTTTTACACAAGTAGCACATTTAGTCCTTCATAGTATATTGTTGTCTTTTTTTTTTTTTTTTTGTCATTTGTGCCTGTCTTATCTCTATGAGAAGACTCTAAGCTTCCAGAAGGCTACTGCCTTGCATTGTTATACCTACAACTATGATTCCAAATGAATGAATTGCTCACACTGCCCAATACTTTTCTTTACACTGAGTAGTTCCTATTTGAGTATTTGTTTGGTCAACTCTCCAATGCTGAGAATAAGAGACAATCTCAGGGGACACCTTTCCTCTGAGGTATGTCTACATGTTGTAGTTCCGGGGGGTCTTTCCATCCCTGAAATTCCATGTAATGTTCTTCTCCTGGCCTTTGTTACTCTACCTCCTCTCATCAGGGAATAGCCACAGTTCTCTTTTCAGTATGAATTTAAGGTCTAAGGCAATTGGTTTCTCATGTGTTCACTGATTTTCCCACAAACTGTGCTCATTCATTTCTGACACATGCCACGCTGTCCCCATCTTTCTGATTCCATTTCCAAGAGGCACCTCAATGGTCCTTCTGTCAGCTGAGAATTCAGTGGAATTCAAAGCTCAGCCATACCTTATACGACCCTGAGAGAAAAAAACAATCTGTGAAATGATATAAACATGATCAGGCCAAACTCCCACCACTCTCGCCTACCTTAGGGATGCTATGCTGCTTGGTGATAGATGTTACAGAGGTATCTATCAATCAGCTTTGATAATGGGGATTTATATTTGCCTAAACAATGTCAGGGATTGTTTGGAATATTTTCACTTGGTGGCCACTGGGTGTCCTCATTTACAAAGTAAATATGCAATATTTAGTGTAGGTCACCAGAGAGGATAAAAGACACTAGTTTTCTTTTTGGCCTTTCACATTTCTGAGTATAATTTATTGCTGAACTCACAACCAGGTCACATATTAGTACTGTTTAAAAACCTTCAGGTCAAAATGCTGAAGTTTATAACCAAAAGTAACTTCTACGGGTTCCAGACATGAATTTACAAGACTGTTTCCTCAATAGAGGGGACTGTGATCTGGCTATTAGAATGAGTCCTTATTCATTTGGAAATTGGCATGGAATTTTGACTATCTACAGAGAGAGCCAGGAGAGAAGAACAGAGAAAGTCTTAATTTATTCTTGAAAGAAAAGAGAACACCAAATATCTCCATGGGATATTTGTTAGATTCTGTTTTTATCTCAATTTTTCTGAAAACCAATTAAAAAAAATAATGAGAAAGAGAAAATATGTCCTTTACTTGGGAAACCAGAGGTAATGTGAAAAATAGTACAAGCAGCTGGGTCATATAATGATTACTAATAATTTTATGTTTAAAGACAGAGAATTCAGTTATTGCTGTGTGGACCAGTTACCCTACCTGTAACATAAAGATACTGGGGCTTCACAGAGATGCTGGAGGACAAATAAAATAGAATGTGGAGGCACACAGGGTTGCTAAGAAGAGAAACCATACACCAGATAGACTGAAGATATTGCTAATATTCTAAATGTGGCTCAGCCATAGTTGTGTGACTTGCCCCTTATGGCAGATAGGTGTCCAGGACAGAGCTCATGCAGCTAACACACATTTACTGACTCGGCCACTCCAAGCACCGAGCGTGACCCCTGCTGGGTAGTCACTTTGCTCCCTAAAGTGAGTTTTGCACACCTAGGATTGTCAATGCTTCTACTAGCAAATTTATATTCATACATATCTGAAGAGATTCTTTCCTTGCACAGCCAAAAGGATGTCTACCTCTCCACCTTGTAACTTTCTCAAACTTGAGATACAGAACCACTATACAACACATAGCAGTACTTGCCTTTTTCAAAGGCAAAGTTAACTTTACTGTAATAATTTTTTCCCACTGGTTTAACCCCCCCAGCTTAATCAGTATTCTCTGACATGCCATTTCAGTATATGAATGATCAATATGATTCTGTGCCCAAACCAACAATTTACACAGGTAATATTAGGGAAACTAGAGGAAGCTATGTGAGCTATCCACTGCCTTCCAGAGATGTACTCTGGTCTTATTCGCTTTGCTGAACAACTTTTTCTGTTGTGCCTCTAGCACAACCGTCTGTAACTCTCAATCAGCCATTTAAATCCTCAGCGATGCACAATAGTCAGGTCACTTTCACCCTGCGGTTCTGCTAGGATCACAGTGTACTCAGAGTGTACAGAGAAGTGTCTCATTTCTTCTAAAGATCCTTAAATTCTGGGGATTTATAGCATTTCTCAACTCCTTAATTAGTAGATTCGTTTTTGAACTACTGTAACCCTGATGGTTCATATCTGCAGAGTCCTTGTGGTTGTGTTTTCCCCTATGCTTTTGCGCCTTTCAGCTTCCTCAGTTTGCCCCTTTAATTTTACTTTTAGAGTTTCTTGAGGCTTGGTGCCTGAACTCCACACAGCGCAGGTCTTATCTGATGTGCCGGCGCCTGGTGTGGTCGAAGACACACTGGTGTTTTTGTTCTTGAAGTACCAGACTGAAGTTCTGAAATCTAGACTCCAACACAAAGGAGATCATGAGTTCGTTTTAAGTGTCTCTTTTCTTCCCTCCTGGCCTCCTCCTACCCACCCCAATACTTCCTTAGCCCTATGCACTGGCAGCAGATGGTAACTACAGTCCAATGCTGAATATATACAAAACTGTGCCATGGAGAATAGGTTGGCTTCAAAGTTAGCTTTCTATTCAAGTAGGATGGCAGAGACTTCTGGAGGAGTGAACTCATGTCTCATTCATTTAATCCACTCTTCATTCAGCCAGGAATTTGTTTTCCTACACGTCCCTTTACTGTCCAGCCAGCTGAGTGAGGGTGGGTGTGAACTCTCTGGAGGGCCTTCCAGCGGGAAGGCACTGAGATTCTGTGCTGAGCTCCTGTATCCCTGAGCCAGCTCTGCCTGCTGTTGGTCACATCATGCCATTCCCACCAGAGAAGCTTAAGAGCACAGCGTGGGGGTGGGTATTTCAAGAACTGTCTCCTTGCTAGCCTGCCAGTCACGTGCTATATTCTCTAGACAAAGATGAGACCAGGAAAAGGGTGAAACCAGGAGGAGGGTGTGGGGTTACAGAAAACTGCGGGATGGTACAGTCATGGGAGATGGGAGTGGGAAAACCTTTCCTGTTTGTTGTTTCAAGGTTTGATGGGGCTTTCATCTAATCATCTGTTTGAGCATCTTGAAAATAAGTATCTATTTTCATGATATCTATCAAAAACAGGCACCAGATTATACTACAAAGTTGACCTTAACCCTGCCATATTGCTACTAGAATCAAAACATGTAGCAGCCTACATCTAACAGAAAGTGATTATGTTTTCCCAGCATAAAAACCAGAGGGTATCTGGGATGCACTTCATTTTGTAGGTCTGCTGAATAAAAAAATAAAAACAAGAAATCAGTGCCTATACTTTACCAATGGGTGAATGCTCACAAATGCATTATACTCTTTCGCTCAGTTCACCCCACCTCATTCATTCATTCAACAAGATTTTGCTGAGCACCTACTATGGTGAAGCAGTCTGCTAAGGACCCAGCAGTGAATAAGACAGACAGGATTTCTGTCCTCACAAATTTTCCCACCTCGCCGGAATAAACATTCAATAATTTAACCACTAGATTGTTATTTGAGGAACAGGAATAATTCATCTTACCCAGTATTTCTTCTTAATTTTCTCAAATGTATTTCCTAAAGTTCCAAACTTCTTTAATCAAGAAGTTCTGTTTTAAAGCCCTCTCTTTCTACTGTTATATTCATTCCTTTCTTGGCCACAGTGTTGACAGCTCAGATTGCAACTGCTATCTTCCACCTCCCCATCCACCACCCCCCCCCCCCCCACCCCGTGGGACTTATAACCTAGAAGATTGAGGATCTTCGCTTTTCAAGCTACACATATATTTTCTCTGTAAATATTGTACCATCTAATTTGTGTCTTTGGATTCTGCTGATTAGCCATCAACATATGACTTAAGGAATACTGCATATGAGATGCAGACATCATGTCTCAGTAAGTTATCACTTTAAGGGTCTGACTTGGGATTTACATAGACTTGTATCCAATCTCCTTGAGCATTGGATCTGCAACTATTATTGAGAGATTTATAGCTCCAGTTTTATGCCCATGCGTCCCTGAAATTGTATTCTCAGCAAAGGTGCTCAGGAGTTAAGAGAAGCAAATGTCTGAAATTATCTCCACGCATTACCAATAACTATGTGGGCACCATGGGATAGGAAAGCCTCACTAGGTACAACAAGCCAACAAGTCTTACTGAATATCTTACTATATATTTTTTTCAATTACTACAACCTGCTTCAGCATGGAAAAGGCTAGTGAGTGGGTGATTACAAGCAATCGTCCTGTGCCGTGAAACACATTTAATCTCCTAACTTTACCTCTATTTTGAATTATTTCAAAATACTCTGAAGCCATCAGGTAGACTGTCTTTCAAAAAGTAAAAGGTGCATTTCTTTGGTTGTAAGTAGCTCTCTTTGGAAAGGGCTCTGTGATGTGCAGCACAGCCATTTGCCCATGCTAGGGACCTGATGCTTTGGCCTCTTCAGGTATTAGGGCTAGAAGGTGGCTACAGTTAAAGGACACCTGAGGGTGCACGGTAGGGGCCTGGATAGGTTCTACTATGCATTTTGAAATAAGAGAGACACAAATCCATTCTCTACAATTAGGAAATCCCTCATTGATTACAATGCACTTGAGGACAAGAAGGAACTTAATAGGTTAACACTATAATATAGATAATATTCTAAACCTTCCCTATACGAAGAAGAAAACATTCAGAAAGGTGTTTATTTTTAACTTCTCTGTGTCACAGTTTCTTTATCTGTAAAATGGGGTGTTTTGTAACGATGATGAAATGTTTTGACACGAAGTAGATGCTTAGTGAATATTAGTCCTCTTTTGAATTTAGAGAAAAACAAGACAAATGGAGGGGCTTCCCTGTCTATCCAGGCCTGACTCCAAGAAGGGACAAAAAGAGAGCCTGCTTTGTCCTGAGGTGCAGAGGTGGGGTCCTCACACGCTCTCCTACCGACCCAGAGCTTTGGGCTCTGCCATTCTCAGGAGGAAGGATAGGACACCTGCCACAGCCTTCCTTCATGGCGCATCAATTTTAGTACATATTTACTTAATAATTTAAAACACTTAAACTATAGCTAATAATGCTCAGATTCACTGAGTGCTGGCTGCCTGTCTGATGCTGTTTTAGGGGCTTTACATGCAAAATTCCATCTAATTCCTATAATAACCCAGAGAGAGAAAGATACTTTTTTCATTCTCATTATGCATATGAGGAAATGGCATCATGGGAGGTGAAGTAAAGGCATGGAAATGCATTCATAGGCTGAAGTTCACATTAAAAAGAGCAAATAACTAGACCATGGGGGTGAAAAAACATTTTCTGAGCAACGTGTGTTGCAAATTAGTCCATTAACATGTTCCAGAAACAGCATTAGAAGTCTGCTATCATACCTGCCCGGCCCGGCGGGCAGAGTGAAGGGACCTGAAAGAGCTCCAGGAGTCAGCTGCCTTTGGATGTTCACGTCGGACTCCGTGTTTCTTAGTTTACTCGTGGGGCCAGGCTTGGAGATGCAGATTCTGATTGGAACATGTCCTGGGGAAGTGGCCCTTTCATTCTTATAGTGCCCTGGCCCTAATCTAATGAAAGTCAGACATCGTGTCCCAGAGCAGCACACGCAGAAGCATGTATGTGTGGGCACACCGGCTCAGGGGTGGCTCTCAGTCATGCTAGCAGTGGGACAGCAAGTCTGCCATGCGTGTCTCCGCATGTGAACCCAGGGTTATGAGGCCACTCCAAGAGCCTGGGATCTCACCATCCCTCTGGGACCTTTAGGTCGGGGATAAAATAGAAAAAGCTATATTTCTGGGGGTTTTCTTAAAATTAGCAAAAAGCACCCAGGCCTGCCTGGAGAGGCCTACAGAACTTCCCTGAGGAAAGCATATGCATTCTCTTCCCTGGGGTTAATGTCTAATGGCTGAAGTTCAGAATTTGCATGTGTATTTTCCATGAGACATGGAATCAGGCTATGCAGCTCAAATTTATATACACTTTTCCTCCAGTATCTCTTTTATATGCCCAGTTGAGATATGAGGCAAAGAGATAATAGCTAATTATAAAGGAAAGGAAATGATTACAGCAAAAAACTAAATGACAACGTTAACTTAGTTACTACTTTTTAAAGTTTCTCATGTGGTGTTCTAAGTGCCACACCAAACTTTCTTAAAAATTATACATAGTCTGGAATAATACTGCATGAAATTTTGGAATGAAACTGATAACATGAACCTACCTAAAACCACTGAGGATAAGTGAGTAGAAGGACATCCTTTTTTTTTTTTTTTAAATATATTTTAATGATTTTTTACAGAGAGGAGGGGAGAGGGATAGAGAGTTAGAAACATTGATGAGAGAGAAACATCGATCAGCTGCCTCCTGCACACTCCCCACTGGGGATGTGCCCGCAACCAAGGCACATGCCCTTGACTGGAATCAAACCTGGGATCCTTCAGTCCGCAGGCCGACGCTCTATCCACTAAGCCAAACCAGCTAGGGCAGGACATCCTTTTTTGAAGTTGGAGAGGACAGGTCCATTTTGATGGACCCTGAATTCATTCTTCCCTGGGAAATTATAAAGACTCATATTCAAAATTCTTCCATGCAGTTGTTTATATATCTTACAACAGTGAAAAAAATTCCTTATTAGTTTTACAGGTAATTTAATAGCAGAATAAAAAACCATTTAATTCACTTGGTTCCAGTCCTAGAGCAGAGTAACTGCAGATACTGTGTGTCCAGATGACAGGGCCTTAGGGATGTCCTCGACCATCAAAAAAGCAATACGGTGGAGGTAAACAAGTTTCAAAAAATTCCACAAATAATGAACCTGAGGATATCTTGTGACAATGATGCAGAACGTGAGAACAACACATAGGTTTGTTATTAATTAGTACAGAGCTTGAAATGGACCTCTCAGGAAAGCAGTTCACAGAATGTGGAATTTAAAAAAGATTCTGCTTTGAGATAACTTATTTGAAAATTTTTAGAAAATGTAAATGTTCCAAGTATTTGACACCTGTCGTCTGCCTAATGCTCAGAGACTGGAGAGGGTGAGTGGATATTTGTGAAGTCATCTGAAGAAGACAGGTAACAATTCTTTTTAAACATTGCTACTTAGTAGCTAAAGGAAAGAGAAAGCAATGTTGGAAGGGAGTGGAGAGAGAATTAATATAATAAAATTACTGATTCCTCGGGCTTGGGTAATGACTTCAAATTTCATTTACATATATTTATCATTCCAATTGCCCTGCAAAATGGGAGCTCTAGTTCTTCCTCACCTGCCTGTTTAACTGCAGCCTCCCTTAACAATGGATTCTGTTCCTCAGCCTATAATTGGGCTTGGGATTCCTGTAACATAAAAATATTCACTACCCTGCTTTTGTGTAACCTGTTTATCATTTCTTTTGAAACCATTAAACTTCTTTAAAAAGTAGTTCATAATTGTTGCCTTCCCACTTATCCCGTGTGCTCCTGAACCCCTTTTTATGGTGTTTCTGGGATGTACTTGACTTCTCTCTTGGCAACCACTAGGAAACCACCAACATTGCTGGCCCACCCTCCCTGATGGTCCCTCTGCAGTATCCTGGTTTTCCTCCTATGTCTCAGACCCTCTGTCTTTTTCTTCCTTTGATGATACTCATTCTCTTTTGTATCAGTTATTATAAATATTCCCCAAGGTTCCATCTCTCTTTTTTCTGTCAACAAAAACCATCATGGAGTTTACTCTCACATTCATGGCCTAAAGTAAGGCCTCTTGACCAAAGTATTTGTTAGCCCTAATTTCAAACCTTCTGCTGCACTCTACCACCCCATGTGTGACACAGTGTCAGCCTTCCCTGGTAGCTCATACTCGGCACTGCAGAAAACTGAACTGTATTCTTTTCCTCTAAACACTTCTTCCTCATCTTCTTTTGTCGATATCTTGGCCATATCTTTCATGACTTCCTCTCTCACTAAACAGTCAGCTCCCAGAGCTGTCCACCCTCATCCATAGTCTGGCTTCTCTCCACTCCCTGTCACCAGCACCCCTCAAGTTACCAATAGTCTGAGCTACTGAAAGGCTCTCAGGGCTCTCTCCTCCCTCCAGTCACCCCCTCCGACATACATGCACGCCCCACATGCCTGTTGCTAAAGTAGATCTTCCCACTGCGAAGTCCTGATCCTGGCAACTCCTTCTTCAAGCCTCTCACAGATCTGCAGCAGAATGCAAAATCCTTGTACCTTGCTCTGTGCCTCACCTCTCATGAAGTTTCATTCATCTTTTAAGAGAGCGTGAATGGAACCTTCTCTGATACACTGCACTGGATGTTACTGTTAACTGGATTAGGATGGATCTTACTAACTCTCTAACTTCTAAGATAAAGGTGATTTGAGGACATATACTAAATTTTAAAATTCCTGGTGGCAGAGTGTATTTGGTTCCACTTTTGTTTTGTACCCACAGAGAACTCGGTGTAGTGTTGGGCACACAGATGTGCTCATATGATTGCCAGTGAGTGATCCCTGCTCTGGTGCACCCAGGTATGAGGGGCGGAGCTCTATCTTCTCTGTGAGACTGTGAGCATAAGGCTCTGGTTTCTAGCCATGGTCCTCCACATTGAAAGCATTCAGGAAACTGATGGGATGAATAATCCTGACTCCCTTTATATTCAGAAAACATACATTCTCTTAGAACCAGACTCAGTCACAGGCAGTAGAGTATGAGTCCGTACCTAATAGGGTTCTAACTGGGGGTTTTCCCCTCTGCTGGGAACCTTTTGGTATGAGACTGTCCCTTTTTGGGCCTTGGTTTCCTCATCTGTATAATAATGAGCTGAGACCAGGTCATCTTACTCCCTCTCAGTACTGATGGAAAGTTCTAACGGGTACGCAATCCTTAGAGAGAACAAAGGATGCAGAGGCAGAAGTAAAGCAAAACCGAAAGCTGGTGAGGTAATGGGTTTGGCTGCATTGTACCTAGTGTGAGGTGATTGGTGGAAGGATTTGACTTAAAATTTCCTAAGAGCAAGGAATTCCTAGAATCTTCATGCGTGCTCTCAATTGGTCATAAATGATCCATTTCTGAGGGCAGTGGTGCATGTGATTTTTTAAAAGTCTGATGTGAGAAGCCTGACAGATATGGAGGAACACTAATTTTATTTAATGAAATTTGCTACGAGTGCAGGAAGCACATATGAAACTGTCACTAGCAGCTGCAGATAAGAATTAAAGATGTGCTCCTGCAAGATATGAGATGACAAGATGAAGAATAGAGCCCTGAAAATCAGCAGTCTGTCCCAATAATTACATGTGGACAATCACAACCCCATTTGTGCAGTATCTGGGAGAGCAATGTGCATGGTGTAACTTGAGGCCAGGGGCCATGAGGCCAAGTCTGCCAGGGACCTGGGAGGAGTGCATGAGAGGACAGATTGCTAGAATCTGAGAGACAATGGGCCAGGGACAGAGGTCCAATATGACAAAGGTGACTCTGGGGCTCCAAGAAGGAACATTTCTCAATAAGAAAAATTATTCTAAACTTTGCCCATCAATAAATTATCACTAAGTCCCTTATAATACTTCCCTATGTCTACTGAATACATGGAAAGAAGGGCACTCTGCCTATTTGAAAACAAATGGGGATCTTGTTTTATTATATATTTAGAAAGCAAATGTCTCTAAAAGAGACATACACCTCAGCCCAGCTGAATTTTAATGACAGATAATTTTACCTAAATGCAAACTGTCCTGTGATTAAAATGAGGCCTAAGAAGGTCAGAGTATTATAACTGAACTGTGCTATTTCTGAGAGCACCATGCTGTGTTTTTGCCTCTGTGGTTTTGCTTCTGTTCCTTCTACCTGGAATGCCATTCCTCTCCCCTTCTACCAGACACACACCTACTCCTTCATGGTCAACTCACCTTCCCTATGAAGCCCTCCCCACTGCTTCACGCCCTCCTCAGGAGCTTGATAGTTTTTGTGTCCCTTAAACACGTTAATATTGCATTTGTATGTCCCCCTTTTGGACAACAGGTTTAGGAAAGTGTTGGGGGACTTTGTGAGTTCCTAAAATGAGGGACAGCATCTTGTTTGTGTCTTTACTCCTGTCCTAGCTAAAGACTTGACACAGAAGCTGGGCCTCAATAACATTTGATGAATGAGTAAATGGAGGACGCATGACTGCATGAGGTAAGACTGACAAACAGAAATTACTGCATTAAGTGACCCTGGAAGACAGCCAATTAAATGAGCATTGTAGAGAGGGGCAGGTTTTATAAAAAGAGGAAACATTTTATAAAAGAGGCAAAAATCAATGCATTCCTAACTATACTAAGTCCAAATTCTAAGAAATTAAAGAAAAAAATCCTGACAATGAATAAAGGCTGGACTAAGCACTGACATCTCTAAACAAGAGGTTATCAAAAATAATAAAAAGAATGTCAAAGAGATTGTCTATCAATTAACTCAGAGGCAGAAAGGTGACTTTTTAAAAAGGGAAACACTACCTTTAAAGAAATGAAACCACACTAGCAGGCAAGAGGCTTACTTGGTTAATGAAACAGCAGAAAATCAGTTTAAACTGCTAGCAATGAAAAGGTAAATGTATAATTCTTTACAGGAAGTAGAATGAAGAGGAAGGCAGGACATTCTGGAGATACTGAGAGCACTCAGTTGTACCAAAGATGCTCTGTGTACTGTTTAACTGACAGGGAATCCACTAAAAGTTAATGGCAAGCCATAGGATAGTAACTGTCTGCGGCTGCTAATTCCATCCCACTTTGACTCTCTCTCCTCTGCAAATTAGTGTGACCCCAAAATGTTTTCAGGATTGTCCAACTTGTCCTACATTCCATAAATACACGCTTTCAGAGGATGCTGTTTTTTGCCATGTCTCTATTACGGTTCTTCACAGATGGACCATTTTTGTCCTTCCAAAGTCTAAGAATAACTCGTTGAGTTATCAAGACATACCGAATCCAGTTCAGCTGCTCCTGGGGGATTCCAGTCAGTTTAGTCACATCTGCTGAGATGCATGCATCTGAATCCAAATGAAGATTCTGTTTGATTATACATTTTGAGCATTTGTGGAGGTTTTCTTTGGGGGGAGGCAAAATGTTTTCCATTTTTTTGGCACTCCAAACAGAGCTCTTCAGTCTTAAACACCGCCTTCGGAGCGCCCCTCCCCCACTCCTTCGCAGGAACCCAATCTTTTCATGTGAGCAGGTGCGTCTGGAAGTTTTTGGAAGGTTTTACACTGAATCAGCTTTCTGATTGGAAACTTTCTGAACACGCAGTCAGATGTGCCAAAGAGACCTTCAAACTTGCCGGAGCAGTTTTCACTCACACAGACACACGTTCACACATACAGACAGCCAGAGCGAGAGTGAGTCAGAGCCCTGTAAACTGAAGTGTCTGTCTCAGAGGGTAACTACCACATGCAACCGAACTGAGCAAAAGGAAACGGCAGCAGGAGAGGTAGTGACTAAACAGCAAGAACCGAGGCTCCGATTCCTCATGGGCACGTTCCCCTTAGAGCTGAAAACCTTAAAGCTTTACCTGAGAGTTTAAGCTACACATCCTTTCCGTAAAAGTCTGTCTCATTTCCGAGTAAGTGCCCAAGCATTTGCCCTTTACAACACTGCACCTTCCAGTACTGCTACCAATTCCTTTTGCTCGAAAATTTGGTCAAACAGTGATTTTGAAACACTTCCTTCTCCAACACAAATAGGTCAACCGGATTCAAATCTAAACGAAGGACACAATGCTACTCTCTAAATTGTGAGTTTTCCAGCAAAACCCGTACCTTACTTGATTCCCTACAATCTTTCTTTTTCAGTTTGAATATAAACTGAAAAGTTGTTGCAGAGTAAAATAACACTTTTGCCTGAAGTCAGAATAGTTATTAGGAGGAAAATCACCCCCCACTGGGCATGCCCGGAATTCCGGGGGAAATCAGCTTTCGTTGTTCTATGGCCCAGACCAGATGCTCTGAGGTGGCCAGGAACCTTAGTCTACGCCCACTTAGCAGATTTCTGGCTTTCTATCAGGGACTAAGAGGTTTATTTGCAGAAATGGATCATTTCCTTCTAAATATCCTTTACCCTATTTACATGCCTGCATATTCCTTCTATGTTGTTTTCCCCCTACAGCTTTACTAAGGGAATTAATTATCTAGAAGAACAGGAACATACAGTAAGTACATCTGAGATACAGGATGAGACACAGTATGTCATCTATTAGGCCTGGCTAAGACCAGCAGCTGATGCTAAATGGGAAGGAACATGCACCAAATGTTTTTTAATCACAAAGTTAGTAATTAATTGCTCTTTAAAATACATTTTATGCTTCTTTCTGTCTGTGTACATGAAATGCACATTTATTACATGCCAAAAATTACAGCATTATGGTTTAAATGTGATTGGCACGGAAGTCCGGAAATCAGCGTTAATGTTCCCACAGCAACTTTAATTCCGACCGTGTGCACATGCGGGCTGTAACGGCCTCCGCTCCAGGATCATACATATAGATGGTCTGGGCGGGAGGCTAACGACCCATATCCTCAACTGTAGTTACAGGAAGAAAACAAAGACGATCAGCTGCGCGCCTTTCCACGTGTGTGGATAAAAACAATGTCCCTGTGCCCGCGTTGTGTAATCAGAGATGAAAGAATCTGCTGTGAGGCCAGCACTTAGGGGGACAGTTTCTGTTGCTGTGGGAACCCGGACTTTGCATTTCCTGACTTTGGGGTAATTAAAATGTCAGCCTTAACGTGGCATTAATGGAGCTTGCCATAAAAAATCCTTTGTTTTGTTCTCTAAAAAAATTGCTTAAAAGTTCAAACTGAACCAAGTGTACTAAAAATTTTAATCTCGGGAACTTGGACTGGTGAAGCAAAGGGTTGGGGGTAGGAAGGCCAATGGAGGTGGATGGCAGGAAAGAGAGGGACGAGCCCAGGAGTCTCCTGGCCAGCGTTTGGCCCCAGCAAGTCATGCTACCTGCAGAGCTAAAGTTAACCCCACCCACACAACACTTTGGTAATGTGCAAAGGTTAAATTAAAAATAAACAAAAACTGTGAATGCGTAAGTGCATCTTGACAAGGACACACAAAAGTAAGGCAGTTTGATGAGACCAGTGCAAAACATGGGAAGGTAAGCAACCACGGATGCCAGCTCCCAACAAAAGAAAGACAACAGCATCCTGGGCCTAGTCAAAAGCAGGGAGCACTGCCCCAGGGAAGAGGCACCCCTCCACTCCTTCAAGGGGGCACTTATTTTGGGGCAAGGAAAATATGCAAGTGATAGTTCGGGTGGCCTCTCTCACGTGTACATGACTGTGCTAGGCTACAGCTTGCTATTTGACAAGAAAGGTCTTTCACTTAGAGAGCCTCGCCTGCTCTCCTGATGTGGTTTAGTCCTGTTTCAGCATTTGAAGGGAGAGCCTATTCAGTTTTGTATCCATTTCAAACCTTATCTCAGTGCCTTCCATTGTCATCATCTGAGTTTGAAATGGTAAAGAGGTGACAAACTAGGAGGTAATGGAGGAGTATACTACAGGAAATTGTTAATGTGAGTAATAGTAACCTTAGGACCAATTTAACATCATCATCTCACAACAGAAGGTGCTTCTCAACCATATTCCTTCTTAGTTTGAACATTGCTGGGATCTTTGGCCAAATCTGAAGTGGCCGGGCAGGTTACATAGTCAATTGAGAATGTCAGGGGTCAGACTTATCCTCTTCCCTCTACAATTTGGCCTGTGCCCTTCAGAGGCAATGACGCTGTGGCCTACCCACCCTTACTGGTCCATATTCAGAGCTGACTTCTTCTGTGGGGATGTTTATATATCGTGTTTTATAACCCACTCACCAAAATGAGTAATTGCACATTTTCAAGATGCCCGTTTACAGCCTGGAATGCCATCTCTAGGCTTGGAACAAAGAATCCAGGCTGCCCACAGTGAGAACAAAGCCACAGACATCCCTCAGTATCTGAATGAGTTAATTATGAGCAAGTCATTCATCTGTCTGTCAGTTTTCTCATCTGTAAACTGGGAAGAATTATACTGACTGACAGGAAATGGGCATTAAAGCATGACTAAGAATCATTTTGCTAAACACATGACAAATGAAACAGTACTGTAAAAATTCAGGCACCTGTGCAAGCTGGGCATACCACATGCTGGCGGATGTTTCCAAAGTTAAAGAGATAACAAGTCAAGGGCACTGTTTATAAATGCCCCAAATCTGTTAGTTCTAAATAGGAACTGAATATTTCACCTTAAAGAAATTAGGCTTTTAAATTAATCTAAGGAAAGAATGACATTTGAAAGTAAAAAGAAAAGAAAAAATCCTCTTGAAAGCAAGAAGAATATCCAAAAGTTTAACAGCTTAAAATAAACCTCTTTCCTATCTTCTCTCCAAATGGCCAGATTTCTGCGAATTCTTCCTAAAAACAATTGTCTTCGAAGTGTAAGCTCAACTCAGGACAAACTATGATCCGAATATATTTGGAGAAAAGTAGAATCAATTAAACAACAGGTTGGAGCAGGGAAGACTTTCACATCTTAATGGCAAAATCAAACTGACCTCAAACAGCTGGAGATTAGGTTTCTCCTCCCTGTTCGGACACCCTACTGACTGGCCTCCTCGTTGCTGGGAACTGTACGGCTACCATGCTTGTTCAGTTCCTTGCACATCTCCCGTGGTAACGCCAAGGCCTGCTCAGAGGATGCTTATAGAAAAGTACAATAAATGGAGCTCAGTGCCTCCTCTAGTTAGAAAAACACTTTGCTGCAACAGGGGATTTCTGGTCGAAGGCCATTCTATGTAATCTTCCCACAAGGTCTGGCAGCAAGCCAGGCGGGAAGGTCTGCACGCAGGAGCTCCAGGCCTTTGGCCACAGGAACAGGCTTCCCTCCTAGTAGGCAGGGACAGTGCGCACATGTCTACGGGCACTGTGCCACACTGTTTTCCAATCCTTCCTGTAATTACTATTGGGCTGGAGACTGCCAGGCAAGAAGGGCCAAGGATGTTCCTATTACAATGGCCAGCAGAACACAGTCCCCGCTTCTGACCCCCAGGTTTCTCCAGAGAGGCGGCCACTTTGTACAAATTACTCTGGCTGTGGAGATCTGGATCTCCTTATTCTCATTTCATTTTCTCGGGGCAGCTGGAGTGTGGTCTCAGAACCATCTTCCTTCACCCCAACTCCACCCCTGGGTCTTGTCCCTCTATCTAGAGACTATTATGATGAAGCGAGAAAGGAATGCAATCTCTTGCAGGAATGAATTCACCTCTGGCCCTCTTTGCAGAATTTTGCATTTGTTTTGTCAGAATAATGACACTAGGAAACTTAGAATGTCATTTCCTAATTAATAATTTTTGTCTTTGTGGACAGAATAAATGGAGGTTTTTTTTTTTATAAGACTTTTTTTTTTTTTGTCATTTTAAAGAAGAATATGCCAGCTGTTTGCCTGTTACCAGATTTCCCTAATGGAGATAAGATCAGAATAGTTGTTAGGTACTTCAAGACTAAAAGGAATATTCGTTGGGATTGGAACCCAAAGTTTTCCCATTACTTTCCTTTGTTAACACACATATATCTTTCTCTTTCACGTATTGGGTTACATTGCAAAAAGAGAAAGAAGTCTCCTAAATGTGATTTATCAACTTTCTTAAAATAGAATTTAAAGAAGTGACTCCCAGATTAGTGAGAAGACAGCAAAAATAAACAGCAATGGAGTGATTTTAATAGCGACGATCTCATTAAGCTGCCCATTTCCAAATTTAGCCCGTAGGCAGTTTTTTTAATTAAAAAATATTTTTAACCTGAGTTTCTATTGGCTACGTGAGGCCTGGGTGGCTTCTGAATTCTTGGAAGCCATTCTCTTTTCCTCTGTAAATTTATGCTATCCTTTAACCACTTCAAAATAAATTAAAAACTGGAAAGACAGAAATTCAGCCAAGCTACATGAGACTCCAATAACTAATGCAAAGCTGATTTGTGTTAAGTAATTTCAAAATGGATGTTTCCTTGCATCTAACTGGCCGTATGAGATCCACATTTGGCTGCTCAATTAAGTCAAGGTGGAAAGTGCCCTTATTCCGATCCGGGGGACAAAATAATTAGCTACACAACTTCACAACTTCTTTTTTTGAGTTAATGTTATGGGAGATGATGTAGTTTCTGTGTAATTAATCATCCTTTTGAGGCCAAATGGCTGGTCACCTGGTTTTAACATCCCGTTTTGAAAATAGAGATGTTGGCTGAAACAAAATGGTGGCAAGTGATTTTTGGCTACTTTAGACCGAATGGAAACAGCCGGCTCTGAAGGCCACTGAGCCAGAGCCAGGGGAGAAGCCCGCTCCACGCCCCGAGAAGACAGCGCCACTGTACTGGTGTACTCACAATCAGATGACCCGGTGTGAGCGTGAGAGTTTGTCAGTGAACGTGTTGAGTGGATGAGGGCTGGGTCTGGAGACAAAACAGCTTCAAAGTTCAGGCAGGGAAGGCCCGGCTTGGCGCTGGATCCACCCGGCTGAGTAATCTCATTCTCCTCAGATGCCTTCTGGTTTTCAGCTGTCTTGGGTTTCTTCCTGAAAATAAACAAAGGGCCCTTTGAAGGAACTGAATGCATATTTGGGAAAAGGCATTTTTAGAATCTGTTAAAGATAACTTGATTTTTTTTTTCTGAGGGGGGATGGGAGGGAGTCCAGTATGTCCCTTGTTTTAAAACAAGCTGATTCTTGTTTTTTCTTTTTCTTTTCCCTCCAGTAATGGCCTAACTGGGAACACATGAAAGCATATGGGCCAAGCAAACAGCACCACATTTGGACTCCGTTGGCTGCATAAAAAGACCCTGTCCCGGAACTTTAGACAGCTTGAGCTACGTATGGCTGACATTATCCAAGAAGGCATCCTTTTCCCCCTTCAGAGTTTTAACATGGTCTGGAAAAATACTAGTGGAGGTTTACCGTTCTAGCATTTGTCAGGAAGCTTAGAGACAGGACTCGTGGAGTAATGGGAGGAGCACTGGACTGGGAGTCAGGAGACTTGAGCTATCGTACTAGCTGTGCCTCTAATTTGCTGTGTGGCCTTGGGCACCTCACTTCACCTCTCTGGGCTTCAGTTTCCTCATCTGTAAAATAAAGGGCTTGGATTAGAAGGCCTTAAAGGTTCCTTCCAGCTTTAATTTCTCTTCATGGAACACATTATGAACATTCAACTTTTTTGCAGTTTCATTAGGTTTTATTTTAGATCAATACATAATTTCAAATCACAATCTAAATGTTCAGGCTGTACAGATGAGAGGGGTTTGGAGGTTTAGTGATGGAGGTTTTTGTTAAGATAGCAAACGGACAGTGAAAAGAAGACTTAGATTCCATAGGTAGAGGGAAGGTGTCACTGGAGATCCTCTATTCCAAACTCATTACTCACCCAAAGCTTGAGATCCCCCCCCCTTTTTTTATTTAGTGCATGAACTGCTTTTTAACAAGTTTATTTATTGATTTTTAGAAAGTGAGAGCAAGAGTGAGAGAGAGAAACATCGATTTGTAGTTCCTCTTGTTTATGCATTCATGGGTGATTTTTGTATGTGTCCTGACCAAGGATCCAACCTGCTACCTTGGTGTTACTGTGATGACACTCTGAGCAACCTGGCCAGGGCTTCATGACTCTTGGTATAGGAATGTGACAGGGTGTCTGAGATGTGATGAAGAGACTGGTAAAGAGAATTAGAAAGTAATTATTGCTAATAGTTATTTGGGGTCAGGAATAGGAAGCAAAAGAGCTAAGTTATTGATTAAGTCTAGTATCCACTCCCTTGGACAATGCAACTGATATAAACAAATAAATGCTTAACTTAGACTGCACATACCCTAGGCCTCAGTCAAATTGAATTATTTTTTTTAAATATATTTTATTGATTTTTTACAGAGAGGAAGGGAGAGAGATAGAGAGTTAGAAACATCGATGAGAGAAAAACATCAATCAGCTGCCTCCTGCACATCTCCTACTGGGGATGTGCCCGCAACCCAGGTACATGCCCTTGACTGGAATCGAACCTGGGACCTTTCAGTCTGCAGGCCGACGCTCTATCCACTGAGCCAAACCGGTTTCGGTGTCAAATTGAATTATTAATCATACCCTGAAAATTCTCCCCAATTTCCTTGGCTCTGTGCTTCTAGAACTATATGCATGGTGACCAGAGAAAGTGCTTTCTTTTTGGTCGAAGATCATGTGTGGTACATACTCTCTTCTAAGTCCAGTTTCCATGCTTTCCTTATTTCTATAAGCATAGCAATGAACTTGTTACTCAGAATATCTTCTCTTGGGATTTGCTGTGTGGGGCAGTTAAATCTGCCCTCACAGAATATGGTGTTCTGATTAGCATGCTGTGTTTCTGGTCCAGTTGGCTGTGAAATAAATCTGCTTTTCCAGAGGGCAGGAGGCAGAGGTGGGGTGGCACGGATGAAAACAGAGGGAAGCTTTCAGACATATTTTTCAGGATGGAGGAAGCCAATGTAAGAGAAGGAACAAATTGTAGCGCTTTACCCACTGTTTGTTGAGTGGGTGACTGTGGAACTAACCCCCGGATTCTGAGTGTCTACATGGACCTGCAAAAACCAGGTTTCTAGGTGTTAGTTTAATGAGGTCCCCAACTCCTTTCTTTCCCTAAGAAAACCAGCAGCTCCTCTAAGGTCCTTATTTCTATTACTGCTGT
Organism: Myotis nattereri; assembly: GCF_964212035.1. Classification (NCBI taxonomy): domain Eukaryota; kingdom Metazoa; phylum Chordata; class Mammalia; order Chiroptera; family Vespertilionidae; genus Myotis; species Myotis nattereri. The sequence continues at coordinate 65,449,045 of NC_138077.1, read as the reverse complement.
CTGTCCCCAGGCTGGAAACCCCAGGGTCACACACCTTCCTCTGCCTTAAAGTCAATTCATCAAGTCCTGACAGTTCTGCTTCCTTTATATTTTGTCATCCGTGTTTCCATTCCATTTCCATTGCAATCGCCCGAACACCTTTTATTTGGGTTGTTGCTCACTTCCTGGCTCTCTATTCTCCTTGACTCCTAGTCTCACTTCTTGGCATTCACTAAATCTGAGGTGACCACATCAGCCTGACCCTATTCTACCTTAGCTCACATGCCCTATATGTTGGCTATCTTGAACTCTCAAATTTTGTGAATATTTCCAGAATGTCCTGGGGAATCTTCATCCTTGGTCAAGTTATTTCTCTTGCTTTGAATGCCCCTATTTCAACTATATTGAAATCCTATTTACCCTTTATATTTATTAAATGTTGTCTCCATCTTATAACTGTCTTGATTTCTCTCTGTCAGATAAGACCTCACTCTCTGTCTCTCAAATTCTTCTCCCTCCTATCTTTCTTTGAAACACCGAACACTTTTTCCTTATTTTATTTTACTTCTCAATTTTGCTGCAATTATGTACTTAGTAGAGGCCTGCTGCACGGATTCGTGCACTGGTGGGGTCCTTCGGCCTGGCCTGTGGGATCAGGCCGAAGCCAGCTCTCCGACATCCCCCGAGGGGCCCTGGATTGCGAGAGGGCAGTTCTTGGGTGACGCACCCCAGAATTGGGCTCCCTCCTCTCTGGTTCCAGGTGCATCACCTGAGAACCACTGCTGCCAAGACACTGCAGCTCAGCAGCTCCTGTGTTGAGTGTCTGCACCCTGGTGGTCAGTGCGTGTCATAGCTACCAGTCGGACGGTCAGACGGTCACTTAGGCTTTTATATATATAGATTATCCCTCCTCTAGGACACTGTAAACTCTGAGGGTTAGGAAATGTCCTTGTTATTATTGAATTCACTGTGTTCATGCACTTTCCCCCTCTTCCTTCCCTCCCACCATTCATTTATTCATGTATTCATTTTCCAAATACTTGTTATGTGGCTATGGTGTGCCAGCGTGGGTTAGGGAATAGAACAAGCCTGGTTTCTACCTTCCCAGTGTTTGCTGTCTAGTGTGTACTGTTAAGCCAATAGCTTAGACACAGCATAATTCAATATATACTTGTTGATAGAATGAAATGAAGAAATTAAAGTATATTTTGAGAATAGTCATAGTGTGAATCCCAATTAAGTTTGCTACTCTTTATACAGCAGTGAAATCTACCTTGAATGGCTGCTTTTACTTTGAATCCATGAAGGGCACTCGGTAGGAGTAGGGACATTTTGCTCACTAAAGTTAGGCTGCTCCTCATGATTCACTTAAATACAGGGATGAAATACTAATGACAATCACAAGAGAAAAAATATTTATCCTGGCTGCTCTTAGTAAGGCCTACACTATTTCAGATGTGAGCTTTCAGAATTAAGGAAGTTCTTTCAAAAATGAGCATATGGCCAACATTACTCTTTTATTTTTATGATTGCACAAATTGTATTATTCTTTATACTAGAGGCCTGGAGCACAAAAATTTGTGCATTCGGGGGGGAGGGGGGTCCCTCAGCCCAGCCTGTGCCCTCTCGCAGTCTGGGACCCCTCGGGAGATAACGACCTGCTGGCTTAGGCCTGCTCCCGGGTGGCAGAGGGCAGGCCCAATCCCTAGGTGCAGTCCCTGGTCGGGCTCAGAGCAGGGCCGATTGGGGAGTTGGGGCGCCGCCCCCTGTCATGCACAGAGCAGGGCGATCGGGAGGTTGTGATGCCACCCTCAGTCATGCTCAGGGTAGGGGCGATTGGGGGGTTGGGACACCGTCCCCTGTCACACTCAAGGCAGGGTCGATGGGGAGGTTGCGGCGCCACCCCGTCACGCACAGAGCAGGGCCAATCAGGGGGTTGGGGCACTGCCCCCTGTCATGCACAGAGCAGGGCCCATCAGGGGGTTGGGGCGCCACCCTCTATCACCCACAGAGCAGGGCCGATCAGGGGGTTGGGGCGCCGCCACTCTCACACTCAGGGCAGGGCCAATGAGGAGGTTATGGCTCTACCCCGTCACACACAGAGCAGGGCCCATAGGGGGAGGGGGGCGTTGGGGCGCCGCACCCTGTCACACACAGAGCCGCAGGGCGATCAGGGGTTGAGGAGCTCCCCCCTATCAGGCACAGAGCAGGGCTGATCAGGTGGTTGGGGCACCTTCCACTGTCACGAACAGAGCAGGGTGGATAGGGAGCTTGTGGCCCCGCCCCCTGTCACACACAGAGCCACAGGGAAATCAGGGGGTTTGGGTGCTGCCCCCTGTCACGCTGATCCCGGTGCTGGGAGGCCTCGCGACTCTGCTGATCCCGGTGCTGGGAGGCATATTACCCTTTTACTATATAGGGTAGAGGCCTGGTGCACGGGTGGGTGCCGGCTGGTTTGCTCTGAAGGGTGTCCTGGATCAGGGTGGGGGGTCCCCACTGGGGTGCCTGGCCAGTCTGGGTGAGGGGCTGAGGGCTGTTTTCAGGCTGGGGGTGACTGAAGCTCCCAACCGCTCCTTTTTTTCTTTTTTCTTTTTTTTATTCTGGGCCAGCTTTAGCTTTGAGGCTTGGCTCCAGCTTTTAGGCCTCTGCTGCTGAAAGTAGGTTTCTGGCCTTTGCTTACAATGTTGCGATCCTGCTGGCTGAAGCCCGGTGACTAAAGCAGGTTTCTGGGGTTTTGTTTAGCTTCTATATTTGTTACATAGTTGCTTAGAGTTGCAGCTCAGAGGCCTGCAGCGGCAGGCGGGAAACGATGGAGTCCTCCGTCACTGAAGCAAGCAAGCCTCATGTTAGTTTCAAGCTGCCTGGCTGCCGGCCGCCATCTTGGCTGGCAGTTAATTTGCATATCTCGCTGAGCAGCCAATGGGAAGTGTAGCGGTCGTACGCCAATTACCATGTTTCTCTTTTATTAGATAGGATAAATGCCCTTGTTTCCTTCCCTAGATTTCACCCAGCTTCCTACCTGATATCTTGCACCACACTCTCCTACTTGTTATCTTAAGGATCACCTTTGGGGTACATTCAAAACAAAGAGGCATTGGGGTCATCTCTATGAACAGAAAGTATTGAAAACTGAACCTTAATTGGTTCATACCCCCATTTGCCTAATATCACTTTGCTTGTCTGTATGCCATTAGGCTGTTTCCCAGCTGCCAGAGAGCAGAGAGACACTCAGTGTTCCCAGAAGCAGTTCATTCCCATCCCACCTTCTCCGAAAGTCCTTCTGGACTCCTTTTCCCAGAGTTGAGTAACACTGAAATATAGCCTCAGTCTATGTCTACAAATGCACAGGTGGGTTATTCTGACCCTGGTTTTTCAATTAATAGTTTATTAAGAAGGGAAGAGCAAGTCCTATAGTAATTCATTTAAAATACCTTCTTTGGTTGTGTGAAAAATAATTATACAAACAGCACATCTGAGGACCCTGTGGCTCTGCATTCCTGCCCGGAGCCATTAGAGGGCAGCAGCACACTGGCTGGCTCCTGGCAGCCCTTTGGAGCGGCACCTCCCCACCAGACCAGAACCTTCCTCTCCTGGTCACCATGCCAAAGGCTGCTTTGCCAAGCTCTGGCCCCTAGGCCTCTTTCTTTCTTTTCAGCTCTCTCTCTCTCTCTCTCTCTCTCTCTCTCTCTCTCTCTCTCTCTCTCCCCGACCCCACTCCCCTTTTCTCTCTCCCTCCTTCCCTCCCTCCCAGTGTTAAAATTATACACTCTGATGAAGTCGCCCCTCAACCGGAAAATGAAAGCTCCAATGAAAAAGTTAGACAAGCCAACAATAACAAAGAAAGAAACTGGGAGAAAGGGGAAAGGAGGCTGGTGAGGGGAAGGATTTAAGAACAAGAAAAGGGCAGATGTTTTGTAAATATATGCAAAGCAAAAGTGGGTGTACCCTGAACACTTCCACCGAGAAACAGACCAATCATTGTGCACTTCCTCCCGCCACTCTGGTGGGAGCTCTGCATTTAAAAAAAAAAAAAAAAAAAAGTGTGGCTGCAGGCACCTGCCTTTCAACAGTTAGTTCTGACACCCTGACTGAATATCTCCCCATTGTCCAAGGAGAACAAAACCATTTGATCTTCCCACTGCAAACATTTCTGTTAAGAGAAAAAGACTGCTTCAAGGCTGGGAAGGCATTCTAAGGTGACTGGCAGTTGGGTTAGCCAGCGGGCCCTTCTGGTTTTTAACTCTCACTGTGCTGGCCCTGGCAACAAGTTTTGGACTGAAACATAGCAGTGAGAAAGGCTGTGGAGGATGTTGGCTCTTTCCTTACTAGACCATATTGTATGTGGAAGGAAATATGCATTAAAACATATTGATGAGATGTAGGTATCATGCATGTGAAATGCATGGAAATTAACCAGAGAGGCGGCATTTCACGTATACATCTCACACTTCTTCGCACACATTGCGCACATACAGTGATGGCAGTGCTTTCTACAACATATGGAAAATAAATATTTTATCTGTGTGAGCTCTTATCAGTCTCCAGGGGCTTTGGAGAGCAGAGTGCTCTCTTCTATCTCCCTCTCCCAATTTGCTCTCCGCCAGGCTCCCCCTCTCCCGCGCATTAAGCGTGCCTTCCACTCACCAGTCTGCTTGGATCGGAAAGAATTAGTGAGAACCTCCTCTGGATGAATAATTACTCAGTCATTAGATCATGATAATTTAGACCAGTGATGCCCCCCCCCGCCCCCCATCTTTTTGGACTGGTAACCATTTCCTTACTCTCCTTCCCAACAGTGCCTTGGGGGAAGGCTTAGGGAATGTTTGGGTTTGGGGGCAAAGGGCAGGTGGAAACAAGGCATCCAGTGAGAGTTGGTGGCAGGATTGTGTTCTACCACCTCGTAGCTGTGTGCTCTAGACAGGCCACTCTGCTTCTCTGGGTCTCTGTTTCTTCATTGAAAAAGTAGAAATAATAATAATACTTTCTAGGGCTGATGTGAGAAATGAGATAATTCATGTCAAGTGGGTGGCACATCCTGGCATATGGTCAGTGCCCAGTGATGGTAGCTCTTTTCACAGAGAGTGTCATTTCTATGGTTCTGTCTTTTCTGCTATAACAGAGCACTTCCTTTATGTTAGTAATCTCCTTTGTTCAGAAATCTTTTTTAATATATAGATTTGGGCAGAGGCAAATGGGCTGTAATTGTAGCAAAGGTGGAAAAAATGCTGGGACAAGCACCTCCTCTTGAGCGCTATGATCTCACTGTATTACCCTCCTGACACCTCCTGTCTGCTCACATTGGTCCTGCTGCTGCTGTACCAAGAGCTATTCTTCACGCTGAGGCTCGAACAGGCTACCCTTGGCCTACGGAAGCCCATCAAACCTGAGCACCGTGGTCTATTCATTAAAACCAACCTTCGGCACTCTCTCATCATGTGTTCTTGCAATTTACTCTTTCACTACTTGGTCTAATGTTCTCATATCAATTTAAGATGTTTTTGTGATTAAAACATTTTATTCTCTCTCTTTTTTTTAAAACTTTCTTGGCAAGGCTGACATACAATGTTTTTCAGTGTATATCTCCCCCACTGTATCAGGCAGGATCCTGGCAAGAAACAGATGGTACACTCAAAGGTTTGAACTGAAGAGAATTCAATGAGAGGATTATACTGAGGTTCATATGAGGTTAAGGGACCCTCAAGGGATGGTGAGCATCAGGGACTAACAGTGCTGGGAAGCTGTTAAATCTCAGCTTTAAACTGTTACCCCGAAGGAGCAAGGAAAGGTGTGGCTGGGAAGGAGGCTAGGTTAACAATGCCGTGACCTCACTCTCCTCCCACTCTCACACTTCTTGCTGATCTCTCCTTTAAGCCAAAGTCAGGAGGAAGCCAGAAGAGAAGACAGCTGGGCAACAGAGTTCAGAAAGGTCACTCTCTGGGCCACAAATCAAGGCAGAGAATGGTTCTGGGGTTTTGTTTGTGTCCATCGGGGATGGAGGGAGACTAACAGACATATCTATTCTTTCCCTCTCCGTTTCTTCACCCTTTGCCTCTCAATCTTACTTTCTGGAAGGAAAGAGACACAGCAAAATAAAAGGGAATCAATTCTCTTTTAGCGTCCACCTACCTATTTTGTCTACTTGCCATTTACAGGAGAAGAAAACTGGGTGTAAGCTCGACGGCAGCAGGTGTTGGTGTGTGCTGCCGTAACTCTGTTGTCTAGAAGAGTGCCTGGCACATATTAGATGGCCAGTGAATTTTAGTCGACTGAGCAAATACACTCATCTCTGCTGGGCCAGACACTATATATACATTCTCTCATTTAATTTTCACAACAGTCCAGGCAAATAGGCTGGGCCACTGGGCATGCTCGTCCAGGTGGTGTGGGAGTGGGTAGGTTTTAAAATCTAACACTCACCCTCTTTATACCCACCCCCAACTCTTGAGACCTGGCCCAGGGTATTGTCAACCCACAGGAAGGGACAAAGTTTTGTAATTAGTCCACATTTTTATACTTTAATCACCTTTTTGCTTTTTGCACCTAGCAGGTCACTCTAAGTTTTGTCATTATTTCTCTTTCATATATGAGGGAGCTGAGTTTCTGAAAAGCACAGGCTGCAAGAATGGGACCCAATCTGTCCGTTCTCTAGGACCTGTGAAATGTGAAAGCAGGCGCTGGCTTTCTGCTCAGGTGAAATACTTTCAATGGCAGAAACAGACGCTCACTTGCGGGCTGCCTGGTGATTTTCATGAAACCTTAGGTCCTGATTTCTGGGTCTGGATCTCGGCTCTATACAGCACAGGGAGGTGGGAGTGGTGGAGACGCTCTCCTCTCCCAAAGGATACAGATACCTCAACACCTGCCTGCGTCCCAGTACTGCTGTGCTACCTGCACTGGCACAGTTATTTCGGGATGAAGAAAAACTCAGAGAAACACCTGATGTGGGAATCCTAAGGCACACCTTGCACTTGAACACGACGATGAAGGAAGGTGCTCACACAAGTATGTTCCTTGCATAGGTAGGAAATGAAGAACTCTGTTTGATCTGGTGTCACATCTTCAGTCCCTAGTCACCTGACCCCATTGTACTGCAGAGCCCTCTGATGGCTACCTCTCCATTCGGGCAGGTGGCCTGCCTGTCACCTGCACGTCCGCTACCATCAATCACAATTCAGGTGGCAAAGCATTCAAGGTATAAAGCAACACAACACAAAACAAGACAAGACAAAAACCTCGGGCTTTATCCCTTTGGGTTTGATATTTGCCAGAATAGCTATAAAGACATAGACAATGAAAATGTGAAAATCCTACCTGAAGCCTAGGAGGGGTGTTAGCCTACCAGGCTTACCATTTTCCACTAACAGAGATGCCCGGAAAATATTATCCCATCACCTGCCTCACACCATATAGGAGAATTTGTGACTGTGACACACAGAGTAAGTTTTTGTTTCAAAGTGTGAAATTAGGTTACTTTGCACGCATACCCTTTAAATAATGTAAATGCCTGGCTTTTCTAGTAAGAAGAAAATAAAACAACCCCAAATATTCATCTGTTATTTTTAGCAATGATTAATGAATACTTTATATCAATCTCTCATCAGTGTCTTCCTATAGGCATCCTACCTCCTACTCCAACATATTTCTGTACCGTGCCTTGAAAGAGCTGTACTGCTCCTACATACACGCCTGTTACAGAGGGAACTAAACCCAGTACACAGAGCTATGCATTCAGACGGCAGAGCTGAGCTAGATACAAAGGCTGAGAGATGTGGCCTTGGTCCCCGAGGGTAACAAGGAGGCAACAGCACAGGCACAGAGATACTCAGACAACAGATAGAAATGGGCAAGGAAAGCAGGCCTGGATTGGACCAGGGTGGCATGAAGCCCCAGGGAGGTGCAGCAGAGTGTCACAGTGAGGTGGCAAGAGGCCAACAAGTTGGGCAGGAGCTGCCACTGCTTCGGGTAGAGGTGCAGATGAGCGAGCAGAGCAGCACCACTCATGCACAGTGCGCTCAGGTCCAGCTAGGCGCAGCCCCTGGAGAGGAGGGTGCGATGCCGCCCAGACGTGCACTACAGGCTAGAAGCTGAGAACCGCTGCAGGCGCCTCAGGACTGAGTCCGATTACCTCACTGCATCCAACAGGTGAAGCCATCTAAAATTTCATCTGCTTTTACAATTGTGTGTTTTGTTTTTTTTTAATTAAAGTGAACTAAGAGGCCTTTCATTGGAGGCATAATGTACTCACAGTAGTTTCCAAATAAATGGTGTCACTCTTCAGGTAAATCACTCCAAGGCTTGGGCCTAGTGCAGATGTTCATTGGGGCAGGGGGCAGAGCGCGGCTGCATCTAGATCAGAGGAGAGACAAACAAAAATCAGGCTGCGAAGTGAACAGGTCATGGTGATCATTTGTTTGGATAAACACAGAACAGCAGGACTTGGTTGAGAGGCTGGTGAGCACCTTGGCACCAGAGGAGGCAAGTCAGGGAAGGGGCTGGGAGAGGATGTCCTCCAGGTTCCCTTTTTAGTGTTCCTACCTGCGGGCCTGTCTGGTCTGACAGCATTGGCAGCCCTGGCAGTGCAGGTGGAATTGATTTTATGGCTCTGAGTTGGAAGCTGTGGTGGAGGGTAAGGTTTGGGGAAGAGGAGGGAGTGTCAGACAACTTTGCCGTAGCCTACTCTTCTTCAGTGTTCCTGATTCCACTGTAGTCTCTCTCTCTCTCTCTTTCGTGCTCAATTCTTACCTATTTTCTTTTTTTTAAATGTTTTTATTGATTTTTAGAGAGAGAGGGAGAGAGAGAAAGATCAATGATAAGAGAGTAACATCTATTGGCTGTCTCCTGCACAGCCCCCACTAGGGATCAAGCCCGCAACCCAGGCATGTGCCCTGACTGGAACGGAACTGGTGACTTCTTGGTGCATGGGTTGATGCTCAACCATTGAGCAACACCGGCCAGGCAGCTCTTACCTATTTTCAAGACACCCACTGACCTGGCCAAATTTCTGAGCTCTTACCTTCTCTGTACCCTTCACTGAAAAGGCTCCATGTCCTCTAACCTGTGGAGTTCAGCCTCAGGAGCTACTGAATGAACTACCACCTGTCTCAGAGCCACAACTCAGAGGACTTTTCCCAGGTTTTGCATCTTTGGCCACATTGGGCTGAAATGATTCTTGAAGCTCTCCTCCCTTCTCATAGGGACCCTGCGTTACTCTGACTTTCCTCCTACCTTCAGTTCTCTTTTCTGCCTCCCTCACTGGCTGGTCTTTCTCCTGTTCCTAAGTCAAGATATTCCTCAAGATTCTCTCCTCAGGCTTTGCCTACACCCACCCTCCATGACCTCAACAATCCCTTCTCTACAGAGAACACCCACATTGCTATCTTTAGTGTTTGCTTTTGTCTACAGAGCTCCAGACCAACATTCTAAATAATTGCTGGTAATGGGCTCATTCATTCATTCATTCATTCATTCAGTATTTATATACACACCTGGAAAATATGAATACTCCATGAAATACTGCATGGGCATTTCAAATTCAGAAAGTTTTAAACAGAATTTATCGCTTCTCCCTCAAAATATGTTCCTTCTCCAGCCTCCTCCTCTCCTGCCATTGGTACCATCTTCCTCCAGTTACTTGGACATACAACTAAGGAGTCTTCTCTAACAACTCCTTTTCTTTTGCTTCCCAAATCTAATCGGCTGCCAAGTTCTGTGGTTTTTACTCAGGCTGTGCTTCCTTAATCAATACCTGCTTTCTATCTCAATACTGATTTATCCTTTTATCACCTGTTACCAGGATTGCTGGGGGAGCCTCCTAACTGCCTTCACTTCCTCTAGAATCTAGATTCTCTTTACCACTAGCCCATTCTTCATAATCAATATTACATTCATTTTTCTAAAGTACCACTCTAAACATACCACTTTTTTGCTCACTTGCTTACTTCTCAGTTTGGCATTCAAAGCCCTTATAACATAGCCCCAATTTAATGTCCTAGTCTTAGCTCTACAGTCCATTCTCCACTGCTGCAAAGTCCCACCCCTTCCCACCATGCTCATGGTGATGCCTCCCTTTCCCAATGTCCACATAAACTAGTAGCTTCAAGGGCCATCCAAATGCTACCTCAGTTATGAAGCATTTCCCAAAGGAAAGTGAATCCTGAAGCACTTTTGCACTTGGTGCTTGAATCCTGAAGCACTTTTGCACTAAGCTCTTTGCACATTCTATAGACTCTAATAATTATTTGTGTACCATCTCTCCCCACTCTCTAAAGGCCTTGAAAGCAGAGACAGTTTTTACTTTGTATGCCCTGTAGTGCGCAATGCCCAGCACACAGGTTTGCGCTCAGCTGATGTCTGCTGAACTGCATTTAAAAGGAAAAAAAGACTCTTGCTCAGAGTCAATGGAAGCTGAGACTGAATTGGAAAGCTCATCTATTCCAAACCCTCATTTTTTCAGATGAGGAGATTAAAGGCACTGACTTGCTCAACACCACATCCTTGTTGCTGGCTGGGCAATGATAACTTATATAAAAGCTCACAAATTTCTAACGATCTCTCAGTGCTTGCTCAGCACCAATGGGCCCAAGCAGACCATCAGCATTGACCAGACAAGACAGACTCAGGGGTAGGGAGTGCATCACCTGTAAAGATATGCTAGGGTCCAAAAAAACAAAGAATTTTGCTTCACTTGTTCACCTCAATAAACTGAACTCATAAATATCTTTTTATAGTTAAATAATGTTTTAAAATTGAGGTGATTTAAAGTAGAAAGAAGCAAACTTTGCTAACATTACCAGCAGAAACAATCACTACAATATTGCAGATACCACTGGGGCGATAAACTCAAGGTGAAAACCAGAATGAAGGAATTTCTCACGCTTTGCAAACGCAATGGGTTCAGCTGAAGTTCTTGGTGAGAACATGCTGCAGCAATTCTATGCTTCAATTTATGACCTTATGGAAACACAGGTTATTGGCAATTTTGCTATTATGCCACCTCAACACTTTTTTCACTCTAGCTTCACCCAGTATTTACAACTTTAAAGTTTTACTTATTTTTCCCCCATTAGCTCACGAATTTACTTCTAGAAATACGTTGACGACTCCTCCCGTGTCTAATTTCCTTCCCTTGTTCTCCTCTTGTGGTAGAAGAAACATTAATCGTTTAATCTCATCTCTATCCTCAAACAGAGTCGTTTTCTCTCACCGGAGATGAGAAAGCCGAACCTAACACACTGTGGGGATAGCAGTGTTTTCCCAGGTTAGGAAATCTCAGTAGTTTTTCCAGGAGATCTCAGTAGTTTTTCCTTGGCCACAAAAACTCAGCCTTTAAATGGCAGCCTACAGAGGTATAGGACTTCCTCTGACTCCCAGGTGAGTACTTTGCTCACCGCTACTCGCCAGGGGACAACTTGGCACTATTAATCACACTCTTTGCAGCCAGTACGGTAGATCCATGCTATGCACCGAAATGTCCATTAACTCTCCACACCCCAGGAGCCACATAAACAGTAAATGGGGCTCAAGAGCTCTTCATAGAGCTCTTCTTACTAAACCATCACATGGCTGGACAGGCCATCAACACTTCACCAGACAAGCCTTGTCTTTTCTCCCCTGGCAACTACATTAAAACGATAAGGGAAATCACTGATCGATATGTCTAGGACATTGCAGTGAAACATTGCCTGGAAGCCTACAAATCCATTGTGTAATTAGATGAGTGTACATTTTAAATATGCCTAGCATTTGATTTGAATTGTGCATTTTATAATTAAATGGAGACATAATCTCCCCGTTCCCTAATCCAACTCCTTTTTCTCAATCCTACATCCTGCTTTCACTTTTTTTGGCAAATTGTCACCTATCCCCTTCTTCTTTTTCCCCCTCATGCCTTAGCACACACCTGAGGGTCTATTAATCAGAGTTACCACCTGCTGTGTCATGTTCTATTGCTTAAAGGGTGGTTCTCCTCTAAAAAAGACCCAGTGAAAATGATTTCATGAAGTTTAATATTTATTCTTTTTCAATGATTTCCATAACCAATGTAGTCACATTTTTTAAAGCAAAAGATAATTTTGAGAGGCTGCTGGGCCAATTTTGAGAGGCTGCTGGGCCAATTTTGAGAGGCTGCTAGGGCCGCACATGCCTCCCATATCGGAAATACAGCTGTGCTCCTTGCCTCTTACATCATCCCTGTAATAGTCTGCTCTGGCAACCCAGCTGGCACAGCTCTTGCTGGTGTCAGAGGCAGGAGACTGGAGTCCTTTCCATTCCTGCCTGTGTTTCTGACATCTCTGCAGCTCTGTCTTGGAAGCCCTTGGGGAACAGAGCTGTTATGTAACACACAGTCATATATTACTGTGAGGCACTTCCTGCAGAGGTCTTATTCCCATTCTTTAGAAACCACACCAAGTCATTCTAAAGTGACAGCTGGGGCCTTCATGACTAAAGCTTACAAAAATGATAATAGTAACAATAATAGCTGCCATTTATTACACCTCTAAATGTTGTCAGGGACCATGCCAGGCATTTTGATATGTAAATACATTCTCATTTGACCCTCACAGCAATGTCATCCTGTAGGTGTTGCCATAACTATTTTGCAGATGAGGAAAAGTGAGGCTCAGAGAGCTCAAATAACCATTCCAAGATTAGGAAGCGGTGTATAGTCAAACCAAGACCTCTCTGACGCCAAATCTGTGCTTTTTTTCACTATACAGTCACTGTTCCAACCCAGCAGGGACACATTCTAGTTCCCACTGTGATCTCAGTGCAAGAAAGATGCTTATGCTGTTTCCATGATGACTCAGAGCCACTGAAAGAACTGAGAGCACAGACCTCCGGTGAAGGAACTCTTTCAGATACTGTCAATACATATGGCTTCTTCCGAGCTCCTCCTTATCAGAAGATGAAAAGTCCTCTCATCTACCTTACAGCGGTCTTCTCAAACTGGAATGGTGGAGGTGAATTCTGCATTTCTAAGGAGCTCTGTAATTCTGCATTTCTACGGAGCTACCAGGTGAGGCTGCTGACACTGGTCCGGGCACCACAGGTCTGGCATCTGACACTCGCCTTCCCACCTAGGGCTGTGTTTAAGGAGCAGGTCCAACTGAACAACTTGACTAACAGCTCACAAGGCTCGATTGCCTTCTGATTCTGGGCCAGTGTGTCAGGTCATCAGGCATTAGACAGAATTTGAGGAGTTTCCGGCATAAAGCACATTATGAAAATAATCATTTCTAGGTCCCCTAGGGCTTTCCTCCCCACATTGGAAATTAAAATGATAATGTCTCTAACATGTAAAGTTCCTATTTTTTACATTATTATTATTTTTAACAATAATTATCTGGTAATAATTCAAATAACACCTTTCCTCTGAGAAATTCAATGAGCTTTACTAACCTTAATTGTCTAACTGCAATTCCCAGGTGTAGATAAAGCTGACTCAAAGATCATAGTAAATTTAAAATTGTGCCACTTCCCTCCTCTCTTCGTCCCAAATGTAGTGATGAATTAGTGATGAGGGGTTACTAATTGGCAAAGACCCACTATATTATAATTTTATGCACAGGGAACTTCATAAAGTAACGGTCAATCCAAGAAATAATCAGCAGAGAGGTGTGTTGTGGGGGACCAGAATGATGGTCAGAGAAAAAAGGAAGGAGAGTTAAAAGAAGTAGGAATAAAGAAAAGAAAGTAAAATCCTAGAACTAGCTGGATGACCTTGGATAAGTCATTTCACCTCTAGGTGGCTCAGCTTTTCTGTAACAAAGGAGGTGGATTTTATGATTTTGAAGGTCCCTTAAAACTCAAATAGTCCCGTGAGCAGAAAGATGTGGGAATTAAATAGCTCATCAACCTGTTAAACCGTTAAACCTGTTAAAGAAATCTATTTGACTTTTAACTTTTTAACTAATTACCTAAAAGAAATTCCCAAGTCTACATCACAAATCCCACCTCTCTGGAAACTGGTGAGAAAACCATTTAATGAATCAAGGCACCACAGGCATCATGGCCAGACAAACCACTCTGGAGCCCAGCCTCAGCTTTCCGAGGCTCTAATAAATGTTTTACTTCAAGGAACTGCAGCTCCTTAATTAACCACTAGTTAATACCCATGTCCAGAAGAAATACCTCGGATGGCTTGGAGACCCCTGGGATGGCCCTGCCAATAGAAGGGCCCACTGTTTGTCACATTAAATCTATGTTAATTTTCTCCATAGAGACCTCTTGATTCCTCTTTGACAATTCACAAACTCTGTTAAGATTTGCACATCCTAGGAGCCTTCTCGCTGTCAGGTACTGTTGATTCTTGTTTTTAAAATAAGAGGTCTTTGAGATCAGGTGAGCTAGATGCACATATCTCAATATATACACATATATGCATATATGCATACATATATACATATGATATTGATTTGTCTGGTTTCATGAATACCTGATGATGGAAACACCTTCTCTAAGTCATTTGACAGTGGAATCTCCCTGCTTAGGAAAGCCAGCCACAGGTCCTGGTTATTACATCATTATAACTCTGTGATGAGGATTCCAACACGAGCACCATTTATGGTGCAGCATGTTACTGGTGTTATGCCTTTCCCCTTGCACTGAGTATGCTTTCTGGACTAATTATTGCAGTTTGTGCCTAAATAGAAAAACAGGTACCAAGAACACTGAAATGGCATTACACTGGAGAACACAATATCACTGTCTCCAAAGTGAAGGTCATGTCTCTTTTCCTGCTTCATCACACTGTGTGGCAGGTCCTGTGCTGGGCACTTTTCACACATTGTTTAACGTTATTTTTATAATCACCCTTTGGGGTGGGAATTATATTCTAATTTTATAGATGAGGAAACTGATGCTTAAGACAGATGAGGTTATTTGTCATAGATCATGAAGTCAGAGCATAACAAAGCAGGGTTTAAAGCCAGGTTATAATCATATGCTCTACATCTTAACTATACCTAGCCTGTAATCTTCAGCCATCCCTTTGGTTCCATCAGTTTTATCTTCTTCTCTGTTCTTGATGACATATCCACTCATAACAGTGAGAGATTAATCGTCACAATGCACTGTTTGGCTTTGCCTTCAACTCCTGCCCTTCTAAATCATTCCAGGTGGTTTATCTCAAAGTGAGTTTTACAGAACACTAGAACTTCACGATGCATCTCAAAAAAAGTTCTTTGGTCTAAGAAATGTAGGAAACACTGCATATTATATGTCCTTCTTGCAAACTCATAATGCACATAAAAATATTAAAGGTGCTGAAGACTTCAGCATTGTTCACACTTATTGGACTACAGATCTCTCCCCTCAATCCCCACCCTTTTTAATGGAACACTTATTAACCCTAGGCTATATTTGGAGAAAATATGCTTTAATGGATTTCCCCTGGTTCCAAATTATTTTTTTTAATGTTTCTATCCCTCTCCCTTCCTCTCTCTCTAAAATCAATAAAAGTATTTTATTTAATTTTTTAATTTTTTTCTTTATTGATTAAGGTATTACATATGTGTCCTTATTCCCCCATTGCCCCCCACGCCCCCACTCATGCCCTCACCCCCCTGTGTCCATTGGTTAGACTTATATGCATGCATACAAGTCCTTTTACAAATATTTTTATTGATTTCAGAGAGGAAGCGGGGAGAGAAAGATAGAAACATCAAGGATGAGAGAATCATTGATCAGCTGCCTCTTGCATGCCCCCCACTGGGGATTGAGCTCACAATCTGGGTATGTCCCTTACTGGGCATTGAACTGTGACCTCCTAGTTCATAGGTTGATGTTCAACCACTGAGCACACCGGCAGGGCATGGTTCCAAATTCTTTAGCCTGGGTATGTAAGTTCACTGAATCTATGTCAAATAAGCCCTCTCAGATTTCCTTTCCATCAATACTCCATTTGGTCTAAACCAGTTAACTTATAGAGGACATTTGTATCTCTGAGCCCCTGAACATTTTGGCTGCTTGGAATGTCTCTATAACTTTTTTCTCAGCTAGGCCTCTCCCCTCCTTCAAGACCCATATTAGATCATGTATCCCTTCTGAAACTTTTTCTCTGAAAATTGCTTTGGCCCATATAGACTGCTGCCACCCATTCAGCACTTACACAAATGGCTATAGTTTAACACCTGTTTTCTATATTATAGGTGAGACTATACTTCTCTAGGGTATAGAACTTGTTTTATAAATTTCAGAAACTCCAGCACCTAGCATACCCTTTGTGCGTAGTATGGGGCTATCACCATGTTAATGATTGTCATAGACAGAAATGGATGACATTGGGGTTTGGCAGATGGAAACTTGCATTCTGTAACTATTGGGACACTTTAGGATGTTGTAGACCCAGATGGAATGTACCACCATCTTGTTGGGAAGAAACACCGCCCACCATCACCGTCATCACTTCTGCAAATGATAACGTGTGTGCTTTGGGCTACATCTAGAAGAGCAAAGGTGGCTCTATCCTCAGATACAAATAAGAATTTGCATTAGTTGACACCAATTAGGGAGAAGTGTAGGATGATCTGGGAACATCAAAGAACTCATGAAAGGAACCACTGCAATAAATGCCTGTCTAATGATAAGATCACCACTCATGATCACTGAATCAGGTAACCTGATGAAAAAGAAAAGGCTGTTTTCCTATGTGAGGAAGGTGGGGGCAGTCTTGTGTGAGGATCCACTGCCTATCCCTGTGCCTGGTACACAGAGGACTCGGCAACAAGGTACAGAATGTGCTCCTATCATCCAACCTCTGTCTCTGGGTCTGTGTGGGGAAGTCAAGGCAACTTGGCTGCCACTAGTACAATCTGTAAGCCCCAAGCTATGAATATCCATCTTCCCATAAAGCTCTTTTATGGCCACATCACATGACACAGAGTAGGTGTGCAGTCACAGGTGAGTGTGCAATATGCAGATATTAAGGGGCTTTGAGTTTTTCAGATCAGATGTTATCTGAAGTTGGGACTTAATGGGTTTCCTGAAAGTGAATTTGTAGTGAAGTTAGGATTAGAAATTTGGTATCTTGATGCCTAGTCAGGGAGTTTTATTCTGAGAGAACAGAGTATAGCTTTCTTCCTTAAAACTGCAGCAACAAATGATTTTCATGTGCTAGCAGAAAAGAAGATGCATTTCATGAAAGTACAGTCTGTGAAGTATTTTGCTACCTTCCTGTACACAAAATGGTTCCCAAACAAAAGATTTAATTAAGAACTATTTGTAAATGAGAATGTTTATTTATCTTTACTTTCAAATAGGTGTAGACTATATTTTGTAATGTGTGAAAATAGTAGGGTAATGGTACAAATTCTATAATAGAAAATTCTGTGTTGGTCCTTAGTTAAAATTCCTAACAACACAGTAGAGAATTTATTAGTATTAGTAACCAATAAATAAGTGCTTTTAGAACTGGAATTTTTATTGTGGGGGACTATTCGGTGGGTCAGGCTAAGTGGCTCAGATATTTTTCTGTCCTGCCTCTGTTTAGAGTTGCCTGTTTGGACAGTTTACATATTTACATGGAAATGAAGGGTGGCCTGCTTTTGGGATGTGTTATGGGCCACTGGGTCAGGCTACTGTTATCTGAGAGCCATGGACAGTTTCTGTAGTCAAGTAGCGTGGTTTCTTCTTTTTGTAGTAAAAATAGATATTTACTTTTTTTATGTTCTGGGTGGTCCGAGATCTCTCCACCTCTCTCCTGGGTGTCACCCACAGTGGAGATGGGGTACTATAGGCAATGTTTTTCACTGATCTAGATGCATTAAAGGTTGTGTGGTTCTTTCACAAACACTCTTTAGAAATGAGCTCTCCCCATCATGAGTTACATAGATGAGAAGATTGAGGAGGTGGGGGAGGTTTCAGTTGCTCAGCTAATGAGCAGAGGTGCTTAGTCTAAAACCAAAGTTTTCAGTAGGGACTCCTGTCTTTTCCCCACCCCCTCCCCCCCAATGCCACAGTTGCCAACAAGTGTTGTAGCACCTCTGAGGAGCAGGGCACTAGATGGAGAATCACACTTTGGCCTTGTCTTCCTGGACCTGATAAAAACTAGCCGTGTGACTCTGTCAAGTCACTAACTTTTCCGAACCCTATAAAACCATGAGCAAGGAGCCAATGAATGATATGATTTCCTTCGCACTGCGTAACCTCTCACCTGTAATACAGTAGTGGTTAATGGTGTGTGCTTGGTCTATCTCATAAAGTTGCGAGGCTAAATAAGCTGATGCGTGTGAAAATGCTTTGCACTCTTTGAGGTGCTGAATGGGTGCAGCCTCGGGAGTGCTTCTGGAGGAAGGAGGAAAGAGTTACCTGCATTGGGGGCTGATAGCCAGGCCACGTCCACTCGGGTTCGGAGAGAAGCTGTACTAAGGCACTGGCACCAGCTCAAACCCCACTCCTGTCCTCTCTCTCCTAGCAATGCTGCAGAGCACCACTTGAGCAAAGTTAGCTCAGCAGCTGAGCCAAACACTCAGGTTTCAGCCTTTCTGAGCAGAAGCTACAGCGCATCCTGAGCCCCAGTGCAGTGACCAATACTGCTCCCCCAGGTGAGTCGGACACACTGGGAGACCAGGGGCAGGTCAGACACCATTGATCCTGGGCCCGGTTTCTCGTGCACACAGCTCCGGCCCACACTGTTTAACGTGGCAGCCCCAGGAGACAGAAAAGATCCAGCATGAGCAGAGTCTCCTCTCCTGCTCCCCAAGTGCTCTGACAGAGAGGCAGAGGGCATCAGCAGAGTGGCTGTACCGCGCCGGCATTGATTTCTCCAGCCTTTGTCTGCGTCTGCTTTCTGTCTCGTTTGGAGGTGGTTACTGTTACTACAAGCAGCATGAATCATGTCTCTGTTAAAAAACAGAGCTTCAATTGTCTTACATAACCCCTGGTAACTGAACGTCTAATAATAGCAAGCCATTTACAGGTAGGGAGTCTGTCTTCCTCCCAGACACACACACACACACACACACACACACACACACACACACACACAGACATCGGCACAGATACACACTACTCCCAATGCTTCACAGTAAAGCGAGACAGACAGGGAGGAGGCAGAGGGAGAAAGGGGCCAGAACAATTGATTTTATTTGGATTTTAAAATATATTGAATAATGATGTATCACAGGGCCTGATGACCGATATTTTTAACTGAGCTAGTTTAATAAACTGTAGAAAATAAGCATTCTTCTTCAAAGTATTTGAACAGCAAGGAACCCCAAACATACCAGACAAACATGTTCTCTAACACACTACTACTATATAAAAACCCCAAAGATGGGAAGGGAAGTGTAGGGGGGTGGAGGTGGGGCAGCAGTTTTCTTAGATTGGCTACTAGTTTGCACCAATTCGGCTTAATTTTCAAAGGACTTTTTCCTCCTCTCCTTTTTTTTTGACCAGAGATAGGTATTTCAATGGTTCTTGGCTACAGTCATTGCACAAAATTCCAGAGAGTGAAAAGCAACAGAGAAGGTGGCTTCGATGACCCCACTCTGCAGGCTACCCAGTGTTGGGCACTGTTACCAGAGCCGCTTTCTTTGGCAGAGAGAACCCTGAGTCTGAAGACTTGTATTTCTCTCATGAGCATAATCTCTGCCTTGTAAGACATGATGAGGTCTTTTCATGATCCCCACTCAGCCACCCGTTAAGGTGATTACCAAAACCCCCCACATAACAACAGGCCAGGCTGAAAGAAGGACTATTAGAAAATTATGAAGTTTTTCTGTAAATCACTAATTTGGTAAAAACAAAACAAAACAAAAAAACAACACAGGCTCTAGATAGCAAATTAAAACGTGTAGGAGGCAAAAAAAGATCATAAATTTGTAACATCCCTCATAAAAGATCATAAATTTGTAATATCCCTGTCTTCATTTCCTCACTGCCTCGTCATAGCCATCCTAAGAAATATCCCTGCAGATATATTTTTGACTGTGTATTCCCAAGAGCGCAGGAGCTCTGGACACCATGTAAATTGGACAGGGGAGGAGTTTATGGAAATTACAGGTGGAGACTACACCATGCCACTCATTTGGGCTGGGCCCACAGAAGGAAAATTTGCCTCCCTGTTTTGACTGTTCAACAGCATGAAACAGTGAACGAGGCTACTTCAGCAAAGAATGTTCTAGGGCACACCCACTTTGAAGACCAGCACCTGGGCTATTCTGCATGCTCTTCAGATGTTTAGAAATAGAAAAAGCCATATGGATATAGTTACATGTCAAGATGGATGTGTGTTCCCTCAAAATAGGATTTAACGCTGCCTATTTATTTTTGGAATATTCTCCAAATCAATAATCAAAAGAATTTTGAGTAGAAGCAGAAAAGAAGAGAAAGAAAAAGCATAAAAAAAGAGAGGAAGAGGAAGGGCGATTACTCATGTCCCATTATCCATCCCCACCTGAAAACCTGGCTGGAGTCGGTAACAAACCCTCTACACTTCTCTCTGCTGGTCTTTGCTCCATGCCATACGGATGTGGTTTCTGGAGGAAAGGAGTTCTAGGTTTTTCTCACAAATATCCAAATGCAGAACAGTAGGGATCTTGACCAGTAAATCATCCCACATAACAGCAGAACCACAGTGGTGGGATGTGGCCGACGGGGCTAGACTCTGCCGCTTATTTTGTCCGCTTTGTGAGTAACATTTTTCTTAGCGTTGGAATGCTGGTGGACTAAAGGTTTTGATAAAAACAGCCATGAGATGACACAGCTTTCTTCACAAAAGGCTTTTCCCTCTAACTACTGCGAATATATTGCCGAATGGTTCCTGCTTCTGCAAGAGTGGGAAACTTGCCTCTTCTCCTCTTGGCCTCAAAATCCAGGCCAATCTATGCATCAGAGGCAATTATCTGGACCTGAAATTTCGGGGCACTGTGTCAGCCTGTTCCATCACAGTGTGTGTATGGCACCTGAGCAAGGACTCAGTGGGCCATACACATTTAAAAGGTAAAAGTGGATTATTATATTATCTTGCATTGCAACAATAAGTATTTCTGGGGTTTTGCCAACAAATTGATCATAATAACCACGTGTGGTGCAACCAAACGCATGAGATTGTATCAGAAACTTGGAGTTAACTCTCAAATGAAACAGACTTCTTAGCAAAAGAGGAGAGGTGGCTGCTTTCCCTCTTCTTTCAGTAAGCAATTATTGAATGCCTATTGTCAGGACGGACTCTTCATTCACAGAAGGGAGCTGGACTATGCCAAACTCTCACCATGTTTTCCCCTTCCATCACAAAACAAAATATCAATAAAACACCAAGCACAGCTTCTTTTGAACTGGACAGGTAATCAGTAGGATAGAAGGAACTGGTGATAGTGATGACAGTGGGAATGACTTCCTTCGTCAAGAAGGCACAGCAGCTTAAGAAGGTCTCAGGGACAGTTCAGAGGGGGTAAGAGAGCAGATCTGGTCTGATCTACTTATGCATTCCAAGAAACGTCTGGAAATCCAGAAGCCTTGAAAACCCTGATAATGTGATCACGCCATTTTTTATAGTAATGGTAGGATTTTTATGAAGAAGAGTTCTCTATAATGATTACAGAGAAACTGAAGAAATGATGGCGAGGTTTGGGTGGAAGGCATCAGAAGATCTGTGTCCCCGGCGATGTCTGCCACCTGTTGCACAATATGACAAGTCATCAAACTTCTCCCAAGTCTCACCCTTCTCATGTAAAATGTGAGTGCTGGATCAGACAGTCTTTAAGAGTCCTTTTGGTCATAACATTTGATGATGACAAAGACAAGATGACAGAATAACCCACCCCCCTTCTTCTCATTTTGGTAAATACCTTGCTTTCTCCTGATCTGCCTAGGTGGTTTGTATCGGGTGTGAGGTTTCTGGCTTCCAGAAGTCACACAGTAAATATGCAAGTCACTTTTCCTTGTATACATGGGAAAATAACAGCAGAATAATTCTCCCTTTCTTTTTACAATTTTTTAAAAATTAAATTTACTGGGATGGCATTGGTTAATAAAATTATATAGGTTCCATATGTACAATTCTTCAATACATCATCTGTATATTGTATTGTGTGTTCACCACCCCAAGTTGTCTCAATCACCACTTATGCCCCCTTCTCTCCCCCTTTCTTTCTATGTCAGTGTGTCTTCTGAAATCTGACTTACATGCCTAAGACAAAAACATGACCATTCTGGCACTAAGATTCTTCCTTATCCTTGTCACAGACCCTCATTCATGCTCATGCAAGCTTATCTGATTGAGTTATTTCTATATTTACACCCTGGCTATTTTTTCTCTTCCAACTTGTTTGCGAAATCTCTGGTAAGCATAATGCTGCAAAAGCAAAACAAACAAATAAAACAAAACAGCTCTGTTTGAATAATTTACTTCATTTAAGGCAGTATACGAAGACATTCTAACATTCATGGAAAAATAAAGCTTTTCAAATATTTCTGTAGCTTACAAAAGACTAAATAAAATGTTACAGCAATAATAGTTTAATATGTTGTTATTGTTTTCAATTTTAAAGAAAATGATACATATTGGATTTATAGTCTGGTATGGATATTTCTCTCAACGTTTCTCAGACCATTGCATCCTTGAAGCCAAGAAGGCTCAGAGCTTGCTGAGCTGGCTCTACATGGACACAGGTGTCACACAGAAAACCCAGTATCCTGAGCGTATATCATATCCTGACTAGGCACTCCAGTTACTCAGGGCTCCCTCTTTTCCATCTCTGTGCTGTTCCTTTGCTGGTTTAATTCCCCGCACCTAGAATGCCCTTCGCTTACCTCCATTTACTACTTACAATCCTCCCCATCTTGCAAGACCCACCCAGGTCAAGCCCTATTTCCAAGAATCAAGTCACGTTGACTCACCTTGGGGCCCAGTGAAAATTTTCATGGCTGGCAAACGATAATTAACCCTTGTGGTAACTGGAGTCGCTGAAAATACTTATCTAGAAAGTGCTTAGAGAACACCAGAGAAAAAGATTGCTAGGAGTTGCAGGATCCTCCTAAAAGGCTAAACATGCTAGCTTCCAGAACAGGCCCAATAGAAGAGATGTGGTACATAAGAGAAAAATTATAGCCTTGTAATGAAAAGTTGTAGTATTGTATGAAAGGGACTGAAGAGCTTGACTTATTTTTTAAATAAGGGAAAAATATTCCTTCTCAAAAGAAGGAGTTAAAACATTGGATACAACAACAAGTATCATAAAATTTGATTGTCTTAATTATGGAGCTAAAATGTCAAGATTTTAATAGGGAGAATATGGGCACAGCTACAAAAGGCAAAGACAGACGTATGTATATAGAATCTGATTTCTATCCCCAGCCCCTCCCAGTGTGAAGGCCAAACCATGCATTATAATAAACTCTGACAGTGCCTGGCTGGGTTTTAAGTGATGGTCCTGGATATATTCTGATAGCAAAAGATAGAATGAAACTCAGAAATGCTGGATGCTGTTATATATGTATATGATTTTATTTATGTGTATATTTTTATAACTATATATACAAACATATATATTTGTATGATGTTTGGCAACCTCGCTCATGGTATTCCTGTGAAGTAGGCATGTGGCAAACATAATTAGCCCATTAAACAGATGGTAGGGCTCTGGCATATCTCACTATATTCTAAAATGGTGAGCTGTGAGCAGGGACTGAAGAGAGAGTGCAGTTTGATATACCGTTAACTGCAAATCTCTATGAATTGCTACTTTCCTAAAGACAATCTGGGTAGGCTGCATTTGGCTGAGAACTGAGGATGGTTTGGGAAGCTTTAAAAATATACAAGGGGATAACTTTTCACATTCATTCAGATATAGTATCTTCATTTTTACTTACTAGAGGCATTTTTTTTTTAAAACAAACAAACAGCTTTTTATCTTAACTCATCTGTGTTCCAGCAAACTCCCAATTTGTGAGTACATTACAAACAACAAACAAACAAACAAACAAAAAACCTATATGCCAAGTAAAAATACTGGGTAAATGTTTTTTTTTTTTTGTTTTTTTTTTTAAATCTTAAAAAAATACACCATTGAAAAGGATAAAGTTGAAAAGAGGTTTGGTGCTGTGAGCATAAACCCAGAGCAGTCATTGCTGCAGGGTGACCAGATATGTGCAGGAGCTACTCGTCAGAGCTGTGTGGCCATGGCTCTGCCACTCCATGCCACACTGGCTTCAGAGAGCCCATGATTAAACATTCTAGCCCACTTCTTTGTCAACTGAAATAAGAGCTGGCAGAAGTGAAAGGGTTACTCAGAGTTAAGACTTGAATTCACAAATGTATTTGAACTGGCTTCAAGAAGACATAAAACATCAATACATCTGGAGAATAAGACTTGCAATTGACTGTTCTTTACCATCTGGTCTCAAGAACATTTTCTGCTTGGAAGTTGCATAAGCAATGAAAAAACACACAAACAACTTCCTGTAGCATGCTTTCGGTCACTTATAATGACGCATTACAAAGTAAACCAGCTAAATATGAGCAATCGTGCCTTACTCCAGATGACAATGTATATTATGTAAATCAGATAAATGACAGAGGACATCTTTATTTTAAGGAATGTGGGTTTAAGAAAAAATCTCTCTCCTTCTAAGGTGTTTGTTTTGAGTAGTTTTGGATAGATTGGTTTTGTAATGTCACTACAAAACTATAAAAAGAATTGTGAAGGCTAATCCCTATTTTGTAAAATTATTGTTTGGAATTTTTTGCTATACTGCCTGGCCAGCATGGCTTAGTGGCTGAGCATCAACCTATGAACAGTTTGATTCCTGGTCAGGCTCATGCCCAGGTTATGGGCTCGATCCCCAATGTGGGGCATGCAGGAGGCAGCAGATCAATGATTCTCTCTCATCATTGATGTTTCTACCTCTCTCTCCCTCTTCCTTCTTCTCTATAATCAATAAAAAAAATATATTTTAAAAAGCAGCTATACTGGGAAATGAAATGTCTCCCCCCCCACACACAGGGTGAGGCAAAAGTAGGTTTACAGTTGTGAATACGTGAAAGTTTATTCTTATGTTATTATTTATTAATTATTGTATTATTTTCCATACAAACAATTGTAAACCTACTATTGTCCACCCTGTATATTTTAATGCCCACCCGATGGTATGTTTTTAATGATTTTAGAGAGAAAGAAAGGGAGAGGGAGAGAAACATTGATGTGAGAAACATCAATCGGTTGCCTCCTGTATGCACCGGGACCAGGGATCAAAACCGCCACCCGGGTATGTGTCCTGACTAGGAATCCAATCCATGACCTTTCAGTGCACTGGATGATGCCCGAACAACTGAGCCACCTGGCCAGGGTCCATATATATATTTAATGACATAAGCTTGCCTCTTAAACAATACAATATATTTTAGATTGCTTTTTAGTATAAAACTTTTACATATCCTGTATTCCTAAACGGGGTGTACTGATACCACATTTTTTTTCTTAAGATACAGTGTCATCCTTGTGATTACTCACTGCTCCCGTTTCTCAGTAATACACTAGTAACACGCTTTTGTTTCTCTTGAGAATTGTCCTCGTGCCTCCCCACTCAGTCTAACGGCATAGGCTGAGCGGCAGCCCACTCTCTGTCATAGTTCACTGGCGTCACTGTCCTAGTTTTCGAGAGCCATCTCCTTCCAACCCTCTCCTCTGGATGTAGTTTCTAGTCTGCTCTGGGTTGGAAAAGCAGACAAATGAGTGCTATAGAGACAATATTGCTTGAAAGCAGAGTTTGGTCAGAGACTTTGAACACTCATTTGGGGTTCGAAGGTCTTCGTTTACTTCTTTGTTCAGGGTTGTAATTCACAAGTCTGAACTGCCAGAAATCAGACATCGAGGTATTATTGTGCAACTCAAGAGTGACATTTATGCTATTTTTATTGCAAGAGTTCTTACTTTCAAAGTGGTTGCCCAGAAATCCATTCCTGATTACTGTGTTTGCAGATCTCTCATCCATTCCATTTCACAGGCAATGCAACTAACATAATAAGGGTGAGAGAAATAGCACATTTCTTAGGATGAGGTGAGACTCTTGGTAATTGACTTTATCATGGGAACAGAAGCAAAAGCATATAGGCAAGGTAGAAAATTTCTCTGCGTTTCCAATTTCCCCCTAGATTTGGAACAGGATGCTAGCATTACTGGACATTAGGAAA
The DNA here is from genome assembly GCF_964212035.1 of Myotis nattereri. NCBI lineage: Eukaryota > Metazoa > Chordata > Mammalia > Chiroptera > Vespertilionidae > Myotis > Myotis nattereri. Next base: position 65,422,935 of record NC_138077.1, on the reverse strand, counting down.
GCCAAAATATTGTGAAGCTATTTATATTAATTTAAGCGTTTAGAAAAGTAACAGCTGATCTTTTCTCCCTTCCCCCCAAAGGAGAAATCAGTGTAATTCACAATCTGTGATAGTTAGGATGCTGATTGTGTTGACATTTACCTATTCCCTAACTCTGAAAATAGGATTGCTAATCAGACTAGTAGTGTTAAGAGTGTTGGGAGGGGGAAAATGGAGAACCATGTTTAACCTATGGGAGGGGAGAGGAACCTTTTAGTATAACTTTAAAATAAACACATCTAATAAGCTACTGACAATTCTTATTTATTTGAAGCCAGTACCCAAGAAACTTGTTAACACTTTGAAATCTCAGTTCAGATTACATAAAATATTCCATGATTCATACTTTCAGCTAAGTCAGCTCAGGTCAGTTGTCTCTTTCCCAGTTTCTCTCAACTGGTTAAGTTTTACAAAATAAATATCTTTAGCTTCCTAGAGTTATATTTTCACTTGTTTGATTCATTTGTTAATTTTGCAATGTGTTTATATGATTAAAATACCATGTGAGAGTTAGGTCTACTTGTTATAGATTATTTTGGGATAAAGGAACTGTCAATTCTACAGCAGCCACAGTTAGGCAGACGAAAGCAGAAGTTCAGGCATAAACTGGCTTTACACCAGTTTTCCACAACAGCGTCTGAGGACATGGTTAATGAGTTCTGAAATTCATTCACAACACTGCTAATCTTTTAGGAGTCGCATAACCTTGCCTGACCTTTCCATAATCACGAGAGAAAAACCTTGACGAATTTAGAACCGGTCATCACGTCCTCCCTTCCTTTGCGCTAGTCATTTACTTGCTTTTTTTCTTTTCGGGGACTGGAACAATGTTGAAATTGTACGTGTTTAAATTCCATAGAAGACGAACGATTGAATAATTTTCTCACATCTCTGTTTGCGCTTTAGCAGTCTGGTTGCATTGATTTGTGTCTCGTAAGTAGACGTTTCCTTTGTTGGTTACAAATCAATGCTATAGAAGAAACCTGGCAGCACATTCCCACTTTGCCCCTCACCCCCCCGCAGTTTGCAAAACAAAGCACAGTTTTCGTTTAAAAAATTAATTTCATTGGTTGGTAATATTCTAAAAGAGAAAGCCCAGCATTACGAAAACAAGACCACGGGAAAAGGAGCCCCTCCCACGCTGGTCTCGGCTGCTGCCTGCGCACTGCCTGGAGCAGAGACGCGCCTCCGGGAGTGCCGCGCTCCGTGGCCACCGCTCCTGGTGGGTTCTGTTAACCCAATTAAGGCCTCGCCTGTACACAGCACACGGCTGCCCAGAGCAACACACTGTGATGTCACAGTCAGATATGATTTCATGGCAGAAAAAAACAAAAGGGCAGAAAAGGCTGAATGTATTCTGCTTTTATTCAAATCTCCTAAGAGGGGGCAAAATGGAAGATTTTTTTTTCCCTACGAGGAAAAGGGACAAGCTTTCTCATGTGAATGTGAACGCTCAGTTCTGCAGAAACCCTGCAGATAAGTGTGAATAAAGAAACACTAGAAAGTACCATCCTCAATGCGAATGCATTGCCTACACTGAGCTACAGGTGGAAAGCAAGCAGGCACGATCTGATTTACCTAGATTGAAAGAGCATTTTCCCATCCTGTTTTCCCTTTTAAAAATAGCCCATTGATTTTGGCCTAGCTGTTGCTGACTGCACCACGTCCATTTTCAGACACCACTGATTAAATGGTATGTTCGTGGCTGCAGGTCCTACAGCAGGAACCAGCAGGCACTGGGAAGGAACAGGATTGGGAGACCAAAAGCCAGAGCTCCAGAAAGCTGGCAGGCTGCCACTGTGCTGGGCACTCCACGGAGGGCGGCCTCGGCCCTGCACTGGTGGACTGTCCCTAGCACATTGCTGAAATGTAATCCTGGGAGGCTGAAGCCTGGAATCCATTTAGCTTTTTAATTCTGACCTTAGGAATTTAAAAAAAGTGAAGTTCTTTGATTTTAAAAAAAATAAAGCAAATGGAGAAATATTGTGTTCTAAATTGCAATGGCATCTGAAATGAAGATGGGAAACCAAGCCATTTGACTGCACTGTGAGAAAGTCCAAAGGGATCTAGTTGTTTAGAGACCTTGATTGCTGAAATTGCACGAAAACAACAACAACAAAACCACCACAGACAGAATACAGGACTTTTATATAGGGTGACATATATTGGGATTCATGGGGCAGCCCTTAGAAAAGCGAGGTCTCTACTAGTTCTGGAAAATAACTGTTTAATCATTATGAAAAAGTACAACCTTAACCAAAGTCTGTGTGGCTGAAAAATAAACTTGGGAGGAACCCTCTCAGGCCCCTTACACTCAACATCCATGGTGTTTCTTCAGAAAAAGGCACAGCCCCTCTGACAGGTGAGGTGAGGCTGCAGTTCAGCATGGGTCTGAGAACTGGAACTGGGTCTGGGAATTAGTGAAATCCAATTTTAAAAAGTAAGCCTGCTTTTTTTTTTTTCTTTCGCCTACTGCTTCCTCTCTCCCCCTCTCCCCTTTTCCCTCTCCCATTATTGTTTACTTAATTAGAATCCTGGCCTTAATGGGGACGGAACTGTGTCCAGAGGTACTATTAAGATAAGAAATTTCAGGAAGAAAGATTTAATGAGGGGTTTAGGAGTTTTTGGAGGAGGAATATAAAATTATTTAGAGAGAAAAAGGAAGAAGTTAAATATCAGAATGAGCTCTAAGGCTGTAGACTAGCTTCTGAGAGACACAGATGGTCTGCATTCTCCAGAACAGAAACAAACAGGAAGTAGCAGGGCCAGGGCCCCCTCTCCCCTCCATGGCATGCAAATTGGAAAAAACTGAAATGTGTTTAGATCAAAAAGTTTTCCTGCAAACACTGGAAAGTGACCAAAGTAAAAGAAATAAGAGAGAGCTGGTCTAGCAGATAAAATGCCAAAGGGACATCACATTTGGGGATGGAAGAGAAATTGGGGGTTAAACATGCACACTGGAGAAAAGTCAGGCTCCACAGCTAACCACCTGTAAATACAGCAGACAGGTGGCGAATGTGAGGTCTGGAGGAGAGGAAGGGTTTAATGTTGGGCAGTCCATTTTCTGCAGGAGGGGTTGGGGTGCTGGGGCAATGACTCCTCTTAGGGTGCAGAAGGAGTCAGTGGCTCAGAGGTGGCAGGGGAGGGAATAAATTAGAGAGTCATCTGGGGGCACATAAAGTCAGTTACGGTTTCAGTTTGGATGCCAACAGGCTCTCAGCTTTGACTCATAAAAATGTCGAGGCAATCGATGCCTACTTACAGGGTTAAAAACACACTAAAAGCTCCTCCATCCCCAAATCTGAATGCTAAAGTACTGCCCAGAGCAGCAAGCATGTACACGCAAAACATCAAAGATCCACAAAATGGGGGTGCAGGGCCAGAAAAGAGGTGCATGAAATGCACTGGTCGCCTCCTTTCCCAGTCCCCTCAAAAGCCCAGAGACCTGGCAGGGTAATCACCAGGAAAACCTGTCTTACAAGCCATCCCACAGAGATAAACCACCCTAGGTCCCCTGTGACTCCAGGCAGCTCTGAGGACAGTTTTCATGTTCCAAAACTAATTGGACAGTAAGGAGTGTCTGTAAGAATAAAAAGGGGTGGGAGTGGAGGATGGAAATAAAAGGGGAAAAAAAGTGTCCTTGTTGAAAGTTTTAAATTACAGGCTCAGTAAAAAACTGGCATTCCACCACATCCGGTCTAGTTACCAAATGGAAAAATAGGGTCATTAACATGTTTATTTGAATTACATTAGTCCTTCTCTTTCATATTTAATTTATTCTGTTAGGAAAAAAACACAGCACTCTGCGTGCTGGTGAAAAGCAGGAGTGTAATGGATCTGGGAGCTGAAATGCAAGGATCTTTCCCCAGTATCCATCCTGCTAGGGCTTTTCAGCATTTCCTGGGATTATTCAGGGATCCTGCCCCCAGAAGGAAGGGAAAGAAACAGAAAAATGTAAGGTACAGATGCTACAGAGTTATGAAAATAATATTGAAACACATTTAAATTGAGGAGTGGCAGTGGGACTGTAATATGGAAAGGAAGTTCAGGAAAAGAAGAAAAGGTTGGGATAAACAGCCCCTTCTCTGGATCACATGTTCACATAAGGTTGGTGCTAGATATACTGCCCATTCCCCACTCTCCATATGACATGGGTGTTATGGAACACAGGGAAATCTCAGCCTTATTGGTATTCTGGGCATTAAAATGCCATGTCTTCAGGATGATCTCACGAGCTTTGCAGTTGTCCAAAATAATTAAGATCACCTTCAGTCTAGGCAAGTATAATACAAAACATGTAGGGAAAATTAAAGCATATTTTTAGGATGGTGTCTGGGGAAGACCTAGTTATCATGGTGGTGGTAGCATGGAAAGGCCATACGCTTTAGTATCATGAGAACAGTTCTTGCTGTTCCATGTGCTAGCTACACTTTTACACATACTTGGATTTAACCAGCTTTTCCCATTCATAAAATGGCAGTATGAACAGTTACCGTGAGTTGTTAGGACGAAGTGAGATAATCTATACAGAAGTATTTATTCTCTACAGCACTGTACAAACAGAAGACCATCCCTAGTTCCTGAAGTCTGTGGCGCCAAGTACAGGCCAAACACGGTGACAAATATCCTTAGAAACTGGATTGGAAGCAAAGCAGGAAGTGCTCTGACAAAGCTGAGGAGGACACAGCTCTCCCATCTCAGTGCTGACTGGTGGTATCACCTGCTACCTGCAGGGATTTCTCACCAGGATGCTGACCTTGGGTTCATGATTGCCTCCAGAGTAGGCTGCCACCCACTCATAATGAGTCACATAAAGTTCAAATCTGACTTCATGCTAGCAATGCTAATGGGAGAGGTAAGCAGTTTTAGGGTCTTCAGTGTCTAATTTCTGCTGGCATTGTCAAAATGGTAGCCCCCGCCTCTCCCTGCAACAAGGGCCGGCCAGCCCAACCAAGGCTTGGTCCTGGGCCCACTCGTGCTCCCCGTCCAAGTCCCAATTCCAGGGAGCAAACTGGCTAGGGAAGCATTGCCTTGTCCCTCTTCCTAAAGATGTCCAGAGTGAGTAAACATTCCAGTCTCTACCTATTCCTTAAGGCTCACCTCCGTACAGACAGAATCATATTTTCTGTTATGTTTCTTCCTCTTTGGTCCTGTTGGTTGAACATTTTGCCAGCTGCCCCCACGCTGAACCTTGGCTCAAATACAATCGCATTCACAATAAGATCATTCTGGTTTGAGCCCAGAGCATATTTAGGATGTAATTTTGACAGAGGAAGGGGGGAGTTAAATCACAACCACTTGAGCACAACATAATGGCAGCCCGTGTGTGGGACACTGTTTCGGGATGAAGTACTTCAATAAATAAATAAACAAATAAGGACAGGGTAAAGCTCAAACTCAGTTAAAATAGTCATGATAGAAGATAAAGATTTGCATTTAGAATGATCAGATACAGGAAGGGATACAGTAAATGTCTATCAAGAAATGAAAACCCCGGGTAAAGTGAATATGGATTTGTTTATCAAATTCTAGTATATGCAGATATTATAAGTCATTTTACTACTCCTTAAAGGAACAATTTAAGACAAAGTAAAAAACTACTTTACACAGTAGGCAGTAAACTTATAAAATCCATTAAAGGTCAGTGACAGAAATAGCATCACAAAGGCTCAGCTAAGTTCATGGGTAATAAGTCTATCGTGTTTATTCAGGGAAACTAGGATGTCTGGAGGAAAGCGACTCTAATTCCTGAAATTAGCAACAAGGACAACTGTGTCTTACATAACAATTTCCTGGTCCTGTGATCAGAAGGTGAAGGCAGAGCTGAAAGGTCCATGGCCTGACCAAGTGGTGCTCTTCTTATAACCACATGCTCATAAAAACCAGGGGCCAACTGCAGTGCTGGCATTAGACACACTGGGGCCAGAGGTGCCATCAACTCTTGAACCACAGTCACACATATCACACTGCCTAAGTCATGTCATACCACTCTTTCTCGGCAGCAACTAACTGTTATCTCCATGGTACAGATCAGAGAACTAAGGATCAGAGAAGTTCAGAGAGTGAAAGTGAGTTAACAAAGGTCACACAGTTGGTAAGTGGCAGACCTGGGATTTGAACTCAGGATTATCTGCTTCCAAAGCTATAGGCAACAGGGCCATACTGCTGCTGTTTTCTGCCGAGCAACCTGATCCATTCACAGTTTAAGAAGACCAGGGAAACCTGTTAGAGCTATAGGAAGCCTTGTTCTTCATTTCCCTCAGTCTCTAAATTGTGTGTGCAGGAGCTTCTTGCTATGAAACCATGTGGACGTCTAACCCTGTACATTAAGATGCCTCCAGCTTTTATTAAGAGGGAACAAAAATAAACAGATTATGAGACGGTGAAGACGGATGGCTAGCCATGCATGCAGTTAGGGATTACTACAGAGTACCTCAGACCAAAATGCAATTTTCTCTATCCGGCTCATCTAAGAGTCATCCTTAGTTTCCCCAATCTAAATGCACATATTTCAATGAAACTAACATCTCAGAAGTGCGGGATTATCAGACTTCAGCAACCTCCTCGTTTTATTAGTGATAATGTTGAATGGCTTATAAAATGGAAGATGAGAAATATCTGGGTGGTGAGAAAAAGCACGGTAAGGAGAAGAGAAATTAGAGAAAAATTCAGTTTACTTTCCCGGACTCTGGGTGATTGATTTCCTCCTTATTTTGAAGAGTTTAAATTTAGTTACAGGATGCAAGTTTTAATACTAGTTGACTTGTTGTGATGCAAGAGTGTTGCTAACATAAAGGCTGTGATAATATATTTTAGGAGCCCTAAGCCTCTCATAATAAAAATAAAAAACCTTTCGGAATTATTTGTGCCCTTGTACGGTGGTGAATACTTGTACCTTAATTTCCGCACTTGTGACATGGGGCCAGTCATTTTTTTGTATATTCAGAATTATATGTTTACAAGTAAATACAATACTGTTGAAGTATATTATTGAAAGTTCAGGTACAAGTAGAGTCGTCTACAATCTTTTTTTCTAGGGTTCTCTTCTCTTTCCTTCTTTATATTTCTGCTTCCTACCCCCCCCCCCCGCCCCTCTTTTTTTCCAGGATTTTAGCCACAGATATAATTGGGTTTTTGTAACACTGATGGGCAACTCATTGCTTTCACAAATATTCCCTTGGAGATGGACTAGCCAAATAATGACTACCCATTGGCCAATAAAAATCATTTGGAAAGTACTGAAATAATTCTCTGAGCAGCAATTATTTTACTCTTTAAGAACACTTCCTACCTAAAGACTTATTTTCCCTCAATGCTAATTTGACAATCTCACTGAAAATGAGGCCTGAACCTGGCAAAGCTATGTCATGACGTCACTGCTGAACTGAACTAAAGGGACTGATAAGCTCAAAGAAGAGGAAAGTGTCAGGGGTTATTGTCTAAACCCACAGAAAAACTTCTCAATGACGTTATATGTATTAATAGATTCACAACATCATGTGTTGACTGGGCTTTCCTTTTCTTCCATGCAGAAATCTTAACTATAATACTTAACTTTTATAGCTTCTTCCTATTGAAGAAACTTCAATGAAGACTGGCCAACTCAGCCCCTTGGATTTCATCCTGATAAAGCTAAGGGGCTGAGGATGATCTCTACTCGGCTGGTGCCCTTTGACGTGGGGAGGAGGGGCATATAGTGGACAGAACATCAGAGTGGTGACCATAGCTCTGCACTCTGGTTCTGGTTCTTGATACCAATTAGATGTGTGGGGTTGGACAAAATGACCTAACTGTCTATGCATAAATGCCTTCATCTGTAAAGTGAAGGACTCCTTTCAAATCTAAAGTTTCAGTTTTGTGAGTCTTGTCTGGCTGGTTTTCTTGGTTAGAGCGTGGGTTCACTGAGGTTAATATCATAAACTCAGTTCTCATACAAATATGATGGCTCTGTATAGTGGCTCACACATACTACTGGCTCAGTAAATATTTGCTCAATGAATAAATGTTTTTGGTATAGAGAAAAACTATTTCATAGTCAAAGATTCTAATTTCAGTTAAAGTAAAGAGCTGCCAAGAGAGACTATAGGTTTAGCACCAATGGTTCTGAGCCCCTGGGCAAAATAATTCAAAACTAATGTTGAGCCAATGGTATTGCTATAGCTAGTTGTGGTATAAGAACAAGGTTACCATTTGTTACCCCTCAAATCAGCTGAGATTATTCTTACAAAAAGATGTGAATCCCAAGAGAATTCCATGAATTTAAGATTACATAAATAGCTCATCAAATCCTCACAGCATTCAATTGAGGTATGAAAATGACAGATATTTTCCTCTCCATTTTCACTTGGGAAGGAGAAGCCTGCTTCCATTGCAGACCGCCCCAGTTCCTACAGTGGTAGGAAACAAGTCAACCAGTATTGAAACTTGAGCCAATACATCTTTGGAAAATATCTGAGCCTTGACTTTGACCATGTGTAGGACACCCAATGACTTAGGAGATATTCACAGGCCAGGATTTTGCCTCAGCTAATGAGATTCATGGCATAACAGAGCACCTAAAAATAAAAATTAAGTAAGACAAGAATATCAACCACTGATCCATGGTCAGATATACCATACATATTTTGAATTCTTCAGCAATACTTTGAAATCAAAAAAGAGGGACTCAAACCTGGAAGATGGAGGATCAAAGATTAGAACAAGTAACCTCGGGTCATAAATGTTCTCCGACATCTTCAATTTGCTTCTCACATCTAGAGTTTTGTTTTGTTTTTGGTTCCACGAGTGTATTGTGTTTCCCTCTCCTCTCCGTTTACAGTCTGGCCAAGTATGGACGCGGAGGGTGAACCCTGATCGCAGAGTGCCCACAGAGCTGCTCTGTGGCCTAAAGAACGGGCCTACTGAGCCTCGGGTCCCCTGGCCAGCAGTAGCCAGTAAACACTGGCTTTATTTTAGCAGCTCCGTTGTAGTTCCCCGGCAGCTGTCTTTACTGTACACAAGCAGTCCCTCTTTTCAGGGGATTATAACTCAACCATCAAAATACCAAAATATGCTCCGGTTTGAAACTTGGTGTACAGAGTCCCAAGCTCCAGAATGACTGTGGTTTACTTCCAAGTTTAAGAAAATATTGAGTCTTGTAGGTTATTTATTTACTGTTTTCAAATATGTTTGCAGAGTCTTTTAAACTTTCAATAGGAAAATGTACTAAAAAAGACACACCATTTTAGTACCTTTAGTAATTCTTTCTGAATTTCAGCACACCACTGAAAGTACCAAATGCTGGAGAAAAAGTTTATTTGTTTTATTTTCTTACCAAATGCAGATGTTTTGACCACTTGGGTCCTCATCAGTGTTCAGACATTGGTTGTTGTAACATAATAAAATAAAGGCGTTAACTTCTTTGTTTTGTTTCTTTCAGTGATGTGCGGAATGAATTAATGAGTTCTTGTGTTTGGCTCATGTATAACTCAAAATCTCGTTTCAACTTAAATAAATTAAGTAATTAGTTCACAATATAACCTAATCACCTTCGGTACTTTGGAACAAACAAAAACACAAAAATGGCTGTTACACATTTGCCCTTAATTACTTCCATATAAAATACCCATGTGGATTTTATTACAGGTGACATAAATTTCAACTCCAAGCTTTGTTTGAGATAGAACACCTGGGCTAGGGTATTGTGTAGATTCTGTATTCTTCCCTAATATTTTCCTCAAGAAAGAGTCTGTGAAACCATATTTTCGCTCTCATAATTGTCAAAGAAAAGCACTTCATTTCAAAAATTTGGGAGAATACGTTACTTCCTATAGAGGTTCAAAGGATGTTAATGAAAAAATAGTATTGTTTTTAGAGTTTCTGCAATGTTCACTTTTTGCTCTTGGAGTCCGAACTGTGTTCTTGTTTGCACACACATCCATCTGGCGCTTGCTCTTGGGGATTAGGACAGCCTTATAGAAATCCTTCCAGATGAATATAGCCAACAGAGCAAAAAATCTTGCAATGTCTCTAATGTAAAGGGGGGGCATTTAAACAACTGTGTAATAATGAGTTTTAGTCTTAAAGGAACTTTCTTGGCTTGACTTTCTTCCACCCTCCCCCTCAGATACTTAATAATCAAAGTATATGCCAAGAACTTAATGATGCAAACCAGACTATTGCACATGAACTTGGACTTCTTTCCCACTGTGTAGTGTGACCAGACTGGACCCAGAAAGTCAATAATAGAAAATGGCCAATAGAACACAATGTACAGCAAGGTGCCACTTCCGTGGAGAGACTCACAGACCCATTTCCTATCCTTCGTAAATGGGTATAAAGAACCCCAGAATAGGTTCTGATGCTTCCTGGTGAAGCAGACAACCAGCTGCAAAAGGAAGGAGCAAACCTTCATTAGTAAGAATCCAGGTCATTTACTTGGCATGAGCCCACTGCTGTGTCAGCTGCACACCTCACTGTTCTCCACGTGATATCTGATGTTGCCATGCGTTTGTAATACTCTGCTACAGAAACCTAAGCACAAATACAAATTTCCCAGCACTGTGACAGCTTTATGGATCTCACTTTAAAACGCAGACCAACTTGTCTTTGGATGTTTGACCTGGGAGAGCTTCCCCTTCAGCTTTCTGACTCAGGCAAACCCATCTAGTGCAGTGCTGCAACCCTTGAGTGGCCATTCATTCACTTAGTGGTGTCTTACACATAGTAGGAGCTCAGTAAACATTTGCTTTCCAGAATGGAGTTAACCTTATTGTAAGGGAAAAGGGAGTAAATAATAGAGTTCTAAATGAACTTGGAGGAGGAATAGTATATCTGAGTACATGTAAAAAAATTCAAGCAGTAAAAACAGTTGGGTTTTGATACAGCTTCCCAAGGGAAGTAGTAGAAGTTTCATTACTCAGGGCATTTAAAACTAGAATAGACAAAACACTAGTGGGGTATGTTGAAATAAAATATGCGTAGTCCGTCTGTGAATTAGTGTTTACTTTCAATATAATTATAAGTGAAGCAACACTGTAATGGGAATTTTTCGTACACAGGAAAGCTATGGCTACTATGTTTCCACATCGACCATATGTTGCACATATTGGCTGGTGTGGATGTGTATCCTTACTGCCCTCTAGTGGGTGAAATGTAGGACCTACCTGATCAGACAGATCTAACAAGTTAATACGGCTCGGAGGGTATATCAATCCTTAATCATTTAGGGTAGAAAGAAAATAGCTGTGTTGATGCATTTTCCATCAAATTATAAAATTGAAGGGCATTAAAAACAACAGAGTCAAACTCTGTAATTAAGACTGCCATTTAATGTTTGTTCGCACACGGTATTCATTTCTGTGTATCCCTGCCAAAGATCCATTGTGTAATGTTGTCCTCACATGACATTAAAAACACCAGTTCCCTGGAAAATGTAAAAAAGAAACCGTGCTGCCTTAAAATACATGGAGTTTGCTTTTAGAAACAGAAAATTAATACAGACACAGTCAGATAATTTGGAACACAAATAATGGCTAGAAGAAACGTGAAAATCAGGACTGCTCCTTAAATGTGAGCAAGCAAATTAGCAATCTAGGGTGTGCTGGCTGATCCTCAAAGGAGGGCAGGCCGAATGGGCTTCAAAACAGGGAAGCTGATTTGAAAGGGACTGACTAAACACACTCTTAGATAGTAGTGGGGCAGGAAGATAATTTTAAACCCACATTTGGTTCCGTGGGTACATATTTCAGTCTATCATATTTGGGCAGCCTTTTAGGTAGAGAATTCACATGCTCTGCTCCACTAAGAAAGATATGGACTTGTATAGTTGTGGCAAAATATTATTTTAGCCTCAAATTTATCATGAAAAATAATTCTCCTAAAATACAGAGAGGACACAACTACTCAACCTGAATTTCAAAAGCAACTGATATATCAGGCAGAGTAAAGGCAACCTGAATGAAGAGAAACATATCCTATGCTTGCTGAGTGCCGCAGGCCAAGGGCACTGGTACAAATGAACAGATTCCTTAAATTATCAGGAGCTGGTGATGTGGGGCTAGATGCACATTTGAGGGGAGAGATTTGGATGGGCACAGAGCCATATTGCTCCCTTTGTGTGAGTGACACAGTATATCATTTGGTAAAGGAGTGATGGTTTTTTTTAAAAAAATATATATTTTATTGACTTTTTACAGAGAGGAAGGGAGAGGAATAGAGAGTCAGAAATATCGATGAAAGAGAAACATCCATCAGCTGCCTCCTGCACACCCCCCACTGGGGATGTGCCCGCAACCAAGGCACATGCCCTTGACCGGAATCGAACCCGGGACCCTTCAGTCTACAGGCTGACGCTCTATCCACTGAGCCAAACCAGTTAGGGCAGGAGTGATGTTTTAATAGTCAGAGGTAGATTCCAGAGGACTTCTTGTCAACTTAAAATAAAAAAAAAAGCAACAGACCTATCTAGACAAAGGTGAAAAACAACACACAATCTTTCATCACCTAAGAGCCTAGAAGAAAATTTGACCCTATAAGCATCCTGGAAGCTTGGTTTTCATCTCAACCAGATTTACTGTACAGCAATTAGCATCTCTATTGACAGATGACTGGAAGCCCCAGGAGAGCTGGGGGTAAGCAGTATAGGCCACAGGGAAGAAATAGAGCCAATTTCCTACTTAGCACCACGGACAGAGCTGCCAGCAGAAAGAAACATTCTGGAGGTTATCCTTGGAGTTACGAGAAACCCAAAGAAATCAGTCTGCGTTTTAAAGATGCTTCTTATCTCCAGCATGACTGGTTATGGAATGTGTTGGAATTGTGTCGGCTGTTTCCCACAGCCATTGGAGCTGAACAGGACTAGCTGGGAATAAGAAGGCATCTTGCCCACCTGTGCACATGGAGGAAGGCGAGGTTGATAAGGGAGAATGATGTCTCGTTGGCCTTCCTCTGTCACTTTCTGGTTTTGGAAAAACCATAGTACTCAGAGGAATAATACCCCGGATAAGATTAGTCCACACATATCTGTATTAGGGCAGCAGTTCTCAACCTGTGGGTCGCGACCCCTTTTGGGGGTTGAACGACCCTTTCACAGGGGTCGCCTAAGACCATTGGAAAATGCATATATAATTACACATTGTTTTTGTGATTAATCACTATGCTTTAATTATGTTCAATTTGTAACAATGAAATTGGGGGTCACCACAACATGAGGAACTGTATTAAAGGGTCGTGGCATTAGGAAGGTTGAGAACCACTGTATTAGGATCTCTGGGGCGTGGAGACTGATATGGGGCAGAACTAAGGGAGGAGAAGAGATAACTTTAAAGGAAGTTAAGAACCTCTGTTCCATCCCCCATCATAGCGGATCACAAATGAGAGCTTCCTTCTCCTCTGGGTCTGGTCTTTATGGGGAAAGGCAGTGTTCGAGGCTGTACCTACATAAGAGAATCTGGAAAATGAGTGCTATCCTCACATCTGAGTGTGAGTAGGTCTCCTTTCCTGCCTTGCTGAAGCTTGATGCAGAGACCTGGTTTTAGGAAAGAAAGCATCCTGGCACAAATTATTTGACACTAAATCTTACTGTCACGTGCTGAAAATCTGGAGTCCAAGTTTTTCCACTTTGAATGTTAACAAGAAACGTATCATTTCCAAAAGCATCTGGTTGTAGGGCCCTTTGGGGTGGCAGTTGTAATCATTTTTTAGGGTGTTCTTTATATTTTTTGTTTCTTAGACATTTATGCCCACAAGGGAGTTTAGGGAGGCTCGGAGGGGAGTTGGAATCTAAAACTTCTGTCGGCTCACTACACATGTTCAGCAAATGATGAAGCCCTCGCTTTACAGCCCAGCAAGACAAGATAGGCTCTGTTAGCCCTGCAGCCTTTCAGAGGCATTAAGGGTAAGAGAGAAGGTAAGTAATTCACTGCGCGTCCCCATTTCTATAATGGGGAAGGACGGCTTGATACATTTACAATACTCCTCTGGGGATATTTCATCAGTTATACCTAAACTCTAATGGACAATAATTGATTTGAACTTTCCACTTAGCAAAGAGCTGTAAACAGCTTCACTGCAGACGGCAGCAACGAGCCGGCGTTTAGTAAAGTGGAGAGAGATTCAGGAAACTTTTGTACTGGGTCAGGCCGTAGCCTAACAGCTTTTGTATCCAGGGAAGAAACAGTTTGTCCTCCTGATTTTAATAGCTGGGCTAATCGAGTTTCAAGCCTGCAGTAGGTATAGGTTATCTTTGGAAGGCATTCCGTTTTAACCCCTCGCGATTATGGTGAATTTATCATCCAGCCATAAAAATGCACTCTGGGTTTAGACATACATCAGGACACACTCTAAACCTAACTTTCAGAATGCTAATTTCCTGAAGAAGGGAAGAAAAAGACATTAGAGTCGTTTCAGACCATAGCTGTTATTTTTAAAACAAAATTCTCTGTGGTTGGAAACCTCTCAGGGAAAAGATTCCCTCTCTTTCAATGTCCCTCATTGAGTTGACATCTCTTGGTCTCCCCCGACACGCCCCCGCCCCCAACCACCTCACTTAGTTTGTGGCCACATCCTCGTGCAGTCTCTCACAGAATGACCCAAAGACCAATGCACGGCAAGGCATGGGCTGGGCATGAGGGAATCTCTAGTCCACAGCTCCTTCTGTAGTCCTCTCTAGTCCTGTTGAACACAGAAGGAGAAGAAATTTGGAGGCTTCTTATGCTATTGAAATCAGTTATTCTCTTTCCCCTAGGCATGACAGCAGGGTCAAAAATAAAGGAAAAATGGAAGCTGGATTACATGTTGCTTAGACCACTGCTCACACTGTGGCTTCCCTACCTTGTCCCGGGGGTTTCTCACAATGGGATTCAGGGTGACCCGAGGTCCCTTGGGCTTGTTGCTGCCTCTTCCCTGGTGCCAGAGATCTGCAAACTCGGCGACAGTGAATCAGGACCTTATGTAAGCACCAGGGCGAGCTCTGCAAAAGCCATTTGCGTCTGACGTGTGAGGAACACACAGCAAGAAGGTACATTTTGTGACTCTATCGCTACCTGTCATTACTCACCTTGTGCAAGTTTGACACAGAATATGAATTTTCTGGTAATTTAGCTGATGAGATTGTAAGAGCAAAGACATTTCACTGTCAGAAAATAGATTTACCCTTCACCTGCAATTGTGGCTCCCTTTCTAGAAATCTACAGGAAAAACAGGGCACCATCAGACATTTTGTAAGATACTGCCCAGATTCTGAAATAGATTAAAATCAAACTAACCATCACTTGCTCCACTTGGCCTTGAAAACAACACTGCAGATCCCAGACAATGAGCCTGGTTCTGGTTGGGATTCTACCACTGCTCAGACAGGTAACACTGAGTGAGGTCCTTAACCTCAGGGAACCTCAGCTCTCCCACTGATTACCTATACATTCCTATTCATTCATATGCATATTCATTCATATTCATTTACTGAGGAGATGAATGGAATCATATGATAGATAAGCTGCTGTACAAAAGATGTTATATGTATTTAAAGTGAGTTGCCTTTAGATTGGCATGACAGTGACTGACAATAGTTGGAGTTCACTGCCTTCCATCCCCTCTTGGGTAGAACGCAGCATGAAATGGCATTTCCTACTAATTGGCTGTAAGGGTGAGCCCTACCATGTTCTTCTCTAGGTAAACCCTTTTCTTCCATGGCCAAAGGGCAGCACTTTAAAATCTGATCTCCGAATCAGGTTCAGCATCCTCAAATTTGGTTGTACCAATGTTTAAAGTTCACCGAGCTTTTAGTTGCATCACCTGACCCTCTTCCAGCATCAAGCATCCAGGGCACACTCTTCAGCCACAACAATTCAGATAATGGTATCCAGTGACTTCAAATTACTCTCTCAATGATCAACCCTTTAAGCATTATTAGTCTGTGAGGTGCTTATAATCCAGACTATCACGTGTCAGGTTCAGCTCTCATGAATGTGACTAAGCATAAAATGTGCTTTAAACATAAAATGATGACAAAAGTTAACAAAGAAGTGGAAAACTTTAAATTCACCCCATGTGTTATATCAACCGTGGGATTCAAAGTTCCATAATTAATGGAAATGGGAAAAGCTTAGAGAGGGTTCAGGGCGAAGGTCAAAGAGCTTTCCTCCTTCCTGGCCCAAAATATTTTAAGAGGTGATTTGATAATGGTTATCAGTTAAGATGATGTGTTAATAGATGTTCTTTATGTATAATTCACGTTAAAAACTTAAAAAGGGGGGCTTAAGAAGATCAGGGATTTAGTTTAGTTATACAATTCTGACATATTTTAGGAGATGTTAAATCCTCACTTGAAATACTGTGATAGCCTATTATCAGTTCTATAACATTACATTTGGTCTCCTTTTGTCTGTGACAATTTAGATAAAGTGTTGCTAGACGGCAGAGCAGAGAACCAAATGTGTTCTAGACCTTGGCTTTTCATGAAAGTTAACAATGTGCTTGCACAGTTTGTCTGAAAATACGTCCACATTAAGCATCTGTGTGATAGAAGGACTTATACACCTTCCGTGCCAGGGTGACCGCTGTCATAGGGAACTAATTTTGTATGAACCGCTTGATCCCAATGTTGATCAGTCCTTATAAATGCTTGGCAGAGGTCAAGGAAGCAAATCTAACACCTATAAAATAAATAAGAGATTTCCTTGTTTGCTTTTAAAAATGACATTTGCTAGTTTTTTCTTTATAGTCTTCAGCTGTATGCAGCCATATTATAATTGTCACATAAAAACTTTAATTCAGGGACACATCTTTTAAAACAATGTATTATTCAGCAACCTTAGGGAAGCATGCAATTTAGGAGTGGAAAAGATGCACACAGAGACAAGTCATCACAGATACAAAGCACGGTGAATCCCTATGCCATGCACTTCACACCCCAACTCATCTCACGGGGGAACGAGAGAAGGGGCAGAACCATTTCTATTATGATAATTCACAAAGGGAGGCCATATAGCTATGCATGCAAAGTCTCTCCCCACCTCTCCATTTACATGCCAGGATTTCAACTCTGCGACACTGAGTCCCTTCATTTAGCCAATTAGTCTTTCCAGCTTCATGTAACACACGCCAAGAAGGAGAAATAGAAGTGCTGACGTTCACTGCTTTGAAAGTTGCTATTCTAATGCCAAAGCTGCCTCTTGAGCAATTTCCAGAATGTATTAGTATGGGCACAAAGCTCTATTCCTACAGACATGGATCACATTATGCAGGGGAGCCCCCTTCAACATGTCACAGACACACAGAATGTCCTCCAACCTGCGCGAGGCCTTCATGGTGGTGCTTAGCATGGGCTCAAGTTTATGGGCCTTACTCAGGCAAAACCCAGGAAGTCTTCCTGAAGAAAAGGGGCCAATTTAAAAATATTTAGCAAGCAAAGCACGGCATGTTTTCGGGACGACAACACTGGCCAAGTCTTCGCGTGGCTGGCCTGAAGAAAGCCAGTCAAGGTCCAAGGCAAACCAGTCTTTCAGTTCAGCCTCGAAAAAAAGGATTCTTCAGTTTCAGTCTTTTTTTTTTTTTTTTTTTTTTTAAACCAACTAAATCTAGGTTCAGTTTAATTATTTTAATTTGACATGCAACCCCTAGAATTTTCTGTCAATATTAAGGACCATGTTGAAAGGAGTTGATATTTAAACCAAATATAAATATGCTTCTACATTTGCAAAATTGTGTAGCTGTATGTCTCTTAGTGCCCTCGTACACACGTGATTCTGATACTATGATACTTAGCAGGCAATAAGAAGTTGCTCTGAAATACTCAAAACTAGTCATTCCCTTCTTCTGTTGACCATCCCGGCCACAGCCAAAACAGTGATAGAGATTTTAATACCACCCTCTCCTTTTCTCTCATTAATGGATTTGCATAGGTTAGTTTGTCTCAGTCTGGCCTACTAGAAATTCAGCCTTTCTTTGCTTAACTCATGACATTTGCAAGAGGTAACTAGACAAGTCCCTCACTGAGGCAGCATAGCACAATAGAAGGAGCACTTGGCCCTGACCAAAGACCCCCAGATCCAAGTCCCGGTTCTCCTACAAGTTATATCTGCCCTGGACCACTTCTCTCTTCTTGGCCTTCTTTCCCCTGTACACAGAATTTGGGTACTGGCTGAGATGATCCTGCAATGTTCCTTCATTTGTTGTTACTATTTCTGTAAAAAGCTTCTCAAAATGGTTCTTTCTTTGTCTTTGGTTTCTGTAGTTTAAAATCTTGGCTCAATCTTACCCCTTCCACTATCTCCTCAACATTCCTTTCCTATCTGTCCCTCAAAAGGCACACCTTAAGGCCCATTGTTTTTTTCTTGGTATATTCATGAATTTGAGGGGTGTCTGCACTCACCCTTTTCTATAAACTACTTCTCTTAGTAATGGTTAATTAAGTTAATTTAGTTACTACTTCCTCTTCAGAATATCTCTGATTAAATGTTTTGTTAGCACCTCAAATTCCACACAGAGCATTCTCTCTTTGATCTTAATTCAAATAAACATTTCTTACTATTATCTTGGCCAGCTTCTGACCACATTGTACCTAAGATATGAAAATTACCTCTTCACTCCAAACATATTCTCAGTGGTTTGATGGTCATAGTTCTCTTTTCATTCTTCCACTAGATTTCTGTCCTACTTCAGATCAATTGTGAATTCCAAACTCTCAGCATTGAAAGCCCTCTGTATGTTTGCTCATATAATCTGTTAGAAAATAATGCCACTTAAGGCCCACCTATACCCATCCACTAAGCAAATCTCCTCTGCCTTCTGGCTTCACCTCTGAACCATTCCCACTCATGCACTAATGAACATCTTTCCTTCTTTCAAATTATAACTTAGACCTTGCTTTGCTAGAGAGATTTCCAAGATCATTATCAGCTAATTGCCAATCCCCTAAAACAAGGTAAAAAGCACTCCCTCTGTCTAACCACACTTTAAATGAATTTATTGTATTTTTAAATATATATTGTAGCAACATATAAATTTTACTAATAGTGGGAAATAAATATATAGTGCAGGGGTCCTCAAACTGTGGCCCGCGGGCCACATGCGGCCCGCTGAAAACATATATCCGGCCCGCCGGGTGTTTTTGCCGACGCTGCCTGTCCTGTTTAGCAGCCGACTCATCCTGGGCCCGCAGTGCGCATGTGTGGAATGTCTGAGGGACAGTGAACTGACCCCCTGTTTAAAAAGTTTGAGGACCTCTGATATACTGGGTACTCAACCAATAGAGTCTGATTAATTTACTGCCTTGCAACTTAGGCCTTGATTTCAAATAGCTATATTAAAGAAAAAACAACTGCATTGTTTTATTACTGTAAAGCTATTTAAGTCTCCCAATTTTTGAGCACTGTCAACTGCTATGCATGTGGTAGGTATCAGTAAACACTTGTTGAATTGGATTGAGGAAAAATCATCTTAAACAGTTTAACTCATGGAGGAGGGAGCAATCAGAAGAAGACTATTAACATAAATATTCCATAACAACATCAAAGTGTAATAAAAAATAATACCCAAATGAGAGTTTCTCAAATTTCTCTCATCCTCTTGATTACTTAATATTATATTGATAAAAAATATAGTTTTAAAAATAGCTTTTATTTTAAAACACTAAATTTACACACTAAGAATTAGACACTGGCAGAATCTCAGTCTGATTTATTTCTCTGTAATATATCTGTCTTGAGAACATCAGCAGGAATACACCAAAGAAATATGTCCCTCACGGGATCAACTATATAAAAAGACAGAACACATCATCAGCACAAAAATCATTATCCATCTAATTTCTCCCATTCTCGATAGCTCCGGTGAGCCCCTCCATCATTACTGACTAGGGTTGAGATAGACCTTAATGGATTAATTAAACCAAAGCAGGACTGCACTGCAGACCAAGAAGAAATCCTGACACAGACAAGGCAACAACTCTATTTTTCCATTCAAATGTGCAAGACTTGGCAACCCCCGTGTATTGTACATTTACTGCAAAATAGTCTCTAAAAATAAAATTTGGTGTCTGTTGTCTGGGTCTTCCCCTTAGCACTCATCAAAATCTAATACTACTTGGGTGCGTATCAAAATATATCATGTAAGGCATTAAATGTTAAGATTGTCTTTTTCTTCAGAAATGTGGGAGCATCTGGAAGAGAGATGAAGCAATATAGGCAGAGTGGTGATTTTGGTAATCAAGAAGCTCCAACTAGGGGAGAGGTGACTGTGCGAATGCCATGTGACTCTGAGAGAGGGCCAGGATGCACAATATTCACAAAGAGCTGAGAGGAAGAAGCGCCCACAGCCATAAAGTCACCAGGGACACGCCCCAAAGCAGCTGTCCTGATGGAAGTCTCGAGAACTGTTCATCCAAACAGGATTTTAAAGTTCAAATATACAAGGAGAAGATTATAATCCATAGGTCACACTTAAGGCCTTTTTATTCTTATTAATGAAAGAGAGAGAAAAAAAGGAGAGGAATAAAAAACACACAATCCAGAAGTACTGTACCATACGGGCAGCTTACCCTCTCTTTCATGAATCCAAATCAGCATATTAATAATATGAAAGCCTACTTTCCTGATGGGGACAATCAGGCTCTATCACACACAACATTAAATATGCAGCTATTAAAAGAAAACAAACAAATAAACAAACAAACAAACAAACACGAAACACCTCTCTCTGGAAATGGTGAGGCTGACTAAGGCAGACTGTGTCATTAATACCACGCACACCCCACCGTCCTAGAAAAGCAAACACAAAGCTAGACTGGAACTAGCAGGCTAGCCCACTGTAGAGGAAGTACCCGTAAGGATTCCCACAGGGGAATCTGGGCAGTTTGTTTTCTTCTGGAATGACAGAGTTAGGCAGGCTCCTCTGGGGGTCAGAGTGGCAGCAGCATGTTGAGTCCCCGTGTCCAAGTAATAAGTAACAAAGGAAAAGACACCTATTTCAATGGCTACCCTGAGTTTTAAAAGCAAGTACAAATTCCTAGCCCCACTCAGTAGATTTCATTGTGAATCTTGCACTAGGATAAAACTTGCACTTCACACAATAGCATATCTCTCAAAAACACATGCTGTTTCTTACTAGAGAGAAATAATAGAATTGTGGAGTTGGAAGGGTTTTCTACCTTAGTGATTATTTAATCTAGTCATTTTGTAAATGCGGAAACTGAGGACTTGCCAATGGTCACAGAGTTAATTACGCAGCTGACAAATTTATCAGTAATGACTCCACAGATGGATTCCAGACTATCAGTGATCCAATGGAATTGGGCCCCTAAGGTCTTTTACTTGAACAATTATATATGTATATACATGTATAAACACAAACACATATAGACAGAGAGGGAGAGATCGATACATAAAAATATCTATCTATCTATCTATATATATAAAAGGCGAAGTGACCAACTGTTTGTCCATCTGGCTGACAGACCAGCGAGTACATATGATGCACACTGGCAATTTAAAAATAAATGTTGACTTGCACATGCGTGATACATATAAAGCTCTTACAGACACCAATCTAGACAGAGTAGGAATATCCCTACCTGAACCCGTTTTTGGATATGGTCAGTTACATGTTGCTCTCTCTCAAGTTGGAAGAGTGTGTGACGTTAAAGTTGTAAATACTTCATCACAAGGGAAATTAGTCAAGCATTCTGAAAGTGTTTTTACTCTTAATGTGGTATACAGGGAAATATTAGAATAAATTTATCAGTCATTGTTTTTATCAATGTTTTTATATCATGTTTTTGTTGTTTTATATCATGTTTTTGTTGTTTTTATATCATGTTTTTGTTATTGTTATATCATGTTGTTATTGTTTATTTATTAATCAATTTATATATTATTTTCCTATACATTTTACTAATTTTCTTTCATCTCTGACACTTCTATTATAGAGAAAGGGCAAATAGCGATATTAAAATATTTCTTCTAATTAATTCCCTTTCAATGTGCACGAATCCATGTACCAGGCCACCAGTGTTTATATAAAATGTATTGCTGGCCTGTAGAAATAGGACTCTGTGCTGTAGCATTGTCACTGTCACAGTCACGAAACCACTGGATTAGATTCATTTGACAAAGATTTATTTAGTTCCAACTATGTGCAAGTATTATGAAAGTAAAAAATGTATGATTACACATAGCTGGTATTGTTTTAAAGAGTTTATAATATAGGTGTTTTACTGCTGCAACACATACCACCTAAAATAATTGAGTGGCCAAACTCATTCTCCTTGGATGAACAGAAAACATAATTGTTAACTTTTGAATCAGGAGAGAAGGCATAAATCCTACATCACATTTTAGTCAGAGATGACTGGGTTTATTTGGAATGTTCCTGGTACCCAAAGTCTAAAGGTTGAGCCACTGATTGCCACTGTTCTATGCATTTGGACACATTTTCCCATTCAGTATGTACCCCAGATTCACTCCCTACGTAGCTCAGAAAGAGGGCTCCTGCTGTTGGGCGTCTGCATGGTCTCTGAGAGGGTATTTAGCAGAAGGATGAGCGTGCAGGTGGGGGTTAAGCAAAGAACCTGGCTGAGCCACATCTATCACCAACACACCCTAATCTCTGAGTCATTTCACTTAGAATTATATTTTAGTATATGGCAAGGCATAGTGATTTCTTTTGAAATGAATACAAATTGAGTGGCTAAAAGCTGATTAATATGCTATGGAGAAAAAAATTGCTAATATTAAGCTTAAGACCAGAGACTCATCATGTCACCTAGATGTTTCCCTTAAAAGGAATGGACGAGAGAAATAATATTTGAGTGCCTACCATGCTTCAGGTACTATGCTAAGGGATTTACAACTATCATTTCATTTAATCCTTATAAAAACCTTCCAGAGCAGAGATCACTGTCCAATTTCCAAAGATGAAACAACTGTGAATATTGTTGGCAATATTTTTAGTGAGCATCTTCTATGTGGTGCTATATTGTGTGCAGAAGTTTATACAAATACACATTCTCTGCCACCTTGGTATTTAAATATGCTCACACAAAAAAATGGATACTGGGCCCAGCACAAAGAATATTAATGTAGTAAATTCCAATGATTCATGTGCAAAGGGTATCTTTTCCCAGTTATAGAATACTAGAGACCTGATGCACAGGATTCATGCACTGGTGGGGGGCGTGGCCTGCGGGGATTGGCCGCTGTGGGAGTGCCGCTCATCCAGGTCGGCTGAACATCTGCCCCTTGGTGGTCAGTGCGCACTATAGCGACTGCTAGACTGGTCGTTCTGGTCATTCCGCCATTTGGTTGCTGGGCTTTTATTACATAGGACAGTCTTTGGGACATTACAAAGCTTTTGTATAACTAATGCTTTTAAAAAACATAAAGAACCCCAAAGCTCTTCCATTACTAAAAGAATCATGCATCATCCCCACAAAGATATAGCAAAGTCACTTCTCTATTAATTGCCAATAGATAAGGATTTACCCTAAAACATATTTAAGGTGAGCATACAGACTGCATAAAGGCTTCATTCTCAACCCAGGGTTGACATTATCACTACCTCTGCTTACCTTGACTTCCTTACAGTGTGGGAAAGGAAAAGGTCTGAGCTTGTCTTCCACATATGCAGGCTTAGCTGTGGGATAGGTTGTTTAAATAAAAACAGTGTGTTTCTTTCCTAGTGGTAGGCTTGGGCATTGGGAGATCGCCCTTCTCTCTGTGCTCCACCATCCACACAGACACGCAGCCCCGGTCAAGTGTCCCCACCTAGTTCCATGCTGGGTAGAAAAAGAAAGGGAAGACATGAAAAGTGGGAAACAGAAGAGGTGGAAAGAGGAAGGGATAGGAAGAGTGTCTCAGGAAGTGGTGTCCTTCTCCAGAATCCTCTGGAAAGTGAAAGTATGCAGAGCGAGTTTGGCTCCCGGGCTGGCTCTCTCCCAGCTCCAGAAAGCCCTCTGTGGCAAGGAGGGTGCTGATGAGAGAAGGAAGACGCTGCACAGGGGTCAGAGGGGGCCACCCAAGAGCTTTCCAGCCCCTTCTATGCCTCACATAAAACTACTATCCTAGAAATAGGGTAACTTCGTGGAATATATTCAAATGCAAGAAAAAGGTGCACTTTAAGGTGAATAGTGATGTGAGAATTATTTATTATTTTTATTATGCTACAATTATTTATTTATAATTGTTATCTTCCTCTGACACTGCAATGTTTCATTGCCACTTGATAATCAAGACCTGACAACACGTCACTTTAATTGCTTTGTTAAAGGAAGAAAAAAGGGTGACTGAGGTAGATAGAAATTGTATTGCAAGAATAAGAGCACATGACCATCATCCCTAAAGCAACAACAAAAATGTCAATAGCGTGGCTCTGAAATTATGGGTGTTTGTCTAATTCTTTCACAATCAGAACCAAAGGTGAAATGCAGGCTCCACAGGTCCTCAATAGACAGTATTGATGGTTACTTCAGTTGAGTCATTTCTGAATAAAATTTACTGCTGGGATTCCAAAGATTCACCCATGCTGAAAACAGCATTCACATTAGCTTTGTGGGCGAGTCACACATGGGAGTGAAAAAGGAAACATTAGCACCAAAAATCTCCAGTCATCCTCTACCACCTTGACACGGGTGAGCTGAAGGCCGTGGAGAATAACGGATGCGCAATCATCTCTTTCTTACACAGACAGCAGAGGGGGCGGAAACCACACTCTTGTATTTTGCTAATGTAAAAGTCCCAGTGGAAACATTAGCACTCAAAGACATTAATGCGGATTTGGGACACTCCCTGAAGGATTTTGATTCCATTAGAAAAAAAAAAAAATAAAGACGGTGACAGATATAATCCTGCCTTGATATGTTTAATGCCATTTAAAGAGAAACTGCACCCATTTACCTCAGGCCGGGACACCAAGAGTTCAAAAGTGAAATATCATTTCTCAGTGCAAGAAAAAAGCTTGGAAAATATTATGTGAAAATTAATTTGGCATGCTTCTGTGAAATTTCAGATTTCTGGGATGAGCAAATGGGTACAGTTTTCTTTTAACTGTTTTTGAACACCATGTGTTGAGAAGAAAACAACAGAATGGCAATTGCTCATCCAAAATGCTAACTTGTGGCATGGCACAGTCAAGATGGCCTGCCACAGCCAGGAAGCAGGTGTGTGCTATGCCTCTCACTTCAGTAGCGTGCACGCCACATGTCCCTGCATTCGGCAACCTCTTGCATTTGCTTTTGGAACCTTTCTGCGGGGGACAGTAAACATGACTCAACAGAATGTCTAGCCGAGGAGGGACTGGCTCCCCCGCACACCCCGCTTTCTGGGAGACAATCTCTCTGAGGAAGAAACGAAGAAAAACTGGAATAATGTATCTATTTTGTACTTCTTTGCTAATTCACGTCCTGTGACCTAGCATGAGAGTGACTGGCTTCAGATCATTTTGTGTGAATGAAATTTAGACTCTAATCAGGTTGGAGAGTCATGGTGAAGCTTTTGTGTGGCTGGAGAGGACCTATTGAATCAGCTGTCTCTGGGCTGAGCACACCATTTATTGCAGCTGCTACCGATCATGTGAACCCAACCTAAAAGCTCGGCCCTCAGGTCCACGGATAAGCACAAAAAACAGGACGTACAAAATGATCTGGTGTGCTGGGATGCCAAAGTTCCCTCAACCTGGCGTTATTCATCTGATATTATTTTATTGCAGGAATTAAATGATTTTTATATAGACACTAGAGGCCCGATGCACAAAATTTGCGCAAGACTAGGCCTTCCTTTCCCTGGCTGCCGGCACCGGCTCGCTCTGGCACCTGGGACCCGGGCTTCCCTCTGGCCAGGAGCAGGCACCTGGGACCCAGGCTTCCCTTGCAGCCCTGGCTTCTACGGAAGGTCATCCAGAAGGATATCTGACCTAATTATCATATTACACTTTTATTATTATAGATAAGTCTCATTCAACTATATAACAATCCTATGAAAAAGAGGAGACAGAAAAATAAATTTCCTTCTGCCCCATAAGAGGACTGATAAAGAGGCCAAAATAAAGCTCATGATCACGTTTAAGTCTAAACCAAGTGCCACTTGGAGAGAAATCCCAGGATACCTGTGCTGCAGGGTTTGACCAGGATTTTAAAAAGATTCCCAGGTGATTCTAATGTGCAACCAAGGTTGAGAACCACTGTAGTAGAGGATGGAAGAATAATCAGTGCCACATGAGACACATAAGTATGTGCTTTAACACCTCAGAAGAAGCCAGACCTCCTGCTGTGGAACAACCTTCTGTAGACTTACTAACATGGCTCAGTGCACAAAAGGGAAGAGATCTGGACCAAGCTCTAAGTCCACTAGCCATCAATGAGCACAGGGTTTAGCTAGGCTGTGAGAGGAGGGATATATACTCTGCACACACAACACTTATCACACTGAGTGGTCCTGTTATTCATGTTTACCAAACACATGCATGGGGGAAGGAGGAGTTTATATGGATATGGGCCAGCTCAGTGGGTTTGCATCAGCTTTAGGTAGTAGTAAGATGATTACTAGTATCTCCTAAGAAGTTGGCCTTATGATGACACCATTTTCTTCCCACACTGTGTGGAAAGTTCTTTTATCCATTCCAGAGTGATGGGAGGCACGATTCAGGGCTTCATCCTTACAAGTGAGGGAAACACTTTACCCATGTAAAGTGCCCCTGGCACAGGTATTACATATCTTTCAACAGGAAGAAATGAATTCCCTGATAGTCCTTAAGGAGGATGAGTCAGAATCCATGCTCCCTAGAAATAATGACAATGGGCTTGGGGTGCAGCCAGTATGCTGGAATTTATCTGAGAAGGCAGGTTTCCATGCTGTAGGAAGCAGAATATGGACGTCCTGACGTCTAGTTCTGAGTCTTATCTATAGACTCACTTTCTTTTTCAATGTTTACTTCTCTTGGACACTCTAGCCCTTTACATCATGAATAGTGGGCTTCCATAGTGTGTGTGTGTGTGTGTGTGTGTGTATGTGGGTATGTATGTATGTGTGTGCATGTGTGCCTTTTTAAGGGGGAGGATGGCATTACTGATATGCTTTTGTAAAGGATTCAAGGTTGTCTGGATCCTCAAAGAATGCAATTTTAAAAAAATACTGTTTCTTTGATTCAATGGTGCTTACATTTGGGCCGAGTTTTCTTTTTCCATCCTCAAATACAGTATCCGAGACAATCTGCCCACAATGGAAAGCTTTTAGAGCTTCAAAAGTGTAGGCGAACCAAATCAGAACTAATCTCTGTGAAAACGGAGACTCAGACACATGGAAAAAGTTTAGAAAAAAAATCTGAGCAGGAGGCAACCCCACAGAAAGATGTCTGACATCTCTCCTAATTCAAGGTTAGCTGGGGTAGGACAGGTGAGGAAGGGGCACAGAGTTCCAGCCCCCATATGCTCCACTGTCTCACCTGTGCCCATGTAACATGTGTCTGTGTTACCAGGAGGTCCTGTTGATTTGGTTAATGTGTCCTATGATTTGACGGCATGAACACCGAGGAGGCTCAGAAAGGGTGCTAAGGTGAAGTGGCCAACATATATTCTCACAAAGAGGATTGTTCAGATCAGTTTTCAGGGTTCATAGCAGTGTTTCCTTTTCTTATATTAAAAGCTATGCATTTTATTGCAAAAAATTGACTCTTAGAAAAGAAGAGCCTTGCAAACCATAGACAAAAAGGGTAGAAGATAATAATGATCACCTTTGAAAGCGTGTTGCATGACCAGCAGTTCCCCTTTATACATGGATTTCTTTACACATTGTCTCATTTGGTCCTCATACCAATATAAAAGACTGATAATTTACCCATTTTCTATGTGGGGCCCCTAAGGCTCAGAGAGGGTAGGTGAATGTCCTTGGGTCACACAGCTTTACCCATTTTCTATGTGGGGCTAAACCGGGATTCAGATTCGAGCAGCAGGACACAAAGCCCGTGCTCTTCGCCACGCCTTGTGCTTTTCATGGCATGAAGCCAGTGTTGGGGGAACTCTGCCCAGCAGCTCTGGTGAGCAGAGTGAATTGCTTTTATCATTTGCCAACATGTCATAGAAAAAAACCAAAACAACCAAAAAATTAAAACTCCTGGCTCTAGCAGATTTCCTATCAACCACCTGAAGTTTGTCTGGATTACATATTATTTAAATATCTGACAATAGTATAAAAAGTCTAACAAGAATAAAACAATTTTCACTTAGGCTAGCTCCTACGTTAGTTAAAAATCTCCTATTCCTACATAACAATGTGTCTGGGGAACTCTCTCACTGCCAGAAACTCCTCTGAAAATGCTGAAAAATCAGAATTTGGGGCCTCTATACTGACGAATGTTCCCAGCTGTGAGTCGGTTTGAACATGAGTAATATGATATTTCCCACTACAATTTGATTTGGTTAAAATGTGTTTGAAGTTCACCCTTTTATTAACTGGAATTACCACCTCCTGTAACGGGAGGGCCCCTGAGAGCAGGCTGCTGGTGCAAGCCAGCCTCCCACCCGCCACCGGTGCATTTCCTGGCAACAAATACTATTAAATTGATAACTCAGAAATAGGTCAAAATGTCTTTTCAATAGTTGCTGATGCTCCCTTAATGCTCCTTCGCCTCCCTTTGATTCTCCTGCTAACATTTTCTCTCACATTGCAGGAGCAACAACTAGTAAAGAGAAATGACTGAAAAATGGAAAAGCTGGCCGCAGTGGCCGAAGGTGCTCTCAGGAGTTCCCCTAACTAGCAAATATAAACGTTACACGTCCCTAGGGGCCCCACACCCAGCTCTGCAGGTGAGGTGGGTGACCAGGAAAAAAGCCCTGTCCCATTTGAGTTTCCTCTACAAAAAGAGGAAACTCAAAATGACTGATTATTCAAATTTTCAAAATGCTCAGAGTTCACAGGAGGTAGGAGCCTTGATTTACTGCAAAGTTGCCAGCTTTTAAACTTATATACACGACTTTCACAATGATACCCATTAGGGCCTTGGCTATCCAAGACAGCGTCCACGAAAGAATGCTCAGCCTAAGAGAAAGTCTGGTCAGAGTTTATTTGAGCCAAACTGACAATTGCAGGAAGCAAAATCTCAACAAATTGAGAAAATGCTCTGGAGAATGGCAGTTCTACAGCTTTTTATACATTAGAATCAGAGAAGACATTAGGGGGGTTACATGAAATTCATTGGTAGTAGACTAAGAAGGTGCAAGAAAGCAAAGTGGGGAAATCTCTGAGATTAGAAAAAAAGTGAAATGAAGAGACATACTTCTTTTACATTGGTGGGTGCAGGACAGTTAACACTGAACATTTACAGCACATAGAGATGGAGTTTGGGGAACAAGATAACAATGACGGGTACTGTGGTCTCCTGCTCTGGTTGGGGATTGTGCCCTGAGACATCTGGAAAAAGGTGTGTTACTGTAGATGCAAAAAGACAATAGACAGGCTCACTTAAAGAGTAACCTTTGTCACGGGAGATGCAGGCCTAGGATGTGACTACCTGTCATGACCTGCTTTCAGTTAGAAATTTTTATGTTCAGACCATCCTATGTGGTTACTTTAGGTCTGAGTTTAAGGCCACCATGCAAGCCTTCCCTGAGCTTGTCAGGTTTAGTATGTGGCCCCTTTTTCGTCCATACTAGAAACTTATTTTTGTATTTTAAAAAATGATACGGTGGCATATTTTTGTGACAATGACTCTCTGCAATCATCCAGGGTTAGATTATTCACTGTGTGAACCTACATTCCCCCCACCCCTCCCCACTCTGAGGAAGAAAGTTTGCTTTTCTGAGTTCATATTACATATGTGACCAAACCGAAGGGGGTGGGTGGAAACAGCTGCATCAGGACAGGACTGACTCTATGCAGACATGTTTGGCTCAGAAGGGGCAGGCACTTACAGTAAGAAAGGAGCATAAGAAGCCCCCTCACTAATGAGGAACATTTCAATTCCCAACACTTCTGAGATGCAAACATCCCGTAGGGGGGCTAAGCCATTTGTGCCTCGGTGCTCCAATCACTTCAACCCTAAGCCTGTACCTCAGTGTAAAGTTTTAAATTGGAGCAGGGGGAAGGGATAGGGATAATTTTGGAACAGGGGTGGTTGGGAGGGAATCGGATTAACAGGAGGACCCTGGGCTCTGGAGGCAGAGTAGAGGAGGAAGGGAGCGGCCAGGACTGAAAAGGACTCACTCTCCCTTGCAGTTTTTGCCCTAGGCCTTGTTTGGGGCTGGTGACCCACTGTGCATTCCTGGGGAGATGCGTAATGATTTGACCCTTGTGCTGAGTCATGGCTGTGTTGTCACCAGACAGGAGGCCTGCACTGACTTAAAAACCTGCAAAGTTCAGCCCACCTGGTTTAGGCAAGGACAGGTTATTCTGATCTACAATCTAAACTCAGGAAGTCTACCCAGTGTGGCACCTCTCCATCAGACTCCTTCCTTTCATAGTGGAGGAGGGTCAGATGTGTGGAAGAGGAGGAGTAGGAGAAGGAGGTGGAAGAAGCTAACCCTTCCTGAGTTCAACTCTCCAAGTCCTCCCAACAATCCTGGAGACATCATTAGCGGTAGGAAGCATTGTGTAGGTCCACCTAACTGGCTTAGGGTGGCCAGTCAGGTTCTTTCTCTCATATGACTCTCCCAGTTCCTGGTTCCTGCAGCGTATTTCCTCTTCCTCCTGGTTACAGGTGATTAACAACTGCAGAATGTTCTCTTAGAAATGCTGAGGATGTCCAGAGTCATCGGAAGCCCGTCTGACTGGGAGTCAGGAGGCCTGGATTTTCCTGGTTAAGACTGGGTCCTAACAAACTGTCACTGTGACAGGCCCATGAACCTCTGTGGGATCTAAGCTAGACCTTACAGTCTGTCATCACATTCACCAAAGTGGTGGTGGGCTAGTGTGTTTGTACAGTACAGAACATAGCAAGAACTATTCTCATTAGATGTCACATATAGACTAAAGAGAGCAGCTCCCTCCCATTAGTGCACATTCTGAGTAAGAAGGATGAAAGGATTGATATGAGCTGATGGCAGAAGGGAAAACAAAGAGGACATAGAACAGCCAGCAGCAGCAAGGGGGGTGGTGTCTGAGAGGGACAGAAGCCCAGGCCCAGCTTGAGGAGATCAGCTTAGTATTAGAATACACTGTGTATGGTAATGGTTTGGAAGTACTGCTCTGAAATAGCCTGAATGTTAGATGTTCTTTGCTAAAATCTCAATTTAATGGTTGAACCTATTTTAACTATCCAATAAAGGGCAAAGACTTCACCACCACGCTATTTCTCCCAAGTTTTAACCTCTAGCAAGAAATACTTGGCTGAGACAACTATAGAGTTTCTAATTACAAATCAAGACCATCTTGATTATAATCATCTCAAGGTGTCTGGAGGAAGGAGAGATGTGTTCTTCTTAACCACACTGAATGGACAGAAATCTTCAGAATTTAACACAGGAATTAGCTCCCAAGGAATCAAAAAAGGGAACCATTTTCGGTAGGAAAACACATGTGGATGATACCTTCAGTGGCCATGCCAGGGAAAGACACATTGCGGGCAGGACCAGCTGCATAATTTTTGGGGTTCAGGGCAAAATGAAACTGTGGAGCCCCTTATGAAAAAAACAAACAAACACATTAGGAATTTCAAGACAGCAATAGCAGAACATTAAATCAAGCAGAGGCCCCTTCTCAGTGTGGGGTCCTGCGTAACTAACTGCACAGGTCATACCTCCAGGAAGGCGGCCCTCATTCTAGTTCTTGTTTTCACCAAGGCAGTCCAGTCCCACAGTTACCAAGACCAAAATGAAGCAAGATGCACCTCCATTCTCAACACTCCCACTTCACTGTCTCCTAGGGCCGGGTGCCCCGGGATGCCGCAGCAGGATTCCGCCACCAGAACTGACAGACTGCAATTGCACCAACTTCTGCTACATTTGCCACAGCCACCAATTCCCGCTTGTGTCACAACCAAAAGATGCCCAGGATATCGATGTCCGGGAATTGAAACATCATTTCTCAAAACACAAATTTCCCTGGAAAACAAAGCAAGCAGACGCCACTGAAAAGCAGCTCAGGTCCCTGGATGGCAGTCCTGTCCCTGCTTTCTGCCTGGCCTTACCTTGAGCAGGTCCTGGGCATGTGCGCACAGGCTCGGAGCACAGGTGAATTACCACAATAACTCTTTTCATGTTGGTAGAAAACAGAGGAAACAGGAGAAGCTGGTCCTCGCCCAGCAGAAACTCACTCGTTTCACTACAGAACACTTGCTCCCTTTCCTTATCATTCTACGTGGGAGCCTGACTTCACCCTCCATGGAAGCTCAGTTTCTCTCTCATGGGTGCTTGGAATGGAGCAAAGAGAAGCTATTAGAGGGTAACGGCCATGTCTAAAAAAATCACACTTATGTCCTCCTCATGTCATTATCATTCCGCTGAGGTCTGTATATAGAAAGCAGAGATCAAGTAGCCAAGAGCAACATCAAGAGAATAACAGCAGCACAAAATAGATAAAGCTGACTTCTTTTCCACTGATCTTCGGGCCTTTATATATACTGAGCCCGACTCACGTCGGACAGACCAGAGCCTGGCAGCTATCGAGGATGTTTGGTTAGGCTGAGGCTTTGTCTCTCCTTGCCATGGATCTTTGTCCCATTTCCTAAAATACAAGTGTCTAATATGAAAAACCAGTTCACTCCTACAGCCAGAATTATATGTTGATACTAGACCTTGATTTAGGATTTTTTTAGATATCGATTGGCAAAACTAACCTTTTATTTTGCTTAATAAGTCCGTACTCCCTTGAGTAAGACACTAGGGTCCATAAGTAGATGGAAATGTGTTTGGATCTCTATAATCATGCCTAGATTTCTAAAAAATATTCTTTCATATCAAAGAGGTGATATAGCCTCAGTCATTATTTACACGTGTTTTAACAATTAGTAATTAGCAGAGGAGGTTTTAACATTAAAAAAGGAAATGGCCGACCTTCACAACAGATGCATGTGTAAAATCCGGATTCATTTATTTTTAAATCATTCTCCCCTGCTGTAAACAGACAACTCTAATATATACCATTTATATATATGTGCACAATCAGCCTTGGCAATACTGCTGTGAAGGAGATGAGGATAGATGGCTTTCTATTTATTCGACAAACACACTATTACACAGACAGGTTAAGTGATGTGCTCTGTGGGGAAATCCTGCCACATCCGCTCTCCTGTTCTATCTCTGGAACTGGGGAGCCATTCTTGTTTCTGAGTGACCTGGTCTAAATGTTGGGCCAGGCAATATCCTGAGAAAATACTTCTTTCTCTCTCTCTCTTTCTTTCTTTCTTTCTCTCTCTCTCTTTCTCTCTCTCTCTCTCTTTCTCTCTCTCTCTCTTTCTTTCTTTTTCTTTCTCTCTCTCTCCCTCCCTCCCTCCCTTCTTCTCTCTCTCTCCCTCATACATTCTCTTTCACTCTTTCTTCCTCTCCTCTAAGATGATAAACTATTGCTAAATGTGGCTGCTCTAAGTTTATACTTGCTCCTCATGTGCTCTGATGGGTTTCAGCTCTTAAGAGAGCATAAGGGGGGAAAAAAATCACCTCTGGAGTGCAAATGATGCTGGGACAGTGAGTCTGACCTAATGTCACAATGAGAAATGGCATTGGTACGTGTGACATCTGGGACTCCTCTTTCGGAAGAACTAGTCCATCGGCTCTGAAGTGATAAAGATGCAGCAAAGGCTTCTGGGAAGCAGAACTCACTCATCCAGGTCCTGCTGCCCTCCAGGGGCCACAGAGAGGGCAGGGCTTTCTGCTGCTCCTTCTGTGAACGGCTTCAGCTTGAACTGTTCCCTCCTGGGCCAAGGCTGCGTCCTCCACGTTCTTGACCTCAGATAGTCTTTTTCTATTTTGGTACCTCTTTGCATGTCACTTACAGTGCTGTATCTAATTTTTAAAAAATGGGCCCAACTGTTATTTGGTCAGGGAAAGACTATCTTTTTTTATCTGTCTTATTTATTTTGTTGTTTATTTGTGTGAATTAAAAAAAAAAAATCCCAGATTCCTTGTCTCTTTTCATGCTTCTGGTTCATGTTTCCAAATGTTATCTGGTAAATGCTTAGGAAACACAGTTTTATTTTAATAAATCCTGAACAAAGTGTAATTGTGAGAAAATAAAGAGAAATGTATAATGAATTTTCAAGTTAAATGTAAGTTACTTTATTCTGAAATATCTGCCATTCTTACTCATTTATGTAACATTGCCAACAAGTTAATTATCCATACTTAATTTTTTAAAATGAAGGGACAGAATTAAAAGTTTCTTTTCTGACGATAAGAACTGTAACCCTGCAAAATAACAGCCTGTGTACTGTCTGCTGGGTGATACTGGCTTCAGGGATTTCTCATGAAGGAGACTGCACTATCAACACATTGAAGAAAGCTGCTTCAGGCTCTGGCCAGGTGGCTCAGTTGGTTGGAGTGTCCTCTGGTACACCAAAAGGTTGGAAGTTCGATTTCTAGTCAGGGCACAAACCCAGGTTGTGGGCTCCACCCGGATTCGGAACATTTGGGGGCAGTTCGGGAAGGTAACTGATAGATGTTTCTCACATTCATGTTTCTCTCTCTCTCTCTCTTCACCTTCCTCTCTCTCTCAAATCAATAAAAGCATATCCTCGGGTGAGGATTAAAAAGAAAGAAAGGAAGAAAGAAAGGAAGGATGGGAAGGAGAGAGGAAGGAAGGAAGGAAGGAAGGAAGGAAGGAAGGGAGGGAGGGAGGAAGGGAGGGAGGGAGGGAGGGAGGGAAGGAAGGAAGCTGCTTCTGTTTAGGATCCAGACTCCACAATAAATGTCCCAGTTCATGCCATCAGGTACCCAGTCTGCAGTAGCCACTCAGACATGTAGCGTGTGTTTGGGGACAACACACAGTGGAATAGGAAAGGGTACAGAGCTCTGTCCTACCAGCACATTTATTGTAAGAAACTAGTTATGCTGCAACTGCTTTGCTCTTTAATATTCTAGGCAACACACCGGTGACTATAATTCATAATGAACATATTCAACATTTTTTCCATCAGTTCAATACATTATTCATAAATAGTTGAGATGGAAAAGACAGTAGATTACTGAATTCAAACCTCCTTTCTGCTCCTCCCTTTCCCCCAACTGTTGATACCAGCTCAAAAAAACAAAACCGAAAACAACGACAAATCACACTAAGAAAGCAACAAATTCACAAGTTTTACATGTAAAAAGGAGAGCTCAGAAGAAGCCTGTATTGAGTGGGGGAAACCCAAGGCCCTTCCAGGCCACTGGTGGAGCTCACTGAGGACTGGGATACGGGCAGCTCTTTGCCATGAGGACCGGTCAAGGGAGGGGATGCCAACTTCTCTAGAGAATCATAAATTCCAGGTAAATCCCAAGAGGTAATGCCTGTCCTTGGCCAAGTGCTCACTATCTGTATCTACAACCTGGTGCAGCTCAGGCACTCTTCTCTCCAGTTAGAACCTGAGATACTGTCGATAATGATTAAGAAAAAAAATTATAAATGAATAGAGAGTTAAAACTCCTAGAGAATGCTCCGTGGGATTATCTGCACTATCGAGATAGGAAAACTTTGCAGATGCTACTGTCTCTCTAGAGGAATAAATGCTTGCATTTTAATATTCTCAGCAGCTGGTTCCCGTTGAATGCCATCAGGATGATTCAGCCACCCACCAGGAACACCAGTAACAGCAAGTGCACACACAGAAATCTGCAAAACTTTCTGCTCTTGATGCCAACACCATTACTCTGGCGAAGTCAGAACCCTTTATTGAATTACCAGTTTTATTAAATGTGACCTTGTTCCCCTCACAAATACCAGCTCACTCGCAAATAAATGGAACTTCTGGCTGATTAAGATGCAACATTCTTCCGACTTGAGCACACTCTGCTGTCAGCGTCTCCTTGGCCATGGCCATGTGATCTGCCCCCCTTTTTAATTTTCTCACTATTCACTGTAACCTCGAAAGACCGGCAAGGTCCACATACACACCAAGTCTATTTTGTAGTCCTTCTTTCCTACATCTAAACCTGTGCATTTAACGCTACATCTCTACCCTGACATGCCTCAAGTTATCATTTTCACTTTTCAGAAGTTTCCTATTTCCACTGAATGTGGTTGCATGACAGGAAAAACAGAAAGGTGTAGATGGACTGCTTCGACTATAGACCTCATTAATACAGAATTACCATGCATACTCAAGGCAGATAAAAATTATATACTTGCCCCCTTTTTCAAACAGACCAGATTAGACGCTAAAGGGAAGAAATGCCAAAGATGACAGCTAGCTATCAAAAATGTCTCGTTGCCTCATTTTCAGGTCCCCAAAGTAAAATCTAAGGACATTCAACACAGATTCAGGTGCTCTCAACAGCCATGAAAATATATGGCTGGAGAGGGAATCTATAAATGTAATGAATACACAATTGGCTTATAACAGATGCAACTAAAATTAAATTCAATATCTTGACATGCTCTCCAAAGTGAAAGTTTCTAGTTCAGGCTACAGACAGAGATATAACAAGCTCATTAATCACATGAGCCAGAACTATAAGCTGACACTTCTGGAGATGCTGCAAAGAATGATCCTAAGTGGTTGGAGGGTCTTTGGGGAACCTGTGAGAGAGGAGAGGGTGGTACTGACAGTTGACAGTGAGCAATACTGCTATCTGTCATGGTGTACATAGGTTGGCACTGGCCACAGCTATCCATTGTTCTAAACTTCCAGGAGAAGATTTTAGGATTTTTGTAGGAAGTAATAGACTTGCATAAAATGACTGAATACATTTTCATTCAGTGCCTAGTTTGTGAAAGTCATTGTGTTTGTTGTTTGAGGAGAAACTGACCTCAATAAGATAAATCTATGACCTCAAGAAGAATATTGTTGGGAAAGAACTAGGGGCGAGGGAATATTAATAACATTAATATGTAGCAATACCAACAATGATACTGAGTGATGACCATGTGCTGGTCATTGTACAAAGCACTTTATATACTCCTTTTTTATGGAATCCTTACAGTATCCTAGCAAGGTAGTTAAAGTTTTCCTATTTACAGATGAGGAAAGTGAGGCCCGGTGAAATTCAAGTCATTGCCCAGAATTACATAGACAAGTTCCTCACATTACAAATAAACACACAAATGGCTAATCTCTAAGAATATGATAACAGCCATTAAAAGATAGAGTATTACAGAAATATGGGAGGCAGAATTTGCACCTATTTGGAAACACTAGGGGAAAAGGAATGGGACGTGCTAATGTACATGGTGTGTGTTTAGGAAATGAGGAGTAGCCCAGTTGATAATGTGTTTGAACTTGTTGAATCAGCACTGTCTGATTAGAACTCATACCTTAAAAAGATAAAACGGTACACTGATCTGTATAGGATGATTTCTAAGAAAAAGTTCTTTCTAAAAGATCGTCTCACTACCATTTCTCAAAAATATTTTTATTTTCTTTAATTTTTTATTTCTTTTCTTTGTTTTGGGGGGTGGGGTAAAGGAAAGAATAGGAATGAGATGCAAGGTTACCTTGGAGGGAGTATGCGGGTTGGGGAGCTCTGCTAGCAGCAGAGGGTGTCCAGGGAGTACGTGATCTGGGTACACTTCCTTTTATATCTCAGAATGCCCATCCTTACCACACATATTTGCTCCTGCCCTATCTAATGTGGGCTCATTGGTACAGAAATAGAAACCCCAAGGGCTTGGTTCCTTTGCTCTGTTCTTCAATTACTTCTGAAATATCATTTACTTTTTATTTTTAAAAATCTGTTTTAGGGGTCAGGCTTGTGATATAATAGCTAGAAAACGTAAACTGAAGTACAATTTGTTTTTCATGTCTTGAGAAAGTTTTGCCACTTCAGTTTAAGTTTTCTTATGGCAAAGTGAATGGTTTAAGCCCTAATAGCATTTCTTAACCTGTTAAACTCCCTGCTCCTTTTGATGAAAATAAAACCTTGTGCTTTTCTATAAATTCTACCACTCTTCCTGTGTAGAAACCCTGGTTCATAGAAACCAACGTATAGCACCACCAGTCAGAATGAATTTGTAGAGCTTTCCTCTCTCTATTTTTTAAGCTTTTCTTTAGATTGTGTTTCCAAATACAAATCATTGTAAAGTATGCAATTCTACATAGTCCTACATCAGATATCCTAATATTTCTTTCTGGCAGGTTTGTTCACCTCCACACACATATTGAGATATCTAAGGCTCCTTCAAGCTTTAAGATGCAATGATTATGATTTTAGGATGCTGACATTTGCCTTGTTGACACTTAAAGCAGAGCTTTTCAACTTCAAACAATAATGTAACAGGTTCCTAGAACAATTACTCTTATATGAATCTTTAAGTGATGGGCATAACAGCCCTTTACAATTATTTTCAC
Source organism: Myotis nattereri (assembly GCF_964212035.1). NCBI lineage: Eukaryota > Metazoa > Chordata > Mammalia > Chiroptera > Vespertilionidae > Myotis > Myotis nattereri. The sequence goes on along the minus strand of NC_138077.1, from coordinate 65,384,517 downwards.
ACTGGACAGTCAAAACTTGTGAGTTGGCCCAATGATCTCTGCAAAACTGAATTCTATAGCTGATTACATCCTATAGGGACAAATATTGTGCTATCTATCTACTTTTAAAATTGGTTGGCTCTTCTTTTGGGTATCTGTGAATTTTGCAGCCAGCCATAAACTTTAACATCTCCAGTAACTTTTATCATTAGCCTCCACTCTGACATGGCTCCTGTGTCTCACCCTTCTGACCTTGCCCACTGAGTTTACTCTTACTGATGCAATCATACATGCTTTTTGTGGTTACATTCGTTACAGTGCTTATTAGAATTATCATCATTCCTACTGTACCTTCGGCCAACCAAATTAAATGTGTTTATGCAATTTGTTGTCATTTTAATTTTTCGGATAGGATTTCTTCATCCAGAGGATAATTTTATTTTATCTAATCAATAGATAGCCCATTACATACTCTGAAAAAATTGGTAGAACATAGTTCACTGGGGCAAAATCTTAAGTTTAGAGAGGTTTTAGATAAGCCTGGACAGCGGCATTTCACTGACCTTGAATCCACAGTTTCAAAATTTATTAGTGTCACCTCAGTCTTTCAATCTATTGCAGCAATAAACATAAAATATGCACGATTTATATTTATGTGTGTATTGAACTTAATAAATTAGTCAAAAGTCAAGGTATTTTTAAAGAAATGTTCAGGCTGTTCTACATTGACTAATTCTCTTTCAGCTCTAGCTTAAAATATTCTCTTTGCTTGTAGCTTAAACTTTTTTAAAAAAAAGAAAATAGAGTATATAGAGTACATAGACTGTGAATGGCAATGTAGTTCACTATGACAGTCTCTATATTCCCTAGCTTTTGCTATCTGTATGGTCAGGTTATGTATTAACAAATAAACCCACAATAGTTTAAGTCTAGGAATTTTTATTTGGCTAAACTCTGAAGACATAGCTTAAATAGAGTTGAAAGCTTGGCATCTCAGCAGTGCTTTATATTATAAGGCTTATTATGTCACCTTATAAAATATATATTCGTTTATTTTCATGTTCAGTCAGAAGTGTAGGATCTCAGGTCTGGGAATGGATTGCAGATCATTCTCTCCTGGTTATTTTTGGCTGCAAGGATATTGATCATTTTATCATTTTCTTGTTTTAAACTGCTTTAAACACAGCACAAATGTTATTCTCATCATGCCAGAAATGGGTTTGGAATTGATTTTGAGTTTCCATCAATTTTACTCTATGCTCTCTGTGAGAAGTTTTTCACTCGGTTAAATTCAAAAGGATAGTTTTGTTTAAAATATGTCAGAATGCAACATTTGGAGATCCTTAGCTGGACAAGAAAATTCACATTTTCTGCTTTAAAATTTTTTTTTAAAAAATCACTGAATTTATTACCATGGACTTTATTGAAATTAGTGAAGAGTCATCCATACGAATGCAATGTCAAGGGCTTCCTCCCTCTTTTTCTTCATGTAAGTGTTTGACAAAGGCATGTATCTTCTGAGAAGCCGGCCTGATTGGTCCAGGTTGGCACTGTTTCAGTGTTTGGCCTACGGCGGCTGCTTAGGAATAATTTTGTCTCATCCTCTCTATTTTCCTGGACCATATCAGACTCTGACACGTGGTATGCAAAGGAAATCCAAGTCCTTTAAAAATGCTATTTCTTTTCGTACTAAAGCCAAGCCAGTTCTACTTTGGCCAAATGATCTTATCAAGATTTAACAAGAGATAGTCAGTAATATCTCCAATCTGTGAGAAGACACAGAACTAAGGATGATAATTTATTACATACAGTATGCATATCTTTTCCCTTCTGAAACCAAGGAGAGACCTAATCAAACATATTCTCTTGGTACTGAGAATAATATAATACTGACACAAATTTCATGGCAGTTATTCCTTCCAATTAATTAAAAAATAAACAAGCACTTCTTTCCATATTAAACCAGACACTGCAGATCTATTTTCACTTATTGCTGAAAATATTTTGGCTTCCTAAAGCACCTTACTAACACAGCTGCTTTGCCCTCCTCTGCACTGTCACAATTCAGAACCCGTAACATTTCAGCCAGGTCTGCAGACTAATTGGATGAAACAACTGTATTGCAGTATTAAGATTCCACTGCAGGATCAAATGAGAGGAGATCTGCACAGTTCAGAGAGCCTGAAAGATTTGCAATGAACACAACCAAACTATTATATGTTCCGTAAATTTCTTACATTCCCAGTAATAATCACTTGTATAATACATGCAAGGATTTAACTTCATACTTAAGAATATCAACAGACAGGGAGAAATTTAGGTTTGTAAACTTCATTTTCCACCGTCTTTACTTCTCCGCTGCCCTTCTTTGTGTCTTAGAACAAATGCTTCACTTCTTTTGAAAAATGCCAGGAAATCTCTTCTTCAGCTGCCTTGATTTTACATGTGTAGTTGAACACATCTTAAAGCAGAGAGCCCCATAAACCAGAGTGGGACGATAATTTAAATACAGACTTAGGGGTAAGAGCTCCATCTACTGAATCAGTTAGATCATTGTTTGCACCCTATAGTTATCCCATTCACTACTTTCACCTCTCAGAGGCTTTGGAGAGAACAGAAAAGTTAGAGACCAAAACCACTGGGCTTTGAATCTGATACCACTGAATATTTCCCAGATAGCCTGAGCCCCTTTCCTTTGCCCTTCCCAGTTTCCAAAGTTTTCCATGTCTCAATGTAAAAGAATAATTGGATGCATTGCTATGTAAACCATCCATGGAAAGAGGTAAAAAGCCACTGGTTACTGAAGGGAAAAGTGACAGAAAGAAAATCACTCCACCTGGCCAGTTGAGCAGCCCAGGTAAGAAGCAAACAGTAGCCAGCCAACTTACTCCGCCTGCCTTGCATCATTGCTGGGGATGTCTGCAGCCACCCAGGACCAGCGCTCCTGGGCTCTCCCGCGCTGCACAGTGTAGTTGTGGCATTGGGAATTTGCTGTGGCTTCGTAAGATTATGGGTATATGCTTCAGCAAGCCAAAAAAGTCACAAACAAAATTCAGAAAAAGAAAAAAAAAAGTAGGAAAACAGCTGATCTTATTGGAGAAGCTCTTGGCATTTTCCTTCATATGCCACAGTTTTCTTTGGTATTTCCTAATTCTGTGATCAGAAAAATGACCATATCATGTTTATTATTGTTGTATTTTTAGGATTGCTGGTGGTGAGGGTGGTACAGTGAGTAAGGGCAAACAGACAGACCAGAGAGTAGCAAGGTAAAAATTACTTCTCCCACTTGTTTGAAAGCTTTCCAGATTACGAGGTTAGAAAGCTTTTCTTCAGGATACTGAAGACATATAGAGATCACATACAAGAAAAAATGGTCATAGTCGTTCTAGATTGGAAAAGTAAAAGATTTTTTAACACAGTAACAGATATGGAACAAAGCAAATTGTACTGAACTTGGATGTTAATATAGCTGCATAATATTCAGGAGTGTATAAACTTATACAAATATTTTATAAGTTAAGCTAAATTATTAGAATATAAATAGCTATTAATAAATATATGCATATATTAAATAATCAGATGGAAGCGACAGCTGGATTTTTAAATTACAGAAAAATAATAATATAGTAAATTAATAAAAATTTGCATTAATGCTAATCAATCCTCTTTTATGCAAAAATAGAATTAATATAAATGAAAAGTGGATTCGTTTCTCTGTGCGTATGTATGTATATCTGTACCAAGTATTAATGAATTACTCCGAAAGATGGTATGTTGCATAGAAATAAAAACTGAACTCTTTTAAACTGGGCATTTAAAATATCAGCATTAATTTGGCAGATTTCTTTCCTTTTATAAAAAAATACATTTAATTTTCAGGTTCTGTTTTAAAGCATGAGAAAAACAAATTAGAAAAGCATTGCATATCAATATGTACTTTGTAAAAAAATCATTTGCATTATTAGAATATTTAGTTCTTGAAAAATGGCTAATTGGATTTTCTTCAAGTTTTTGCAAGACAAGTTCAGTTCTGAATCAAAAATAACTATGAGAAATTTCACCTCAAAATGAAAATATTCTTGGACATTTTTAAAGGCCTGAAAAACGATACCTCCACCATAACTATAATATACAGCTAGTGAACAAATATATTCTGGCAAGAAGCAATAAGAATTGCAAAGCCTGGGAGGGTCATCGTAGACATGAGAAAGGTAACCAAGTGAGGAAACATCAAATGGAGTTAATGGAGATAAAGCATTCTGAAAAATGGAAAGTGTTAACAATCACTGACAAGAAAAAATATACTTCAACAGAGATGACAACAACAAAACAAAACAACTAGAAATATCTAGCTTCAGAAGCAAAGTCTGACTACTTGTTAAGCAAGAGAGAACCTACTTCTTTGTCATTCCCTTTGGAAGCTTGGCTTATAAAAGAAAAAAAAAAGTTGCACAAAAGATACATGTGTTTCTTTTCTGGTATTATTACGGGCCCACCTAGATTTAGCTTTCGATTCTAGATGAGATCAGGCATGTTCAGACTAGCACATCTTTGCTCTGTAAGCATAGAGCTGCTATCATTTCACTGGCAAATTCTCGTATCCCCAAATTTATGCCCTTAAAAATCTGCAAATTTTCTACTTCACTCAAATACCTCCTTGAATTAATTTTTTTTTAAAAAAGCGTACTCTGTTAGTATTAAGCCGAAAAGTTAAGGCAGGCGACTCCTATAAGGAAGGAAAGTTGATTAGTACTTACCCTAAGAATAAAGTGCAAGCCTTAATGAGGGAATCTACTCTTGCTCTATGATTTTTAGGAGGGAGTCCAGGTCTATACTCAGCTTTCGCCCTTTTCCCTTCTGGAAAACTGAGAAGACTCACTGAAGGTGGCTCTGAGCAAGATCATACAAATCAACAGCCTTACCTGTGGCCATTCAGAAGACTGCACTTTGGTGTGTGTTTAAAACTATGAATAAAGTCAGAGACAGCGCATGCTCAGCAGGCAATTTAAAAATATTTATAACATTGTTGTTTCAAAAACAAATTTCCTCAAACAAAGCAAAACTCACATTTCTGATCCATGCCAAGTTTAACATTCTGAGACAAAGCTGTTTTAGAGTTTTCCGCTGGGGAAAAAAGGCTTCTAAAATTTTTTGTTGAATAAAAAATAGTTCTCCCTTCCCTTTTGGGTACTCTTAAAGGGGTGGAATAGATTTTCCTCCAAGTATTCAACCAAATTCACCCCCAGTTAAGACAAGGCATTAGAAACTTAAGGTCTGAAAGAAATAAATTTAGAGAAAGTAACAAGGAACTAAAAACTATGGGTTTTAAAGAATGCAATGGTCATCTGAATCTTCAAGGCAGACTTGCTTTTTACTATACAAAAAAAAAAAAAAATCCTGATACAAACAGAATATATTATGTACATATTCTTATGTAGTAATAAGAATAATGTATAGACAAATATTTGCATACCTAGGGAAGTTACGTTTTTCTTTTGCTAATTAAAATCTGAACTCTTCAAAACTGAAAAAGAAATACATCAAAAATCTAGGAGAAACCCCATAATAATGTCAGTAGAATTCTTCTGCTTTACATAGCAATCATGAAGAGGAAGGCATACCAACTGGTTAAACCTCATGTTATATAAAATTTAAAAGTGATTAAATATGGTTTTTAAAGTGTTAATTGCAGCAGGAATGCCTGGTACCCCTGGCTGGGATTTCTTTTTCCTCCTTGAGTTCCCCTAAGTATTCCATTTTACCATCTATCACCACACCAAACCCTGCACACCTCACAAATCTCACAGATTTTATTTAAATCTCTCACTTAATTCTTAAGTCTCTGAATGACTTTCAGCCCCTTCTCTACTTTCCAGGGGTGCTCAGCCAGCCTCACCAAAGCTCCCCAGACACATCTCTCAGTATCTCTGATGCTTTCAAGCTCAGCAGAGGGTGTAACAAAAAAAAAAAATCAACGATTAAAAAAAAGTTTATTAAAGTGAAACTGGGAGTGCTGATTTGAAGAAGTTGCTTCTACTTTTATTTCCCTTGCAACTCAGCACAGGTGTTTCCTAACTTATAGCACTGTGCATGCTGACGAGGGGGAGGGTTCTATCCAGGTGAGGGAGTGGGCCAGGGGCCAGACCAGCAAGGATTTAGGATTTCCAGCCTCATGTGTTAATGGATGTGTTTAAAAATCGACCCCCCAAAAAGCCTAGAATGAGGTTTCTTTTGGCAAATGATGAAGCCAGTATACTGAAATAATTAAAGCTTTGTCCTCAAATAAAGCATCAGATCAACAGAACAAAAACAAAGATAAAAATTGCACACCCATATGCATACGCGTACACACACTCTTTCACACACAGATACACAAAACTAGCGGGTGAGGGGGAGAAGGAAATTAAATAAAAGAAAACAAACAGAGTCCAAACAGGCCATTCTCCGAAAAGGAATCTAAATAAAAAGTCATATGATATCTGATAGTGCAGGACACGTCGCCAAGAACTGGAGCGGATTGCCTACAGGAAGAAAGGGCCAGTGTATTCCAGCTCAAAGAGCTTTTCTTTCCTCCTCCTCTATTTTTTTTTCCCTTTTCTCCTCGACTGTGAATGTGTTACTCTCAGGTCAGATCCACGAGGAATCCCAGAATGACAGCTATCACCTTTCACTGTCCTCCTGGCGGCACAACCAGCTGATAGGAGCTGACTGAGTTGGGATCAAGAGGGGCTGATGCAGGTTTCAGGAGCAGCCTTTACTACAACCCTCTGCCCTTTCAAAGACACTCCTTGGTCACATCAAAAATAGACACCCCCCCCCCACCGCAAAAAAAGCAAAAGCAACACACAAAAAAACAAAAACACATGTATAACAGCCCACAGCAACAAAAGAGTTCGGGGGGGGGGATCAGAAACAAGCCAATAGGGGGGGAAAAGCTCTTGCTTTCAATATAAAACTTTTTAAAGACTGAGTTTCTTTTTCCTTATTTTGATGACTTTCTCTTTAAAGATCTTTTCCTCCTTCAGCGTTATTAAAAGCATTCGGGATCTCTATAAAAGTGTAGAAAAATCTGAAGGCAATACAAAAATTTTCCTGAAGAAAACACACAACTGTAAGAAGTGAGCTCCCCTAGAAAATTTTGGATTTGCCAAAAGTTCCCCTAATTCTAATGTCTTTCAGTGAGTTCAAGTGCAAACACTGGCCCCCGAACTCTTATTTTTTTCTCTCTGAAGGTTCATTACTGAGGCAACACATACACAGTACAGTTTCCCCCTAAAAATTCCTAGTTATCAAGTTACTTCAAACGTGAGGTGCTCACACCTCGCAGCAAGTAGGGTTTACTAACTAGACATCACACTTTGCCCTGATATGAATTACACCCTTAAGAAGCAATTATATAAATGCATTCTAAAAAATATGGGGAACATGTATATATCTCTATTTTCTCTATGGTTTCCCTTCCCAAGGACAGAAATATATTTTCAGTGAGTAAAAAAAAGAGTTTCTGAATCTTGAAATCACTGTAGCTAGTTCCTAAAAACAGTTATCTGTAGCTAGGTACTGCACATCACTTATAAGAAATTTTTGGCCCTTATAAATTTACCCCTTCTTCAGTTTTGTGTCTATTATGTACCTCAAAATGATTTCCAAATGCCAATCAAAATATAAATGCATTAGGAGAACTTTTAGAAAGAAAACCTTTTCTTGGGTGTATAATTCAAAAATATTAGTATAAAGATATAAATGTACAGCAGATAGAAAAGATGGGATTGTTTATTTTGCACATACAGTTCACATGCTGATTATTTTTTCTTTTGTTGGAGCATTAATTTGAAAATGATAAGCACTCTGGAATGTTTGCTACAAACACAAATTCACGGCAAAAATACACATGCAGAGGCAAAAATCGCTTAGAGAACTCAAAGCTCCGTGGCCAGAATCACTGGGAAATCGCGGTTGAACTAATGGATCACGGACGGGGCAGTCACCACTCCGGGCGTTTTGTCTTTTAGGTAATTAGATAGAAACAAAAATAAAATACAAATATCAACTCACTTCATACCTTTCTGAATAACTGACAGGTGACACAAGCGATACCTTTTAAAAAAATGAACGCAAAAACTTGTGAGACCGAATGAACTACTGCACCCCATCGGTATTTTGGGAACCCCCAAATCCACGATTAACTTTTTGCCCAAGTGGCAAAAGTAGAAGACGTTCTCAACACTAAATGGATCATTCGGTGGACACTCGTTCTGTCCTCCACGGGATTTGGGGGCCCGGAAAAGGGAAAGAGAGGGTCTGAGGAGATGCATCCTGAACAACTTTCATTGTGAGTAGAAAAATACAGCATAGAGTGAGCATAGGACAGTGGGGTTTAGAAAGATTAAAAGTGGAGAAAAGAGCAACATACCCAACTTAATTAGTCTATTTCCTTTTTATTTTTTATGTCTATCTATCTAGCTAGCTAGCTATATATATATATATATATATATATATATATATATATATATATATATATTGAGGTGATGGGGAGAAAAGATAACTGGGTTTCTTTTGAATGTCTTTGTGTCTTTATAGAGTGAATGTTCTGTTCCCATCTCTTTCTTTTTAGGCAAAAAAACTAATAAAAATAGAAAAACATATATCAGACATTAAGCTGACTCCCCCCACCCCCCTTCCCTTTGTAAAGAACTCTTTGTTCTCTAGTGAAAATGCTGAAAAATCCCCGGGCAGCTACTCCCTGAAACAAGTGCAAAACACTTAGAGGCTTTTGGGCTGGCTGGGAGCCAGGAACCCTCCCGCTGTCTGGTTAGAAGAGGAAAAAAAAGGAGAGAGAGGGAGCGGGAGAGAGGGGAAGAGAGATGGGGGGGGCAGAGAGAGAGAGAGAGGGGAGAGAAAGAAGGGGGGAGAAGAGAGAGAGAGAGAGAGAGAGAGAGAGAGAGAGAGAGAGAGAGAGAGAGAGAAATTGGAGCTTCCTTTAATAGACATAGGAAGCAGCTTTTTTTTTTCTTTTTCTTTTTTTCAAAACTGGCGGTCAAGCGTTAAGTAACTCCCGTCTAAATCCACCTGCTAGAAATGAACTTGGGTAACCCCCCAGGGGTGCACAAAGACAGGGAAGACAGGAACCCACTCCATACTCTTTCCCACCTCCGCTATACTGCTTCCATTCTTTCTGTTCCCATACACAAATGCCCACAGATCTCACACCACCCTCCTTGCCCCCCAACAACAAACACAGCAAAATACATGCTCCCTCGGTCTCCTAAAAAAAAAAAAAAAAAAAAAAAAAGGCTTTTCCATCTTGGTTGCGACACAGTGATAAGGGGTAGCGAACATCTCATACCTGGTGTGAATGCTAATCAGTCAGGAGTTCTCCTTTTCCCAAGACAGGGAACTGTTTCCTTCCAAATTTATTAGAACCTCCTCCACTGCCTCTTTGAAAAACCTTCTTTGTCACCCTCTCCCAAGTCCCGATACTTCTTTAAAAAAAAAATGGCTTCGGAGCTCCTTCTATTCTTGATATTGATTCTCTCTCTCCCCCCACCCCTCCTCCTCTCTCCTGTCTGTGTCTCTTCTGAGTGGTCTATTGATAAGTCCCTGGAGGCACTGGGTCAGCCTGCCCGTAGGAAACCAGACACAATGCACAAATCTCCGAGTGCCATTCTGCCATCAGCAAGCAGACCACGTTTAGGAGAGAGAGAGAGAGAGAGGGGAAAAAAAAACACACACACACAGTAGAGCAAGAGACAGAGAGAGAGAGAGAGAGAGAGAGAGAGAGAGAGAGAGAGAGAGAGACCAACCGAGGGAGGGAGAGACGGAGAGAGAGGAGGGGAGAGAGAGAGAGAGAGAGAGAGAGAGAGAGAGAGAGAGAGAGAGAGAGAGAGACGGAGGGAGAGAGAGTGTGAGAAAAGACTGATTGGAACAGGAGGGAGGGAGAGAGAAAGGGAGAGGGGGAGAGAGCGCGAGAGGGAGAGCGACACTGCCAGTCAGGTTAATCATCCCCACTTTAATTAGCTGTTCGGCTTAGACATAAAACAATTGAATTTGAATGATCTGTCAGCAGGCTCGGCTGAACCAAAGGGGAAAAGCGAATATTACAAAAAGACTGTTGGTGTGTTCTGATAAGCAATACTGCTCGTACTGACAAATCCTCAAAGGGGGAACTATTAAAACTTACAACTAAACAAAAAGTGCAAATACAAATGGCACTAGATAGAGGTCTTTTTAAAAAATGGAGTGAGTGTTCTCCCCTAGTTTTATGAACGGTGGATATTTACGTGCAGGTGCCCAGAAATTAGGGTCTGTGTGTAATGTGTGAAAGTTTATTAAGGATGGTCTAGGAGGGCAGCAGACAGATGCTGCAGAGAACAAGACAGGTACAGCCGGATGCTGAGCCTAGATCTTGGAGGGAGATGGATGCTGGAAGAAGCGGCGCCGTGGCAAGAGAGCAGCACAGACAGAGTCAGTGGGCAGAGAGGCAGGCAGATTTTGGGCACGGCATGATCTCCTCTAAAAAGGCAAAAGTTCTGATGCAATAATAGGTGCAAAACAATCCATCCAGTCTCATCTCCCGGGAGCACTCAAAGGTACAGTTAAAATGGATTAATCTTTGTGACAAACAGAGCTGGCAAGGCAGACGATGGCAGGCACTGAAGGCGATTCACAGACCTAGAGGATACCGGAGCCAGGCAAAGCCACAGAGATCCATCTCTCTGACGCCCTAATGTGGCAGATAAGGAAACTGAGGCCCAGAGACTGGGGCTCATAAATCATGAAGGCAATAGTAATGCCAACGACACTGGAACCTGGCTCCAGCAGCCCACAAGGCAGAGCTTTCCCGAACACCAGCTAACCTGCAGCTCTCTAAAGATTCTGGCCCAACAGGTATGAAAATCACTCTTGTCTTCAGAATAACACGATTCCTCCATCTACACAGCTGGTGCACAAACCTTCAATTTTTAAACATGTCTAAGTAGCAATATTTTTGTCCATTTTGAATTCTAGGAATGTAACTCCTTAATTTCTTCTCAGAGAAAAGCAAAAAAATTATAACCTTGTAGCAAGGTGTAGCTGAGACAGATTTTAGGCATGGCACTCCAGGCTGGCAAAGGCCAGCACATCAATCTACAAAGACCTCGTCCAGCATTTGCAATTCTCTCTGTGAATGTGTGCTATATGTCACCATGTAAAGAGATGTGGTGCTCTCATACAACTCATTTTTAAAATATAGGCACACTGTGGGTGAAAGAGATTGAGTTTTTCAGCCTACAGTGTCATTTGAAATCACGACTGAGATGTTCTACCTGAAAGATAAGCTATGGGCGACTTTTCCAATATATTCAATTGAAATGAGCTACTAAAATAGAAAGGGGAAACTGTAGTATCTGCCCACGTACTTGATGGTATCTTTTTTGGGGACACATATGATCATATTCAGGAAGGATTTCCCTCTTGACAACAGATAAATGAAGGTAATTTCTTTAAGGGGGAAAGAGGTGCTTATGAAGAGAACAGTGCCATCAGATGTTACTGGAGAGATTAAGTCTCCCGTCCTAGAACAAGAATCACAGAGTATGGAAAAGCGAAAACTATCTCTCAGTCATGCTTCAGCAATGATGTTGCTACTTAGGGTGAGAGAATAAAACTGAAAAATGTCAGACACCTGGGAGCCCACTCAAAGGCAAGTAATCTGAGCGAAGTCATAGCCAGAGTAATTTAGTTTATTTGCACACCAACCTCTTTAAGCATGGCTCTTGTGGCAGGTCTAAAACACGTGCTCCACAGTCAATCAGTTTGGAGGGAGGAGTGATCAGTGATTTTGACACTGGTGGGTCCTCCTGCAGGTCTCAGAGCACCTGACAGGCAAGAGCCCAGAGCAGAGCAGTGAAGTGCCTGGTAAATGCATGCGGGGTGAACGGAGGGAACAAGGGAATGCGCTTTGGGGTCAAATAGATCATTATAACATTGCCTAAGCCGCAGACACTCTCAGAGACTCAGCTTCCCTATTTGTGAAAGGTGATACAATTGATTGCATAAGGGTGCTTTCAGGATGACATGAGCTAACATATATAAAGTCCATGGCTGGTCATTACATGGTGATTACTATTGAGGAAGGCTTGCTATGAGGTTGGAAATCTGCAAACTGAATACTATGGATGTGCTGAGTGTGTTCTATTCAAAGCAGCAGGCACAAGACATGAACACACATAGCAAAGCAGGGATGTCATATACGGAGGACTTCTATTAGAAAGAGTTGGCAATATAAAAGTTAGAATCCCAAAGTTCCAGAATCTAAACTCAAGGATCATCTCAGGGTTGTGTGATCCCTTGTTCCCAGACTTGGGGATATTTCCTGGCTCATAATGATAACAATAATCAACATATTACTGAACACTTGATTTGTGCTAAGCACTTTGCTTAGTACTTTCCACACTGTTACTGTACTTGAGTGTCACAACAACCCTATCAATTAGGTGCTACAAATCCCCATTTCGTGCAAAAGAAAATCAAGGCATAGAAGGGTTAGGTAACTTGCTTAAAAGCACACAACTAGTAAGTGTGGAGCTGGAGATGAAATCCAGTTAACTAACTTCAAAGCCCTCATCCTCAGCCACAAAGCTGGGCTGACACACAGTAGGTATTGGTAAATATGAGTTGAATAAATGAGCAAATGCATACAACACCAGTGTTTTGATTTCACTAAAAAATAAGTAAAAATCTGTGCACAATCTCTTGAGAGAACCCTGCGCTCAGATTGTACAAGCTGTATCTCTTCTCTAGCTCACTTTGGGTGGGAGCCCTTCCCCAGAAGCTGGGCTGAGCCATGTCCCTGTGTGGTGTTGAAAATGGATGAGGTGAAGATCACTGACTATGACCACCCAGGGCATTGAAATATCTGAAGGCATTTTCAACACTTTGAGGGTAGTGTTAGCACACGGGTTATTAATTGGCTTAATTCCAGTTCAGATAATTACATCGTGTCTCTTTAATTTTTCCCTGACCATGCCATTCTTCACTTCCTGTCACAAATGTGCTCTTTAGAAAAGCACATGAACGCACACAAACATGTAGTTATATTTAAGGTTTGCATAATCCACAGGGTGTTCTTTTTTCCTAAATGATTAGTGGATAGCAGCCATGTGGTAAATGAAGGAATGGGCAAAAGAAGGAATGTCATTGCAAAATAAAGATAACTAGTTGAAGCTAAAATTTTTGCGTGGCTCTGAAATAAACATATTTTTAAACCATTTTGTTGGTGATAGGATTCCAGTCATATTTTTTTCCTCATGGGCAGATATTTCAAGAGCTGATAACCTCCTCATGATAAGCTCATTTCCTGATGCTATGTAGTTTCCAGCATAAAAAATAGCAATGAAAAGTTATCTTTTAAAGTAGGAAGTGAGGAGGATAGGTGCTGAATGGCACAGTATATTGAGCCCATGGGTCTTAGAACAGTCATTAATCCAGTTATTATTTGGCAGATTTTTTTTCCTTGCTAAACATATCACTAGACTAGTCTTCAACTCATAGGAGAAAAGAATAAGGGATCCCCATTTAATAAGTTTAGGAAAGTTTGTCAGTCACAAACAGACAAAACACTTCTCCTTTTCCCAAAGAATTCTTGCCTTTGAAATAATTGAAAAGACTGTGTCTATATGATACCAAAGAAAATCTCCTGGAAGCATATATTTTAATTATGAACACAAATAGTTAAATGCACCCATGGAAGAGCATGGTTTCTTAGTCATTTTCAGAGTACATCTGTATGAACAAGTCACCAAATACAGGATGCATAGAAAGTCAGGGAATAAAAGGTTAATTTATTTACTGTGCATGAGAGTTTCTAGACCTTTGCTTCCTCAGCTTTCAGCTCAAAATTCCATGCATACTCCCCACTTAATAATAAATGCCATAATTCAGTGTATGTCATAATTTGATTTACTTTCAGGCACCTTTTCTGGTTTAGCTCTCAAACCTTTCCTTCCTATACACTTCCTCAAAATTATTCTTCATGGCCCTCTGTAAATCATCATTTAAAATTGGTGTTTGTGGGATAACTTTAATGGTGTAGAGAGATTTGTATCAAACTAGCCTATTTCCTTTTGAGTATCAGTGGCCCAGTTCCAGGGCAAATTAAATTTCAATTAAAAAAGAATCAAATGCCAGTCCTTACCACCTCTTTGACCCCAGTGATAATGACAGCAGTCACTCAGTGATGACTTCTAGTTTGTCAGTCATGCCTTGAGATTGAGATTTTTGGGACAAGGTCTTTGCACTCTGCTTGGCATATTTAATGTATCGCCTGGTATCACACCTACCCAAGGTGGTAGATGATATCTCAGAAAAGCTGGAGGCAACAACTGTTAATTCTCTTAGTTCTTTATATGCAATTACAATTTACTCTCTCTAATATGCAAAAGGGGTATACTATTACCCTAAGACTAGTGATGTGATGCTTAGATTAAAGTAGTATCATTGGGTAGGATATTTAAGAATTAGGTAGCAAAAAGCACTTGTATTGGCAATTTTCATAGCCTCACCACTATTTTAACAGCAAGAAGTCCTTGGGTAGCACATTTCAAATTCAAAATTTAAGTGAATTTTGTATTCACAAGAAAATTGAACAAAATTTATGTTGCACATTAGAGGTAACTTAATCACTTGGTTTTAAATTTAAATGTCATCTGGAAACAGCCTGATAGGTCTTATAGAAGCATAGAATCTTAGATATATAAGATATTCAGGAGATTCTCTGTTTTTGTTTGTTTGTTTTGTTTTGTTTTTAGTTTATAGAAAAGAACTAAGTGGCAGAGATATTTTATTGAATAAACTTAAGGTCACACAACTTGGCAGAAGCAAAACTAATACTGAAAGTGGGTTCTGCTGTTTCCTGCTTCCATGCTTTTCACAACCATACTCTTGTCTCTCATAGTCCTGCTGCTCCCCTTTAGGACATATTTTATTAAAGAAACTCTTACATTCTGAGGCTGAGAAAGGGGTACTATATTCCTAGTGTAGTCTGATAAACACACTAAAAGGGGCCATGGTGGGCTGAATAATGACCCCACACAATATATCCATGTCCTACCCCAGAACCTTACATGGCAAAGGGATCTCGTGAATGTGATTACATTAAGGGCACTGAAATGGGCAGATTATCCTGGATTATCTAGGTAGCCTCTAAATGTAATCACAAGGGTTCTCATGAGAGGCAGGAGGATCAGAGCTAATAGTATGAGATGTGATGACATAAGCAAGAGGTTGGAGTTATTTGAAGAAGGGGTCATGACCAAAAGATTGCAGATGGCTCTCAGAAGCTAGGAAAGGCAAATAAATGAATTATCCCCTAGAACTTCCAGAGGAACCAGCCCTACCAGATTCCCCTACCTTGATCTGAACATTATCTCACAACACAGCTGAAATGTTTCTTAGCTTTCAAAAAAGCTGACATATGACCTTGTTTGCTCAAACTGAGCTTGTGATGCAAGAACTTCTTACCAGTCTTCAGAAAAGTACTGACTAGGATAGGCCAAGAATGGGGCTCTCCCTCTGGCCATTAAGAACTTCCTTTTAGGTTGACATGGAAGTATCTATCTGAAGGTTGTTGGTTAATGGATCAGTTGTCTGTAGCTCCATCTAACCATATTTGCCCATGTCCAGTCTTATTATGGCTCTTCATTAGAGGGTTGGCAATCATATCTCCAAGAAAATATACAACAGTTTCTTGTTAGAAGCAAACTGAAGGGTTTTGCTGTTCAATCTTGAGTGTCAAAGGTCTAAACTCATTCTAAACAATGAGGTATTCTCTTGCTAGTCCCCTCCCACATTTGTTCTGTTCTTTCCCCCAAAAGGTAGGAATAGAGAAAATAAACAGCATGAGGAAGCATCAGGCAAAATAAACTTCCTTCTTGTCTATCTTGCTTTAACGTATCATTGCCATTAAATTACTGCATATAATCAGTAGGATAGGGCTCCTAAAAGAATGGTCTTTGGCAGCATCAGCATTGCCTAGAAATTTGTCAGAGGAATATATCCTTGGGCCCTATTACAGACTACTAAAGTAGATATCTAAGTACCTATATTTTAAAAGCCTTCTAGGTAATTTTAGAGCCTGGCTGAGGATCACTGTCATAGAGCAAATCTATGAGGTTCAGCAAGGTTACTGAAGTACATGAGTAAGGTCACCTGCTCACCTGGATGTAATTGTGGATCTGTCACCATCTATGTGACATTGGATCATGTTCTTAATCTACTTATCTCTTCATCTACAATATGGGAATGATGGTAACAACAACAACAACAAACCCTCTGTCTATGCAAAGGGCTAAAGTAGGACTTAGTAAAATCATAAATATGAAAATATTTTATAAGTGCAGGATTATTA
This sequence comes from Myotis nattereri, assembly GCF_964212035.1. Taxonomy (NCBI): domain Eukaryota; kingdom Metazoa; phylum Chordata; class Mammalia; order Chiroptera; family Vespertilionidae; genus Myotis; species Myotis nattereri. Next base: position 65,368,151 of record NC_138077.1, on the reverse strand, counting down.
TTATGGAAAAAACATTAATTTGGATTGTGAGTGTCCTGAGACAAAGGTGTTAGGGATATCGCCTTGGTATTAACTGAGGCTTTGAAGTAATAACAATAAAAAAGTTAAAAAAAATAAAAAAACCTCTCAAGATGTCAGGTCCAATTCTTCAAGCCAAAATGAAGGCTGGAAGTCTGTATACTTTCAAAGGCTATTATATTGAACTAGAGGCCGAGTGCACAGAAATTTGTGTACTGGCTGGGGGGGGGGGGCGGTGTGTGTCCCTCAGCCTCACTTGTGCCCTCTCACAGTCTGGGACCCCTCGGGAGATAACGACCTGCTGGCTTAGGCCCACTCCCGGGTGGCAGAGGGCAGGCCCAATCCCTAGGTGACTGTCCCACAGCCCCTGGTCGGGCTCAGAGCAGGGCCGATTGGGGGGTTGGGGAGCCGCCCTCTGTCACACTCAAGGCAGGGTCGATGGGGAGGTTGCGGCGCCACCCGGTCACACACAGAGCAGGGCAGATCAGGGGGTTGTGGTGCCACCCCTGTCACATACAGAGCCAGCTGATCAGGGGGTTGGGGCGCTGCCCCCCATCACGCACAGAGCAGGGCCCATCAGGGGGGTTGGGGCTCCGCACCCTGTCACACACAGAGCAGGGCCGATCAGGGGGTTGGGGCACCCCCCCCCCCCCCCCCCGTCACACTCAGGGCAGGGCCGATGGGGAGGTTGCGGCTCCATCTTGTCACACACAGAGCAGGGCCGATCAGGGGGTTGGGGAGCTCCCTCCTATCAGGCACAGAGCAGGGCTGATCAGGGGGTTGGGGTGCCTTCCCCTGTCACAAACAGAGCAGGGCGGATAGGGAGGTTGTGGCCCCACCCCCTGTCACACACAGAGCCGCAGGGCGATCAGGGGTTTTGGGCGCTGCCCCCTGTCACGCTGCTCCAGGGGCCAGGAGGCCTCGCGGCTCTGCTGATCTTGGTGCTGGGAGGCATATTACCCTTTTACTATATAGGATAGAGGCCTGATGCATGGGTGGGGCTGGCTGGTTTGCCCTGAAGGGTGTCCTGGATCAGGGTGGGGGTCCCCACTGGGGTGCCTGGCCAGTCTGGGTGAGGGGCTGAGGGCCGTTTTCAGGCTGAGAGGTGACTGAAGCTCCCAACCGCTCCTTTTTTCCTTTTTTTTTTTTTATTCTTGGATTTATGGCTGTCACTGGAGCTGAGAGCCAGCTTTAGCTGTGAGACCTCGCTGCTGAAAGCAGGTTTTTGGCTTTGTTTACATTCTGTATTTGAAACTTTGTTGCGACTCCAGCTCTGAGATGCAGGCTGACTGAAAACAGGTTTCTGGGGTTTTGTTTAGCTTCTATATTTGTAACAGTGTTTCTTAGCAGCTCAGAGCCCAGCAGCGGCAGGCGGGGAACGTTGGAGTGCTCTGTCAGTGAAGCAAGCAAGCCTCCTGTTCGTGTCAGTAGCCTGGCTGCTGGCCGCCATCTTGGCTGGCAGTTAATTTGCATATTTCCCTGATTAGCCAATGGGAAGGGTAGCGGACGTACGGCAAATTACCATGTTTCTCTTTTATTAGATAGGACTAGAGGCCCGGTGCATGAAAATTCATGCACTGGAGGGGGGGGGGGTCCCTCAGCCTGGCCTGCCCCCTCTCACAGTCCAGGTGCCCTCAGGAGTGGGAGGAATAACTAAAGCGGTAACTGAAGATTAAGTCCCTATGTGATCTCTGGGTTGGTTCTGATCAGTAAATAGACACTACTGCAGAATTTATTATGGCTGTGCTCTGGCCAACTCTGCTTTAAATATATTCCCCAAGTAAAGACAAATTGAAGATCACAAAATTGAAGAAATCATGGCATCCAAGGCTGGTATTGAGGAGTGAAAATATCTTCAAAGGCCATTCCTTGGTTGCTTAACCTCAAACATCTACTTAGAAATGTCTACTAGCTCAACACACATTCCTGAAAGAAGATTTGTAGTAAAGCTATTGGACATTCAACATTTAAAGGGAAAGGAACATGTGTTCTGCCACAATGCAACTTATTATTGCTTAAATTGCCCAAATTTTGTTTAAACAAATATATGAGTTGAGTTGACATGAAGATCACATGCACTGTTGCTTTTTAAGTAGCTGTAAGTATATATGGTACCCAATCAGTGAGTCCTTCCAATGGATGGGCAATTAACTGTGTGGTGTATTTTAAAATAAGTCATTAACATAATTGTGCAAAGAACATGTCTGAATATCTTGTATGGTTACTTAAATCTTCCACTGTTATATACAATCCCACGTGTTCTGTCCCATCTGCTCCTTATCTAGACTATATGCTCCCTGAAGATAAACCTGACTTATATTTCTCTGAATTTCCCATTGCCTCCAGTACAGAGGTTTACACATAGCATATGCTTCCAAAATACCTGCTGTTTAATTGGATCCACTTCTTACTGGCATTACTTGGGGACAATTAAGGCACATAAAGTGCCCATAGATAAATGCATCATTATCACTAAGGTGAAGTTGTGGTTCTTAATTTTTTTTTTAAATTATGCATTGGGCCACTTATTTTTTCCCCCATGTGACACTTAACCCGACTATTTATAGAAGTGAATAGAAAAACATGATTCTCTTTTAAAAACCTCACTTTCCATGCAACATTTTAAGAAATCCAGTTAGTATGTCAAGCAGAGCCATTCTGCACACTGATGGTGATGGTGAGGATTTATGTAATACAGCTTTGATGGAAAATATTTTAAATTAAAGCAAGCTCCCCATAAAATTACATAAACATAAATACGCATTCTCCCACAAACACACATTTGCACATCCTTAAATTTAAATTAATGCAAAGAAAAGATATATTCTTTTGTTCTGGTGGAATACAAATGATGAAGGCTAATAAGTGAATAAATAAAGCACTGAGTAACCAAATCAATGTCTGCTCAATTCTGGTCTAGGAGGTGAAGTGAAGTTTCCCTTAGAGTCACAGAATGCAGTGGATAAAAAGGATGTGAATAGCTGGGGGGATTTCCTGAGGCCATTGCAGACCAGCTCACATACTGTTAAGAGGCTCATTTTCATGAGACTTTTGGTTGCATTTGTAACACTTGCTCTGGGTCCCCTAGAGCATTAGTGCAACATCATAGCACTACAAGAACAGGACTGAATGTGAGAAGGGACATTACAAGCTTCTTTTTCTTTCAGATCCAAATATCCAGGAGTTTGGAAATATTTTCAATATCATTTTTTTCTTCTTCCATCAACTGCCTCCCTACCTTTCTATAGGACTATGTGCAATCTGAATTCTTGTACTTATAAAAAATGACCAACTGCAAAACCTGTGGATAGTACCGTTAATTATTTTCAGAGGTAGAATATATTTCATTAATAAAAAAGAAAACCTGGGTCTGACTGGTAAGTTTGTTCTAGATTAAGGATTTAGCCAGTCTGGTATTTGTTCACTATTAGGCTTGGTGCATATTAACTGGCACACATTTTAACATTTCACCACTGCATAAAATTATTAATAATTTAAAATTATTAGCTGATATGGCCACAATTTCTGCTCTCCCCCCCCCCCCGCCCCGAAACTGCCACCTGTTTCTTGTAAGCTTGGTTCAAAATAAAAAGTGTGGTATTGACTTTGTCAAGAAAACAAAAGTGATGTTCAGAAAAAGAATAGGATCACTAAAAGAATGAGATTCCATCTCAAAATGATTAGGGAGAACAAAAGCTCACTTAATCCTCAAAGCAAATATAAAAGACTAGAGGCCCAGTGCACGAATTCATGCACTGGTGGGGTCCCTTGGCCTGGCCTGCGGGGATCAGTGGATCTCTGCGCTGCCACAGCCTGGCCTTACCTGCCAGATTGCTGGGCTCCAGCCTGCTGTCTGCATTGATCCCACATAGCATGAAGTAGTGCGCAAAGTGGCAGGTGGCCAGGGAGAAGCATCCAGGCCCCGCTGCACCTGCCTCCACTGCTGCTCAGGTGCTTAGGGGGAGTGTCCGCGGGAGAGGCTTGCACCCATCTGTCAGCTGAGTGGCGCTCCCGCTGTGGGAGCGCACTGACTACCAGGGGGCAGCTCCTGCATTGAGCATCTGCCCCCTGGTGGTCAGTGAGCATCATAGCTACCAGTTGGTTGTCCAGTCATCTGGTCCTCTGGTCACTTAGGCTTTAATATATATAGAGGTCTGGCGCACAAAATTCGTGCGTGTGTATGGTCCCTAGGCCTGGCCTGTGATCAGGGCCATCTTCCCCAGCTGCCCGCAGCCGGTCCCGCCCCCCCACCCACCCCTGGGTCCCTGTTCGCCATCAGGTGATCAGTGCCTGACGGCCAGGGGAAGCTACTGAGAGGTTGGCTGTTCCTGCCTGCTCACCAGCCCCACCCCCGCAGCAGGTGGCCATCAAGAGATCGAAGCCTGCCAGCTGGGGAAAGGGACCAAGAGGTGGTCAGTGCGCCTCATAGTGACTGGTCCAGTGGTCGTTCTGCCGTTAGGGTCAATTTGCATATTACCCTTTTATTATATAGGATTATTATATAGGATAGAGGTCTGGTGCATGGGTGGGGGCCAACTGGCCTGCCCTGAAGGAAGCCCCAGATTGGAGTGGGGGTTCCTCCTGGGTGGTGAGGCTGCCCTGGGCGAGGGGCCTGGGGTGGTTTTGCAAGCCAGCCATGCCCCTGGCTATGTCAGGGAGGACATCCGGAAGACATCCAGTTTAATTAGCATATTACCCTTTTATTAGTATAGATAAGGCCTTCTGGCTGGTTTTATAGATGAAGAAGTTGAGGCCCAGAGAGGTTGAGTAACTTCCTAAACATGCAGTTTAGAGGTGGCAGGGCTGTCAGGCCCCTGTCTCACAAAGCCTGTCCTCTTTCCTTTTTTTTAATTTTTCTTTTTATTAAAACATTGTTAACATATAATATTATGTTAGTTTCAGGTGAACAACATAGCGATTTGACACTTATGTACCTTATGATGTGATCATTGCAAGTCCAGTAACCATCTGTTTCAGTAATAAGTTATTACGATCCTATTGACTCTATTCCCTCCATTGTACATTACATTCCTGCCTGGAAGTTTGTGTCTCTTATTCCCCTTCAATTTTTTTACTCATTCCCCCATCTCCCTCTCCACTGGCCACTATCAGATTGCTATCTGTATGTTCTTTTCTTTAACATGCTCCAGCCCCAGACACTTAAGGTTTTTGGCTATCCAGGAGTTTCTTTGGAATCTACCATCAAGTTCATAGAGTGAAATAACAATTAAAACAATTATAACAATTGTTAAATATATATGTATATGTATTATCTATTAAGTATACACATATATGCTTAATCTAAATATGAAATATATACTATGTTTGCCATATATATAAATACTTAATAGCGAACACTTATTAGCACTTACAATGTGTCAGATATTCTAAGCACTTTATTATTTATTAATTAGTATTTAGTACTATTTACTTACTCCTCATAATATCTCTATAAGATAGAAATTATTATCTTCTAGTTTTACAGCTTATAGGTGGCATAGCCTAAGCTACTTCCTACTACTGACCTCTCTCATGGTCCTTTTCCTGCTTGCTATCCCTTGAGGACATACTTGACCTCTGGCCTATTCTTTTAAAACTTTATTCCTCTTAGGTGATAATGAATGGATCTTACAAGGTCGGGGAACTCGACTATTAATTAGGCAACAATTTACTTGCTAGGGGCAAAGAGACACAATTTAGTGGAAAATCCACATTTGGAAAAGAGAAAGCCCCCCAAAGCCAGATATCAATGTCCTGGAAAGTAGGGGAGAAACATTGGTTAGGTGAACTTTCTGGGTCTTTCAAATCATACCACATGTACAACCATTATTATAGAAACCTCATTTAATTCAACATATATTTAGTGAGCACCTGCTATGAACAAAGGACTTTGCTAGGAACCAAGCTCTAGAAAGTAGTGGAACAGGTAAGTAAGAAGCCATAAGTCTAATGTTTAGAACATGGGAGAAAATAAACACCACACAACTAAAATACAATGCAAAATAAAGTGAATACTGCAAAGGGTTGCTAACAAAACTCTGTCAGTACAGTGGCTGAGGAACATCATTTGTGATGGACACTGAGAAAAGCTACTTGATGAAGGGAGTGTCTGAGATGGACTTTGGAACCTGGGAAAAGTTCCAACAGAATCTGGTGAGATAGGGTTTAGGCAAGGGGGCACAGAATAAAAGCATAGGGATAGAAAAGCACAACATATATTGGGGGTTGGTGTGATTTGCCTCTGGAATACTCAAAGGATAACAGCAGAGTTTGAGACGTTGTGGGTGACACAGCTAGGGGGAAATGTCCAGGTGGCATCTGGAAACCCATGACACTCTGCAGTAGCAGAGCATGTAGGCCAGGACCAGACACTCACATCTCCAGGAAGGTGATGTGGATGTGTGGCTGAAGCTGCATGGTTCTGCAAAATTGCCCACAGATGGCAAGAATGAAGTAATGGGAGACAGAAAAGTAAATCATGGGCAGATGAAGGGAGGAAGGATGAAGGAGCAAAGATCATTTAGATACCATAAAAACAGATGCTGTGGAGCCCAAAGGTGAAGAGTGCTCTAGAGCAGGGGCGGGCAACCCTGGCAAGCATGCCAAACATGGCACGCCAGTAACTTTTGCTGGCACGTTAAACCCTCTCTTATAATCTTCCATTTACAATTTTTTTCTTAATATCGACTTTTTTATTTTTCAGATAAATTCAGTGTAGGTGCATCTTAGATAAATAAATAATTTTACATAACAAGTTATCTTAATGACCATAGACATGGCTGACTTTGAAATGCAGTTGACTGAATTTCAGAGTAGCTCAATTTGGAAGCAGAAATTTATTGACCTTAGAGTTGACTTGGAAAACATTGAAAAAAAGCGATTAGAGACAGGAGTACCAGAGAGAAGTGTCAAAAATGAACTGCTGAGGACTTGGAATGCCATTCCAGAAAATTTTTTCTGTTTAAAAAAACTTTGCAACAGCGTTACTCTCCATGTTTTCATCCACATACGTTTGTGAATTTTTGTTCTCAGTGATGAATTTTGTTAAGTCTCGTAATAGGAGTAGCCTGACGGATGAAAGTAGTAGCTCGTGCATATTTCTGAAGATCACGAAATAAAAACCTGACGTAAAATCTCTGTCATCAGTAATGCAGCAGCAGAAGTCCCACTGATAATATCAAACGGAGTCATAAAGTTTTCTGTCGGACTATCAGTGTACATGTATACATTAAAAAATAAATGTAGTTTTCATCATCATATACTGTGTTTTTGTCACTCGAATGAATTTTATTATTTCTTTAAGGTTCTTCACATACGTACACCTTAAGCGATATCAAGTAGGCGTAACATGTTCTCAAAAAATTAGGGTTGGCACGCAGAAGAATTTTGAGTCAGAGATTTTGCTGGTTTTGGCACGCACTCACAAAAAGGTTGCCCACCCCTGCTCTAGAGAAGTGGAGATAGATGGTCAACAGTCAAATCAGAAACACTGAAGCTAGTGTTACCAGGAGGAAGAGGCACTAAGAGCTAGAGTCTTCATCACTATACTCATCTCTGAAGAGCTGCCTCTTACTCCTTTCTGCTCTTTCCCCGAACTCATACATGTGCTCAACCACACAAAAACACAAACATTTTTTTCCTGTGGCATTATTAACTTTGAAGCACTCAAATAATACCTGGAAATTTTTTGAGTAAAGTCTGAATTTTATTGTTTGAGTTTTATTTAAAAGACGACTGACTTTTTTTGTGCACAGGTCAACTGTTCCGTAACGGAAGTGCAAATATATTCATATTTTATTCAATGAATACTTTGGGGGACTTTCATATCTGTGAGGCATTGTGCTAAGTGCTGGGATCAGGAGAATTTCCATAAATGCTTAGCTGGCTTTTACCTGTGAGCTTTGCTACCTATGGTTGGTACAAAGTTGATGCTTTTGTGATGATGAGTTTCATTTCCAGCCCCTAAGAGTTTCTGTGTTCAGATTATTAAGTTGCATATTTATGTTTAATTTTTTTCTGTTTCAAGATGCTCTTAAAAAGTTTTGAATATTTAGTGTTAGCAAAAGGACAAACCAACTCCAGGCCATCTCTTGCTCTGCCATGGTGGTTAGTCTAGATTGTAGGCAAGCAATAATACTTATTCAAGTGTTTAAAACAGCTATAGAAGTCTTATTCTGGACTGTACCTCTAAAGAATAAATGAAATAAATGAAGAAGAATCAGCTTTACATAGAGAATTAAAAAATAGCTTCAGGAAATGTTCCAACTGTTGGCTTTATTTATTAACTTATATTTGTATATGTACATATTTTTCTAATATTGGCCAGAGATCACTTTAGCATTTCACTGTATGTACAAATATTTTTTCTCCTACAAAATAAGATTCTTGCTGTATACATTGCTTTGTAACTTGCATTCTCTCAAGACATATTTTTTTAACCCCTTGCATAGTATTCCATTCCATGGATATATCAGCATGCATTTAAGCAAACCCTTATTTTTGGACATTTTGGTTACATTTCAATTTTTGTCATTTTCAGTAATGCTCTGTTAAGCACTAGGTATATACTGGTACAGCTTTTGTTATGCTATTATTTATCGGGAAGAAATTTTTAGAAGCTTTAAAACCTAATACCACAAAGGGAAAAAAAGGCAAGAAAATATTTACCACAAGAAAAGTCAATGCTCTAGGAGTCAGGCTGGTAAATGAGTGAAGTGGGTATGGCATGAAATCTGGGGTGATAGAGACGTTGTCAAACTGGAAAGGAAGTGGCTTGTCTGAAGGGAACAGCCATTACTCAGTTCCAAAAACTCGTGCCATGTAAAAATGTAGGTCTAATACTGCCAGATCTTCACATTTTCATGAGAAGCTGAATAAACCTGGATATTTTTTGGTGAGATCTCTCAAGCTCTCAAATTATTTTAAAATAATCTTTAAATAAAAAAACAAACTATGGGCTAGCTAGATGCAGCTCAAAAGCCAATGGTAACCTTCAAATTAAAGAAAGGAAAGCCTGTTATATGGAAATATATTTCTAGGTGACGAGTTAAGCAAATAAAGTTTTGCTTCAAGTTTTTCCTGTAACAAGGAAATGAGATGTGGAGAAACTGAGCCTTGATATGTGAATCTTGGATGATGGGCCAAATACTGCTCCCCATTAAATCTCCCATGAAATATCAACTAGAAACTTCTAAAATGTTTCAGACTTCCCAAAGAAACTTGATTTAATTACATATAACTTTAACCCGGTGCTCTGTATGATGGCATCTAACGATAATTTCCCTCCGTTTTCCATCTGAACAAACATTTCCCATTAACATCCACCTGCACTACTTCCTTTTGTAAAGAGGAGGTGGTGTTTGGCTTTGTGCTGGTTCTGATTCATGAGAATCTAGCCCAAGCCCAACATTTCTGTTCTTGACAGATTTTGGTTTTTAAATCTGTAGAACACAATGTTTCCCTGGGCTGAGTTCTAGCATGCCAAGTTTTGGCTGGCCACAGACTTTGACATCTGAGTGAAAAATCTTTCAACAATGGCATTTAAACTGAAGAATCAACAGACCTTTAATTATAACACTGCTTGTAATCCCCCTCCTTTTATCATGATGTTCAAATTGCCTCAAATCACTAACTGCACGGACAGCATGTTATTTCATTTGCCAATGGAAATATCATAATTTGGAAACTTGGTGGCTTCAGTATTAATTTTTGAAAAATCAGTATTACTTTATTCACCATAAATTAAAGGGGCATATGGAACGAAGGTCAAAATCACTGATTCATTAGAAATAAAAAACAAAAACCACTCAGCATACAATTTTTCAACTTACCTAAAATGTTCAAGATTTATTTAGATAAGAGAAATATTTCTACTTGGAAATTAGGCATGAAATATATTGAAATATGGAGTCTCTTTTTTTGTGAGCTTTCATTAAGTGCCTCCATATTTCTCCATGAATGTTGTGATCATTTCTTATGGCTTTTTTTTTTTTTAAATGACAAAGCTTCAGATTACCCTATGGTTTCCTTACATAATAACAAGACACTTCTATTCTGCCAAGTAAATTAGGAATCCTTTCACTATTTCCTTTTTAGAAATCAATGTTGAAAAAGTACTTAATTTACACCTAACCTATCTATCTGGATATACATATTAGACAAATTAGGGTTAAAACTGTAAATATGGAAGATGTTTACTTCCAGGTTTTATACTAGCTAGGTAAGTTTTTAAATATAGAGCTTGGTCATATGGAAGGTGGGCATATTTCAGTTCTTTTTATCTTGAAGAGGAACATGGTTCTAGATTTCCAGGAAATGTATTATTTAGACCAAATAGTATGCCAACCTTTTATACACTAATCTTCATAATATGTCTACAAGATGGGTGTCGTTAACCTTGGTTAAATTATGTATCTGAGCCTCAGCTTCCTTATTAACAGCAGATTAACAATAGGGGCTTTGGAGTCTTTCTGTCCAGGGGTTTTAAGTGGTGGAGTTCGGATGTAACCCCAGATCTGACTTCAAAGGTGCTGCTTTCTCTTTTGGGGGAGAAAAATACCTCCCTGAAATGTACACAACTTTTCCCCATGGAATCAACCTTGCTTTCTCAATACAATCTGTTATCAGTGAGGTCTTATGTTTAGCACTACCGCATGACTCAGAAATTCATCTTCCTCCAGAGTAGAAAATTCACATGGTAAGGACAGGTATAGAAGCCATGGGTCTCTGATTGCCTGTAACAGATGTGGTTTCAAATCTTACCTTTACTATCCCAACAAATATGCCATACCTGTAAAATGATGTCCTGTCTTTGTTTCTATCATTATCTACTTTGTGTGTAAACTGCAGCTGAAAAGGTCAGGTCCAGGAAACAAGTTCTAACTAGCACATAACACTCAAGAATTAGATCCTGCAAGGCAGAACCAGCAGCAGGAAACCAATCAACGTTGTTGATAGAAGTGGAGGTAAAAAATAATATTAGTAATAGTAATAACATGTATTGAATTCTTAACCAAATGTTGCTGATCCAATTTATATATCATATTTAATCCTCCTAATATGCCCATTACATATGAGGAAACAGAGGCTCAGAGATGATAAATAACTCACATGCTGAGTAAGTGGCATTTGCCTCCAGGGCTTATGTTCGCTTATTTTACTAAAACCATCTCCCAGAGCAGAGTGACCAAATCTAAACAGGTACATTTAAAGAGCACTTATCAGATTATAAATAGCAGATGGAACCAAAACTCAAGGTTCAGAGTAGGAACAGATTAGGAACTAAGGTATGGGTCCAGCATGGGGGTGGTCAACAGGGGTCTTGACACACAGGGTTGTCCTATGACATTCACAGTGTAGTGACACCCAGAGCTGAGACAGGGGGGTGAGAAGAGGGAAGAGAGAGAATTTGTGCGTGCGGGAGGGGTACCTAAAGAAGTTGGGCTGCTTGGCTGATTTCCTGTTATTCTCTTTTAGGAATGTAAATGAAATTTCTGTGTTTCTGAACAGGGGGCAAAGAGGATGTGGCTCAGAGCCCTGCAAATATTTCTTTGCACATGTTACTAACCGAAGGGGGAAAATACCCAGTTGCTTATTAAACTTCTTTTTAAAAACATGAATATCTCCAAGAGGGTTAAACGTCATTTACACCTTGGAGTAAATTACTTTAAAGAGGTTAGCAGACCACTTGACTGAGTGTAATTAAAGTTATAAAGCCCCAGTCTGAAGGAAAGGCAGTGGATAACTATGGAGTTGAAGCGGGAAGGGGGTACATGAGGATGAGAGAAGGATTTCCATGGGGGAGAGGGAGGGTACCAAATATAACTCCGTGAAAACACTGTTAAGAGCTACATCAATGTGAAGTAGTAGCCACATTATTATTACCCATCCTACCTGCAATTATGTCTAGAATTTTGGTAGTAGCTGGTGTGCAGTCAGAATCACAGCCAGTTGCTAATTTCTGACATAAATACTGAGTAGAATGCCCTATGCGTAGCAGCTCCTCAGTAAAACTTGTTGTGCAAATAAGATGTCAGAAGTAGTTTGGAAGTTGGAAACTTTCAGATTTGCCAAATTCCAATCTGTTTCTCCAATGTAGGTTCATCCTGCCCAACCTGTCAAGTTCAGCAAAGCGTTTCCTCAGTGGAAGGAAGGAAGAAAAAATATAGAAAGTGAGGAAAGAATTGGTACCTTAGTCCTCTTCCCACCTGTGTGGCCCAGGACAGCACACCTTAGAATCTGTGGGGCCTTCAGAATGTGTCTCCTATGAACTGGAGGCAATGCTGTAACAGTGGAGCTATATGAAAGTTACACTATGAACTGTATGATGGAAAATTAACACAGGTTATGTTAAAGATGAGCCCGTTAATGAGCATTCTCATTGGCCCCCACTGGAATGCCAATAGGCTCTTTCAGTCCACTCTGGATCTGGGCTGGATTTGTGCTGTGGTCGGACTGTTTGTGTCCCCCACACTCACATGCTGGAATCCTAATGCCCAATGTGATAGTGTTAGAAGGTAGGTGGAGCCTTTGGGAAGTGGTTGGGCCATGAGAACAGAGTCCTTATGAGTGGGATTACTGCTTTTATAAAAGAGGCCCCACAGAGATCCCTCACCCCTTCTGTTATGGGAGTCTGGACCTTGGAGAGGGCCCTCATGTGGCCATGCTGGCACCCAGTCTTGGATTTTCAACCTTCAAATTCAATAAATTTCTGTTGTTTATAAGCCAACCTGTCATTGGTATTGTGTTATAGCAGCCTGGACAGACTAAGGCAGTCTGCACAGGTACTTCTGAAATGCTTAGTATACAATCTGACAGGTACAACCAGAGATAGCACAAGACTCCACGCCTCAGCAAGCACAGCTGGAGCATCAAAATCCATTGCAGGCATAGTGAATCCTGGTTCGGGGCTGGTCCCCAGGTGGGGCTGGAGAGGAACATACTGTATGTGTGCACAGTCTCACCCTCCCTGCTTTTCTTCCCCTTCCATTTCTCCCCCCACCCCGCCCCCGCCCCACAATCCTCCACATTTTATAATATCCCAAGAGCCTTCTAAATTATAATGCTTTTCAAATATACTGAATATCTTACTCCTGGATTAAAGGGGAAAGGGGGAGTTATAGACAAATTTAATTTGACACTAAATTTGTTATTTTGGATATGTTTCCTTATTTTTGAGTTGTGGCAAAAAAACTCAAAAAACCCCACATTTTGTCTAAATATTGATAACACTTTAGATTATAGGGATGGGGAGCCTTTTTTCTGCCAAGGGCCATTTGGATATTTATAACATCATTCTTGGGCCATACAAAATTATCAACTTAAAAATTAGCCTGCTATATTTGGTTAAACATTTAATTAACTCACCTCTAATGCCTGGACAGGGCCAGATCAAATGTTTCTCAGGCCTTTTATGGACTGTGGACCAGACATTCTCCACCCCTGCTTTAGAATGTGAGAGCTGGAATGTTTAGCCCAGTGGTTACTAACCGAGGCTGCTTATCAGACTCACGGGGGGGGTGGGGGGGGTTAAAAAATGCAGATTCCTGAACCTTGGCCTCCTCCCTCCCTTCCCAAGTGATTCTAATGTAATGTCGGTGCTAGGTGCTTGCAGCCAGTTATGGAGGCCAAGGATCTCATCTTCACTGAACCCAGGAGAGATCTGAGTTCTGTGGTCTTGTGCTCTGTGGTTGTGCCTTCGGGGGGTCTAGAAAAGAAAATCACTCTGACATTTCAGGGGTTTATTATCCTAGATGCATAAGAACAATGGATAGGGCTCACTGAAGGTAAAGACTGACCTTTGCTGAGGAAGCTATAGGCTTGGGACATGATGTAATCACCATGACCTTCCCAGTGAGGAATTTTCATGTTCAAACCATCCTGTGGAGTTACATGTTGTTAGAATTGTTAAGGCCTGTCATTTGGGCCCCCCTCTGAGCTTGTCAGGTTTGGTATGTGGCCCCTTTTGTTGTTCATGAAGGTATATAGTGAAGGGAAAAAGCTGCTGGATACTTTTATCTCTGAGGCCCAGAGTGGTACACTGACTTCCCTATGGTCACACAGGAATATACTATATGTAAAGAAAAGACTGTGCATATTGTGAAATTGACCTCATTAACTATATTCCAAATTACTTTATTACTTTGGAATATATTTTGTGTATTTGCATGTACAAAGCAATAAACCACTCATCCTCAAGCCACTTTTGTGGCATTCTGAATATGGCTAAGGACAGAAAGAAAGTGAGAAAGATCTGCAGGCAGCTAAAACTAGCATCAAGTAGACCACACCTGAGTCCCCAAAGTCTCTCTGATAAGCGCTGACTCTGGACTCTGCCTCCTTGCTTTCGAGACAGAGATGACTCCAAATCTTCATCTCCAAGCCTGGCCTTCTGGCTGCACTGCAGTCTCCTGTCTCCGAAAGCCCAGCCGGCCTCTCCAAGATGCCCCATCAGCACCTTCACTCAGTGTGTTCAAAATTACACTCATGCACTCTCCTCCCAAACCTCTTCTGCTCTGCTGGCCCTGCTTCTGTTTATGGCCCCACACAGGCTCAAACCGTACCGATGTCTTTGATGCCTTCCTCTCCCTTGCTTCCCTAATGTAATGAATTTATTCTTATCCGGCCCTGTCTCATCAATCAGCTCCCAGTCCGCTCCCTCTGCCCCGGCCCTAGTGCCTCTTCCCGGACCACTGTGATAGTCTCCTACCTGGTCTGCGCCCTTGGTGTCTTCCCACTCCAATCCATTTTCTCACTGTGGCCAGATTAATCTTTCTGAGGTGCAGCTCTGATGATGTTACTCTCCTACTAAAAACTTTCAATAGCTCCCCATTGTCCACTGAATAAAGTCCACGTTCCTCGGCCTGGTAATCAAGTCCTTTCACTTTCTGGTCCCAATCTGCTTTTACCACTTTATTTCCCACCACTCACCTCTATACACTCCATGCTCTAGTTAAATTCACCTACTTCTCAAAAGAGCCTTTACCCTCTGATTCTTCCAGAACATTCAGAAATATTCTTTTTTCAACCTTTGTATGCTCAAGTTCTCCTTGCTTTTCAAGGCCCAAGTCCAGTGTCACCTCTTCTGGTAAAACCCCCTGTCAGCCCCCTCTGAACTCCAATAATACTTTCTCTGAACTACTTTTATAGAGCATATCACCTTCTACTCTGGATTCTAGCAAAGCAGGCATATGTTTCAGCTCTGCGGCGGGATTAAACCTGTTAGGAGGGTAGGATTGGAGTTTTGTTTCTCTATGTTCGTCCCTCCAACCCCCCAATGCTAAGCACACTGCTCACCAGTGTTTGAGTGGGTTAAAGCCTGTATATGCAAACTTAACAATTTGGTTGTTAGTTTTCCTTGTCCAAAGCAGATTAGAAATAATGCATGAGAGAAGGAATGAGAATCTTGGAGGCTGGCACAACAAGAAGTAACTTGATAGCTAAAGAAGATAAAACCTGTAAAAAGAAGATATGAAGACTGAAAATATTACAGCAGTCTGGTGGTAAAGAAGCAAAGAAGCAAATAATCATATTATAGACTAAGGACAATGGTTACTGACATAATGAACTGTTTGGAAATCACAAAATAATACTCAAATATACAGCATTACTTTTATACTTCCACATTCACATCAGCATCAGTAGAAACTTAACACAATTATTGTTCAAGACAATGACACTGAGTTTAAATTATCATAAGTATATTCTAAGAAATCTGAATATACATATAAATGTAAGACAATTACATAAAACTTAATAAAATTAATAATTAAGAGGTGGTACATTTCTGTTCTATGGGATGTTCTGTTAAATAAACTGATTTCCATTGTTAAGTCAGATATATAAGCTCTCTCTCTTTACACATGAGTGCACCTATACATTTTTTCTGAATATTAGAAAAATAATTTTTGTATCATTAAAAATAAAATATGCTCATGATATACAACCTAGGGCTTATAGGAAAGTAGTAAGACAATTTTTTTTTTAAAAATCTTAGATTTCCAAGATCCAAAATCTATTATTTAAAAAATAGTTGTGATGAAACAATATGCATAATTATGAAAGCTGCCTTTTCATTAATGTGTGGCACATTTTAATGATTAAAAATTCTATTTAGTGGGTATGTCATAATACACTCAACCAGTCCCCTCTAGTTAAACATAGAGCTTATTTTCTGTTTTATAATACGGCTATGTCTAACAAGATTTGCCATAAGCTGATAATTGTTGAAACTTAGTGAGGGTTTACTGTGATGTTCTTTCTACTTTTGTGTATGTTTGAAATGTCTATAATGAAAAGGTAAAAATATAGCGATCTATGCTAAACATCTATGTACAATGGTTTCTGCTTATCTGTAATTATTTTCATTGTTCAAGCTTAATACTGGCTGCCTAGTTCAAAGTTTGACTCCATTATTGCCTAGTGATGGAACTGTGGGCAAACTACCTATGCTCCTGAGCTTCACTTCCTTCACCTGAAACTGGCACAGCAGTGGTAAGGTAAATAGCTGTGGTAAGAATTATATAAGACGATGTGCATCAGCCTTCCACAGTGCCAAGCATAGTGTTAGTGGGTAGTAAATATTACCTTGAAGAAACAAGATTCTGGTTGCATATTTATAAGTGTTGTGATTATAAAAAGTCATGATGTATAAATTGAGAAACATGCCAGAAATAGCACACTGAAGTGTATATCCGCTCTACTTCCTGGTTAGGCTCTTATTCCAAAGGTACTGCCAAGGCTGAAACAATTTAGATGAGTACCGTTAGGGAGCATTTTCTATGTGGCCAGTACTGGGCTAATGCTTCCCATGTATTAGCTCATTTAGTCTTTACAAAAGTTCCCTGAAGCAATTCTACTATTGTTATTTTATAGCTAAAACAACTGGGGCTTAAAGATTAACTAACTTGTCCCAAAGAACACAAGGAACAGGCAGCGCCTGCTGTCAAACACAGGTCCTAGTCCTTGGAACCTCTGGAATTCACCCCCAAGCTACTGGAAATGGTCTTTGGATCTTAGGTTCTTTTGCATAGACCTGTGTTTCTCATCTTTTTCCTTCAGAGGCCAGATTTGAATTTTGGACAAAATTTTGGACCAATTTTGGAAGTTTAACTGAGCCTCTAATCTGAGCCTATGTTTCTTTCCTTTCACTTTATCAGTATTATTTCAGAAATTATTTTAGAAAATATTTGTAAAAAAATAAAAAGGGGTACTCCTTAATATAAGCTGCCTTTTAAGAATGCCTATCTTATGGTCCAAAAAGATTAATACTCTTCATGATTTAATTAATTTATTTATTGTTCCCATAGACTCCCCCTCCCATTTGGCAACTATCAGCTTGTTCTTTATATCTATGGTTCTGTTTCTGTTTATTTATTTGCTTTGCCTTTTAGATTCCACATATAAGTGAAATCATCTGGCATTTGTCTTTCTCTGTCTGACTTATTCCACTTAGCATGATATCTTCCAGGTCCATCCATGTTCCATGTTGTCACAAAAGGCACAATTTCATTCTTTTTTATGGCTGACAAGTATTCCATTGTATATATCACATCTTCTTTATCTATTAATCTATTAATGGAAACCTAGGTTGCTTACATATCTTGGTTATTGAAAGTAATGCTGCCTTTGTAACAAACATAGGGGTGTATATGTTTTTCCATCCATCTTGGTTTTAAACAATGGTTTCCCATTGGTTTATCTTATGTCCACTGTAATATAACTAATTATCACAAACACATATATGTACACTCTTCAGAAAACCTATAAACTTGTCTATATTTACAAATTTTATTTTAAATGTGTAAACTGTAAATAGGTGTGCGTATGTGTGTACATGTAAGACTCAGAGAGTGAAAGTCTGAATTTAAAAAATGCTGTGAAAGTCTGGAAAAGGTGGTTTTCTACAAACATAAAAAATTAAGTCACAGAAGAACAGAATTAAAAACAAAAAAAGTCAGATGGCAAATTAAGTCTTTTTTTCCTGGGTCTGGGGAGGCTACTCCTGTGCAATATACTGTAGACAAGAAACACCGAAGGGGCTGCTGCAACGCCTCAGCCTCAGATAGCCCATTTATGCATCTGTATTATAAAAAATGTGACAGCTCTTGCAAGCTCACAGTACCGAGCAAAGTGCTACAGTTGTAGCTGGGAATTTGTCTTTCAGGCTGGCTCTACTGGATATTTATTTTTTGTCTGTTTCTTCCCCGGGGTGGGGCCACAATGGGGTGGTTCGTGGGGTGGGGGTTTGAAGGAGGGAGATTTTGTGAGTTCTATTTTGGATTTTGGTGAATAAGAAAGCAGGGAATTTGCCAGCCTGCTACTCAGATATACTGAAACATGATACAAACTGCCTCGATTTGAAGCACAGAAGGTGCTGAAAAGTTTTTCTGAGGAGGTCTTGAAATATCTAAGCCTGTCTTCAAGGAAGAACTCGTCTCAAAAATCACCCTGTAAACAATAGCTACCATTGTCTATTCTCCCACCCATGGCCCATCTAACTCACTAGCGAGACTATTACACTTTAAAAGTTGCCAGTATGATATTTTAAAAATTTACTTTTTATCCTTTACTCCCAGAATACTGAGAAGAACATGCTTGAAAGAGGGCTTTCTTTATAAACTCCTTTCTACATATGTGCACTGTTAGGCATTGGCTATGAATGTTTGAGCAAGTTGTATTTCTACATTTGCACTGTCCAGTCTACTTTCTTATTTTCCTGAATATGCCTGAACACATGTGTCAGTATAAACATGCAACTGCATGGACATGTCTATGTGTATTTCAAATTCCATATTATCTTGAAAATGGTTCAGCTTTCTAGAAACACAGCCACATGATTTGTTTTGAAAAACTGCTCAGCAAATGCATGCAGGTCATATGGTGGCAGCAGACCATTTATTGAAGTGCTGAAGCAAATAGTGAAGTCCAGGACACTATCACAGAGCAGCGCTTTGCTTGTGAGGTCCTCCTGGCTAAGGGCTAAGTAAGGATTGAGTGAGACAATAATAAAGCAAATACCCATAGGCTTTTGAACAGTAACAACCAGCTCAGGGCTAGCAGCATTCCTAGACCTTGATGGTACAATGATGTCCTCGACATCATTAGCTTTCAGACTCTAGGTCACTGCTTAAGTAAGTAGCCTTTATCATTTCCCCTAATTTTTGTTGAAGGTGCCCTTGAAATTATATATTTATTCCTGACAAAGCATATGAATATTGTGGCATCACTCTAAAACCAACAAATGGTTTTAGCTCCACGAAGAAAAAAAAAAATTCCAACAACCTTTCATGCTGAGATTTCTCATGCTAGTTCTCAGCACAGAAGTGATTTTTTTTAAGTTGCATAAAGCCTAGCAAGGTTTAAGTTTTCTCAGCAAGGAGAAAGTGTTTTTCAGCTGTTAAATTTTTCAGATGCTTTTTTTGAATTTGGATAAAACTCAAAAACATGTTTGTTTTAAAATGTAAACTCTTTTATGTACAGAGGTTTGCATATAGAGAAATGCTAGTACTATATTTAAGGATAGTCGCTTTTGAAATAAGGAAGTCAGAGGAACTTAAATATAACAACCTACACACTGTCTCATGAACATCTCATTAACCACTAATATAAGTGCAATGTTTTGAGGGCCACTGGGGCACACGATTGCCGACAAGATCACTTATGAACTGAACTGCTAGTGGACATAATTCTGTGTGTGAGCAGAGGGTGACCAGATCTGCACTGTAGAGGATCCTTGCAGTCAGCTTTCGGAAGACCTTTTACTCCAGTTGCATGCCATTTCTTGGCCCTAAATCTGCTTGATTCCTCAGCTGTTAACTGGGCCAAAGTTGATACAACATATGGTATTTCAAGCACAAAAACTATGAGGAAATGCACCGAGGTCTCTGCAAAGAAGCAGCAATGAGAGGATATCCTCAGAAGGCCTGTCACCTGCCATTTTTAATGGGTCTTGTCGCTCTTCAATTTTGAGCAAATTGTAGACATGTTGAATGGGGAAAATATAATCTTGTTCTACCCACCCCTTCTTTTGTTGTTGTTTTTAAACATCTCTATTCATGATTCACAGTAAGAAATATATTTTACATTGTGATCCACTGACTGTTTATATCATACATGTGTGCATGTGTGTGTGTGTGTGTGGGGGGGGAGTGTTCCAGAGACAGAAAGTAACTTATCTATCCAAATTTTAAATCTTCAAATTCTTCATCAGTCTGTTGAGTGTTTTATTATTTGGAAAGTTGAAGATCAAGGTCTATAAATTCAGCACCCTTCAAACTTCTAATCAAGGACTTTCCAAAATTAAAAAATGAACCTGATCATCTAATTTGGTCTTTGAAATGCCAATAAAACTCATTCTTTCCCTTATTCATTCAGAAATACCCATTTATTCATTCTCTAAACATTTACTGATAGGATACTATATGCCTTGTAATACATACCTACAGTACATTTCTAGGAAATTACTTCATAGATGTTTCAGGATTTATAGGAGGGTTGTCCAGATGGTTCTTGAAAAGAAAAACCTTCCAGAGTAAAGCAATGTACTCACAGGATTTCCCATCTAGCAGCCAAGAGCCCTGGTGACATCTCTTCTGACATTTTATTATGGTTCTAGTATAAAATCATGTCTATTTTTATTTACTTTTCATATTTAACCTTAATTAAAATGTTGAGTGCAATCATGAGATTTTAATGTCAGAATATTACACAATAATTTTCCCATCATCAGGTTTTCCTCATATCTTACCTAACACACACAGAATATTTACCCAAACTCTCTCAAGCGCTCGATAGGCAGAAATCTGACCATGGCCTACTTTACAGTGATTTATAAAATACATGAGCTGAAGCATGTGGAGCACTAAGAAGTAGCACAAATAAACAGAGTATAGTAGTGCCACCAGCCCGAGTGTTTGCTCCCTTCTTGATGAGGACAGTAGGTATGGTAGGAAGACAGGTCCTAAATACTTATCAAAAGACCTTATTTAGGCCCTAACCGGTTTGTCTCAGTGGATAGAGCATTGGCCTGTGGACCAAAGGGTGCCAGGTTCGATTCAGGTCAAGGGCATGTACCTTGGTTGCCGGCACATCCCCAGTAGGGGGTTTGCAGGAGGCAGCTGATCGATGTTTCTCACTCATTGATGTTTCTAACTCTCTATTCCTCTCCTTCCCTCTCTGTAAAAAATCAATAATTATATATATATATACACACACATATATATATATATATATATATATATATATGTATATATATATATATTAAAAGATCTTATTTAGGTGGGCAGATCCTTCTATTCTGGAATTGCAAATGAATTAACTTTTTAATTTGGGAATTATGACTTGGCCATTATTAAAACATCATGAGCGGACACTGTTCCATAAACATAATTGTAGGCTACCTTTTTAAAAGACCTTTTTAAAATTAAATTCGTTAGGGGGGATATTAGTTAATAAGATTATATGTTTCAAGTGTGTACTTCTACAATACATCATCTGTAATATTATATTGTCTACGCAGCACCCAGAGCCTAGGGTAAAGGTATTTGTCTGCCTGAAGTTATTCCATCTTCTAAAGCTTCTTACTCTCTGAGCAAAGGACAAATTGGCACATGCCATGGGTGCAAGAAAAGAAGTGACCACTGAAGTCACCTAAGTAGGGGTATGGAAGGCCTCAAGCACCAGAGGCCAAAGACACCAGAAACATGGGCAGGCAACTTAAATGTTCCATCTGTATTTATAAAGAGGCAATATGCAAATTGTCCAGGACACCGTAATGTCACGACTGCTCAGGAGGAGGCTGTGCGCGCAGGTGGGCGGGAGGGGACTGCGTGGAGGTGAGGCAAGCCATGAATGCCGCGGCAGCTTGAGCAGGCCCGGAGCAGAGACGGGGGGCCTGCCGGAGCGGAGACATGGGGGCCTGCCAGCTGCCATGGGCAGCAGTCCTGCCTCTGCACATGAGCTTCAGAGGAAACACCTTTTCTGACCACTCACTGGCTAAGCTCCCAGTATGCCACTTGCAGTATTCTTGGTAACTTGGGTAATAAGAATCCAAGAGGGCGATCTAGGGTTTTTCTAGCTCACTGCTGGAGGAAAAAACAAAGGTCCACTGCTGGAGGGGCTAAGGAATGTCATATCCTGCCCTAGCCGGTTTGGCTCAGTGGATAGAGCTTCGGCCTGCCAACCGCAGGGTCCGGGTTCAATTCTGATCAAGGGCAGGCTCCTCCCTGGCCGGGGCCCAGGTCAGGGATCATGCAGGAGACAATCAATCAAAGTGTCCCTCCTACATTGATATTTCTGTCTGTTTTTCCCTCTCTCTTCCATGCTCTCTAAAAATCAATGGAAACATATCCTCAGGTGAGGATTAAAAAAATAAAATGTTATAAGAGACATCTTAAAAATGCCTAGACAAAGTTGTCATTTTTTAATAGTGAAGGGACTGGAGTCCGTGTTGATGAAAACACCTTATTGGCTGCGACAGCCAGCAGTGGCAGCAGCAGCGGGGTGATGGGGGTGGCACCTCCCCCTGATCAGCCCGGTTGCCTCCCACAGAGGAAGGCCAGACTGCAGCTTAGGCCCACCCCCCCAGGAGACATCCCCTGAGGGCTCCCAGACTGTGAGAGGGGGCAGGATGGGCTGAGGGACCCCCCCGCACCAGGCTTCTAGTTTTTAATGTTTGTTCATTGTTTCTATATGGAAAATTACATTTCTCTGGGAGTATACATATAAATATGCATTTGCTAGTGTTTCAGCAACTCTTAGTTACCTAAGTTAGTTTTGATCAACGCTGTCGAATTTTTAAACCCACCAACGTGACAAAGTAAGTTAAAAACACACACAAACAAACCCTCCAGTACACTGTGTGCTCTGCTGTTCCAAGCCTCAGCTTCAAGACAAAAGGAGAGAGAGACTTTGTCATTCAGTAGCTGTTAATAATCAAGAGAAGATCTGCCAGACAAGCTCTTCGAGGGCTCTGTCTGTCTGGACCAGGTATACACTGCTATGCACAAAGGGCTGTGCAGGGGGAGAAAAATGAGTGCTCATGGACAATGATGCAGCTTTCTTAATTAAGATTTTCATTACTGATACATACATTAAGTTCTGCAACTGCAAGAGCCAAAGCACTGTCATGTGCAGGTAGATGTCCCTGATTCCATCTTCAGGCAGTAAAGCTAAAACATATTAAATGTGCACCCAGCAAATGTAGTGGGAGCCAGGAGAGCTCCAGAAATATTATTGTTGGAATTCAGAGAGGCCCCATTAAAAGCAAATTTGTAATGCATCTAATAGGCAGGAGAAAAGCCCACACCGATAGACTTTGTGTGCGTGTGCACGTGTATGTGCGCGTGTTCCTGTGTGGGACTGCTCTGAGGTCCTGAGACCCAAAGGTAACTGTAGCTGACCTAGAAATAATCTCTCCATAAACACATCAACAGCTCAGGCCTCAAAAGGAACTTTGATCTTTAAGTTTTCCAATGCCCATTGTTGAGAAAGGAAATCAACGGCTGCTTTTGGGTGGCGTTTAGAAGATGGGGAAGGCTCATGTCCACAGCTGGCCCTGACTCTCTCCCTGTGGGCCACTCAGTCTATTTTCCCTGGATGTGAGGCTGGTCCACAAGTCAGTGTGGTCTGCCAAGGGGTGTACTGTTCCCATGAAATAATCTGACTGGGTGTGGGGAAGTCTTTCTTTTTAGATCAAGTTATTTTTACAAAAAAAAAATTGCTAAGAGACGAGAAGAAACTAAAGCCCTGCACAATCCTAGAAATGGATAAATATCTACAGTGTATGATTTTGACTCCATCTTAACTAAAGCCTAGCTCATCTTTGGATAGCTGGTGCTGTTAATAAACACAGCTCTCCATTGTTTTCCTGGCTTCTAGCTGCACCCCTTCCAGTTTCAGTCTGCATCCCTCTGGTGGGCTCCCCTAGAGCTCCCGCATCCTCTTTGAAGAAGGCCTCCATCGCTTGGTCATTACTGGAGTGGAGATGAATATTAGACACTGCCTTTCACGAAAGATCATTTTATCCCAACAGTCCATTATTATACATTCATTTCTTATTAGGTAAGAGCATTTATCTGAAATTTAAATGTACCCCTGGCTCCCCCATGTTCTCAGAAAAAAATAATCTAGAATCCAACATCAAAATGGCTCAAAAGAAATCCTTCACAGTGTTTTGGCTGTTGTTCTTTGCTATTTTGGTAAAAGGAGAAATTTCCAAACAATGGTGGCCAGTAAGATTTCTTTTAGATTCCTGCACAGAGACTCAAGTGACTCAGGTCCCTGCAGTGGTTTTCTGGGCGTGAGTGGGCGTTTCTAAAACTCTTTTCCCAGGGCTGTCCGAGAGCTGGGTGGAGGGTGAACATTCTGTGAGGTGTGGCTTCTGTGCCTGTTCTAGGAGAGTGATGCTAGTGACATGGTGATTAGATGAAGAAACTGATTCTTTAGAAGTAGAGGATAGAGAGTGCTTAGGCACTGTCAACAGATACTTCCTAGATCTGGGAAAAGTAAACCGTATTAAGATTCTTCCTAACCATCCCTGCCTCTCCACGCAGTTATGAAACTGCGTGGAGAGGCATACCTGTCAGTGAAGAACCAATGTAGTGGACATTATGCAAGCGGGTGATGATGGAAAAGAGCAGGGGAAATCCCAGGGAGAGTTCCTATCCTTCTCTTATGCATCCTTGACTGGCTTGTAAGGGCCAGAAAGACCCAAGGACATTGTCAAAAAATTCACACGTACCTCTTTCTCAAATTCTGTCGTGAGATACATGCTTCTTTCACCCAAAATACAGGGTGAAATTTAAATTAGAGGTGACAATTATTTACCATGTACCAAAAAGCCTAGAAATTGACAGGAAGGAACTAAAGGTAGAAATCACTTTAGCCTGTCCAAGTATGAGAGGTAAGGCAGCCCATTCGAAGTAAATATCTGGAAGTGATTTTCTGGGATAAGGTAGATATGCCTGATTTTTCCTCAATAACCCCACCTTGGAGGAATGAGGAATAACAGAGAATACAGAAAGAGTGCATAAAAGAAGAATTTAATGAAAGAAAGAAATCTTAATTTTATCACTGAACACACATCTTGTACAAGATGCCTTCACAAGTGCCCTAGTGGAGACTTTGAATAAGGAACACGCATAATGCCAATTAGTAGCCCTCACCATTACTCATCATTACCTGTGTCCCCACTTGGCTTCATGTATGGGCTATGGTATGGAGGCAGGTGTTATAATATGTGAAGTTTGCTAAGAGCATCACTAAGAAAGCCAGACATTTGGCACTGATCTGGATGGGAGGCCTCTAGCAGCCCTGCAGGAGTCCTGGCGGTAACCACACCCCACCTTCTGGGTGCTCCACTGCTCAGGTGGAGAACAAGCTGCTCACTAGGCCTGGTTTCTTCCACTCTCCTCAGCTTGTGGTTGGTCTGAAGGCCTTCCATATAATCTGTACCATGTTTTGTCTCTCTTCTCCCTTTTTGGACATGGCCTATGGATTTAAGCACAACCTCAATATACACAGGTTTCCACCACAGGGGGAGAGAGAAGGCCTCAGAGAACATGCTACCCCTTGTCATCTGCAAATGGATGTGCTGAGGAATGCTCCAGTTACCACTCAAACAGCTCGGCACAGCCTCTGCCCCTTTGAAAGATGCTCCTAGCCCCAAACACAGGGGAGACGTCCTGTCACAGTTCATATTGTGGAGGAGGGACTGACGCTGTCAGTGTGGCATTTCTGCCTCCCTAGCATCTTACACTCTCCCTGAAGTTGCTGAAAAAATTCCATTTCATTAAGTGTGTAGTAATCCACATGGGAATGAGAGAGAGGGAGGGGAAGGCGGAGGACATTGATGACATGGCCTCTAGCACTTTATTTATGAGAACATTCAGAAATCTCTATCTACATCTGGTAGAAGAACAATGTCAATTCTGCCCTGGAGACATGGATCAGGCAAGATTGCCAGTGAGTATTTCTCCCTTCCCAATAATTCACTGATTCTGGAGTCTGATGGCAGACTCAGATGATCCTTTTTACATTTGTGAGGGAACGATTAGCCTGCCCTTTGGGGGATGGTGATGCCAAATGAACATAAATATATATAACCAGGAGAAGTGCTAACCGCCTCTCACCCAGAAACTCTGCATGTGCCCTGATTGGTGCTTTGCTCCCACAGCATTCCCAGGAGGGCACTGAGGTGGGCATTGCTATCAGAGCATAGAGAACGGCGCTTGAGCTGGCTCCGCAGGACTTTAGAGAGCACTGCCTTTGCAGTAAAGAATAAAACGAAGCCATGAAATACATGTTTAGGCTGCTCATTTGCCCTTTCCAATTTTTAAAAAAATATATTTTATTGATTTTCTACAGAGAGGAAGGGAGAGGGAGAGAGGGCCAGAAACATCGATGAGAGAGAAACATCAATCAGCTGCCTCCTGCACACTTCCCACTGGGGATGTGCCTGCAACCAAGGTACATGCCCTTGAACGGAATCAAACCCGGGATCCCTCAGTCCATAGGCCGATGCTCTATCCACTGAGCCAAACTAGTCAGGGCCCTTTCCAAATTTTTATGTTATCACCTTTTTATTGTTGAATTATAACCATTACTAAAATATTAGCAATGTGTCACAAATATATTTCCCAGTTTTTTTAAAAAAATATTTTCTACCATAGTGATTTTTTTTTTACTGTAATAAAATTCAATATGTTTTTATTTACATTTTCAGATTTTTTGTTTTATGCTTGGATAAAGCATCTCATATCCCAACATGAAAAATACACATACAGGGCAAAAATTACAATGAACAATCATAGAATTCGTGAAGATGCAGAGAAATGGGCAATCTTTTTCTTCGTTGGAGGAGGTGTTCATTGACACAATTTCACTGGAGGACAATTTAAGCAATAGATACATTTAACTTCGGCATTTCCACTAGTAGAAATTTATTCTAAAGAGGTAATTAGGCAAGTGCATTTTATAAGATGCTTATATGTATAAAAATAGTTACTGTAACATCGTTCAGTTAGAAAAAATTCCAAATATCTTAAATACCCACCAGTAAGTAATTGATTCCATAAATTATTCATATACTGGAGTACAATAGAGCTGTCAAAAAGATAATATAGATCTATATTTATTAAACAGAAAATGCCTATTACAATGTTGAGTGAAAAAAACAGATTATAAAATAAAACAGCAAGTAGCTTTTCCTTTCATTTTGGAAAGACAAAGACAAAGAGATAGACAAATAGATATATGTGAAAATATATTTGCTAAGGTGTTAATAAGTGATTATCTTTGGGAGGTGAGATTTTCAATGAATTTTGCCTTCTTTATACATCTGTGTTGTAACAAATTCAAACAAAACTAAATGTACACTTTTTAGAAATAAAAATTAGATCTTTTACTCTGGGGAGAAAAAGATCCTAGATGAACCTTGCAACAATTACTTAAAAATTCAAATATGAGTTCCATGATCATTAGCAACTAGAGGCCCGATGCACAAAATTCATGCAAGAGTAGGCCTTCCTTCCCCTGGCTGCTGGCACTGGCTTCCCTCTCGCACCCAGGACCCCGGCTTCCTCCGGCCGCCAGCAGGCACCTGAGACCCGGGCTTTCCTTGCAGCCCCAGCTTCGTCCGGAAGGTCATCCGGTCTAATTAGCATAGTAGGCTTTTATTATTATACATTAGTAACTCTCACAATAGGGTGACATCATTGCCCGTCCATTTTCTTTATGGGTGACATCACTGCCTGCCTCAATTTTCCTCCAACTTTGACAATTCAGGTGATACATTGTAGTTCTCATCTTAAAGGACTTTAAAGCTCCAATTCTGGAAATAACCCAAATATTTATATCTAGGACATTGTTGGGTAAATTTAGGGGGTTTTATATAATAGGAAAGAATTCAGACATTACAGAGTTTGCAATTACACTGGGAAATACTCATTACATAATATTTACTTTAAAAATAGGGTACAACCATATAGGTACAATGTATGCTCAATTACGTCAAAATTCAGAGAAGAGACTTGAGAGTGATCTAAAAAGTTGTTAATGATAGTTGTTTCTGTGTAGTGGGATTATGGATGTTTTCTCCTTACCCTATACTTTCTTAATATTTTACAATAAGTGTGAATTACAGAATCATGAAAAGTAAATATTAAAAAAATACAGCTGCCAAATTTTACCCCAGATGTATCTGCAATTTACTTTTGAGTCTAATGGCCCTAATGTTATTTCCTAGAGGGAATCTATTGGAATGGAATGTACTGACATACAGGAAAGCCTTCATTGCCATCACCTCTTTCCAGGCCACATTTTATAATGCTTAGGATAAATCAGAGTAGGGAATCTCACTTATAGTGGAAATTAGAAATATCCACATTCTTCATGTCTTCTTCACATCTTATCTTACTTTCTTAGAAGCTGGAATTTAATAATATATAGTCCTCTGGAAAGTCTCCAGGTCTGGAGTTGTTTCTGGAGGCTGATGTGTATAGGCCACCATTAGAAATAGAGGCTCATCTATTAATTTTGAATGGGAGTTTCCATGAATAATAAGGATGAGCTGCTATACAAGGTCTTCTATAGATACTATTATTCCCCCCCCCCACTCTTACCTACTCTTCTTCTCTTCAACCCACTTTTAAGTAAATAGCTTTTCTGTATAGTTAGATGGCAATACCACACTTCAAGTAGGTTATCTAATTCTTTCTAAATGATCATATTTTAGCAAAATGATGATGAAATCTGAGCTGTCGCTCATATATGTATGAAACCTACATATTAGAGGCAATAGTAGATATTTGCCTCCAGAGGCATAAAGTTGATATTTTTTGTGAAAGCAAGGAAATAACTGGGTGAAGCCAGGATGGGAGGAAGAAGCAGCATAAGATGAAAAAAAAGGAATGCCTGTTCCATTTTTGTTGTTGTTGTTTTTTTAACCAAATGGCAACCTTCAAATATCCCTTGACTGAGCTATTTGAGGTCATAGATTGTTCACCTCCGATTGTTCTGTAGCAGACACGGTGTCTGTGCAACGGCTGTGCTCGCCAGAGACTTGGAGACTTGCACTGAGCCAATTTACTGCCCTTTCCTTCTGGCCTCAGCCAGAACCAGAAAAGAAGCTAAAATCCCTAATGTCATTTCACACATACTGGCAGAATCACATCCTAATTTCAACTCAAATACACACCTCTGAGCTTCTACCCTGGTCACTAAATTACTAGAGAAAACCACACAAGGCAACGGATTATCAACATCGACACACCCAGGACTTCCACTCTGCCAGGGAGGATCCTCCTGTGCTTCTCTGGTCAACTTGCTGGCCCTTTTCTCCAGCAAGCATTTTAAACCTCTACTTTCCTCAAATCCGGTCTCTATTGATTCTTGGAAGACCTTGTTCCCTAGGAGCCATCTTGCGGGGGAACTTCTCAACCTCACAGCACCAAATCTACACAGGGCTTGCATCTTCCTCTGTCCTTTCTTTGTTCTTGTAACAATAGTTCAGGTAACCCTCCTTTTCTCCTTATGTATTCCAGGTCTCCAGCCCTATGAGGAATCTTATACTACCAATCATCCCATCCCCGTCTCTCTTCTGAACACCGAATCTCTCCTCTCTACTGAATTCTTCCCATGAGCATATAAAAACACCAATGTTTCCATTTATCCAAACCTTCTTTTTGACTTCACTCTCCCCTTCCCAAAATATCACACTAGCTCACTTTCCTTCCCTTTGCAATAAAACTAAGAGTTATCCACACTGGCCATTGCTAATTCTTCACCTCTCACTTTTTCTTCATTCCATTGCAAACAAGCAACTGCTTCAAACACTTTCAACAAAACAGCTTTTGCTAAGGTCAACAACAACTTCCAAATTAATATATCAAAAGTATATTTTTCAGTCTGTAACTTACTTGACCTCTCAGTAGCACTTCCCATTACTTCCCACGCTCTTTAAAACACTCTCTTCTCTTGGGTTCTGGGCCACTATTTTCTGATATGCCACTACCTCTTTAGCTGTTCCTTCTGAGGGCATTCACAACCTCATTTTCCTCTACCAGCTGGGGAAATATTAAGAGTTATTTAAGCCTCAGTTTGGGCCTTCTTCTCAATTTAACCCCGTCCCTAGGAAATATCATCCATGCCAACAGCTTCATTTTCCTTTACTGTACTTCTGAGTTCCAGTTGTATGCATCCAAATGCCTATTCAATATGCTTTCTTATTTCAAAAGTATTGCACACCGGGTACCCTAAAAAATAGATCTTATAATCTTCCCTCCACCTCAATCCTCCATATAATTTTAAAAGCATGAAGCCAGTAGTCAGAGTGGCCACTTATTTCTTCTTCGTAAGAAAATCCTGTATATTTCACTTCTGACCTGTCAGTTCCATTTATTTACCTCCATTCCCACTGTGACTACCCTAATCCCTCTTTTGTCTAATCTACTACCATAGCCTTTTTACTTTTACTCCTTCCAAACCATTCACCGCAATAAAGGTCGCTTGATCTTTTTTAAACTTCTACTTTCATGATTAGTGAAGTTTAAAGAGATAATACAGTTGGAAGAGATAATACAGAGACCTGGCATACTTTTTACCCAGTTTTGCCCAGGAGTAATAATCTTATGTAACTATAGTACGATATTACATCCAGGAAATTATCAGTGGTACAATCCATTCACTTTATTCAGATTTTACCAGTTTTATATGCACTCATTTGTGTATATGTGTATGTGTGTAAATATCCTTTCACCATAAGGATATTTCTTGCTACCCTTTTATATCCACAGTCAGGTCCATCTTTCCCCCGCAGCCTAACCTCTATCAACCACTAATCTGTCCTCCATCTATATAATTTTGTCATTTCAAGAATGCTTTATAAATGGAATAATAAAATATATAATCTTGAGATTGGCTTTTGTTATTCAGCATAATATCTTTGCGGTTAATCCATGTTGTTGTATGTATCAAGAGTTCATTACTTTTTAGTGCTGAGAAGTATTCCACAGTATGGTTGTACCAGTTTATTGAGCTACTCACTTATAGAGGGTAATCTGGGTTGCTTTCAGTTTGGGACCATTACAAATAAAGCTGCTATGAATACTGGTGTGTAGGTTTTTGTGCATATATTTCCATTTCTCTGAGATAAATATCCAAGAGTAGCCTATCGTTTTAGAATACAAAATTGATTGTACCACAGTCTGTCTTAAGTTTGCTTTCCCTCCCCATTGAGGAAAATCCCTAACACAGCCTACAAAGATCTCATTATCAGGCCCCAAGTATCTCTTCAACCTCAACCTGGGCTGCTCTTTATCTCATTCTCTCTATCTAGCTGTGTTCAGGGGCTTCACCCACTCTGTTCCTTGTGCCTGGAAACCTCTTCCATCACCTAATCTCACCTCTTGTTTTTCATCTTCCAATGTTAGCTCAAATGTCACCTACCCAGTGAAGCTTCTCCTGAACATCCAGATTCACTTTGATTCCCCTCTTACACTTACTCTTAGAGCACCTGGCACTTTTATTTCACAGCAGTAAGCAACATGTCTAATGCTAAGCTCTTCTGTGTGAACATCTGATTAATATTTGTCTCCCATCCCCCCAGATGATAAACTCTAGAAGGGAAGAAATGATGTCTGCATTGCTCACCATTATATCTTCAGCATTTAGTTAGACACCCATTTTCTGTTTAACAAAACTAGGCCAAGGCTTTTAAGACATATGGTCTTGGATTCAAGTTCTATGTCTATTACTCACGAGACATTTTTGGAAAATTTACTCAAACATGCAAAATCTCCACTTCATCTTCAAAATTAGGATTATCATAGCATCTAATTAATAAGAGTAATTTTAAAGGTTAAATCAGATAACCATTAACATTATTTTGTCCAGTGCCTAAAGCAAGACAAGCACTCAAAAGATGTTCTCTCTTCTTCTTATCATTAATTTAACAAAAGATGAGAGTTTTTGTATTTTTCTCCTAATGAGGTTTTAGTCCACTATCTTCATTTCATGACTCTTCCCTGGGGTTTTGGTCCTGGTAACTTTGAAAAGAAACCCTCAGCTTAAAACTTTGATAATGCTATGGCTACTGGTTCCAACCACAGGTATATCCCCTTAGACAAATAGAGCCTCATTTGGCCTCTTGGCTCTGGCTCTGAGTTTCATTTCACTCAGCACTTCCTCCTCTTGTTCTCCAGCCTGTGGGACATAGAGTTGGTAGGAATGCCTCTTCCCGACTCCTCATTTCCCGAAGAAGTTTTCTAAACACACCTTGTCTCTTGCCTCAATCCTTATAGTTCCCGATGGAGGAAAATCACCGTTGGTGAGACAGCATGTCGTCTATGTTTCTGAGTTAGGTGGAACTGATCTATCAAAGTTTATAAGCGCAGAAGTTTAGCCTCTTTCTCCTTCTTTTCCAACTAAAACTAGTTAAAGTTAGTGACCTGGAAAAGTATTGCTCTTATGCGGATCTAAATTTTCCTTTGGACAGGTTTTTCCAATATTTAGATAGAAGGGAAGGGAGTCAGCAAGTCTGTTTTACTACTCAAATTAAGCTACATTCTTTAACCTGGGCTTTATAAAAACTTTTAGTTCCCCAGCCATCAGTTCTTTTTTCTTTTAAAATATATTGTTATTGATTTTTAGATAAAGAAAGTTAGAGGGATAGAGAGATAGAAACATCAATTGGCAGCCTCCTGCACGCCACCTATTGGGGATTGATCCCACATACTGGGCATGTGCTCGGGCCAGGAATAGAACCAGCCACCTTTTGGTTCATGGGTCAATTCTCAACCACTGAGCAACACTGGCTGGGCGTCATCAGTTATTTTATCTTATTTTTCAATGGGTTTAGAATTTGAGTGGAGAAGAGCAATCCTATTTATTGGATCCCCTCAATAATTCCAACACTTAGGTTTGTACTTTTGCTTGAAATACCTTTCTTTTGCTCTTCATCTTTTTTACATTCTAGCCATTTTCTAAGACCCAGCTCAATCACATTTTACATGAAGCTTTCCAGCCCTCAAGGCTCTTTCATGAATAAATTCTACAGTACTTACTGGACTGTATCATTCCTTTTGGAATTGTCACTTATTGTCTTATACACCTATAGAATACTCAAAGGTATGACTTCTTTTCCTAATTCAATTTTAACTTCCTTAAGAGCAAGCAAGGGCAGTAATCTAGATTCTATTTTAACCCCCCACTAATCATGATTCTTTGTATATAGTTAGTACTCAATAATATCTTATGGGATGATTGTGCTTGAGGCTGGCCCACTGACCAGGCTTTGATTTGAAGGCCCATGTTACAACTGACATGACTTAGTGGCTGGATGGTTCTTGAAGGGGTGGTGGCAGTGACAAATAAAGAAAAGCTTAATAGGAGTGTGCCCCTGAGATGTGAATCAATGCAAGTCTGGATACACATATAGATAGTGGAGCTTAATTCTCTCTTACGCTGTGTTTCATCTTAGTAATACACATCACCATTTTCCTTTATGAAAAGCATATGGAAGCCATGGTCTTAGGTAGAAAGGCTGAGAGATATGTAAGCAGAGGGAGGCAATGCTCCTGGCATGGGAAACTGGTCTTCAGAGTGTTTGGATTCTCTGAATTAGCTGACATATTGAAAAAATAGCCCCTACTACTACCACATGAAAAAAAATCAGAAGGAAGGGTCTTGAAAATGGTATCTGTGAATGAAAGACAGTGAATGTTTTAAAGATCACTGCATTTAATTTATTCAACCTAAATGCATGAAAGTACAGGTGGGGACATTATTTATGCAGGTATATGCAAATCACTTTATAAAATAGGCAAAGCCCTTCTGCTTTTTATAAGTTGCCAAGGTGGTTCCTGGTATTTTAAAAGCTATGCACCTTTCATGTAATTTCCTAAGGGTTGGAATCTCTCTGTTGGAATCACAGTCATTGTCAGAGCAAGTTTATTTTTTTTCTCTCCTAAGGGACATTTACAAGGCTTTCATAACCATCACAAAAAGAGTGGTTTCCACAGAGATGTGACTGGAAAAATCCCTTGGAAATTGCTGAGGAGCAAGTCACAATGTTCAAAGCAGAGAACATAGGCTTTGAAAACATGAACCCATCTGACCTCCTGAATTTAGTGCAGCGAATTCCTGAGCTCTGAAACATGGGGCCCGGCTGTGCATGCCATATTGGTGCTATAAGACTGGCAGTAGGTTGGCTGTGGCATGGTCTATTTCAAACTCCTTCACAGTGCCCAGTGTTGCATGTTCCCAGATGACATTTGGTTGGCAGAAGCTGGGCCTCCAAAGCTGGCAGTCTGGAATGCGGCCCACTGTGTTTTGACAAACACATAATTGACCATCTGATCACCAGCCTACATTCTGCACTCAGGTCACTGAAAGGACCTGAGCTTTCTGTGGGTCCCCAGTCCTTGTCTTGCTCATCTTCTCAAGCCTTTCTCCAGACAGCAACATAGAGAAGACTTAAACATACCCACATATATACTCCCATTTGCAAAAGAGAACGTGGTACATGAAACAAAAGCTGTTGAAAATTTCCTTTAAACTGTCCTGGCAGCCCAAAGTGAACAAGAGAAAAGCACACTTATGGTGAACTCTAATTCAGAAAGCAGGAATGAATATACTGAATTGTTTCAACACCCGGCTGTGCATAAGTTGGAATTCAGCTCAATGGCTTGAAACTTCTGCTTAAAAAAGGCAGCAAAGGGAAAATGATAGAAGATTTGGGGCATTGACTGACTTTAGGGGGACATTCTTAAGAAATGGTTTCATTTTCAGATGAAAGATGAGAAAAGCAGGACACTGGGAATGGCTTCTCCATATCTGCCTGCTCCACCCCCAAGTCCACTAGGGGAGAAGGAGTCACACATCCCTGGAGACTAGTAGGCAAACAGCTCAGAGTGAGGTCAGATTTACACTGAGCTCTCTGGTGAATCTCCCATGAAGATATACTTTGATCTGAAATTTGGCCCCACACAATACATCATTCTTTCCCTTAGAAGGCAAGGACTTTGCATTGGGCCAAGATATGCTGGCATAATGCAGTGCCAATGCCTATATCAACACCATCATATGGGCTCTCCTCTCCACTCCCACCCCCACTGCACAGTTCAGCCCTTGGTCTTCACCTTTGACCTGGTCTCCTTTTTTTTTAGTCAACTACCTCTGCCATTACCAGAGCGCTCTTTTTCGTTTTTATTATTTATTTATTTTAGAGAGAGGAAGGGAGAGGGAGAGAGAGAGAGAAAAAGAGAGAGAGAGAGAAACATCGATCAGTTGCCTCCTATACACTCCCCAACCGGGGATCAAACTTGCAACCTAGGTAAGTGCCCTGACTGAGAACCAAACCCACCACCTTTCTGTGTACAGAGCCAATATTCCCACCAACTGAGCCACAGCAGTGAGGGCAGAGCATTTTTTTCCTAAAATACAAATCTGGTTACAATTCTTCACAGGCTCCTGAAGCCTTCAACGCCAAGTCTAGGCTCCTTCCTGTGCACAGCAGACCAGGCAGGCCTTCTGAGATCTGCCTCCTCCCACTTTCAGATTTGTCTCCAGGCTCTTCTTCCCACCACATGTTCCTCCACACTAACCACTGTCCTCTGCAGCTTGCTGCCGTTCGACGCCTCCTGACTTTGCAAATGCTTTCACTTTTTTCCTAATTATGATCCTCTTCTGCTTTCCCCTCCTCTACATCCACCTAGGAAACTGCAATTCATTCTTCAGACTTTAAGGGCCAGCTTGAGTACCCCTTTACATGTATGTAGGCATTCCTTTCTCATAACCCTCGCTACATCTTGTATATACCTCCATCTCAGCTTCTACCATACGGTATAACCTTTGTTTACTATTTATCTCTGCTATCATACTCTGAGATTCCTAACAACAGGCAGCACTTTTTATTTATTTTGGAGTTCCAGGTATCAAGCCTAGTGACTAGCTTCCCATAAATGTTTGTTGACTAAAAACTGAATAAAGAGCTGTGCATGATAATTACAAACCAAGCAGTAGAGTCAGCTTCTATAGGCATGTTAGGAGCCTCTTAGCAATCTAATGAGGCTAGAAGATCCCAGAAGTAAGGTACTTTCTGAAGGTTATCACAGGGGGATTGTAAGAGGGAGAGGTAGGTGGTGGGATGGAGAATGTCTTGTTAATAGAGAATGTCACTAAAGCAATGAATTTTCTGCTACTTCAACACTTAGTATTAATAGGTATTATTCAGAGAATGATCAGGGTATGGACTGCATAGAGGCCTAACGTGTAAGAACCGGTTTCCCAAATCGGGCAGGTCTGTGATACCTGCTTTAAGGCAGCAGGTAGGTTATCGAGGGCTCTGCCTCATTTCTGCTAAATAATGATGAAATGGAAAACTCTAGGGGGAACATCTGGAACCTATTTATCCTATTGAAATCCGTGTCACATCCAGATTAGGACTTTGGACTAACTGCAGTGCCAAGAAGAGAAGGTCAAGCAGGCAGAACTTAACCCCTGTCTGAAGGAGGCCATTGCAGAGACCCCAAGAGCTGGAAGCACTGGGGAGATAGTGCTCTGATCTACTTCCAGGAACCTTTCCTTTCCCTTTGATAGGCATCTGGGACCCCACCTCTGGAGACATCAGCAGTGTCTGTGGGGCACTTGAGGACAACAGGACTGTCACAGGCCCTGCCACCCTTGAGATAAAGGCAGGCCTCAGGATTTGGAACAATCTCTGCGAGCATGAAGATTGGCCCAGGGGTAAGACCAGGTGAGTGGGTACATGAATGATTTATCAGCCCATTACAGGTCATTCTCCAACCTCATTTCTAGTTAAAAACTAGGATCTCTCTACAAGCTGCTCAGCTGATGGTTGACATAGCATAGAATCACTTTCACATTTTCCGATGAGCCAGAGACAGCCTTTCAATTACATTTTTTATCTCCAAGGTCTCCCTCTTGATCTCTAATCCATGACACAGGCCTTCAGTCCCCTGAACTGTTGTGTCTGAGGCTCGCTCTACAGTGCTGACGTCATAATAGCTGAGCCATGCGGGCAGGAGTGCACTGTGCTGACTCATCCCGGTGATGTGAGGATTAATGCCTTGTCTAACACAGAGCTATTATGTGAACTGTTTTTACACAAAGAACTGTAACAAAAATGATTTGCCAGCCAGAGGACTAGAAATAGGCAGTGCGAGGTAGCTGGGGCAGGGATGCAGAGACATAAAGTGGTAACCATCAGCACGTACATTGACACCCTCTGAAGCACTGACAGACCTACTCTGTCAACACCGAGAATAGGAAACAACAAGACTGTCAGGCAGGGAGGACCCACCCTGCTGCATAAATGCATTATGCACGGCACCAGTCTTCGGGGAGTTTAATCAATCTCCTTTCTCTGTCAAATAACTGTCAGTTTAGACTTTTGCCTGGGCATCCTTTGGAGGATTCTGCTCCCCTAAATATATTTAACTAGCTTCTAAGAATATTACTGGAAGCCACACACAAGCAAAAGAGCCACGGGAACCCCTCTTCTGTGCAAATGATTATAACACCAGAAATACCTGGGAGTGAGGACTCAGTGAGGTAAGATAGGATGTTGTGAATAAGGAACCAGCTGTGCTCACCGAAGAGTGGGAAACAGCTGGAAGAAATCGTTTATTTAAATAAATAAATGATTACTTATCACAGAAGGTGATGCCACTGCCTGTAGCATCTCTTGGGTGGGGTCTCATGCAGTGACTTTAATTATTTAGGTTCATTGCCCCAGAACCTCTTTCAAGCAGCTCAAAGTAAAATTTATCCAAAATCATTCAGTGCAGCCTAGTTTGGGCTTCAAATAATAAATATTACTATGGTATCATCTGCAATCAAGTTGTTTTTTTCTCTCCAAATGACCTGCATCTTTTCTACAACAGAATGGCACCTTTTATAAGCCTCCTGGTGCATGTAATTCTGGATTTCTCTCTCCATTTCTTTTCCTGAACTTTATAATTTCACATATAATTTTACCTAAATGGTTGAAGTCTTGTACTTCTCAGTAAAAGGATATCAGAAATTTGGTCAATAAATGAAAGCTCTGATCTAGAAGCTGAAATTAAAAACAACTGAAGCACCTGGCCAGTGTGGCTCGGTGGATTGAGTGTTGTCCCACAGACCAGGAGGTTGCAGGTTCAATTCTCGGTCAGGGCACATGCCTGGGGTTTCAGTCTCGATCCCGTGGGGGCTGTGCAGGAGGCAGACAATCAAAGTTTTTCGTCATCTATGTTTCTATCTCTCTTTCCATCTCCCTTCCTCTCTCTCTAAAATCAATAGGAAACATATTTAAACAACAACAACCACAACAACTTTGAACCTAGGGATGGGTGTATAACTGAAGAATACATAATTGGCCATTGACCGACAGTGGAGCAACAGCCTAGTTGTTGCGGGTATCTGGCTGAAGAATGTGAGCTACAGTGTTGAGGAGCAGTGACTTTTGCAAACAGCAGCTGTGACAGAGTAAAGAGCAGTCTTTACAGAAGTCCAGTCGCTGGGGCCACTGGTCTTTCCAGGCCCCTCATGGATGGCAACTGCTACCCCCACAACAGCATCGACTCCAAACACAGAACAATCTAATGCATGCTGAAGAAGCGCCGGAAACCACAACGAAGTCAACTAGATAACATGCTAAGAAAGATCCAAATTTCCCACATCTGACACTGTTTTGAAAAATAAAGAAACCACTTCTACTTACATACAGAGAAGGGGCAGGCTGCAGACGGATGGTCAAGGAACTGAAAATCAAAGAAAAAACAAGGAATTAAAAATTAACCCAATGGTACTATGGGGAGAAGAAAAGCAAATCTAAATACTGTATAGACAGGGGTGGTTGCTCCTAAAGGACGAGATGCAGGAGCCCAAAGAAGGAGATCCAACTTCATAACATTTTCCAAAGGTGTGACCTTCTGTTCTCCCACCAACACAGTGCTCCCCACCCCAAGAAGTGCCAACCTCATTCTTCGTGACCTTCATTCTGATCTGAATCATATGAGTATTTTGTAGGGTTGTACTGTGCACTAGAGTAGCCACTAGCCACATTTATTTATTTAAATATATAATTACAATTTAATGAAAACGTAAATGTTTAGTTCCTCTATCACACTAGCGACATATTCAGTGCCCAGAAGATTCTCTGGACAAATTCACCACTTCCATGTGTTGTCAACCTCAATTGAGGACCTGGGTTGGTGCTGGCTGAGGACTTGGTACTGCCTCCTGTACCACGTCTCACCAGCCAAGCAATGTCCCCTCTGAAAAAATTATATTAAGATAATACATCTGTCTCCCAAAACATATCTCTAATGATAACAACTTTAGGTTTGGGGGAGTTGACCTAAACAGTTTCTCATTCCTTATTTCAAATTTAATAATTCCCCTTTTTAATCTTCAACTCACAAGCCAAATAAGCTATAGGAACTGATCTGCCCACCACTGTTTTGATAGCTTCTCTTATAGAAGAATAAGATTGAAGTAACAGAAGATCCATGAGAAATTAATAAACCAAACAAAGATGCTGAGAAAACCAAGTAGGTATCCCCACCTCCATCCCACTCAAATGTATCAAGGACTTAACACTGATTGTATTCTTGTCTCTCTGACACCATGATTTTAAGTACTTCACATAAGGCTTCCAGAAATATGCAAAACAAACCATATTAAAAGAGATCAAGAAGGGTCTGATTAGACAACTCAGCATAGAATAAGGCTAAAGCAGAAAAATGGCTATTAAAGAGATTTCACTTCTCAGCACATTTTCTGGACAAATGCCGATTGCAAAAGTTCCTCCAAAGAGAGAGTTTCTTCTTCATTTCCGAGGTGAAACCCTGTCCATGCACATGCAAGTGTAAAGGTGATGTTGCGCTCCATGGACAAGAAGGGCTAAGATGAAAATCCAGGCATAATGTATGCAAAGAGAAGTTGGGGTTTACAATGCTTTCAAAGTGTTTCACAAAATTGATGAGTCCAATTAAAATGTTAAGCAAAATAATTAGATTATTTATGATTCATTGAAAGTACATACAAACCTGAAATGTATATCATATATGACTGACTAATCTTCAAAGTCTTCAGAACTCTAAGTTTTATTACATTCTAGTCTCTTCTGCAAGCCAGGATCCTAGACCATGGTAGGGTGCATCTTTTAAAATATTTTTCTTTCCCTCCCTCCCTCCTTCCTTTCTCCTTCTTCTCCCTCCATCCCTTCCTTCTTTTTCCGCCCTCTCCCCCAACTATTTTTTGAGCTTGCTTTGAAGAGAAAGACAAAAAATATGATTAGTGGTTATCTATGAAATATGCTTGCTTATCGTTTTTCTGTTGCATGTTATAAATTCAATAACTCCCAATAATATAATATGCTATTTTTAAATTTTACTTTGTATTTATGTTCTTATATCTAAGCACATAATAACCCTTTCTAAATTTCAAGGAGCATTTTTTTCATAAAAGTTAATCAATCAAAATTAATTTTTTGATGTGATCAGAAGAGATCAATGTAAATTGTACCCAGATTGACTAATAAATCCAAGGCCTGGAATAAAACAAAACTTTTCTGGATGTCAAATGACACACAGACTGTCCATGACAGGAATCCAAGATGGAAAGAAAAATCAGTGTGTTATATCACAGTCTAAGACAAATTCAAGGAAAGTGAAATAAAAGATTTTATTGGATATAATTGTTGTTTTTATATATTAATGAAAAACAATAATACCTATCCCAATTTTAATATTAAGGCTAAATATTTAATCTCAGAGTTCTTATACAATTCATAAATGTTTATAAATGTCAAAAGGTTCCAACTTCTTGATTGAATTGCAATCTGCTAGGCAATTTTGAGACTATATATTTATCTCTATAGGTTTATTTTTGTTCAGTTCAAATTGTGATTTTATTGATATGCATCCTTTCTGCCTAAGTGATATTCACCTTATATGTAAGTTGTTTTCATCTGGAATGCAAAGAATTATCTATAATAGTTTTGCATAAGATTAAACACATTTGCATTGAGCATGCTAGGTTCCAAGCATAAATATCTAGCAAAGAATATGTAACTGCAAAGCCCAGAGGAATCAGGACCTTGAAACATGGTGAAAGAGGCAAGAACAGAGAGGGGGTGACTGTGGAAGTCTAATCTTAGTTTCGTGATTTCCAAGTGGAAATTATTATATACTATCAATCTCCAAGGAACTAAAAGTATTATTAATTGTAACTTAAATATCAGTCAATTCTGATTCCAATTTATGTAATGTTTAGGGTAATAGTGATAAAGATCTCAGTGAGAATCCTTTCCTTAGAAACTCCCCCAAAACACCCAGTTTCAAGGAGCTCCCAGACTCCATGAAAGTCATCCAGGAATTCCAGGTTAGTAACCCTAAGGGGAGGAGGAGAAAAAGCTCTTTCAATTCTACTGCTCACTGTGTCTAGGACAAGCATGTCAAACTCACAGCCTACAATGAATATTTTTGTGGCCCAGCCAATATAACGGTATGTAAGAAAAATTTCAATAGAAATTTCATAACTTATTTTTTACAATATCCTGTTATACATAACTAGAGGCCCAGTGCACAAAATTCATGCACGGGGGAGGGGGAATCCCTCAGCCTGGCCTGCACCCTCTCCAATCTGGGACCCCTCAAGGGATGTCTGACTGCTGGTTTAGTCAGTCGGACATCCTTCTTGCAATCTGGGACTGCTGGCTCCTAACAGCTCACCTTCTTGCCTGCCTGATTGCCCCTAACCACTCTGCCTGCCTGCCTGATCACCCCTAACCCCTCTGCCTGCCTGCCTGATCTCCCCTAACCCTTCTGCCTTCCTGCCTGATCGCCCCTAACCACTCTGCCTGCCAGCCTGATCACCCCTAACTGCTCACTTGCCAGCCTGATCACCCCTAATCCCTTCTGCCTCGGCCCCCATCACCATGGCTTTGTCCAGAAGGAGGACCGGACAACCAGAAGATGTCCAGTCTATCCGGTCTAATTGGCAAATTACCTTTTTATTAGTATATATTATTAATAATGAACTACAAAGTTTGCTGATGACTGATTACTATAATCATGTTGCATTCATTTCCCTTACGCACCTTACACGTAGGCGCACCATTACTCTCCACTAATACTAGCAGCCAGTATTTTAGCAGCCGATTGCCATGTCATTAGTCTTGTACTGACTTGTTTGGTGTGCTCAACAGGAAATATTTTGCTTTTGTAGAACAAGAAAAATAGGTTTCTTTGTGTTATGCTTATTAATTTATGCAGTTATTCAGTGTCTTAGTTAATGTTCAAGAAAAATAATTAATTTTTATTAAAATGTTCTATTATTTCATGTTAATGATTACTCATTTATTTCAGCCCTTTTATTCAGCATGTCTCTATCAAAATAAACCTACATTTCTATGAAAACAGAAGCTTTTTTTTTTTTTTTCTTACGGCCCACATATACTTAAACCTTGTTTATTTGGCCCATGTTAGCCTTTGAGTTTTACATGCTTGTTCTAGGAAGTTTTACCAAGTTGCTATATGCTGAAGCCAGGAGTAACCAAATGTATAGAAATTACCTGGGAGAGTGAGTATGACTAGAGAAACACAGATTAAAGGCCTCCCAGACCTTCCTAATTATATATATATATATATTAGAGGCCCGGTGCACAAAAATTGATGCACTCGGGGGAACGGGGGCTCCCTCAGACCGGCCTGTACCCTCTCGCAGTCTGGGACCCCTCAGGAGATAACGACCTGCTGGCTTAGGCCTGCTCCCGGGTGGCAGAGGGCAGGCCCAATCCCTAGGTGCAGCCCCTGGTCGGGCTCAGAGCAGGGCCGATTGGGGTGTTGGGGCGCCGCCCCCTGTCATGCACAGAGCAGGGCAGATTGGGAGGTTGCGATGCCACCCTCAGTCATGCTCAGGGTAGGGCCAATTGGGGGATTGGGGCACCATCCCATGTCACACTCAAGGCAGGGTCGATGGGGAGGTTGCAGCGCCACCCCCTGTCACGCACAGAGTAGGGCCCATCAGGGGGGTTGGGGCTCCATACCCTGTCATGCACAGAGCAGGGTCAATCAGGGGGTTTGGGCGCTGCCCCCTGTCACGCTGATCCCGGTGCCGGGAGGCCTCACAGCTCCGCTGATCCCGGTGCTGGGAGGCATATTACCCTTTTACTATATAGAATAGAGGCCTGGTGCATGGGTGGGCTGGCTGATTTGCCCTGAAGGGTGTCCTGGATCAGGGTCGGGATCCCCACTGGGGTGCCTGGCCAGTCTGGCTGAGGGGCTGAGGGCTGTTTTCAGGCTGGGACTGAAGTTCCCAACCACTCCTTTTTTTCTTTTTTCCTTTTTTTATTCTGGGCCATCTTTAGCTCTGAGGCCTCGGCTGCTGAAAACAGGTTTCTGGCCTTTGTTTACCGTCTGTATTTGGTACAATGTTGCGGTCCGGCTGGCTGAAGCCCTGCTGAGTAAAGCAGGTTTCTTGGGGTTTTTTAGCTTC
This sequence comes from Myotis nattereri, assembly GCF_964212035.1. NCBI lineage: Eukaryota > Metazoa > Chordata > Mammalia > Chiroptera > Vespertilionidae > Myotis > Myotis nattereri. The sequence goes on along the minus strand of NC_138077.1, from coordinate 65,324,633 downwards.
TATATTCGCAACATAGTTGCTTAGAGTTGCAGCTGAGAGGCCGGCAAGTCAGGCGGGGAACGTTGGAGTCCTCCGTCACTGAAGCAAGCAAGCCTCTTTGTTCACATCAGCTGCCTGGCTGCCGGCCGCCATCTTGGCTGCCAGTTAATTTGCATATCTTGGCCCTACTCTGTGAGTGACAGGGGGATTAGCCAATGGGAAGGGTAGCGGTCGTACACCAATTACCATGTTTCTTTTTTATTAGTGTAGATACTTTTTTTAAAGTCCATAGAGCCTTAGGAACAATGAGGTAGAGAAGTAGTGAGCAGAGAAATGTTAGTGTTACTATTAATGAGTTCCTCTATGGCTTCTGGCATCCTGCTAAATAAATGCTTCTCAAGTTTGATTATGGGCCTATCCAGGGAGGTGGAGTCAAGCAACTGGAGTACAAAAGCCCCAAAATAAATAATAAAGACATGGTTGTGTATTTGGTGGGGCAGTTGCCCTTGTGGCTACATACATAATTTAAACTCTTATTTTTACATGTATTCATTTATCCAATAACTATTTTTTAATGTTATAGAAGAAATAAAACAGATACTCTTCTTGGCTTCGTGGAATTTCCATTTTAGTGAAATAAACAAGACTATATTGAGGAGTAGAATGCAAATCTGTATGTATTTTTAGGGTGAAACCTGAGACCTGGCTGACAAGTCTCATTTGTGGCACACTGCTTCAGGCAATGTCCCTAGTATCCTGAGTATTAGTTCAGTCACTCTAACTTGAAGATCACCTACTAGAAGAATTTGAAGAGCAGCATTAACTGTCTATCACTTAATCCTAACTACACAAGTATATACCATTACTTCCAACTGACTAGAGAAAAAAAAAAGGAGATTTGAAAAATTGGGAAACTTACCCCAAATCACACAGCTGCTGAGATCTGAATGAGGCTGTACCATTCCAAAGTCTACATATTTTTAACCACTAAATTACACTACCTCTAGGTGGTTCCCACTTTATGTTTTCCCTTGAAATCTGGGCTCATTCAGGATTTCGGAGGCTAGTTTAAGCTTCGCCTTTGGAAGAAGACAGGTTTGGCTTGATTTGCATTCTAAATATTTCACAGTGGTAAGGGAAAGCTATTATTATACCCATTTTATGGTGCGGAAGCTGAGCCACTTGCCAGCTGAGGTATCTGGCTGGGTTAAAAACAGAATCCCAGTCGTCAGTTTCTCATTCCTCTTGACTAACCCCAAGACTAAGTGCTGGTACTGTCCAAGGGCTTTTCTGCACATGGAATTCACCCCGGCTGATAATGAGTGAGACAGACTTTGCTAAAAGAAAATTATAGTGCAATAAAAATATGGAAATAAAAATTGGTTACTTTTAAGCATTGTGAAGAGCAAAGGGAGAGCTTATTCATCACAAATGAATCAGAAAATTAGAATGTGTCACAGCACTGATGACAGAACTGAGGAATTCAGAAGACCTGAAGTTCAACACTTATCGTTCCATCTGAAGAGGGTAAATGGAATGACAACAGGACAGAAATGACCTCTTAGGGCTTTAATCTTTCTGATCTTCTTTCTTCAACGACTGTCTCTAGAAGCTAGGTGGGTTTACATCTATTTTTTTTATGGGCCAAGAGAATATTTTGATATCCTTTTAATGTTGTAGAAGTATTGTGTTAATTAATTCTTATGTGGGAGTCATTCCAAATAGCAGGATGAAGATTTTTACCTTATTGATTTTCCTAATCCCTTTCTGGCTCCCAGTGTTTTGTAAGGATGAGGTACTGTGGGGTCTTTAGATTCACATGCCTGTTAGAGTGAGCGCCAGCTTCATAGGTTCCTGTCAATTGATATTCCATCTTCACTCTGGATACATGATTTCCTTTATCTGACAGATTCAATAAATTTTCTGCTTGATTTAATGACATTTCATGCACCCTAGATGTGGAAACTTTTAATTCTCTGTTTCCTACCTGGCAAAGATTTATAAGTTAAAGTCAGATGGAAGGGTTAATCAGATGTGCACAAATAGCAGGTGCAATTGCCAACTAGGTACATTGGGGTCTTCTGCAGACAAGTTTCTTGAAGTATTTTCATTCATTTTTGTCAGTCTTAAGAAGGCTATAAAATGCCAAAAATGGTCATTCATATTTTGGGATCCGCTTTTCAAGACCATCCATTTTTTTAAATCTATCTTGAGAAGCACAATAAGAAAATCACAGTGATGCCTTACCTTTCCTTAATAAGCTATGATAACTCTGAATGAAGTCTACCTTTAAAAACTAAGATGATCAAATCATCCTATATAATAAAGAGGTAATATGCAAATTGACTGTCCCACCCCCACACAAGATGGCTGCCCCATGTCATCACAAGATGACCGCCCCCATGTCATCACATGATGGCCACCCCCATGTCATTACATGATGGCCACCCCCATGTCATCACAAGATGACTGCCCCCCATGTTGTCACAAGATGGCCACCACAGACAGCCAGAAGGGGAGGGCAGTTAGGGTTGACCGGGATGGCAGGGAAGGGCAGTTGGGGGCAACCGGGCCTGCAGGGGAGGGCAGTTAGGGGCAATCGGTTGGCAGGGGAGCAGTTAGGCATTGATCAGGCTGGCAGGGGAGTGGTTAGGGGGTGATCAGGCTGGCAGGCAGAAGTGGTTAGGGGCAATCAGGTATGCAGGCAGGCAAGCGGTTGGGAGCCAGCAGTTCTGGATTGTGAGAGGTATGTTCGACTGCTGGATGTCCCAGGAGTTGGACATCCCCTGAGGGGTTCCAGATTTGAGAGGGTTCAGGCTGGGCTGAGGGACACCACCCCCCCGCCCCAATGCCCTAACTTCATGCACCAGGGCCTCTAGTGATTAATAAAATTAGAGAATTCAGACACTAAAGTTCAGTAATTAGGTCTGAGCCTGTTTCTGACCCTGAGACATTGTTGAGATACAACTGGCTACTCCATCCTACCACACACAAATCCTCCTGAGCCTTTCTGATTCTTATAGGTATTGGGTCTGAGGAATTAGAATGAAGTAAAAGCAGTAGTGCTGGAAGGGGTGGCAGGGACTGAATTTATTTATTGCATTTAGGATGATTTTTTATACCTCCTAAAATAGACCAAAGTCTATGGTATGATGATATTCAGGAGCTCGCTATAATCTGATCCCCAACACTAGTAACTTTTCCCTCCATACCTCAAAGTCCTGAAGTTGTAGCTTTATGGATTCCAAATGGATACCAGGACCATTTACCATAGTACACTGATATACTTTAGGGCAGTGGTTCTCAACCTTGACTGCACATTAGAATCACCTGGGAATCTTTTTAAAATCCTGATTTCTGGGCGTCATCCTTCGGAAATTCTGTTTCTTTGTTATGGGGTGGGGCCACAATATTAGTAAAAAAGAAACAGAATTTCCGGAGGATGAGGCCCAGAAATCAAGATTTTAAAAAGATTCCCAGGTGATTCTAATGTGCAGCCAAGGTTGAGAACCACTGCTGTAGGGGATACTGAAAAGGTCTGGCATTGCTCTCATGTGGCGCAATCATTTGGAAACACTTGGTCACAATGCTGCTCACAAACCACCAGTAATGACATTTGGTACAAAAAAGGTTGTGCCTATTATAGGGCAAACTCATCCACAGACTCCTTAGTCTGTCACACAGAAATTAGCATGTTAGTGGGACAGAGGGTTTTGGAATAAATATGGGTACAGCAGGAAAAAGAAACATCCAGAAGAGTGTGAAAAGAAGGCTCTCTTTACTCAAATGGTTCATTCAAATGTTTTTTTTTCTTTTTTTAAATACAAAGAGAAAAATCATGACACAGAATTTATATTAAAAAATACGTTAAGCAGGTACTTATACCTAATGGTCTATTAGATACTAAACCTCGAGGACAACATGGGCACAATCTGTGGTTTAAAGACTCATCAATATCTTTCCATAATATAGATTAAAAATGTTACTTTTGTCCTTGTCACCACCAACTATTTGCTTAAGAGCATCCAAGATGTTTCACAATCTGACCCCAATCCACCTCTCTCATTTTTTTTTCACTACTGTTTCTTTACATTCTGTGACAGGCTATTTGCTCCTCTCTGAACATACCTAGGGAATCTTGGACACTGAGCCTTTGTTGGTGGTTTACACTTGAATCTCCCAAGCCTAGCATAACCTATACACAGCATGACACTTCGTTTGTTGAATAAATGCTGTCTTTCTATTTTAGGAGACAAAGATGGTATAAAAAAAGTTGCTAAATCAGTAAATAAATAGCACCAGAGAGAGGTCAAGGAAAAGTTAATTTTAGTGAGTTTTAGGAGTGGGGGCAAGATGAGTTTGAAGATTAAGAAAACTGATGTTCTTTATTCTTGGGTCTAGCCAATCCTATGAGTCAGTTACTTTTTTGGGGAACAAGTTTCAGCCTCAAGGTTAAATGAACACAAATGCTCTGTTCATCAGCATATAATGAAAAAGCTGTGGCTATTTCCACATCAGCACAGTAACATGAAAACATGCAATGCTGAACTCAGAGGCATCGTATATGACAGAACTTTTAAAAATAGTCCTCTTTGCCTTGCTTGTACAGAAAGAGCTATAAAAACAAGAATAAATGTTTAAAAACTGGACTGGGATAATTTCACTTAGGAAAAAAAGAGCTGAGGTATATCTTCATAGTTTTCTGACTATAAGAAGAGCTGTTATAAAGAGGATAATTATTGTTATTTTTGTCCTAGAGAAAAATGGTATTAAACTGTCTAGTGAAGAAATAAAATTAAGACTTAAAGATGAACAACCTAAATGTACAAGTGGTAAATAACAAAGTAGATTGCTAAGAACAGTCAAGAAATTTAAAAAGAAGAAAGATCCTCATCTATTTTGGTTGGAATAAAGGCAGCTCTGCCTCTACTCAGGAGGATGAATTCAATAACTTCTTTCATCTTGTTTAGCTCTAAATTATTACAAAATCCCATAAGACATTGACTCTAAAAGTTGTACAGAATCACCAACACAGTTGAATAAAATACATTACAGTTTGAAAAGTATAGGGCAACACAGAGAGTCTGTAAGTTACTAAATTCAAAATAGTATAAAAATGTTTATGTTTCAATTTGGGAATTATGATTCAATTTGCCAAGTGTATATGACACAAATAGAATTGAGGAAAAAAACACTTCAATCTACTATAGTTTTAATATAATAATTACCTAAAAGTAAAACATTCTAACAATTAATTCTTTCATGTCTGAGAAATTTAGCTGAATATTTCATAAACCTGGTATGAATATGCATATAAGCTCAATCTCCAATTTAAAAAAAAAAGTTAAAAAAATGACCAGAAAATAATATAAGAAGTCACTATCATTATTCCCAGGACTATCTTCGAAGACATCAGTAGAATCAGGGAATGCGTCCTTTCAAGTGACCCAAATGGGTCCCATGTGACTAAGAAAGTAAATCTCACAGCAGACCCAGAAAAAGCTCTAACAGGGGTGGCAAGTTACTGGCTTTCTTGTCTTTACCTTGTAGCTTGGAGCTCGGCTGAAGTGTCCATTGCATACAGCACACAGGATTAGATGAACAGTTCCAATGACCTTGTCTGAACCAAATTCACTTAAAGCAGTTTGCCACATATCTTAAATAGAATATGAGCCCATTCTCTCTGTGGCCCAGATTTGGACTGGATCACTGAACTATTGCCCAACTCTTATAAGCAAAGCACTAACATGTACCAATCAACAGGCAGCCCATAGCAGAGGCATCAGGAAGGTCAAAATACACACACATAAGAAATTGGCAGTACATTATAGAAGAAAGCTATTTCTAAAGACGGACTTTGGCTGTTAAAGCTTTTAAGTGCTGTTATTCAACCTTTGTTAGGGAAAAAAATCAGTCCGTGTAACTTGTAAAGATCCAGTTAGAAAAAAAGAGATTGAGAGAGAGAAATGCAGTTTTATTTTGCAACCCATTATTTTCATAAGAACACGAATAAAAGAGATAAACTATGCCAATTTGTCCATAGCTGATTTGTTACAGGATATTGTTCTAGTCTTCACTAATGACTGCTTGAGATTGGTTATTACTGTGATCAGGAGTTGGGAGGACAGAGGTCTAAGGCCTTTGAAAAGAAAGATTTTGTTCAGTATCCACAGAAAATAAAGGCAGCATTAAGCTAACTGACAACCTAACTAGGACAATGGCTGGTGCACGTAGCCATTGCTGTGCTGTTTCCAAAGACAGGAATGAATGGAATAGCAAAGGTGTCAAACTAACCGGCAACTTGAATTTTGAAAAGCTATGGTACAATATGCTGATAATGTAGGTTGTTAGAATTCATAAAACTTAATCCTGACTCCCTCCCTTCTTATTTCCACATCCATCGGCCACTGAAGAGAAACAAACAGATGTGGCTGAGACTGCCTCTTTGGGTACCCTCTCGGTCACTCTCCACCCTCCTAACCCCAACTTGCTCTCAGTTCTCTGAAAAGTTATTAACTTAATTGCTTCATACTTCCTCTCATGAGAATTTGCATTTTCTCAACTAACTCTAAGTTCCAAATTCAGGTGATGAGGTCTGAGGGAGGTATTTGGTGACTGTTGTTTGTGTGTGGTGGTGGACTCTGTACTGGACTCTTCCAATTTCGCAGTCAAGGGGGTCACCTGCTTCCTCAGCTCAAGAAGCCAATGTTACTTACAGTTCAACTGCAAAGGAGGACAAACATACATCGTATATCTTTTTTTCTATCAGCAGTTATAATCATTTAGGGACTTTCTATCCGTACACTGCCTACTGATGTCAGAGTAATTTAGGGAGGAATGTAAGAAAACATAAATACATTAAAACTTTACTAACAGTTCTTTTTTAGTAATTTCCTCAGGGTTCACCTCCATTGGTTCCTGGCTCTTTGTTAGCCTCCGCTCATGGAGACTTTTCACACACAATATCTGACTGCCCTAGAAAACCCTGCCTGTGAAATTTCTTTATTAATACCTGAATTCCTGCATTCACTACCTAGGAACTGAGGATGTTGTCTGCTCTCTCACCCCCACTTCATGAAAGGATTAGATTGTAAACAGCCTAGCCCTGGGAGTCCTTCAGGGCAAACCATGGCAGAGCTGATCTCAGCAGGCAGGCAACCTGTGGCAGTCTCCGAAGGCAATTATGGAAAGGGGAAGGATTCACCCACACTTTCAGAAAGAAATGATATTGTTTCCAAGAGGAGACCTAGAAAATAAGGCACATTAAAAGAAACTGAGTAAAGTCCTCACTTTCTTGTTTCTAAAGGTGGTCCATTTGTGCCCCAGAGTCTGCAGGTTCATAGCTTTCTTTCCATTTTGTAAGTCTGCACATGCATGGTTTCTCCTGCAGGATTTGGTCCGGAGGAAGTGACCCACCCACAACTCTAGAGCTAATTAACTCCATACTGAGCTTTTTTTTTTTTTTTTCTCATTTCACACATCCACTCCACACTTTAAAGGACCCAGCAGTGTATGAGCAGGGGATTTTTTTTTTTCTTCTCAGTGAGGAAAGCATGGTGATGGGAGGGCTGGGATGTAGCTGCTCTAATTCAAAACTACATGTGACCCTAAAACATTACCAAATAACATTTTATTCCAAGGTGTGGAAATGCTAAAATATATTTGAATTAAACCCTGTTGTTTCTATTTTAAATAAGTAATACATAATAAATACTGAGGTAGAAAAATTAGATCAACAGCCAGAGAAAATTCTTTTAAAAAATCCCATTTTGCCCTGGCCAGTTTTTCTCAGTGGATAGAGTATCAGCCTATGGACTGAAGGGTTCCAGGTTCTATTCCAGTCAAGGGCATATGCCTCAGTTCAATCCCCGCCCCAGTCGGGCATGTGTGGAAGGCAACCAGTTGATGTGTATCTTTCACATCTATCTCTCTCTCTCTCTCTCTCTCTCTCTCTCTCTCTCTCTCTCTCTCTCTCTCTCTTTCTCTCTCCCTTCCTTCTACCCTCTCTAAAAATCAATGGAAAAATATCTTCGGGTAAGGATTAACAAAAATAAATATATAAATAAATAAATATCCCATTTTACTGGAAAAATTTTAAAAAGACCCACAGCCTCCTCCTTATCTTTAGCAGTTTGAACAAAAGGTTCCAACGAGAAGAATGACATAACTCATTTTTTTCCATTCTAAGGAATAGGCTTATGATTTTCAAGTTTTTCATTTTCACCAAAGTGAGTACCTTGAAAACTCTAAGATGATCACTGTTGACTAACTTTTCTAAAAAGAAAAAAAAAAAGGGGAACATGATGGAGGGTGACTTAATGGAATCAGCTTGTCAACGTGATGAAACGGGAAAAGCTTTTACAGAACGTGTCCACATGCTGAAATAAAGAATCTTTAATATCGTGTATATAGTGCAGAATGGTTTTTGTCATGCCAAAAGAAAGTAATATCATTAATTTAGACAGCAGGTGTGAGGTTCTGTTAAAAACCTCCATGGAAGAATCATAGAACTACATCCTGGACAAGCAAGTGGAGCCAGACAATTTCTAGTTCTTTTACAAACTTCCCCGAAGAGCTATCAGATTTTAAGTCTGCCATATCTGGTACATGATAAGAAAAACTCTGGGCTATTCCCTCAGCTATACTTGTTCATGGTCTCAGAGTTTTAAAGAGTTACACATAAATGGACAAGAAAATGACCTCTCCTTTTCCCGTCTTAGTTAGGCCAACTATAGAATCGCTCTCAAAAGCATGTGTGGCAAATTCGCCCATTTTGGTAAGACTTGGTCATAGAGAGTACAAAGTCTTGTGTGAACTTTTGACCTCATTTTCCTCTGAAAAGTGATTTAAGCTTCTCAAAGGCATGGCTGCCAACTGGGAGTGTCAGGTGGGTAAAACTGGCCCCAAAGGCAAAACATACGGTACAATAAGGCACAGTTTGTTTTTATTTACACTGGTCAGACATTTTATATTTGACATGCAGCCTAATTTCAGTCTTTGGCTGGAACTGTTCATCCTTCAGTAGGGTTGTTCTGATGTCAAAGACTCCTTCCTGCCCATCAGACTTTTCCAGGTTCCCTGATGTTTAGGATTCCAAGCTTTATCATGGTCTATGAGGCCAAATCCTCACTACCTCTCTGACCTTACTTCCCCTCTTTTTCATGTCAAGATGTTCCAACTGGCAACCTAAGGGAGTGGACAGGAATAGGAATGTGAATGGAGATTAAAAGGAATAAATCAATAAAAATTAGTAATTATGCCCTTGTTAAAATTCAGCTCTCTCATGGAGAGATAAGTGTATTTATAACTGAGTTTACCTTGAGGAATTGCTTTAGATAAGGAAGAACATGCAAACCATTGCCCAGATGGAGGCAGGTATTCATCCATTAATTTAGCAGATATTTTTTTAGTTTATTATTAATTACTGTGCTAATTAGACTCCATTCCTACTCTCAAGGATCTTCCACTCTTATGAACGTTTTAGAGTTTTCATGTCTCCATGGTTACTGGCAGGTTATTAGCCCACTTAGGTAAATTATGATAAATATAACAACCTCTCTTCCTATTTCTTATTCAGTCTTTTCAACTGCCCCATGTCATCCAGTAAGCCCTCCTGAGTGATCTGACCCTTTGTATCCTATATTATTAACTTAGCTAATTTTCACTTAGATAAGAAACCCCTTCACTCCCAACTATCATTTCTCAAACAGTCAAGAAAATATTATAAAAGTCTTCCCAGAACTATTGAAGTATTTATAATGGGTCATAATCTTATGCAAAGTCATCTCATTCTCAGAGAGGAATGAATGGAACACATGTCCTGGTCCCTGTGCTCCTTATAAGGAGGTGCCGCCCCATCTATTTTCATCGTTTCCGAACCTAGATAACTTAGGTCAATGCCAGTGAACTTGGTATAAACCCTCCTTAGCTTGCTTAGCTTTTTATTCCTCCTCATATCCTTTTAAACAAAAATGGAAGAATTTAATAATGTACAGGGCAGCAAATGTTCTCTCCTTGTTTCTTTTTAGATATTTCCTTCTTACATAAACAGTATTGGTGGAATTATAAACACCTCCATGTTAATATTCCTATTATCTTGCATAAACAGAAGTGAATAAATACGTACACGACACCAATCAATCCCTCTTTAAAAAATACAGGTTTCAGCTTTCTAAACAGTGGAGGAAGAATGAATGAATTCAACATGTAGTTTACCTGCTTATATTTTGAATGTTGATAAAAGTAAAACCAAATTACTGCTTAAGTTCTTTTCAGACTCACACCAGCCATTAACACTCTCGTTTCAGCATGGGGTTGGGGGAACTAATGGCACTGGGTCCAAGTCCCCAGGGTCAGTGGGTAAGGGGGGCAGGGGTTAAGGGGCTTGCTTGGCAGGCAGGAGATGATGTTAAGCTGGTAGGGCAGGAGATTTTGAATGACTGGGTAGGTAGTAGATATTTCCTGGCAGTGAAAGGAATATTTTTTGTAGAACAAGTGACCAAGAAGAGGTCATCTGGGGGCATAAGAGAGAGAGGAACATCAAAACCAAACATAGATGTGCTCCGAGGGGACTGGGCAAAAGGGAAATCTCTATTTTTCCTTCTCCTCATTGATTTTCCTTCTTCCCTAGAGTGCTTTCTCTTTCCGTCATCACTTCATACTCTTCCCCCTCCATCCTTCAGGTCTTCGCTCTGCCTCTTTATAACAAAGAAGCATTTAGAAACAACTTAGGTGACAGTGAGACAAAAAAAAAACAACACGGAATTTAGAGACAATGTGATAATATATTTCACATTTATATATACAAGAGAATACAACCTATATATGATTAACCATGAACTAGAATTTAGGACTTTTGAGATTTAAAAAATTCATGGTATGTCTAGTCATATTAATCTCCAGACTAGTTGGTTTTTAGCACTGCAGGAAAGAGCTATAAGAGAATCATGAGCAGGAAAAGAAACAAGGGCGGGGGGTGGTGGTGAAATTATGTAAAGATTTATATTTGAAAAGAAAAAGGGGCTTCTTCAATTTGTGTATTGAAATGCCCTCTAAATTGTTTTTTGAACTTAGATGTAAACAATATCAAGAGAAGCAGTTTAGAAATTCTCACAGGGTTTAGGAAACTTCTAAACCCTGAGCATTATGTTCATCATAGTCACTCAAGCAAGTAAAGGATAACTACAGCATGGAACCTGGAAGTGAGTAAGAGCAGTGGTTTACTTAGCCAGTCTGATCTACAGAGGCAGGGCCCACAGGAGCAGTGGCCTCCTTATGAAAACCATACAGAGACACCCTTGTTTATGTGAATACATAGGACATGAAGGATTAGCCAATAGTGTCATCTGCAAGGTATGTACAAAGTATTTCCTAATTAAACATCAACTTGTTACCCTGTCTTCTTGGGAAAAAATTCCAATTCCAATATAAAACTTATGGGAATACTTTATTTGGTCATTGGGTGGGGAAGGTTGCTGAGGCATATGACAAAAAATTCAATGCCTAAAAGCCAGGAGGAAGCAAGGAGAAGGGTGCCAACTCTGGGGAGTCTAACAGAAAAAATAAAGGATCTTAAAATAAGAGAAATAAAAGAGCATAATTTGAGGGAAATATCAGTACATTTTGGGAATCTGAGGGAAAAACTATAAAGCATTTGCCTCTTGTCAGTTATCTTCATTGCCCCATGGGAAGTTCCTATTTGTCTACTTTTACATACATGAAGACACTCTTTTCCTAAGAACCAGCTTTCCATGCTAATGGTGGTAATGATTGCAACCTTAAGTTATTGGCAAAGTTGGGACTGAAACCTTGACGTCCAGGCTATGTTCCTGACTCCAGTCTATGACCTCCAAAGTATTCAGTCTGTTTTCGGTGGTTTCTCTGGAACCAATGGCAAAAGATATGTGTATCAGCAGCAGGCTCTTTCTTGGGATATATATGCCTCCAGAAAACAAGTACTCTACCTTCTCACTATGACTTTTTGATTTTCATTTGTGTTTTCTTTTCTCCTACACTAATAATTTCCAATTTCTTCTCTACCAGTCCAGACCACACTGGTTAAGTATAAAGACATCTACTAGCTTCATCAGATCCCTCATCTGTGGTTCTCAACTGTACCTAGCCAATTCTTCAGCCTAGATGCACCCGTTCCTGTGTGTCCTCCTCAGTTCCCAGGCTGCTGAGCAAAGCAGGAGAAAAAGGAAAAAAAAACTGTACAGATTGATGCTTCACCAGAGTCCTGGTTTCCAATTTGAGCTGGGGGTTCAGAAGTACTTTACAACTCCTTTATTTGTTCCTATTCAGTTTCCTTTTCATTTCTCAGTTTCCATTTATCACTCCAATTAACTCCTTATAACTCACCTCCTACCCTTCATTAACCTCGCCTCTTTTTTTTAGAGAAGACAGAGACCATCAAATGGCATTTCCATCACTTCTGTCATAACCCACCCATAACATTTCAAAGACTTTTCTCTGTCACCAATGGCCTCTTCCAGAATCTTATTGTATCAATTACTCCTTCTTTCTTCTGTATTTTCCTACTGCCTGCCAACATGCTTCGGCAGCCATAACCATAACTAACAAACAAAAGACCATATTTTATGGACCTAATTTTTCCCTCTTTTGTACCACCTTCAAGTTTCCTAAATATATTTATTTCTCAACACAGTAAAATCTGGTTTATCTGTCTAGCTGTTTCTTATTACACTGCTAAGAAAGACCCACAGGCTCCTCCTTATCTTTAGCAGTTTCAAGAGAAGGTTCCAATGAGAAGAATGACATAATCCCAAAATCTCTGAATTGCTAATTCCCAAGGTTTATTCTTTAACCTCCTTGTTTTATTTATTTCTTTTTAAAGTAAGGTTCATTGATGAATATTTTTCATACATTAAATTCACCCTTTTTATACCCTTCTACAGTTCAAGAAGTTTTGACTTCTGTGCTGGTCCCTTGATGATTATAAAGTCAAGTCCAAATGCCTTTGATTCACATACAAATCCCTTCAGAATCTCAAGCAGTGTTACCTACACAACTCACTGTCTGATCACAACCATTTAACAAAGTGTGCTATGTACATTCATGCCTCTTAGACTTTCTTCATGTTTCCTCTATAAATACACAAGTTTTCATTTAATATAGCAAATGATATTAATATCATGATGTCAATTTCCAATAGAATCATAAAACTGGATGTTATTTTGAGAAGTTGATTTTTTTCAAAATAGAAGTTAACCTTTAAAATATTGCTACTTGAAGATCTCCATTATTTTAGTGTCATGAGTTGAACTGTGTCTCCCCCCACCCCCAAATTCATTTGTTGGAGTTCTAGCCTTTAGTAACAGAATGTGACCTTATTTGGGAATAGTGTTATTATAAACATGATTAATAAAGTTAAGACAAAATAATCCTGAAGTAGGGTGGGTCCCTAAGGTCTAAGTATATGACTGGTATCCTTATACAAGAGAACAGGGTGATGTTTCTACGAGTCAAAAAACACTAAAGATTCTAGTAAACCATCAGAAGTTAGGAGAGAGGCATGGAACAGATTCCTCTTGGAGCCCTCAGAAAGAATCAAGTCTGTTGATACTTTAATTTGGGTATCTAGCCCCAAGAACTGAGAGCAATAAGTTTGTTGTTAAGATATCCAGTTTTGTGGCACTTTGCTAGGCAGCCCTGTAGTTTAACATACTTAGAAAATAAATCATATTTGAATATACTGAAATACTAATCAGCTCATTCACTCATCAGATACTTATTGGGTACCTACAATGTGCTAGGCACTGGTCTAGGTAGGATATTAAGATGTGTGGCACCTCGAAAACTCAAAATATACTTGTTGAATGAATTAATAAACACATCATATTACTGAAGTTTTGGTGTACTAATGAGCAATTTATCAATCAACATAGGATTGATTGAATCCTACCATTTATTTATTTAACCAATATTTAATGAATACCTACTATGTGTAAAATACCAAAGAGGAAAACATTATTGATAGGCCAAGCTCTTCACCTTCATGAAGCTTAAATTCTAATGGGGGAAACAAACATCAAACAAGAAAACAAGACAAATTGTGTAATTCCACTCTGTGCCCCACTGACAATCATAAGCATTTATTCTCTAAAGCCCTAACTCTTGAACAATGTTCAGGGCATTAGTAATATTTTAAAATATTCCTAAATATCATGTCCTGATAGACTGCTTCCATTCCTACAATCTCTATATAAGCCTGAAATATCCCTAAGATATATGAACTAAAACAGTTCTCTAGATTTTCTGATTTAAGCATGATTTTAGGAGTTTACATGTTACTTCAGCATCTATAAAATAATGATCAACACAATGAAGTCTGAGAGTGGGGGAGCTGTACTGCACAGAGAGGGCACAGGTTGAAAGTATTTGGGTAAACATCCCCAAAAGCTGGGTTTCTCAGTTAGTCAGTTATTGAACATGTGTTTCTTAAGCACTTACGATGTGCCAGCCCCTTGCTGAAGACAGTACAACTGTGGACATAACTGGTATGTCTCTGAGCCCCACTGAGCTCACATTCTAAAGGGAACACCTGAACAGCTACCTTCCCAGTCCATTCCTTAACTACAAATATGGTGAGGCTACATGATGAGTGCAGCAGAGCACCTGGGTCAGGGGCCTTGGAGGCTTCCTGAGAAAGTGATGCCTGAATACCACTTTGGGGACAAAGTATGGGCATTTTTTAGAGCAGGGATCATGCAGTTCTGTTTTCTGTTCCTCATCTCCTTTCATCCACGTGCACACATTTCAAATACTTGAAAGTGTACTTCAAATATATAAAGAACACCAAAACCAAACATGAGAGAAGGTCTCTCCAGAAGAAAGGGGCCAAAAATAGAAGGGGGAAAAAACCCTCCTAATCTCACCATTTGTTTTAAAAACACCCAAAATGATTAAAACATATTTTAAACTAAAACATATGAACTAATCACTTGCCAAGTTTCATTTTTAAATCAGAGTCATTTTTGAGGTTTATAAACTGAAAAAAGAGTCCTCAAATATGAACTCGTGTTTTTCTTTTCCTGGCCCTCAGTTGGCTTGAAGTATTTGCTGTGAGGTTGTAGGAAGGAAGAGGAATCCATTGGTCAGACACGTGTGGCAGAGTGCAAGCTCCACGAGATCAGGGCACTGTTTGTGCAGAGCTGTACCCCTGATACACAAAGGAGTGCCTGGAAGATAGCAGGGACCCAGTGAATACCTGCTGAGTGACTAACTGCATGAATAGCTTGGGGCATTTGAAGGAATACTCCAGCTCGCATTTCATACGCACACCACACTGTGCTTTAGGCCAGTAGTTCTTATCCTGGGCAATGTTTGCCTCATCAGGGGATCTTTGGCAGAGGCCAGAGATGCTGCTAAACTCCTGCAATGACAGGACAGCCCTGCACAGTAAAGATACACCTGGCCCCCAAATCTCAGCAGGCCAATGTTATAAAGCCCTGCTTCAGGCCCTCTGTTTCTATTGGACTGTACCTGGCAGTGTGGCCTCCATACCTTTGGGAGGAAGTTCAGTCCTGGAGCCTTCTGGCTTCATTCGCATTCCCTTCAGGACCCAAGGAACTGTCCCACCTAAACCATGCTCAGAGACAGGCATTTCTGCCTTTTGTCCTTCCTGGGTCTATATGCAGTTGTTGGGGAAAGCACCTGAAAAAGTCCGTCTCTACAATGTCAGTGAGTAATTTCTATAGCTTATTGGAATTAGCCTGAGCTTATCTAAGAATATATCCCCATGTCAGTAAAATTAGCTTATTTAGAGAATAGTTATGAATCTGTAAGAAGAAGGAACATCCACCCCTAACTCAACCAGTTTATCCACCTCTGGTCGGGATCTGCACACAAGTCTCATTTTATTCATGACTAGTGACCCAGTGCACAGATTCATGCACATTGAAAGGAAATTAATTAGAAGTTGGCCAGTGGGGCGGGAATGGGCAAGATGGCCCGACATGCCCTGGAGCCAACCTCCCATGGTCCCTCCCTGGTCAGCTGCACCTGGAGTGGTGCTGTGGCTAGAAGGGCATCTGCAGAATGAGTGGGGTCCCTCAGGCAGGTGGGGTCCCTCAGCTTGGCCTGCAGGGATCGGGATGAAACCGGCTCTCTGACATCCTCTGAGGGGTCCCAGAGTGCAAGAGGGCACTCTGCAAAGTTGCTGTTGTACAGGGTGTGAAATGCAAACACAAGTGTGCAGTAAACCAGATTGGGGGCGACTGTGTCCTAGCAAAAACATAACCCATGGTCAAAGGTGTAATCATGCGGCCCCACGAGGAATCGGCTCTCTCTTCTCTAGTTTTGGGGTGCATCACTAAGAACTGGAAGCTTCTGCATTGAGTGTCTGCCCCCGGGTGGTCAGTGCACATCATAGCAACTGGTCAGACAGTTGGACACTTAGCATATTAAGTATATATATATAGTCAACTTCAAGAATTCCAGCACAACCCACTGTTGTGCCTGCAGAGAGCCTGGGTTTATCGCTTTGCCCTGCATATGAAAGAGTAGTATCCGATTCTGATTTCAGTGGGGAGACATCCACGGTGCCAGAGGAGTGTACGTGCCAATTTCCCCAATAATGGTAGTACCTGTTGTCTTGGTAATGTGGCATATGACCCATTGCCATAGAGACTGCACACGCCAACAGTGCAGCCTTACAATTGATGGGGAAGACACGTTTTGTACCTTTTTTTGGAGGAATACAAACACAAGAAAGAACGGAGACTGTCAATAAAGAGGCACTGCAAAAAGGAGTCCTTGATAATCATAGTTCTAGAAATGTGGGGCAACAGAGATTACAACTACTACTATAAAACCAACAAACTTCCCATGCAAAGGTTGCCTCTGTCAGGAAAATTTCAAGTTGAGGAGAAAGAATAGGCATAGGGTATTCTAAAATAAAAAAGTAAATAAATGAACCTACCATGATGTAGAGGTGACAAAAGTGGTATAATGTCACTTATATCTGGAATCTAATGAACAAAATAACCTAACAAACAAACTGGCGACAGACTCATGGATACAGAGGACAGACTGACAGCTGTCAGAGGGGAGGGGCTGGGGGCTGGGTGAGAAGGGTGAAGGAATTAAACAAAGGGGGGAAAAAAGACTCATGGACACAGACAACAATATGGTGATTACTAGAGGAAAGGGGGTTGTGGAAAAGTAGACGGTAAAGGGAATGGAAGGAGACTTGACTTGGGGTGGTAAACATATACTATGATATACAGATGATAGTAGAATTGTATACCTGAACCTGTATAATTTTATTAACAAATGCCACACAATAAATTCAATAAAAATAAAATAAATAAATGATTCCAGGCAAGAAAAAAAATTAATCTAGGAGAAAAATAAAATTGAAAGTTACATTTCTATAGGGTGGCTGACTTACACGGAGGCTGGCCTTCAAAGAATAACTGAGTGCCTGTTTCCTCCCCCACAAGGAGAGAGAAAAAGAATACAGATAACTTCCCTTTCACTTTTAGACAAGTTCTCCTTAAACATTCCAATGGTTTGATGTTCTAACAAATGCATATGATGCACACCAGTCAAATACAATCTGACAAAAACTCTTAGAGGATACATAAATTATGGAACATTGTTCACAATGCCAGCAGGCTCATTCCATAGTTTCTTAAAATAATGAGAACTCAGAGTTCACTGACACTGTGGTCAAGTATATACCTTTTCTCTGTGCACAATTTTGAGGTATACAGTTATTACAGAGATAAAAGCATGTCTGCAGTGTAAAGGGTGCAGGTGTTGATTCATAGATATTTTTAAATAGAAACCAAGGCTGGAGATAGGATGCAGGTTGGTATAGGGCAGTGGTGGGCAAACTCATTAGTCAACAGAGCCAAATATCAACAGTACAACGATTGAAATTTCTTTTGAGAGCCAAATTTTTAAACTTAAACTATATAGGTAAGTACATTGTTATTAACTTAATTAGGGTACTCCTAAGGCTTAGGAAGAGCCACACTCAAGGGGCCAGAGTCGCATGTGGCTCGGGAGCCGCAGTTTGCCGACCACGGGTATAGGGGATGAGTGGGGGTGAATCGAAGACAAAACTAGTCTACAAAAATGTCACATGAGTGATTATAATTTCCTTGATGTCCAGGTCTCTATTTGAAAATGTATTACACATATATCCACTGCTCATTGGAATCCCCATCTCCCACTTTTAATTACTATCATGTTAATATGTCTCAAATATATATTTTGAGCCATTAGTTCTCTCCTGACCTCTAGTCCTCTATATCAAACAACCTACTGTACAACACCAATTGGATACCTCAACATGTCCAAAGCTGAATCATGTACTCTTCAAAGTTTCTCTTCCTTCTATGTTCCCTATGTAGTCAAATCGCACCATCATTTGCCCAATGCCCAAGCTCCCCACTTGG
Source organism: Myotis nattereri (assembly GCF_964212035.1). Taxonomy (NCBI): domain Eukaryota; kingdom Metazoa; phylum Chordata; class Mammalia; order Chiroptera; family Vespertilionidae; genus Myotis; species Myotis nattereri. The sequence goes on along the minus strand of NC_138077.1, from coordinate 65,306,226 downwards.
GAATCATTTATTGCTTTTCATCACCCCTCAAATAATCACCAGATCTGCAATTCTAATGGAATTTCTTTAATAACCAAAGGAGGTTTGGGCATAAAAACCAGTATTTATAGTTAATTGGTTTTTAAAATATTATGTGCCTGTGTCTATCTAAACACACACATATTATTCTATTTATTAATCCAGTAATTTCAGTATAAGAAATACCACTTTCGGGAAGGGTTAGGTTACTAGGTAGAAAATTTGGGATCTCAAACTATTTCATCTGTCAGGGGGCTGGAAGAATGAGAGGATCTAACCTGGAAAAATCTTCCAGAATGATTCTATCAGAGTCATCAATGAATACACCAAATGTATTTGTAATAACTAGAATAATGAGGGATTCTGAGTCTATATTATACAAAGAGAATTTTACAGCTCATGTCCTCTATGTTCAATTTCCTTTTACCCAATTCTTTTTCAGTCATTTTCTGCTGTATAGCATGATAAAGGTAGACACTATTTTGTTTCCCCCATCAGCCAGGTTTCTTGATTCTACTGACCTTTTACTTATTGATGTTTCTCACATTTCTAGGTCTCTCATTCCCACTGCACCACATTAGCTCGGGCCTCCATTATCTGTCACTTGTAATACTGTAACAGTCCATTGTACTAAGTTCTCTTGGATTTCTGAGCCTTTTGCACATGTCACTACTTGTGTCTAAAACACCTTTATTCCCTGATAAACATTTACCAAATGAGAAAGTAATAAATGTTTTAGATGTTGCTGCTTTGGGTTCTGAACAGAAGTAGTAGCCTATCTAATATTCTGGATAAGGCTGCATAAAATGTTTTTGCTTTCAAAATTAATTTTGAAAAATCTGAAAATTTTGCCATGGAGAATCATGGGGCCCATGCCACAATATTAAGTTTTACATTAATAGAAACACCTGCGAACTCAGGGAAAAAACATTCATTCTTTTTCTTAGTTCATCTAGCAAATATTTACCGAACACCCTTTATGAACCAGGCACTGATCTAGACACTGAGGATTTCTTCAAGTATAATACAGGAAAATAAACAACAACTCTAAACCAAAAAACCAAAAACCTGCCATCACGGGGCTTTACTAGTATATCCTGGGGTAAAAGGATATAAATATATTAATAAAACAATATATCTGAAGGGAAGAGTGCTATTAAGAAGAATGAATCAGAGGAGTTGGTACAATTTTAAACATGGTGGTTATGAAAGGCCTTACTTAGGAGTAAAAAATAAATGAAGTCCTGAAGATGGTGAGCAAATGAGGTTTTATCTTGGGGAAGCATTGCAGGCAGTGAGAGAAGCAAGTGCAAAGGCCCTGAGGTGAAATATATGGTAGTTAAGAAAGCAAGGAGGGTAATGAAACTTGAGAGGAGTGAGCGAGGGCCCATAAGTAACAGGCAAACTGAGAGTGCAGTTTCCTGGACAATTGCAAAGGCTTTGGCTTTTCCTCTGGGTAGATGGGGAGCCATTAGAGAGTTCTGAGCAGAGAAGTGACATGCAGTTACATCACATAATTACAAAGAATCACTCTGGCTGCCATTTTGAGAGTAGACTATAAGTGGCAAGGCCAGAAGCAGGGAAGATAATTAGGAAGCTATTGCAATAATCCAGGTAAGAGATGATAATAATTTGATTCAGGGTAGTAGTGGTGGTGAAAATGAGAAGTGGTTAGACGTGGATGTACTTTGAAGACAGACCTGGAGAATTTGTTGATAGGCTGGATTTGTGAGAGAAATAAAGGGCCTGGAGATAAATAAAATTTTACTTGAGCAACTCTTAAGGATTGGAGATGCTGTTTGCTAAGGTGGGGAAGACTGTCATTTGTTGGGTAAAATAAACTCCACGTGAGGATGTTAAATTTGTGATAACTATCAGACTTACAGTGAGATATTGAGTAGGTAGTTGAATATGTGAGACTTCAGAGTAAAGGCTTCAATTAGAGATACAAGCTGTGTCTGATAATTAAGGGAGTGATTAGAAATAAAGAAGAGGTTCAAGGATTGAGCCCTAGGACTCTCTGGTGTTTCCACATCAGGGAAGCGAGACTATGCCAGCAAAGGAGGTCTTTCAGGTAGGGGAAAAAAATCAGGGGAGTGTGGTAGAATTAAAGCCAAGTGAAGAAAGTGTTTTAATGGAGGAAGAATAAAGAGCCATGTGAAATGCTGCTGAGAGATCAGGAAAGATGAAGACTGCAAATTGGCCCATGGATTTGTGACATGGAAGGTCCTGGTGATCCTAGTGTGAACAGTTTTACTATACTGGTGAGTGCAAAAGATAGAGAAGAATCAAGAGAGGATTAGAAAATAGAATTGGAGAGTGTCTATGGTGATTATAGCCATTTCTTGAGAAGTTTTGGTACAATGGGAATCAAAGAAATGGGACAGTAACTGCTGGAGAGTGTTGGTCACACCAGAGTATTTTTAGCATGAGACTAATTACAACATGTTTGGAAAGATTTGGTAAATAGGGAAAAACTGCTAAAGTAAGAGAAAGAGGGAAGCTCTTTCTGGGCCACTGTTTATGAGTATGTGAGAGGGGGTGCAATCTAATGCACAATGAGGGGTGGGCTGAGCCAGGAACATCCCATAGTTATAGGAGAGAAACCACAGGGTGTGGGCATGGATACAGATGGGAGGGTAGGTGTGATGGAGAGTTAACGTTTGTGCAAGTTCTTTTTAGATTGTTTCTATTTTCTCAGTGAAGTAGGAAGACGGGTCACAAGTTGAGAGAAAGAATAGGGGAGGACATACTGGAAGTCTGAAAGAGGGAAAGATCTGAAATACTTTTGTAGAGATATGGGAAAGTGAATGGGCAGGGAAGCATGATTTAACTGCAGAGCAGCATTAAGAGCTCCTTTGAGTGATCATAAGTTTAAAGTGAGAGCCATCAGTTTACTTGTGTTTTTCTTCAGCCACATTCAGCAGACATGCAGGCATATAATAGACAGGGAGTTGCATATGATCGCTATAGTGAGATCCATCAGGAAAGGACAGTGAAGCAAGAGAAGATCGTGGGAATTCAGGGTGTATGCAGGGAAATGATTAAAATCATTGTCCATGGACTCTAAGCCAAATATGGAAGTGGGAATGTGAGGATATATGATTAGAATCAATGAATTAGAGATCCTAGCGGGCTTCAGAAATTGTTGTAATACAGGGAACAGAGCGATTGGGCTGTGAAAATAATAGGTGGGGGGTGGAGAGTGTGATACTTGAAATTAAATTTATGGACAGAGGGATTGATGAGAGATAGAGATAGGGATAGGGAAAGAGGGAGGGAGGGAGGGAGAGAGAGAGAGAGAGAGAGAGAGAGAGAGAGAGAGAGAGAGAGAAAGAGAGAGAGAGAGAGAGAGAGAGAGAGAGAGAGAGAGAGAGAGAGAGAACTCATGGTCATGGATAACAATGTGGTGATCAGAGGGAAGGGTAGGTGGGGGAGGGGGAGAAGGGTAAAGGGGGGATAAATGGTGATGGAAGGAGACTTGATTGATTTGGGGTGGTAAACACACAGTACAGAGTCTGAAACCTGTATCATTCTGTTAACCAGTGTCATCCCAATAAATTCAATAAAAAGGAAAAAAAATAAATGAAGTTTATGGAAAAGTTATAATTGTTAGTAATTTTAAAAAAGGTAAAAACAAAACTAAAAACGCAACGTTGGGAGTAAGTAGCTATGGTAGGACAGAAGACAAATCACGAGAGAATCAAGGAATTGAGAGGCAAGGTGTTGGAAGGATTATATATTTAAACAGAGACATGACCAAGAATTGTGATGACCTAGAAATTAAAAAGGGCATTAGTAAGTTAGTGGCTAAAATCTCAAGAAATTGGGGGTGGCCTCCATAGGTTTATAAAGCACATCACTGCCACAAGTTGTGGCTGTCAGAACAGTGAACTCTTCTCTCTTACTTTACATCTTCCCAGTTTAAGTGGCTGGAATTAGCAAACTTTTGATTTCTCTGACTAGACAGCTATAAGTCATCCGTGATGTCCCTTTGTCGCTTCTATTCAAATGATCTCCAATTCCTAAAAATTTCCACTTTCAAATTTTTACTATGTTGGACCCTCACCACTCTTGCCAGTCACTCCTTCCTGTCACTCAGTTGGTTTTTCATGGTACTAATCACTATAAAATTATCTTTTTAATTTATTTGTTTGCTTTTTGTTGGAAAGAGGTTCTATTTTCCCTTGTTGGAATATAAGTCCTTAAGGGGGAAAGCCTTGTCTATTTTGTGCCTAAAACATAATATATTGTCAATTAATATTTCTAGAATGAATTAATGAATGGCCCCATCTCAGTTCCACACACTGGCCTCACTTTACCATTTTATGTGTTTCTCCTCACAATCCTGCTCAAACCACCCGTTTTCCTCAGTTAAGGGCATTTCACTACTTCCCCAAACCTACTGTTCATTTCTATTCTGATGATTTCATCATATTTCTCCCTTGTTTTTGTCAGTTCCCCTACACACCAATTCTTTAAGGCTTGGCTTGGGTCTCATCCCCTGGATGGCTTTTCCATCATTACTCCGAGGCCTGCTGATTTCTCCCTTCTTGAAAATGCTGCTATGCCTAATTATGTCAGCTGCCTCACACTTTCTGATTGTTTATGGTGTGCTAATCTTATTATATTTTTTACTTTGAACATAGGTTTGTTTTCAGCTCAGTGATCCTGACTAACATCTATGGTACACTCCATAACAACTAACATAATGTAGACATAATGGACACATGGATACATGATCGGTAATGGATGTTCAAAACAAATACCATGGCTTCACTGGATGGTTTCATTGACTTCTATCTTTGTCAATAGTCTGAAAAAGTTGACTTCATTCCCACCATTTATTCTGCTTTAGTATAAATCTGACCATTCTTCCTTCTATTTCATATCATCTTCAGGGCCATGCATGCCCTTTGTCCACCAGACAAAAGTCTACACCCTTGCATTGCTATTTCCATAACTAAATCATTGTCTTTCCCATCATTGTTCCTGGAGACGCTTGGCAATTTTAGTATTTCAGGACATAGCTGCCAAGACAATCGTTTTTCTTGGTTAATATGATTCTTTCTAAAAAAAAAAATCCTTGCAATTATTTTGCATCCAACTTGATGTATTCCCTTGAGATTTATTTTTCCCTGGCTCCATCCTTCACATGGTTCTTCTCCATTTTCTCTATGTTCAGTCCCTGCTTCTTACTTGATTGGCCCTTTGTCTCATTTGAGGGGATCAGTTTTCACACCTTTTTTCAAACCACCCTGTATATTTAGAATAGTTTCTCAAATAATGTAAAATTTATAATATTTATGAATAAATGACACAATGCCAAGATATTCTGTCTCTTCTTTCAAATAACATCTGAAGATACACCTGCACCACTGAGTTCTATATTTAAGATATTGAATAAGTATCATTCATCCATCTGTTTTCATTCTGTCTTGCATTTTTCAGACCTGCTTAAGAGCTGTATTGTGAGGTATTTGGGGCTGGAGACTGCCTGACATATTTCACAAACTGGCCTCTGCTCTGTGATTTCATGTTTCTTTGACAAATAATAAATAATAATAATAGCCTACTGTGCATTTCTACATTCCACTCTTAAGTCCCTGGAAAAAAGAAAACTAATAATTAGGGATTATAATAAAAACAGTAAAAAAAAAAGTAACCTCTTATCACGTTTCACTACACTACCATAGACTTCTATAGACTATATTCCAATAAATAACTACCTACTTAAGTCATTTGCAAATTGTCCCTTTGCCAACATTATGCATCATATCAAATGCCTATGTGGTTTATAGGACAGGGAAAACAACTAGAATATTACAGCTATGTGGGAAATCAGAGCAAAAGCAGCAAAATAAGAGGTTTGCTCTGCTGGGTGCACAGTTTGTCAGAATTAGTCTCACAAGTAGCACTACTTGACGGAATATTTGCCTACTCTCCAGCATCCCCTCCTTCCGCCCCCCCCCCCCGCCCCCCGCCTTCCCTGCCCATTCCAGATCTCTTTTCTATAATGGAAGACTGGCTTTCTTTCTTTTCTTCTTTTTTAAATTCCAGGTGGTAAGTATACCACTTTGTGTGAGAAATCTGTTTTTCCTGTGAATATAACAAATGTTCTGATTTGAAGCTGCTCGTGAAAACAGCAGTGTCTAATGAAAGAGGAGAGGAATACAGCTTAATAAGAGGAGTGCCTCCACAGTTATCTGCAGATGAGACACAGGACCAAAATGTTACCACTGCCTTATTCCTGCAGTGGCCACTAGATGGCAGGTCCAAGAATCTGATTGGAGCCTCACAGGAGGGCAATTCTTAACTTGGGAAATGGAATGTTTCTTGCACTCAATGAGCATTAGTTTATCCATAAGCCTCTGCTGCTTGCCAACATATTGGGTGGATAAGACATTGTCCACATCACTTCCCAGGACTGTGGTGAGAAGGAAGGCCTTTGATACCTAGGCTTGGAGAGAGCACTGCCATCACAGACTCACACATCAGGTACCGCTAGACATTTATCAACAGGCATTCTCGGATCTGGTTTTCATATGTTCAGCTGTATTTCATTACCTAATAGTCTTTGCAACACCATAATCTACAGAGTATAAAAAGTATTGTCTAACTTGTCTCTGTAGAAACACATGGAGAAGACTACCAAACATGCTGGGGCAGGGGTATACACAGCTGTATTCTGTACCATTTAACAATACGTATTTACTAGTACACTTGACCCTTGAACCATATGGGTTTGAACAGCATGTGTCCACTTATATGCAGATTTTCCTCCACAAATAAAGTAAGTGTATTTTCTCTTCGTTATGATTTTCTTAACATTTTTTCATAGGCTTACTTTACAGTAAGAATACAGCATGTAACACATATAACATGCAAAATATGTGTTAATCAACTGTTTACTGGTGAGGCATCCAGTCAATAGTAGGCTATTAGTGCAGCCGGCCCTCCACATCCACAGATTCCCAACTGCAGATAAAAATTGCTGCTTTTAGAGCCACAATTGGTTGAATCTGTGGATGTGAAAGCCATGGATACAAAGAACAGGCTGTAGTTAAGTTTCTGGGAAGTCAAAGGTTATACTTTTCACTACGTGGAAGGTTGGCATCTCTAACCCACACATTGTTCAAAGGTCAATTGCAATTCCAATTTAGTATTTTACACACACACACACACACACACACACACACACACACACACACAGTCCCTGGGTATCTGTGGAGGATTGGTTCCAGGGCTCCCCTACAGATACCCAAATCCTCGATGCTCAAGTCCCTTATACAAAATGGTGTAGAACAATGTTCACTGTAGGCCCTTTACATCTGCAGCTCTGCAATTGGGAATCCAGGATATAAAAACCACAGACATGGAGGGCTGACTATATCTATATTTCCAATACCATATACTCATATTAATTATTTTGGAAAGGAGAATGTCTACATATATGAAACCTATTATTAAATAGAAAATATAATTAAACCTCATGATTGAAGGTGTTGTGAGTAAAATTTACAACAAATTCTTTGATGTACCCAGTGTTACTTCTATTTTCTTGCACTGAGATGGGAGACTGCTAGAAGTGAACCTTATGAAACCATAAAAGAAGTAATTCTTAGGCCAATTATTCTGAAGATAGACTGGATCTCTCCCTTCATACTTTTTTCTTATTTTTTTTTGTTACTAAATTATCCTAATATAAATGATTTGACTACATGTACACAGAGTACTTTTCTTTATCTTTTAATTAAAGAACTGACCTTATGATTTTTAACAGTAAAGAATCATGAGTTTGGAGATAATTTATCATTCTCACATAAGAAAATATGTTCTAAAGTCAAAATTTATTTTTGTACAAAAGCTGTGACATGCATTTTGATATACATTTTAGTATCATGCCAATTAAAATTTTCTAGCAATAAAAGCAACACAAACTCAATTATACCATACCACACACTCATCACTCACCTTTTGTGTCCCCTTTCTGCTAATATTTAGGTAAAAAAATAACAGCAAACATGTTGATTTCATCTACCCTTGTTCTGCATATTTGAATTGTTAAATGTCCACATGAGACAAAAGAATAGGACATATATAGTAGTCCATAGAATAAAAACAAAATTTTAAAAAATAAGAAATAAACAAAAAATATATTTTGCATCAGCTGACTTCCTTTGGTTTAAGAGTAGAATTTAAAACACAATGACAGAAACAATTTAGGATGAAGCTCCATGGTTATTTCTACATACTTGTGGTGAATAGAATTTAACCTCCCTTCCCCCAAGACTAAAACCTGCACCTCCCTCACAGAAAGAGCATTGGAATGGAAGCTGAGGTCTGGGTTCTGTCCTGGTTTTGATGATGCTTCACTGAGTCCAAGCCAAGGGCATGGTCTCAGCAGGGTCCTCATACTCATCTCCAAAATGAGGGGTTTTAAGGAGAAAGTCTATGCTTCCTCTCTGCTTTAACATTCAATATCCACTAAATTACTATGTGCTGCAGATATTTTCTCCGAAATACACTAATTGTCTCAGATGAGAGAACAATGTTGTTAAGGAGTTTATATTGAAAGCTAATGCTCTAGCCAACACTGTGATCCTACGCATGGAGAGGAAGCTGGAATTGATTCACCCATCAATCCCATCTCCCACTTTCCTGTTCTGCATCACTCTTCCATGAACTTCCCCACTGTCTATAAGTCTAAATCCTACCCAACAGGCCTTCTCAGACCCATAAGTAGTCACTGGCTAGTTATTAAAAAAAAATACCTTTCCTCTTGGGTACAGAGCTAACCTCCATCCCACACTCCCTGAAGATGGCCATAGCCTTGTGACTGAATTCTGGCCAGTGGGATGGGACATGTGGCATGTGCCTTTCCAGGCCTAGTCCATGCAAAGTTCCTGTGCAGTGACTGCTCTCTCTCCTGACCCACTGCCTGATGTCACATCCAAGGTGAACTTGGAAGTTATGAGCTAACGATGACAGAGCCTCTGCCAACCTGGACCCCTGACCAGTATTTACATGAGCAAAAGTTAAACTCCTATAGTATCCAGCTGCTAAGATTGGGAGGTTTATGTATTATAGAAAATAATATTAACTTAGCCAAGAAACCCCTTAAACCAGAGATTGGCTGATCGTCCAGGACTATACGTGTTTTATTCATTTTCTCATTCTCCACAGAACTCTGAATAGGACATACCTAATTTGAAAATGATAAAAGGTGGCAAAGCAGTTTTGATTTTAAAAATCCTAGTTTTTTGTCTTGTTCTATTTAGTAGACAGTAGGGATGATAAGTGTGTATGTGCGTGTGTGTGTGCACGTGCACATGTGTGCACACGTGAAAGTGTTATTGTGACAACCATAGCCTTTTAATATATTTTGTGTACTGCCTTCCTAATAATCATGCTCTCAAAATGATGTGAAAACTCAATATTTTTAAAAATTGAAACAGTACCAAAGGGAGGGATAAGTGAAGAGATAAATTGAGAAATATGAGAACTGAGCGATTTTTAAGAAAATATCTTGAGTTACATGGGACTTCTACTACCACTATCACTTATAAAATTATAGCTATAAACCACTGTCTCAAAGAGATCACTGCACTTTTGGTACTTTATTCTCCGTGTCAGTACTGACGTCTTATGAACCAGATTCCTTAGACATTTTCTGTTTTATTTTTAGTTGGCCTCACCACAGCCCCTCCCTGAAACACATTACCCTTGGTTTCCTCAATACTGGCTTGATTTTCCCATTCTCTATCTCTCACAAATCTCTCCGATCTTTTCTTTGGCTCCTTTTTCTAGTCAACTCCTTAAGTACTGGAATCTACTTGTAGTCTCCTCTGGTTTATCCCTCAAAAATTCTCCTGGAGTCATCACACCCAGTTTCAGGGCTCCACCCACCATTTCCTCACATATGACTCCCGAATCCCTCTCTCCAGCCCAGAACTTACTTGAGAGCTTCTGTGTTGTTTATAAGCTCCTGAACATTTTACCCAAATCTGCACAATTTGCAGCCACCTTATGTACAAGTGGTCCTAAATCAAAAGCATTATTTACTTTTGCTTGGCAAACCTCTCCTTCCTCTCCGTGTTCCCTCTTCTCGTGGATGACATCAAGTCAGACACATTAAGATCCCCTAGTCCTTCTCCTCTGTCCCTTATCCAAATTAGCTAATTAAATGTCAAATGCTATGCTTTTACAGCCTGTTTGAAATTTTTAGCCTAACTTTGAGGACTAGAGAACTGAAAGCAGATTCATAGTAGGATTTCTTTTAGCTCAATGTCAGAGACCTACTACCATGACTTTCTTCACACATATCAAAAAGGTAAGAAGTACAGAAAAACATATCCTTCCATCATACCTGACTTGTGCAGTAAGCCAGCATGGGACCAGGAGAGCTTTCCTGAGAGTGAGCATGGTCACACCCTGTTTCTGACTATTAGGAGAGCTTTGAAACAAAATTGAATCAAGGGAATGGAAGGATTTTTGCAGAGGTGACAGGACCTTTGCTCATGGCTATTCCTTTGGTAACCTTTTCTTTTTAAGAAAAGTTAGAAAAAAATACCCCTAATGGCTAAACCTACAGAAACTCTGGGTGGGCTTGTGGTTTTCATTCATTCCTAGGTATAATGGTAAGGGTTCACATTTATTTTAATTGGTATAATTTTCATTGGCATTCAAATAATACATCCCCTTCATCTGATCAGTTGCTTTGGTTTCTTGGTCCTAAAACTCATTTTCAATATTTTTCACAATTCTTCAATATTAATAAAAACTTTTTATAGCAACTATGGTCCTTTTTCTTTCCCTGGTGATATATTTATCATCTATTACACAAACCTCCTCTTGGCTTCCTCCTTTTGCATCACCAGCTCTAACATCTTAAATTTTCATTTGACATACTGCTTACCTAAATTATTTCATGTGTGTTCCCATCCATGGAAATTCATTTTTGTGTGACATAAATCCCTACCCTATTCTATTTCACAGTAATAAAACTTTATACTGAATTGCCAAAGAGATAGGTAACCAACCACACAGTTTAAATTAAGTGCAAGATACACATGTTTGAATATTCTGCTCTCTGCCTAAGCTGTGTAGAGATAGGTCCTATTTGTGTGTGAGTATTCTGTCTTCTTACTCAAACTGTTGGAGTTAAATCATGTAAGAAGGGTTTTTCACTTAGATTCAAAAGTAAATTCTGCTGTGCCAAAAACAAAAAACACAGTAATGAAATAATATGTGCATTAAAAAAATCTCTTATAAATAACGATTATGACGAGGTTCAGTCTATGAAAGAAGCAGCTCCATGACTTGAGTGCATGCCAATGAGATTAAAACTCATTCAGGGCTGGTATTCTCATTGATTGCTGTCCTTCAGTACCTCCAATGGTTCGCAGTCCCTGTCCATGCTAACCTTTGCTGGTTGTTGTCACCATGGTAAATATCCTGTTTATTGGATTTTATTAGCATTTTAAATTTTGACATTTGGGAAAGCACAATCCTCCTCTTTTTCATCCTGTCATTTTAAAAGTATAAGTGTCCAGGATCTTTCCAATTTTAATTTTCTCTATCTTAGTTTCAGGAGATTATAATTTTTGAAAGCTACAATTATTTTGCTAGTGTGTGGCCAGAACACATAAATTCCATATAATAAAAATGTAGTCAGAGGCACCATCCATACAATTGAAGCATCAAAGTTTACTTCTGCCACAGTTACTTGGCTTTTTGGTGAAGTGCATTTTGGTCTGAATCACCCATTTAATTATGTTGGCTCTCCACCATTTTTGGTGATATGATAGTTATAATGCTAGGCGTTTGCATAGCACTATGAAGTTTTCAAAGTTTATATGATTCTCAATATACTTTGTGGCATAAGCGATCAGCTATTATACCCATGATAGAGATAAAGAAACAGGAACAGAGGGCACTGCTCTGGGGAGCACTAAGTAAGCAGCAAGGCCAGACCAAACTCCTCGTCCAGTGTTCTTTCCACTACCTCACATTATTATTAGTATTTACTCACCATTACGTACTTATTATTGCTTTTCAAATACCCAACATCACATCGTCCTTGGCACTGTACTAATACCGTTCCTGTCATATTCTGCTTCTGTCTTTCCCAGATCTTACCCACCCTCTCCGCCCCACAGGCCCCTCTAGGCGGTGAGCCACTCCAGGACAATGTTTCATCCATGTTTGTATCTCTAGTCCCTGGTGAGCTCCTGCCACGTGCTTGCGAGTGACTCTGTACTATAAATGTTCATCTTTTCTTAGTTGTAAACTGTCTTCAACCCACAATTTTAAAAGATACGTTCCAAATGTTAGTGTCATCTGAGCAGAAGGCATTTCATACCTGTCACAGGTAGGAGAGTGGAAAAATCAAGAGAGAGAATGGTTTATTTGAGAGTATCTGGTGAGTCAGTAATAGAGATATGGAAAAGAAACAACACAACCCACTCTAGATCTTCAGGCTCAGGCTACTTCTGTACCACCACAGTCAAGTGTATGGGACCAAACAGACTGTGGTGTCTGTGAAAGCAGCATGAGGTCATTCCCACATCGCTGTGCAGGCTGCGCTTGTTTAAAATAACTGAGGCAAGCTGGACATTTCGCTCCCTTCTGGTTTATCTATGTTCCTGTGGCCACGTCTCCACTTCTAAACACTAATCACTTCTCTAGGTGAGCTTAAGTACCTAATTATTAAGAGCCCTCCAAATTTCTAGTGCCATCTTCAATACCGTTAGTGCCCTTTCTGTCCCATTTGCCCCCTGTGCTTGGGACTGAATCAGTATCACAAATATTCCTAATGAAGAGTCATGATACAGGGTTAAATGTACAAATTAAGCAATTCCTTTAGTTTTTATGTTGATTTTTTTATATTTGAATCTCAACCCTTCATTTGCTTTAAATACATCCCACTATGAAACTAAAAAATACACACAATGCTACTATGACAATTCTAAGAGATATATAGAAACCCAAGCCATTTTCCAGAGGCTCTGTCATCAATAAGCTCTTGCACATAGCATCAGATAACCGAGGCTCCAGAGAATGGTGGAACAGTACATTAGAAGATTTAATACTAATCTCTAGAATTCCAGATTTATTTCCTGTCCAGGTTATATGCTCTGATTATTATGGCAAAAATAATACAAAAATTGATTACAACCATTAATGGAGGCTTAAAATATTAACTTCCATAACTTTAACCCAATATCGATACTTAAATGCAAAAAAAGTAAGTTAATGCAAGGTGAAGATTGAGATTCTAATTGCACAAAAGTCATAAAATGCAAAATGAAGGTTTCTAGTGTCATTCTCTGTCAGTTTTACAACGCTCCTCACATGATTTTCTGCAATATATGTTTAATTTAAATGTGTCTGTGACAAGCTTCTAGGGAAGAATATAAAGGTCAACAGATTAGGATTCAACTTATAGATGTCTGCTTAGAGTTTTATATAATCAATAATACTAGAAAAGCGTAATTATTTTTAAATTTTAATGCCTCATTTGAGTGAATACCATATCTCTATATAGGAATTTGTCCACTTCTCCTCTAAGTTCCTTAACCTTTACTTCTTTTTAAATATGTTTTTATTTATTTCAGCTAGAGAGAAAGGAAGAGAGAGATATAGATGTGAGAAACATGTATCAGCTGTCTCCTGCACGCCCCCTAGTGGCGATCAAGCCTACAACCCAGGCATGTGTCCTGACCAGGAATCAAACTGTGACCTCCTGGTTCATAAATTGATGTTCAACCACTAGGCCATACCGGCTGGGCTAAACTTTACTTATTATAAGTTAGCCATCTTCTAGAGAAGGAAAGAGAAGGTACATAAAACAAATGAACAAAACAATCTATGGGCTGTGATAGTATATGTATTCTTTCAACATATGACAAAATATATTCAAGTGGGACTATTATTTACTGGAGTAACAGAATATTTAGGCTCAGGGGTATAACTAGTAGAACAAGCAAAGGCTCTAGAGATGAGTAGATAGGGATCTAATCATTTTAATGCTATTTACTAGCCAAGGCAGCTGAGCAAATTTTTTAACCTCTTTGAGTCTTATTATCTCAGTAATAATACCTACTTCTTAGGCTTGTTATGAAGATTACAGTAATATATGTAACTCAGGCTTTGCAAAGCTCTCTTGGAGTTTATAGCGCTATATCAACTTCTACCACTAAAGCATAATTTAACCATTACTTGACTGTCCAAAGGTATTTCTGAAATACAAAATACTGATCATTTAAATTAATTTTCTTGAAAAGTACACATAGTGTTTTGTCCATAATAGTTTCCTTAGGTTAGGTATGTGTCCATGGCTTATTACTGAGCACCCATGTGTGTTTAATACATGAGACATTGAGGTGTAACAGCTGAAGGCAGGGGAGTGAAGTGAATTTTTGAATATTGTGCTACCATGTCCAATATTTTGTTCACATTTTATGAAACATCTGTAACTAAACAGAGACCATGCTTGAGAAATTCTAGTCCAACATGCAATTTAGAGAGAAAGTTATAAATCATAAATATAAGGGCTTAGAGCTAAAGTGCCACCTCAACCATAACAATAATAAAAACTCCTAAGTGCATTCTGGCAGGAATAAATAGAAGCGGCAAAGCCTGTTGCAGACTGTGCAGAGCCCAGGAAGGTAACCAAGTGAGTAAATAGCTAAGACAGGATTATCCTCATTTGGGAGGAATCCATTCCAGGCAGGAATTAAAGGGAAGAGGGTGAGGGAGGGAGCATGGAGGTGGGGGAAAGGGCTTTTGCATCTGAAAGCAGCTAAGTTACCTTGTGGAATAAAAAGGAAATTTGTTTTTCCCTGTCAACAGTAATCTCATTTGAGGTCTAGCAGAGTGGTACACAAAAGATACACGTGTTCCACCCACTTTCCTTGGTTTGTCTCCTCTGGCAGCGAGGTACACAGGTAGGGTTGAGGTGAATCAGACCCATTCAGAATAACATAACCACATTCCTTTTCAAAGGTATAAATATGATTCTTCAATAGCTTTCTTCAATAGACTGATAACTTAGTGCACAGTTCTTGGCATATCCCCAGCCAGGGCTTGCTGCGGGGAGTACTACAATGTCATAAATGGGTTTAAATGAAAGGTGGGCAGATCTATACTGAAACCATGACTCACAAATGATAAAAATTACTAAAACCAATATAAACCTCACATATCTACACCACCCAGAAAAACATAAATAACCACTAAATTCCTAGTCCCTATGTTATCAATGGTGAGATGAGCTTTTGAAGAAAGGGGAGTAGTTGGATCAATGAGTACATCACCATTTATCATTTCTAACTTACTATGATGTGGACCAACTTGTCTACTTCTTGATACTTCATTTACTTAACAACAATTAACAAACTGACTACAAAACACTTAGCTACTATAAATTCTATTAGAAAATGGTCTTTGTGCTAGAAAAAAAACAAGGACCATATGTGTCTACACCCAAAGACTTATATTCCCAAGTTTTTATTAAATAACATCAGCATATAGTTATAAATATACTAGAGGCCCGGTGCACAAAAATTTGTGCACTCTGGGGGAAAGGGGGGTCCCTCAGCCTGGCCTGTGCCCTCTCGCAGTCTGGGACCCCTCGGGAGATAACGACCTGCTGGCTTAGGCCTGCTCCTGGGTGGCAGAGGGCAGGCCCAATCCCTAGGTGCAGCCCCTGGTCAGGCTAAAAGCAGGGCCGATTGGGGAGTTGGGGCACTGCCCCTGTCATGCACAGAGCAGGGCGGATCGGGAGGTTGCGATGCCAGACTCAGTCACGCTGAGGGTAGGGCCGTTTGGGGGGTTGGGGCACCGTCCCCTGTCACACTCAAGGCAGGGTTGATGGGGAGGTTGAGGCTCTACCCTGTCACACACAGAGCAGGGCCCATGGGAGGGGGGTGTTGGGGTGCTGCACCCTGTCACACACAGAGCAGGACCGATCAGGGGGTTGGGGCACCGCAGCCTGTCACACACAGAGCAGGGTCGATCAGGGGGTTGGGGAGCTCCCCCCTATCACTCACAGAGTAGGGCCGATAGGGGAGTTGGGGTACCGCCCCCTGTCACTCACAGAGCAGGGCCCATTAGGGGTGTTGGAGCTCCGTACCCTGTCATGCACAGAGCAGGGTCGATCAGGGGGTTGGGAAGCTCCCCGCTGTCACGCACAGAGTAGGGCCGATAGGGGAGTTGGGGTACTGCCCCCTGTCACACACAGAGCAGGGCGGATCAGGGGGTTGGGATGCCGCACCCTGTCACACTCAGGGCAGGGTCGATGGGGAGGTTAGGGCTCTACCCCGTCACACACAGAGCAGGGCCCATGGGGGGTGGTTGGGGCGTCACCCTCTATCACCCACAGAGCAGGGCCGATCATGGGGATGGGGCGCCGCCACTGTCACACTCAGGGCAAGGCCGATGGGGAGGTTATGGCTCTACCCCGTCACACACAGAGCAGGGCCCGTGGGGGGGCGGGGGGCGCCACACCCTGTCACACACAGAGCCGCAGGGCGATCAGGGGGTTGGGGAGCTCCCCCCTATCAGGCACAGAGCAGGGCTGATCAGGGGGTTTGGGCGCTGCCCCCTGTCATGCTGATCCCGGTGCCGGGAGGCCTCACAGCTCCGCTGATCCTGGTGCTGGGAGGCATATTACCCTTTTAGTATATAGGTTAGAGGCCTGGTGCATGTGTGGAGGCTGGCTGGTTTGCCCTGAAGGGTGTCCTGGATCAGGGTGGGGGTCCCCACTGGGGTGCCTGGCCAGCCTGGATGAGGGGATGATGGCTGTTTGCAGCTGGTCACACACCCTTCAGGGTGGGGGTCCCCACTGGGGTGCCTGGCCAGTCTGGGTGAGGGGCTGAGAGCTGTTTGCAGGCTGGCGGGTGACGGAAGCTCCCAACCACTCCTTTTTTTCTTTTTTCTTTTTATTCTGGGCCATCTTTAGCTCTGGCTCCAGCTCTTAGGGCTCCGCTGCTGAAAGCAGGTATCTGGTTTGTTTCGGTTCTATAATCGAAACAATGTATAACTCCAGCTCTGAGATCCCGGCTCGCTGAAAGCAGGTTTCTGGGGTTTTGTTTAGCTTCTATATTTGTTACAATGTCTCAAACTGCAGGCTCAGAGGCCGGCAGCAGCAGGCGGGGAACTTGGAGTCCTCCATCACTGAAGCAAGCAAGCCTCATGTTAGTTTCAAGCTGTTTGGCTGCTGGCCGCCATCTTGGCTGGCAGTTAATTTGTATATCACCCTGATTAGCCAATGGGAAGCGTAGCGGTTGTACGCTAATTACCATGTTTCTCTTTTATTAGATAGGATAGTTTACACTTTTAAGACCAAGAAAGAAGTTAAGGTCTCAAAGGCCATAAAAGCAAAATTAAAAGTAATGAGTATTTTCTGAGACAGAAAAGACTTCTCTTTATATTAGAATGTAACTCAAAAACTTTTGAAGTTTTTTTCTTTAAAGATTTTCTACAAAAACTATTTTGAGAGTAAGCATGAAAAATCTCAAGAAATAGGTAAAAGTTAGTTTAAACACTTCCTTCCCTACTCCAGGAAACATCATAAAGCTAATGACAAATAAATTAGAGGCAATTAATTTATTAATTCATTCAGCAACTATTTACTGAGCACCTACTGTGCTCAATACTATCTGCTATTATCATTAAGGAAAGACTAACAATAGACAGGATTAGTAAATTTGATCATAGAGATAAATGAAGTTAAAAAATACTCATCATTTAAGTTTTCTTTCATTACAGAATTTTTTAAATAATAGTTTATTTATATCATATAAGTACTTGTTTACAAATTATTTTCTTGCTAAAATGCTGAGAATTGCCAACTAGAGCCATTTTTGAAATAACAAAAACAAACCAATAAAAAACACAATGGTTTAGGAGAAGAAATCTACAAAAAAAAAAAGGCATATAACCTAAGGCCAATAAAATTATGTGACGTGTTCTTAAATACTAGATTTTCCAATATGTAGGAAAATTCAAAAAATTCATTTCAAAAACTGTGATTCACTCATTCAGTCTGTATTTGCTTAGTTTCTAGAACATGGAAGGCAGTATCACTATGAGATGATTTTACTTCATCAATAAATTTAGAAGAATTACTACATATTTGTTGTGATTACCATGAAGAGACCCTGTCAGAAATCTGAATGAAATGGCTCATGAAGTTGAGGCATATATTAAAATACAAGAATTCTGCTCACACTTCTTCCTTCTCCTTGGGATGGATTAGCCATGAGAGTACTTGTACATGAAGGAGGGAAAACCTGCTTTGGCCATTTGTGTTCCGGATTAGGAATATGGACTCTTGTTACTGGGTGCTTCTGGATGCCACAGAAGAATAACTTATGGCCTTTTGTACTGGTATATAACCAAAAGGGCTGCTATATCTTTAAAGTGTTCAGAATAAAAGCCATTTACTCTCTTTTAAGGATAGTCTGGAAATTGTCCTCAGGACTTTCTATTTCTCACATGAACTACCATTATAGTTTGCAAAGAGCTTTCCTGTGCATTGTGTTGCTCAGTAAGAAGGCAGCAGTGGTGGGGATGAAGAGCACTGGCTTTGGCACCAGAGACACCTAGATGTTCACCACAACCACTTACTAGTTATACACCAGGGTGCAAGCTGCCTCAGCACTTTAGCCACAATTTTCTTATTTGTAAATGGGGGATAATAACTCCTACCTTGCAGTAAGTTAGAGGTTAGCTATGGCACAGTAAAAATGTGAGCATTGAGAACCCACAGCAGGGATACCAAGGGCTTCTCAATGATGTTTCTCTTTTTCAGGGGAGGAAGAGGGTCTTCCCTGTTACTTAAGACTATACTATCCAAGCCTCTAGTTAAAATAGTAAATTCTTTAAATCTTAGATCTAAACCATCTCCATAAAATGGTTCTTTAATTCATGGCCACGAGAGGCCTTTCCATATACTCTCAAGAGATAGTCCTTCTTTGGGAGCAAGATTCAGAATTTAATTCAAGTTTTTCTTTAACCCCGAAACTATGTGCCCTGAAGCAAGCTGTGTGCTGCCATTAGGTTTTATTAGGTGGGCTAAACTGGAGTCAGAAGGAAGTTTCCCTAAGTAATAGCTGTCCCCATGGGACCTTCAGAAAGTCAGTTGAGATTTCCTGATGAAGATTCTCAAGATCCATAAGCAGAGGAAAAATCTTGGTGGTCTCTCTCTCTTACTGATTCACTGATAATTCTGAAACATTGAGCTGGCACAACGAGTAAAACAGCACATTTTGCACAGTGCGGAAGGGTGGGTGTGGATGTTTTTGGAGCCAGGCAGTCTATGGCAGCTGACTGAGTCACACTTGTGCTTTGTTGCCCACTTACATCTTCAGAGAGCAGCCTGGGTGGGGATGCTCATCAGATGTGTTCATTTAAGGACAAACCCATTTGAATATATGACAACATTTGGCAAACTTCCTCTACCGAATGGCAAGGCTGGCCCACTGCCTCTGAGAGTGATTGCTTGTCCAGGAAACAGGTCCTTTGATGTTCTTCCCATGATAGACCACATCCAGTGCCTCCCAACTCAATACGCTATGTAAGCATCCTCGGAGCTTCACCTGGTCAGTGAACACTCCCATGCTTCCAGTCTGGATTAGTGGGTTTTAGATGTGCAGTGAGTGAGTTTACAACTATTTTTTAAATAAATCATGAATGAAGAATCCAAATGTTTCATTGAGAGCTAGTGGTCACATGTTTCATCAGAAGTCAGAAAACATTTACTGAAGTTCTAAATGGAGAATTCTGTACCATACTTAAGAAAATGCTCTCTACTGCCTCAAGATGTTTATAATGTTGCTGGGAATGAAGGAGCTACAAAACCTAGACAGGCAAAACTGCTTAACACTTACAGATCAACACAAAGTGAGAACACAGAGGATATAAGGACTTTAGGGTGATAAACAGGATAAAAGAAAGACGGTAGAAGAAAGTGGCAGATAGAAATTTTCTGAAGTGAGGGAGAAGAGAATCACAGAGTGGAGACAGAGCATGAACTACAGTCTGGCAGTGGGAAAGGGGAAGTGGGTGAACTTGGCTGAGGTGGGAAGAGCAGGTCAATCAAGAGCAGAAGGCTCACTGCAGGTGCATGGAACTCTTTGAGGTACAGACTCAGCTGGCTCATAAAGATTGCCAAGCTGCTAGACCAAAACCTCGTTCATTTTACTTTAGGGGAAAAAGAAGTTGATGGGACCTTGGAGTTGTGGGAGGAAAAGAAGCCAAGGGGAATAACTGGTAGTAGAGAAGCTTTACAGCCAGGTGAGAACTTTTGGATTTTAACCTACAGGTAGAAAAGAAACAGTGTAGAATCCTCATCCAAGGCATGAGATGAGGAAAATGGTGGATGGAAGCAATTATTTCAGGTGCTTAAAAGGACTGCTTTATGGAAATAGCCTGAAATGGCCTATTTTCAGGGGTTCAGAGCCATCCTTTCCAAGACCCACTGTGAAATCCTGAAAATAAAGAGAAGACAGGAGAAAACGAGAAGATATTGTTTGAGGATAACTGGCAGAATTTAGTGAACAACAGAATCTAAGTAAAGGGCAAAAGAAGAGAATTAAAATGTTCCAGTGCTAGGGCCTGAGGAAAGGATCCTACGGACGGTAAATGGGAGAAAATAAAATGGATGGCTGGAGTGGAGGATGCTTTGGGCAGTGATGGATCATCCAAACGATTAGGAGTATGGTGTGTGTGTGTGTGTGTGTGTGTGTGTGTGTGTGTGTGTGTGTGTGGTGTAAGGTATAGACATGCAGATTTAGGAGCAATGCCTCTTTTTCCCTAATATTAGATAAGAGCTTACCACATTCATTCAATTACCCAATTCTTTATTAAGCACGTATGTATTAAGTTTACAATAAAACTATGTGTAAGGCTTACAATAAGGAGACAGAAAGTTCTATCACTGAGAAAGGAGGCATGTGGCCTGCCGGCCGCAAGTTTGACATGCTTGGTTTAAACCTTATTGCAACATTACTTAAAGGGTACATTTCATTTTTTGTATTAATTTTCTATTGTTTGCAATTCTCAGACCACTGACATAGCAGTGCTTTCATCAGTGATGGATGTGCCATTTCTACACAATTTATAATCAAGTAATTTCTCTTAGTGTACTTGGATAGCATCTTTTTTTCTCAAATAGCATTTATGCATGTAAATGAAGCCACTGAATAAGATAGCTTTGGGTTACAGCAGGCTTCAGTTTCCACTATGATCAGTCTTGATGGAAAACCATGTGGTTGTCTGGAAGGGATACATGTCTATGTACAGTCTCTGTGCTTCACTCAGATTCTGGCCTTATGGCCATGGTATTGGAACTACCACCAATTATATTGTGGATCCTGCTTGCTTGGGGATGAGAGGAGAAAGGGACATTCACACTTATTTTTCACAAAGCACTGCAGGAATCCAATGGTTGTGGCCTCTGTTCACCATCAATTGAGATATGATGGACACCTGTGGGAGTCGACCTGCAGGCCTGATTTCTTACATCAACTCTCTTCTCTCATGCAACTGAGTCTAAGGAACTGAAGAGGCTCAGGAGATCAGGTAGGCTCAGAATTGAGTCCACTATAACTGCACCATAAGGAAATCAAGTTTTAAAAATGTGGCTGAATTATTTCTTAAACATTAATATAGGGTGAGGCAAAAGTAGGTTTACAGTTGTTTGTATGGGAAATAATACAATAATTAATAAATAATAACATAATAATAAATTCTGTGTTCCCTGTACTCACACTGTAAACCTACTTCTGTCCCTCCCTGTATAAAGCAAAAGGAGTATAAAAAATGGGAGAAGAAATCTCCATGATTATTAAGACCTAAAAACCTACTTTGAAGAAAACTGGTCATGGTAAAGAAAATAAGTTCTTTGAAGTGGTTAAATAAAAAAGTACCCAAAGAACAAATAAACATATGAAAGTCTCTTAATATACCCAAGGTATTACTATATTTATTTCTGACTTTTGGTTACTGAGAAGATATGAAGGATGACAATCTATAACTATCCTATATAATAAAGAGCTAATATGCAAATGGTCATCATGCCCTCATGTCATCACGCCCTCATGCGGTAACTGCTCAGACACTGCGGAGAGAGGAATGGGGACCAGCCGGCACGAATGAGCTCGCAAGAGAGGAATAGGAATCAGCCAGGCATAAATGAGCTCGCAAGAGAGGAATAGGGATCAGCCAGGCATAAATGAGCTCGCAAGAAAGGAAAGGGGACCAGCCAGGCACCAATGAGCACTCAAGAGAGGAATGGGGACCAGCCAGGCTGCGGCCCAGGAGAGGGACAAGCTGCCCGCCCTGTGGTACCGGGTGCCTGCAGCTACTGCCCGGGTGAAGCCGCATGCTCACGGTCCCCTGTGGCTGCGGCCGGCCCTGGTGAAGCAGGCCTGGGTCCTGGGTGCCTGCGGCCGGCCAGAGGGAGGGAAGCCCAGCTCCCAGGTGCCTATGACCAGCAGGAGGAGAGAATCCTATGTCCTGGGTGTGGTGTGAGGTGGTTAGGGGCGATTAGGCCAGCAGGGGAGCAGTTAGGGGTGATCAGGCAGGCAGAAGTGGATAGGGGTGATCAGGCAGGAAGACAGGTGAGCAATTAGGAGCCAATGGTCCCAGATTGTGAGAGGCAGTTGGACATCCCACCGAGGGGTCCCAGATTGGAGAAGGTGCAGGCTGGGCTGAGGGCCCCTCCTCCCCCCATGCATGAATTTCGTGCACAGAGCCTCTTGTTCTTTAAATGGCAGATGCTCCTCTTATTCATGGACACAAAACACTTTTATAAAATGTAACTAAATATTTGTCCAATCAAAAGGCATTTTGTGTTCATTGTTAGATAGTCTCATCCACCAGTCCTGATAACTAAAAATGAGACCTTTTCTTAAGTAGGTTACCTTGTGTGTGTGTTAAATACTTTAAGATGGATTCAGTGTTAAATTTGTAGTGCATGACCTAGTACAGTGGGACCATTATATACAACAATTCTTCTCAGTCCTATTTCTACTTCCTTTAGTAAAAATTTATCAAATTAATGGAAAAATCCTGTTAAATGTTCAGTGTATATTCTCACTTAATTTTTTTCACCATGGTACTATTACTGGTATCACAATGGTTCATTATGTCTTATATAGTACAATCCCATCTTTACTATAGCAGCATTTTCTTTTTGTAAACAGAAATTTGGCTTTTGCAGAGCCATTTCCACCAAACTATAAAAATGCTAATGATGCCCAATTTAGGACATAAACAATTTACTATTGTCCTCCTTTGAGTTTTCCTCTGTTTTCATTTCTCTAATCATAATCCTAAGATACTCTTTCCTAGAAAGCTGTGGGCATGGTTCATTTCATAACAAGTTACAAGTTGACTTTTTCTTTTAAACGTATGTTGATATTATTTTTTGGTAAACTTACAAAGTGTACTGTGTACCTGGCATTTTGCTTGCATGACTGACTGACCCCAACCACTCCATTTCTACTATTTTGCTTTTATCATTGTGCTTCCTCAATTTTCCTTCCATAAAATATTCTTCCTACTTCTATATAACTCTATCTTTTTTATTATTTTTCTTTCACTTATCATATTTAATCCTATTTTTCCTATGAAATGAACATATTTCCTGTGTACATCTTGGTTCAGTGGTTAGTGGTATTTTCATCACTTATTCCATAGTTGGGTTGATGATCGCATAGAGCATATACATTTATCAAACTGATTCACATTCATATGAATAGACTGAAGTTTAAATTGCAAGTGGATTTGTCTTTAGCAACCTGTAAGCATGAAAATGAACAGCCTGCCATTCTTCAACACCATCTCCTCTTCACTTCTGGAGGAAGCCTTGGGAATAATAGGTGTGCTGATTAGCTTTCTACTTTGTTTTCCTTTTGGTTGTCTTTAAGAACATTCATTCAATGTTTAGAAAGAAAATTGTAATTGTAATTTCTTATTTTCTAGTCCCATTTTTATTTCCTTATTATTTTCCAGTTGTACATTTGTTCTCTTTTTAAAAAGTTGTATTTTGTGAGTTATATTTTGAACACACAGAGTCTAAGACAGTGATGGTGAACCTATGACACGTGTGTCAGAGGTGACATGCGAACTCATTTTTTTGGTTGATTTTTCTTTGTTAAATGGCATTTAAATATATAAAATAAATATCAAAAATATGTCTTTGTTTTACTATGGTTGCAAATATCAAAAAATTTCTATATGTGACACGGCACCAGAGTTAAGTTAGGGTTTTTCAAAATGCTGACACGCCGAGCTCAAAAAGTTCGCCATCACTGGTCTAAGATAATTTTTTTTTTTTTAAAAAAGAGAATCTGTAGTAGAAAATGCTTAAGTATCGCAAACAAGGGGAATTTGTAGACTCACAAGGATTAAAAATTATTTTTCTTGTCTTTCTAATTTTGAATATCAGAGATGCTTATTTTTTAAATTGTCTTTCCTTCTCTAAGTAGTATGGAAAATGCTCAAAAAAATTCTGTTTACAATGAAAGATTCAATTTGAGTTATAATACCAGTATTTACTGAGAATCTACTATGTCTAAGTCATTATACTGAGAGAACTTTTTTCACTTAAAGAATTTACACCTAGCAGAAGGATCAGACAAATTGCAGATGATAATGCAAATTAAGCACCAAATTTCATAAAAGCACCACCAAAAAGTTTGTTTGGGTGGGAGGTCTATAGGAGAAATAATGACTTTTGCTGCATGAGAGGTAAAAAGAAGTAGGCAAGAAGGGCTTCATAAAAGTAATGCTATTGAAGATGGGCCTCAAGGATAAATAACATTTGAAAGATGAAAATAAAGATAAAGGTATATACAAGGACCAAGTAAAGAAAACAATGTTTCCAAACACCCTAAATTAATAGGGAAAATGGTTGAAGTCAAAAGTTTTTACTCTGACATAGATTTCTAAACAGTATAGTGATGGTTCACTCCATGGTTCTGAGGTTTAGGAGCTCCCACATAAATGACTTTGCTGCAGATGTGGTCACTGGCTGCTATACCAGGCAATTTGATCCATGTTTCTTTTTGACACACACACACACACACACACACACACACACACACACACACACACTTGTATTCGGTAGAGTAAGATGAACCTAAACACAGAGGCTAGGTTTTCCAATATTGTTTCTCGATTTGCTTTTTCATAACCAAGGTGGGAGCTTAGAAGTTTAATGCATGTGAAGACTGCATCTATCACTTTGTGTTACATTTTTGCCCTCTGAATTACTATTTTAAACATTACTTTGCATAAACACACAAAATATGTCCAAGCTGGAGTACTGATGTTGGATCACTCCTAGAAGTGTCCTCAGCATAGCTTCAAAAATTTATCCTCCTCTCTATAAATCTAGGTTTATTTCATGAAATAGTTATATGGTGTTTTGTCAAGAAAGCAACTGGAAGTAATATCTCATGTTTAATTGGGCATTGTGACTAGAGAAGCAATTCGGTCCAAGACTTTACTATAAGATTGCCAAAGCAACTGGAAATTAGTGGCATATGTAAGACTTTAAGAACTTCACCATTTTGTATTCTCTCTCTCTCTCTCTCTCTCTCTCTCTCTCTCTCTCTCTCTCCACACATACACACACACACACACACACACACACACACACACACACACACACACTGAGTGGCCAGATTATGACCACCTGATGTTTGTAGGCAAATTAGCTATAATTTCATGATGAAGTTGCTAGAGGGTCAGACAATTATAAATTTCTGAATAGCACAACATACCTAAGTATCGTTGCTGAGGCCTGGTGCATGAAATTCGTGCACTGGGTGTGGGGTTCCCCAGCCTGGCCTGTGCCCTCTCACAGTTCGAGATCCCTGTAATTGATCGCCCCAAAGAGGTGGGCCCCACCCACCCATCCAGGGCTCCTTGATGGATTGCCCCAAAGAGGTAGGCTGGAGCCATGGGACCCGCCTTCACATGCGCAGAGCCCAGGACCCCTGGCCTTGTCGTGTGGGGCCGCAGGACTCGCTTCTGTGCCACACACGCAGCGTGAAGCCCCCACCCACCCATGCACACACACAGCCCGCCCACACGCGTGTGCCTGCTGTGCATGCAGCCTCCTGGTGATCACTCCTTACGGCATGAGGGTGTCACGGTGTGAGGGCATGATGACCACATAGGCTTTTATTAATATGAAATATATATGTATACATATGAATATATGTGGTACATAAAGTATTAATCAACACTTCATGAGCACAGTGGCTCAATTTATAACAATATCTGTCATGTATATTAAGTTAATTTGTAGGAAAATATGTAATAAACTAAAGTATAATCTAGCTTCCATTTTCCTAAACACTCAGTCTCTTCTTACCATCCTTCTTTGGTCCTTAGCAAATCAGTGAAAAGTCAGGATTTTTATTATATGTGTATTTATGAAAAGCATACTGAGCTTCCCTTTTCTGATGCTATTAGAGATGGGTTACAGCTTTTCTAACCCAACCTTAGTATTAGGCAAATATATTAGTTAAAATGAACACCATAAATTCATAGTATAAGAATGTACATTCCTTCTCCTTTTTTTTTTTTATTCCTTCTTCTTATAGTTTGAACATGTGCTGTTCAGTACTGAAATGACTCAAATATAATCAGAATTTATTCCTGGGGAGCAAAATCTACACTTCTATATGATCCCATCAGCAATTAACTTTGCCCTAATGGAATTAACACAATGTACAAGTTCAGGAATGGGTAGACATTAAGAGGAAGGGAGAATGAAACTCATTCACTCCCTTGCTAGGTTCTGCAAAACAGCTTCCTTATTCCCACAGTGGAACATTTCTCTTCCTTATTTCTAGCATGGCTAAAGTCAATAGTCCTAAAAATCATCTACATAGAGGTTTTCATTTTTCCTCCCAAAACATAAAGATGAGCTTGTGATAAAAAGATGATGTCTCCTATTCAATTGCAGTATCAGATAGAAAATTTACTAAGCAACATTTTGAAGAAGTACTCACAACTTCATGCTATCCCTCTACCTGTGTCTGTTTCACAGATTTGAGGCTGGGGGGCGGGCACAGCTAGTTTTTCCCTGTTGGTTAGATAGCCTTTCCAGATCAGGTCATTGTTCTCATTACTCTGCTTCTTCCTCTCTCACTGGAGTGTCTTTCTAAAGGCAACGGAGGACCTCTTCAGTGAGATATTGAAGGCAGGGGATGCTTGGAATGATTAAAAGAAACAAAGCTTTCCCATAGCACTTGTCCTTTCTTCTGTAAGGAGATGAGGTAATATATAACCTCCTTTCTGTATTACTACCATAAGGGCCATTTGTGGGAGGAAGAGATGGATTTCTGGGAGTGAAATGCCACTGCATGGCCAGGGCTATTTTCAGAAGGGCTTCTCTTCAATATCCTCAGTTCAGAACTGGTCTCTTTCCTCAGAGCAGTACTTTGGAAAACACCAAGAATCCCCACCTTCCAGGCAAAAAGGAAAGTCATTTCCTTGTTGTTGAAATATATAATGAAGAAAAAAGGAGATGAAAAAAAAAAAAGAGATTCTGCTGATAAAGATGATGCAAGTGAATAACTGTCAAATCCTTCTGCTATTTTTCATGTGGTTTTTGTGTGACACTTCTGATTTTTCCCTCTGCAATTTCTACAAAAACACAACTCACCTGTGTAATCTGGACAGGCAGTTAGTTTGCTTATATATAAATTAAATAGCCTCAAGGGCCAATAGACCTTTGATTCTTGTTAATACCCCAATAACTCCTTCAAGTAGGAACAGAACCTTACCGCAGGACATGGATTCACACTTGCCAAAGAAATCACTGCACGTGTAAATTAGAAACTAATCATCACTTCCTCCCTGGATACAGGGGCAGCTTTGCCTAAGAGTTCATGTTGAAATATATATTTTTATGAAATAGTTCTCACTGTAGTCAGCATCAATTTAGGAGAATGAAACACTGATTCTCAGCTTCAGCACACCAGAAAACCCAAGAGAAGGAAGCACTGAGAAGGAGAACTGACAAAGGCCTGGACCTTGCTTACACTTTGAGAAGCTAATCGTATTTGTAAATTCCTGGTTAAAAACCTGAAAGTTGTCACTGGCAGGCTATTTCTGGGTGTCTTCATCATATATTTTCCCCCTAACGTCTCTCAAAGAACTGAAGGACTTCCCGAGACAAAAATGAACTTGACAATCATGCTGCAACTAAAACAGATCCTGATTCTTTTCGTCACTTTTTAATTCACTGCAGATGGTGCAAATGGATGTTTACTGGCTGACAGGTAATGAGTCTTGTTGTAGATAATAGTGATCGACGGAATCTCATGCCTGTTGACAGCCCAGCATCTCAGCAACTGTATATGGCTACCACCCATTGCTATGCAGCACATACAATATTGTGACAGGATGCAAAGTCAAGTCCACTTACCCCAATAGAAATGATGATTGGTACACCTGAAGCCCACTAGCTCACATGTACCCTGATTGCATTCTCACTGTCCACCTGGGCAGACAGTCTAAGATGTGATCTAATGTCTACTGCTCTAAAAGGAAAATGTAATCTGTTTAAACATCCAAACACTCCTCTTCCCAGGTACCGCCATTCATCACAACTGTCAGTGCTTCTGTGGAAGAGTAATGACCCTCAGGCATGAGATAATGCTCCATAGGGGCCTTATGAATGCCACTGCCAAGCACAGAAATTGATCAGTTTTCAGTGGGGCTGGTATGCGCATTGTGAAAGACCTGCACTTACTCACTAAATTACAAGTGGCTGTTTACTCCTTATACAATAAAGCCTGGGTTAGGGAACCACAGGCCCTGCTGACTTTAATTGTCCCAAACATGTGAGCACTAGATTTGGACCCATCAGTGAGATAGATTTAAACAGCTTGAAACTGAAAGTTGGATCAGAGTCATTCAAAAATACATTGGGAGATAACATAGGCATTGTTGCCTTCTACTCCTTTTTCTTTTCTTTTTTAAATCCTCTCTATCAATGGAAGGTAACAACATCCCACCATCCAATATAAATACAATAAAAAAACAACAACACAGAATAAGCATGCCAGTGAAAAGTTAACTGTTTGTTTCTTTCCTGTGGGCTTCCCTTCATCTCTGAATTTGTTCATGCATTGTTTCTACAAAGTAGGATAAAGATGAACAATAGTTCATGGTATGAACTCATGATTTTCAAAACATCTTCCAACAGGTCTATTTCTTCATCTAACCTACATTGACCTTTTCCTTTAAATCCTCCCTTCTCTCCCAAACTCACCTACATTTACTATCATATGTTCTTCAGAAACAGGAGAACTTGCACTCTATAGACTATTCATTTCTTGGTAAATGCCCTCTCACTATAAAAAATTAACCCAAAGTATATCGCATTTGAAACCTGGATATTCTCTTGTGATTTCTCATTCGATTCTATCTCCCTTAGTTCTACTAGTAATGCTATGTCTCAGGGCTTTTAGATTCTAGAAAAGGTATATTATTTCCTAATGTACCTTTGATTTTAAATTTCTGTCGAATCTTTTGTGTCAGTAACCCTGATATCATTAAACACTAATGACTACAGTTTATTTTTTAGTAAGTAAGTTTTGAAAATTCTGTCACTTTATTAGATTATAATATTTTTTTTAAGCACTGATAGTTGTAATGTAGAGTAGATATAGCCAAAACTGAAAGGAAAATAAAGAATACCTTTCAGGATGCAGCATCCATGTTAAGTCACTAAACACAAGTTGCCCTTGAACCTGAATGAGTTGAATGGCTCAACATAAATGAAGGGAAACCAAATATTTTACTCACATTGACTCATTTTATGTTAATAAAATTTACTAAGTATGAATTCGTGAAATCATTATAGTTAGGAGAGCTCTTTCTACTTGGAAGTTCTCTTTTCCCTTGGCAGTTCAGAGTTATGCCCAACTTAACTATTCTTTTGGTCTTCACAATATTATGATTATTAATATTTCTAGTAATGGGACTCACACTTTCCTGGGAAGAGAAACTTATAATTAGAGAGATCTTAATATAATTAATGAAATTGGGATTTAATCTCATTTTTACCTGAATATGTTGGATAGAACCATTTTATTAGCCTAAAATGTACCTAACTATGACATTTATTAATGCTATTATTTTGGGAAAAATTTTAATTTAAGTCCTAGAAGGTTTAAATGAGATAACACTGGGTTTGTTGAACCATATGAAATTGTCATTTCTGTAGGTAAAAAATGGTTAAATATTGGTAAAGTGAAATGTTCAACCTTTGGTAAGTATTCAAATGTTAACTGCTATCATTGTTAGAGAAATTATTCTCACTCCACAACCCTCTCTTCCTGTTAACATTTCTACCCATGTAGAATGTACTGCTAGAAGTGGTGCTGGGGTGGGGTTGAATGTGCCCACAATTTAAATTTATAATACATAGGCTTTCTTAATTCTTAACATTTCAGCTACTTCCAAATG
This sequence comes from Myotis nattereri, assembly GCF_964212035.1. Classification (NCBI taxonomy): domain Eukaryota; kingdom Metazoa; phylum Chordata; class Mammalia; order Chiroptera; family Vespertilionidae; genus Myotis; species Myotis nattereri. The sequence continues at coordinate 65,275,698 of NC_138077.1, read as the reverse complement.
CTACCACAGAGAAAGCCTGAAGAATGGCCTTAGAAAATTAAACTTACAGAGGCTCATTTTTCTTCTACCTTGATGAACTTCTAACAGAAAAACTTCTAAATGGATATCAAACTCATGGAGCAGGTTCATGAGGACTGTACTGGTTTCCTTTTGCTTCTATAACAAAGTGCCACAAATTAATGGCTTAAACAACAGAAATTTATTATAGTTGTGAAGGTCAGTAGTTCTTAAATGATGGTGTCAGCCAGGCTGCTTAGAAAGAAAGCAGACTCTAGGGGAGAATTCTTCTCCTTGTCTTCTCCAGTAGAGGCTGCCAGCATTCCTTGGCTCATGGCCCCTTCCTCCATCTTCAAAGTCAGCAATGTAGCATCTTTGAATATCTCTCTCTCACTCTCGCTCTCACTCTGATTCTGCTTCCATTGTCACATTTCCTTCTCTGACCCTCCTATCTCTTTCTTTTCCTTAAAAGGATTCTTGTGGTTATGTTAGGCTTACCCAAATAATCCAGGATAATTTTCCTACTTCAAGATCCTTAATTTACATCTGCAAAGTCCCTTTTGCCACTTAAGGCAACACACTCACAGGTGCTGACAATTAGGACATCTTGGGGGTAGAGGGGTCATTATTCTGTTTATCACAAGAACCAAAATATTCCAAGTACACAAATTTCAAATAGCAAGCAAGGTTTTGTCTTGTTTCTTTAAAGCTCATGTCATGGTGAGCTACAAAGAAAGTTTTACATGTACCTTCATATAATTTTTAAAGAGACAGTACCTGACAACTCTCCAGCCTCACTTTTTGGCACATGTATATGGAAACCATCATCTTAGTTTTGGTTTATGGAGTCTTATTTTACCCCCTCCCCTAGTTTCAGTTAATCCTACTTATATTCCTACTTGTCCTTTTTGCAGAATTCATACTGCTATCCCTAGCCAAAGAATTATTAATATGGTAAGTTCTTCCAGCTATACCTTCTACTAACTCTAGGAATAAAAGATACATTTTCTTTAGCCAAGATCCAACCAGGTCAGAGCTCCAACACTTCTCACCACACCTTGCTTGGGCCCCTTCCTCAGGCACTATGTACATCCTGTCTCAATAAGCTAACCAGCATTTACAGGTGTTAATACAAATGACTATCCCATGAAAATTGTCCACCCTCACCTCCTTGCTTCGATAAACGTAACTGTCTTTCCTCTTCTCTCCCCTAAAATGTCTGCTTCCCTGACCTACAACTCCCTGTTCCCGATCTCCAGTGGACAACGGTCCTTAAACATTTAAGCTTCATCACCACGTGCCTATCACGGCAGCATAACATCCTTGTCCTGCTGGAAACTATTCAGCATCCAGAGGACCATCTTTATGCTGATAACACTAAAATATAAAATAATGCCAACAGCTGGTGCTACAAATGGCTTTTAAAAACGATGTTCATTCACTAAAATTCCTCTTGCTACTTTTGACATGAAACACGCAGTCTCTAATTATTCTGATCAAGACGGTGAAATACAAAAACAAACTTTAATTGTGTTTAACAGATATTTAATCAGGACTCACTGAACTACAGATTAAAGCTGAAATTCATAAACCATAATTACCCGATTGTCGCAATCTTTTGGTCCACATTCTCCTTCCGTCTGGGCGTCTGGCACCTTGCCCCGATTTTCTTTTACTGTCTTCTCAGCTTCGTTACTGTTCATGTTTTCCAGCAGAGATTTAGCACAGATTACAAAATATCTGTTCTTGGCAACTTTCTTCATTAGCTTTTTCTCCCCCAACCCCCTTGCAAAGAAGTTTACTCTTTTTTTTTTTCCTACCAGAGTAGCTGGAATACTTAGGGTGCTTTGGTGACACAAACTAATTATATAGTTACCAGGAGATGATACGGTAGTGATAACTAGTTACTGTAGTTATCACATAGGTATCATGCAGTTTCTCCTGCATGCCATGCGGTGTATCCCAGTCACCATGTAATTACTTCATGTCACTGCTGCACTATTTTATGGGAAATGCTCATCTCATCCTAACAAAACATTTCCCACCATATTTGGGGGGAAAATGGAAGTGGAAGTCTTAGTTCTCATTTCCAGTCCTGCTCATTCCCAGTAAGATGTTGTCATGTGAATTTAAGAGGAACACCTGTCCTCTCCTGAAAATTTGCTTTTACACGGAGCAACTCTGCTTTCTTTCGCTTCATTCCACCCAGGTGAGTGAAGTAATTACCAACAATACATACATCTTCTCTTTTGTTGTTTAAAAAAGCAAAGAAACAAACAAACAAAAAACACCAAAGAGAAAACAAACCAACCAATCCAACTCCACCCTATTTACTTAAGATTCGTTTTGTCTAGCACTTCCTCCCCGCCACTCTTCCCTTTCAAATCTCAGGCACATTTGTTTTTTCCTAGAATTATGGTGTAAATCATTCTTAACAAGCTCGCTTGAAACTTGTCTTGCTCAGTAGAAATGCATAACGGCCCCTGTAATGGAAACGCAGGACGGGAAGCCTGAACCTCTTTCTATTTTTTTGGGCCACTCTTCAGAATGGCCCGCGGTGTTTCCCTGGCAGTGCTGTAACTAACCCCTGTGTCACACAGCTAGGATCACATCACAGACCACAGCAGGAGGATAAAGAGAAGGCACTGGCAGAAGAAGAGGTGGGTGGTTCCTTTGTTCCCTCCAGTTGGGCAGACAACCCTATGAAGCAAGGACTGTAGTTACTACTTATTTATCTCAAGCTGATGGCTTGAAGTCTGACCTCACTGAGACCTCTAGATATGACATCTCCCCTGAGAGTTCTAGTTTAAAACAGCACAGATGAAAGCTCGTTCCAATTCTGCTTTTATTAGTCACCTCCCTATCTGATAGCTGCCCCTTCAATTGTACACTTAACTCATCATGTTGGGGTAAAAAATCACCCTCAGAGTTAGAAGGGCTGCTAAAATTGCTATCCCATTCTAGAGTATTGTTCTTCAATCACACAGTCTCCTAAATACAGTTGACAGCCTTTGAGATGCAAAATGCATCACTTTAATGTAGTAGAGGTCCCCTTCACTGCATTGCCAAGTCAATTTAGCAGAATCTACTTGGAATAATCTGTCCCAAGACCTGAGGATGTGCAGTGATTTTAAGCATTTTAAGCTAACGATAATGGTTAGTGCTGAGAACAGATGTACCTGGCTGTGATGTGATCTATTCCAGTAGGCTTTTATGAGCTGTTCATTCCCATTGACTTAGCATTTTATGTCTGTGCTTTTACCTGGTGTGATGGTAGCATAGGGGTGTCATGTGTGTATTTTCCTGATGTGCGATGGCTGCACAGGGGGCTCTGTGGATTTTCTCAGTGCAATGGCTACACAGGGTGTTGTGTGTGTGTGTTTGCCTGGAGTTACAGCTGCACGTGTTATTGTGTGACTCTTTCCCCCATTTGGTGCCTGCTTGCAGGGTCCTGTGTGTATATTTTTCCTAGTGTGATGGTTGCACTCGTCGCTCTGCTAATGATGGACATTTCTAGCAATTATCTATCTGCAGGGTCCTGGGGAAAGAAATGCAGTAAAATCAATAAACAGTGCTAGACAGGCCCTTGTAAACACGAAATGACACTCCTGCATAAATGCCTTTTCCTACCATACATGTTAAAATCCAAGGGCTGTTGGCACTGGAATAACATTTCTATAGTCTCTCCATCTTGTTCCTATACTGCAATCATTTGGGGGAGTTTGAGATTACCGCTGGTTGGAGGGCTTTGACACATGGATCTATCTAATTATACTTCTCACTACATTGTCCTGCACATCACCTCTTATTCTCCATCCTGACTTGCTCTGGCATAATAGCTCATCTTCTAAAAGTGAATACGCCTTTCATTTATTCCTGCAGTCTCACCAAGCCCTCCCCACAGGCCCCCATACATCACACACACACACAGCCCCTCCCTTGCCTCTCTAGTTCTGTATCCCTCCTGTGTGGGCCAAATGGAACCGACAAAGGAAAGAACCAATGGGGTTAAAGTCTTTTGAAACCCCTGGAATACAGATGAGCTGGGAGGCATCTGGAAACAAAACCAGACACTTGAAATCAAAGAGACAAGTAAATTACTATCCTAATCTAGGAAGAATAACTAAAGGTGTCAGTGGGGTTCCATTGATAGCACTTGGCCCTGGGCCAGAATGCCAAGGGTTCAAACTCCACACCAGCATTGGGCTCAGGCCCAAGATTTGCCACCACAGGGCTCAGCAGCCTGTGGGTGCGTGCGCAGCAGTGTTAAAGGTGTCAGCCTTCTGCAGAGAGGTTAAGTCCAAGTCCTTCTGCCTGTTTGTCATTATACCCCAGAGGGGTGCGGAGATTGCCCCAGCTCTTCTCCAGTGCCTCTCTCCATAATGCAGGCTGGGGAGGAGCTGGGCGCAGCAGCAGTATTTGCTAATATCAGTGTTTTGTAGAATTAGTGAAATGCCCCCGCTCTGATGAGGCTGCTTGGAGAATTAAAGCTTGCACAAGAAAACCCATTTGCCCCTTCTTCCCCCACCAAAACCCTGATGTCTGTCCTAGAGATGCTCCTGTCGTTGCAGACAGCTAAGTTTGGAATCCTGAAAGCACGTGTCTCTATGAAAGGAAATGTTTTCATTGGAACAGCTTACATGTCTGGTACACTTGCCTAAAAACTATTGCATAGCATTTTAGAGCTAAAATTGCTATAAAATGCTTAATACAGTAAGAATAATTATGAGATTTTGCACGCACAGCTGGTATACAACTAAAGTCTCAGCAACAGATCCAATGAAGCATGGGAAACCATTTATAAAAATTCCTGGTATGCCAGTTTAAGTCACCATCAACAGACCATCAGCACTGCCTCCACTCTTGAGGATTTACCTACCAAATGCTTTATTTCTTGTTTCATGGATGTCACTTGTACTGGTTTCAAGGAATTCTTGTCATTACTTGATAGTAGCAGTGTTAATTGTAACAGGACAAGAATGACCTGAACATAAGGCTTCTCCATTGAATGGAAGAATCACAAATACAGAAATAGTGAACCAAAAGACCAAATTATTAAGTCTACCTAAAGTACTCTTCCCCCCATTTTACTTCTTTTATTTTTCCTATTCCTTCACCTCTTCATCTCTCCCCTATCCTTCTCTTTTTTATTTTAAAAAATCTTTATTGTTGAATGTATTACACATGTCCCCCTTCCTCCCCCATTGATCCCTTCTAGCCCTCCTTCCCAGCACACCCCCACACCAAGCCTTCACCACCCTATTGTCTGTGTCCATGGGTTATGCATGTATGCATACAAGTTCTTAGGTTGATCTCTTCCCTCCCACTCACCATCCCCCACCTTCCCTCTGAGATTCCACCGTCTGTTCCATGCTTCTATGTCTCCCTTCTCCTTCTCAAAGACTCAAATCCTTGGGTTACTTCCTTGGTACTCTGGACACCCCTTTCCTCCCTTCCCATCTCCTGCTACAGCCAAGCTGGCCTTGCCTCTCCCTGAGTAACACCCAAGGGCAGAAGTCTTCTAACAGTTTCTCCTCACGCAAATGATAGCAGTTCTCTCTTTTCTATTCCTTTTAGCTCCAGCTAATAATCACTTGAAAAGGAGCTAAAGTAATTTGGATGAACTGTTAATAGTTAGTAACATTTTAATATAGATTATTTATTGGTAAAAAATGAATTTAAGAGTCAATAAAATAATCCCTTTATTGTGGCCTTTTAGGCTCTATGGAAAATACCATAATGGGTGAGAGGATTCTAATCAGAGCCACGGCTGGATCTTCCATTGGATTGTCTTGGTCAAAGGAAGAGAAGTCACTGTGGGCATATGGGGCCCCCAAGGGGACAGTGAGGACATAAAGGCAACATTTACAATACAAAACTAATTGGACAAGACCCGGAAACCAAAGTTTGGGTATCAATAAACTTTGCCACCAAGTGTTTGAGCAAGGCATTCAGTTCCTTCAACTGAGAAATGAGGCCCTTTGATTAGAAAATCTCTATGGTCCCTCATGTCATGGCTCTGACTGAAGGTTAATTGGTTCTTCTGGGTTCAGCAGCTTCCTCCAGTTAAGAATTAGAGGTTCTGAATAAAGGTGGCTATTATTCCACATAGGGTCTCCTAAGTAATGGGGTAGTGATGCCCATAAGTAAGTCTCAAACTCTCTGCCTGCTACCTGCACATACTACCTTGAACTGGCTTCTTGATATTCTATAAATATTTTCTCAGTATTTTGTTTCTTAACATTTACTTAATTCAACAAACATCAAATGAGCAGCTAGTTATTGAAGATAGGGCTGAACAGGATACTATCTCTGTTTCCTAAGAAGCACAAATGAATCTACAAGTGAAGGGAAGTGATTCTACCTTCCCTTCACTTCTATCCAGGAACACATAGGTTTCTAAAACTATAAAATTAGTATAGAAAAATAAAAGGAATTAGATTTAAGTAATCTGCACCCAATCCAAAATACTGTTTATTTTCCACAAAAGAATCTATAATAATAAAAGTGTAATATGCTAATTAGACTGGACAGCCAGATGTCCTTCCAGACAACCTTTTGGACAAAGCTGGGGCTGCGGGGGCTGAGCCCCTTGCACGAATTTTGTGCATTGAGCCTCTAGTTTGATAATTTATATTAGAAATTATAGTAATTCAAATATGTACTTTAACTGTATGAAGGGAAGTTCTCAACATGTATTTTGAGGTCACTGATTTACATTAAGGACAACAATTTGGGTGGCAAGAAGATTATAAAGGTAAAACAGTCCCTTTTGTAGAAATCCCATAAAATTATATGACTCCTGTATATAGCCTGTGGGAAAGTGAAAAGACAGAATGTTTTTTGTTTAGTCTTATTCTCTAGGACAGCCGTGGGCAAACTATGGCCCGCGGGCCGGATCCGGCCCATTTGAAATGAATAAAACTATTGAAAAAAAAGACCGTACCCTTTTATGTAATGATGTTTACTTTGAATTTATATTCGTTCACACAAACACTCCATCCATGCTTTTGTTCCGGCCCTCCGGTCCAGTTTAAGAACCCATTGTGGCCCTCGAGTCAGAAAGTTTGCCCACCCCTGCTCTATGAGGATTTTGGGTTCTTATCCCTCCAAATTTTCTCCCTGCATTAATAATAACTGCCACTTATCAAGCACATATTGAACTCCAGGCACTTCAAGTACATGATCGCATGTTAAGAACATAACTCTGCAATGGAGACATTATTACCTTCACTTTACAGATGTGAAAGCTGAGCAGCACTTGTCAGTTATTACAGAAAAGGCAGACATTGTGGAGACTTGGGATGTAAGCTCGGGTCCATGTTTGCCTCCGTAACATTTCTTGGTTTTGACAAATATAACTGTTTAAAAAATAAGCAATCTTGCTTGAATGCTTTGTTAGCAAACAAAGGAAACACCCTTTTACAATCTTTGTTTACATTCATTCCTAGCCTGACACATAGTACAATGAAAACAGGAGATAGTTAAGATTTTTCTCAATGGATCTGACTGTCCTTTAATATTTATTTCAACGGAGATGAAAAATTACTTTGGGGCTTTCAAAATAAAAGAATGTGCTATCTACTATTTGAACAAGCATTTGCTATTAATTAATCAGACATGGATAAGGTGTGTTATTACAACTATATTTGTAAGATATGATTTACGTTGTTCTACTGCATATTACTCTGTGCTGTTTTTCATTTTCTTGCACTGTGAAACTTTTTGTTTTGTTTTTATGAATTTAGTCACAGTTGGTTGTGTTTTGAACTTTGTAAAAATATAGTAATAAGAAAATTAAAAAAAGAAAAAGAAAATATTTTCAAAATGATGTCAAAATCAAATCTGCCCCTCACTAATTTGATTTGTAGGAAATGGAGAACAAAGTATTGCAAGCAGAATGCTTTTAAATACATCCTAATTGCTTCAATGTGCAAATGCATTGACTAAATTGAAGCATGCATTTAACACTTTGCACTTCGATTGTGCTTATTCATCTAAGTTCTATAGATAGCAATTCCACGGAAAAAGAGAAGAACTTCACTATAGAGCCAGTCATTCCACAGTTACTATTGTTCTAAAGTTCAAGCTTACTTCAAAGCTAGCTCACTTTCAGAGGAATGCAGAAGATCATTAGTCAAAATAATACAAAATAACAGATAATTTATTATTGTTACTCAAGTTTCACCAATTAACCTTGTCTTCCCTATTCTTCTTGTCTGCTTTCAGTGGGATAGGGCAATGGGGTGGGGACAGTCAAGCCATATATATGACAGGGCGATTCCTGGGGATGGATGCTGGGAGGCTGGAGGTGATCTGGAATCAAGCCTGGGATGGAGCCAGGATTTCCAGGGTTACTAAGAATTTGTCTGGGACAAGCTACACCAGAATCACATGATGAGCATGGGAAAAGGGCATATATTTCAGGGTCTCACCTAAGAGCAAATAAACTGAATGAGTGTGTCTTGAGGTGAAACTCAAACGTCACATTTTAAATGAGCTTCCCAAGTAACTCTTATTGCTATGGAAGCCTGAAAAGCACTGGTTTGTGCACTTAAGCTCTCTAATTCTATATCCATGGAGAGCCCTGCTGATATACATGTACCCTCTGTCCTAGTTGTCAAGATGGGTGTGCAAGTACAACAGTTTTCCTGGGAGGCATTAATTCTAGTAATGACAGCCCCAGGGCCTAGCCAGGCATAAGCTGCTTCATATGTGAGATCTCATCCAATCCCCACAGCAAGGACTACGAGGTAAGTATTATTGCTATTCCCATCTTTCAGATGAGGAAATTGAGATTCAAAGAGATTTAGTAATTTGTTATGGGTGTCACCTTAATCATTGCAAAAGCTCTTAAGAACTACATTGCTTTACTCATAGCCTTGCAGGAAAATCTGTTCTTGAAAGATGTTTACTCCCAAAGATGTTCATGATTTGGTGATAGGATCCTTGTAAAAGAACTTGCCTAAATGCTAGTAGAACTGGTTATATAATACATAGGGTGTGGGCATTTGTATCCCAGTAACTTTTTCCTTAGATTATTTTTATAGTTACTAAAATGATCTAAATTAAACTGCTAATCTTTCATTAGGTCATCCAGCAATCATGCACTTTGCCAGAACCTGAGGTAACAAAGACAAACAGGACATAGCCTCTGCCTTCACTGGACTTTAAGTTCTGAAAAAGAGATGAGCTTGTGCACAAATGGTTCTGGGTTCACTTATAATCAGGGAGTCAGGAGAGGGCAGAACTGGAGTGAGAGTGGCTCACTCCCCTGGCAGAAGAAGAAAAAGAGGGTGCGGTCTGGAAATTTTTAGTTACTCCAGCACTTTGCCATTGGCTAGTGTAAGGAATTTAGACTTAAAAAATAACGTTTTTTTACTTACACAGTTTTGTTAGAAAAGAGGCAGACTAAATTGATTGTATAGTTGGAGCTGATAAGACTTTATCTAGTTCATTCTTTCTGGCATTCCAAATGGGGTTCCTTTTTGGCTAAATTCTGGGTACAGAGCCAACTTTAGTTGTTATGTTTATTCACTCTTACAAAAAGCAGTCAAGATTCAATTCTCAAGATTGGTGCCTGATAAATTTTATCAGTAGTGGTTCGTTCCACCCAATAAAGGTGAGTCTACAGTGACATTGGCTGTGTTCTTTACATCATTTTTCATATTTCAATTACTCATAATTCTATTATTAGATTATGAACTTTTTAAACAATGAGAAATTTAGAAGTCAAAAAACAATTAGAAACATAAAGTGTGATCTAGATTTCTTCCCTTGTGATAATCTTATATACATGTAAATGTGGTTTTGTCACAAGGGCATGCTCACCTCTGCCCGAATGGCGCCTGGCCATGCAGGACTCCACACTTGGACTTTAATCTGGGCTCAATGCTGAACCACATTCGGCTGTAACATGGAATGGAAACTCTGGACATTGGCCCTATTTCTGGCTCTGCTGAAATCCCAGCGGCACCTTTTCCAGGACTGGCTTAAGGGGCAGGGGACTTTGGAACCCCAGAAATGGAACTATGCAATAAAGCCTTCTTCCACATTCCATCCTCCCATAGGGGCTTCTGAAGATGCTTCTTTCAGCAACCCCCACCCCAAGAACCTGGCTCCCCAAAATGATGGGGAATTTCATCCAGTGGTAACAGTTTGAGCATATTAATGTCAGAAATGACAGACTAAGGAAAATGAGGCTAGTGCAGACTGATAACCTAAGGTAAATGTACAGGAATCCAAAAGGAAAAAAAAAAAAAGACTGAAAAATACTGGGCAATAGAAACAACATGATATAATTCAGAAAATATCACAGTCTCTATGATATGATTCCTAAAATCTCCATCTTAGACATTTCAGACGCTTAGTAAATAGGAAAAGCAAAATACTTAAATCCCTTTAAGACATAACAAATAGTAGACATGCATTCATAAGGTGAATTATATCAGATTTGGAATTAATTAGATTATTTGCTATTTGTTCAAATTTTTATTTTCTTTATTCAGAGTATTTTTTAGAACATTAAAAAATTTTAAGAAAAAATAAATAAATATCAATTGTACCATACAGAGGTAACTATTGCTCATATTTTAATATGCTTCCTTTGATTATAAGCAAATACTTTCATTTTTCTAATTTGGGATCATGTTAGGTATACAAGTCTCTTTTGGATCAGATATTTTTTAGTTACATTATTTCATGAGCATTTCCTAGTTAAAATTTCTTCAAAATTTATTTAATAACTATATAATTAATAATTATTATAAGCAACAATATATATGGATGTTCCGTAGTTTGTTTAATAATTTTCCTGATGAAATACTTAAGATTGTTCGCTTCTTTCACTTTTATAAACGACAGTCTGACAAATATCTTAGTATATAAATCTTTGTCTGAGTTTTATTTCCTGCAGATAGATTTCTAGAAATAAAATTACTGGGCTGAAGGATACATTTTTAAAAAAGGTCTTGATACTATAATACCATATTACTTTACAGAATTTTATGTCAAAATATATCCCCATTATCCCTATTATATGAATGCCAGTTATTTACATTTATTTTTCCTCATTCATGATTTTTAATAATCTTTTCAGATGTTCTATTTGAACAAATGTACATCTCAGTATCTTCACATCATTTGCTTCTACTTCATCTCTGATGCTATCAGTATACTCTGGACTCTTCTTACCTCATTCTGAACCATGGCATCATGCCTGCCTGGTCTCTAGTCCAGATTTCTTCCATTCTGATCCATTCTGTATACTGCTCTCTAACAGCAGTTTTGAAAATACTGCTTTTATCATGTCAGTTCTGCAAGAACCAACAGTAGCTCCCAGTTATTTTTATATTGGCTAAACTGCCTTATTCAGGGAAAAATTAATCCCATTCTTGGATATTTCCTTATGAATTCTGTTGAATAGCTTAGGTTATTGATATATGAAACCTATATGCAAGTAAGTTTATACAGGTTGGTACATCTATTTATCTATCTATCTATCTATAACCTATCTAATAAAAGAGAAACATGGTAATTAGCATACAGCCGCAACCCTTCCCATTGGCTAATCAGGGCAATATGCAAATTAACTGCCAGCCAAGATGGCAGCCGGCAGCCAGGCAGCTTAAAGCGAACATGAGACTTGCTTGCTTCAGTGACGGAGGACTCCAACGTTCCCCGCCTGCCGCTGCAGGCCTCTGAGCTGCAACTCTAAGCAACTATGTTACAAATATAGAAGCTAAACAAAACCCCAGAAACCTGCTTTAGTCCGTCGGGCTTCAGCCACCAGGATCGCAACATTGTTTCAAATACAGAAGGTAAACAAAGGCCAGAAACCTTCTTTCAGCAGCGGAGGCCTAAGAGCTGGAGACAAGCCTCAAAGCTAAAGCTGGCCCAGAATAAAAAAAAAAAGAAAAAAAGGAGAGGTTGGGAGCTTCAGTCACTCGCCAGCCTGAAAACAGCCCTCAGCCCCTCACCAGACTGGCCAGGCACCCCAGTGGGAACCCCCACCCTGAAGGGTGTGTGACCAGCTGCAAACAGCCATCATCCCCTCACCCAGGCTGGCCAGGCACCCCAGTGGGGACCCTCAACCTGATCCAGGACACCCTTCAGGGCAAACCAGCCGGCCCCAACCCGTGCACCAGGCCTCTATCCTATATAGTAAAAGGGTAATATGCCTCCCAGCACCGGGATCAGCGGAGCTGAGAGGCCTCCCGGCACCAGGATCAGTGTGACAGGGGGCAGCGCCCAAACCCCCTGACTGCCCTGTGGCTCTGTGTGTGACAGGGGCCAGGGCCACAGCCTCCCTATCCGCCCTGCTCTGTTCGGGACAGGGGAAGGCGCCCCAACCCCCTGATCAGCTCTGCTCTGTGCCTGATAGGGGGAGCTCCCCAACCCCATAATCGCCCTGCGGCTCTGTGTGTGACAGGGTGCAGCGCCCCAATCCCCTGATCGGCCATGCTCTGTGTGTGACAGGGGGCAGCGCCCCAACCCCCTGATCTGCCCTGCTCTGTGTGTGACAGGGGGCAGTGCCCCAACTCCCCTATCGGCCCTACTCTGTGAGTGACAGGGGGGAGCTCCCCAACCCCCTGATTGGCCCTGCTCTGTGCGTGACAGGGGGTGGAGCCGCAACCTCCACATCGACCCTGCCTTGAGTGTGACAGGGGGCAATGCCCCAACCCCCCAATCGGCCCTACCCTGAGCATGACTGAGGGTGGCATCACAACCTCCCAATCCGCCCTGCTCTGAGCCTGACCAGGGGCTGCACCTAGGGGTTGGGCCTGCCCTCTGCCACCAGGGAGCAGGCCTAAGCCAGCAGGTCGTTATCTCCTGAGGGGTCCCAGACTGCGAGAGGGCACAGGCCGGGCTGAGGGACCCCCCTCCCCCCCCCCCCAGTGCACAAATTTTTGTGCACCAGGCCTCTAGTATATATATGAGGGAGAGAGAGAGAATGCTAACACTAGACATACACACTGGAAGGGGCTTTACAGAACATCAAACCTAGCTGTTTATATTTAAAATGAAGAAACTGATTCAGAGTTCAAGAATTACTCAAGGTCATAGAGCTAGCTAAATGACAGAACTGGGAGTAGAAGCCAAGTTTCCTGATTCCAAGTTGAGTGCCTTTTAAACAGAGAATAATAAAAATCATTTTTTACAATTTTAAGAATAGAAACAGCTAGGGAGACAGTGTAATTTTTAATCTGTTCTTACATACAAAAGATTGTTAAAATCATGCCAAATAGAAGAATCTAGTGTTTTTATAAACACAAATAATTTACACTTCTTATAAATCGATCAATGTCATTAAAATTTCCATAAAATTTGCACATTAGCAAATGACCTAGTTTGTATTGTCTTACTTTTCCTTATTAATCTGCATTGTTTTATTAGTCTGATTTACTATAATAGAAGCATCAAAATTTTTATTCTAGAATCTTGCTGATCATCATTAAGTTTCTTGGTAAGATCTAGTGATATTCAACGAAAAATCAAATTTTCTTAGCAACCTCTATAAAGAATTTCCTTTGACTATAATTGGGAATTTTAAGAACTATCCCTAAAAAATAAAACAATAAGAACTACTTTAAAATGCCTCTATTTAAATATTTAACAACATGAACTATTCTGGAAGAACATGGGCTTTTAGCAATTGAATATGATACATACAACTATTGCTATTTAATCACTACTTCATATTTAAGAAGCACACAGTATTTGTCAAATGAAAACTTAACAATAGTCACTGATGTGAGAATGGGAGTTGCCAAATATATTTATTATCTGTAGGGGCAGGGTATGGCAGAAGGGGAAAATGTGGAAATAAGTATGAATGGGACTAACTAGAATTGGGGTTTATTGTTTATAAAGAGTTGGTTCATAAAAAATGTGTTTGTCTAACAAAAGTATTGACATCAAGAGTATTTATTAAATCATATGCCTATTCAATCATTTACAAAATCTAAGGTTTAAATGAATAGGTGGGTCACCCAGCAGTAGAGGAAGACTCTAAAGAGATCTCAGCTGTGCTTTTTTTCTCTGTGTACATGTGTGTACATGCAAAGCAGATCCATTCATTCATACATAACAAATATTTACTGAGCACCTACTTTGTGCTAGAAGCTCTCTACTACCAAAATAAATGATGTAGCTCTTTGTGATTATACTCTCCACAGCTATATCATAAAAATGGATAATAACTTATACATGAGAGAATATATTCTAACAAATCTAGAGGCCTGGTGCACAGGTTTATGCACTGGTGAGGTCCCTCGGCCTGGCCTGTGCCTTTTCGCAATTCAGGACCCCTTGGAGGATGTTGGAGAGTTGGTTTTCGGCCCAATCCCTGCAGGCCAGGCTGAGGGACTCCACCAGTGCACAAATCCATGCACTGGGCCTCCAGTATGCATATAAGATCTTTGGTTAATCTCTTCCCTGCCCTCCCCCCTTCCTTCTGAGATTCATCAGTTTGTTCCATGTTTCCATGCCTGTGCATTGACTGTCTGCCCCCTGGTGGTCAGTGCACATCATAGTAATCAGTCGAATGGGTGGTCAGTCACTTAGGCTTTTATATATATACTAGAGACCTGGTGCACGAAATTTGTGCACGGGGGGGGGGAATGTGTGTCCCTCAGCCCAGCCTGCACCCTCTACAATCTAGGACATCCCTCTCACAATCCAGGACTGCTGGCTCCAAACTGCTCTCCTGCCTGCCTGCCTGATTGCCCCTAACCGCTTCTGCCTGCCAGCCTGATTGCCCCCTAATTACTCCCCTGCCAGCCTGATCGACACCTAACTGCTCTCCCCTGCCAGCCTGGTTGCCCCCAACTGCCCTCCCCTGCAGGCCTGGTTGCCCCTAACTTCCTTCCCCTGCAAGCCCAACCGATGCCTAACTGCCCTCCCCTGCCAGCCTGATCGACCCCAACTGCCCTCTCCTGCAGGGCTGGTCCCCCCCCAACTGCCCTCCCCTGCAGGCCTGGGTCCCCAACTGTCCTCCTCTGCTGGCCTGATCGTCCCCAACTGCCCTCCCTTGCCAACCTGGTTGCCCGTAACTGCCCTCCTCTGCCGGCCATCTTGTGGCAGTCATCTTTGACCACATGTGGGCGGCCATCTTGTGTGTTGGAGTGATGGTCAATTTGCATATTACTCTTTTATTAGATAGGATAGATATGGGAAATTTTTAGAGGGAAGGAATGAAGAAGGAGCAGCCTAAATTTCTAATTTCATATAGCATATCATTTCATAAATGATAATAATTATAGGAAATAGGCCTACATGTGTGTGTTTTTTAATAAAAGCAATTTTATTAAAATTTAGAAAAATTATGCTTTAAAACTTCCAAAGTACTAGATTGATAACAAATAAAGCATTCATATGTTAAGAGAAACAGAAAGAGAGAGAGAGAACCAACGATGCATAAAAACACAGAAGATATTAAGTGAAATTTCTGAGATAGAACCAGATATTTTTTTACAATAGATATTAATTTAATTAATGTATTCGAAATAAACACCATACCACAGGTTTAATAAAACCTCCACAAAATCTAAACATAGGATAGTACTTTAAGAGCACTGATTTTAATAGTGGAAAAAACTGAGTTCAAATCTTACTTTTGCCATTTACTAGTTATAACCTTTTTCCTAAGGTGGAATTATTTAGCCTATTTGCCTCAATTTCCCAGTTTATAAAATGGGAATAAAAATTACTGATTATATAGAGGATTGAATAAAATAAAATTCAGTGCTTAGCACAACTATATATTCAATAATAATAAGTATTATATAAAGTATTTGTTTTAAAATAATGTATCTAAATATTAGAGATGTAAAATACCAAGAGCATTGTCCAAGATATATTATTAACTGAAAATGTTGATACAATACAAAACAAAAAAACCAAAGAGGCAGATTGAGATTTTTTAACTGATTTCAGAGAGGAAAGGAGAGAGAGATAGAAACATCAATGATGAGAGAGAATCATTGACCGTCATGCCCCTCAACTGGGGATCGAGCCTGCAACCGGAATCGAATCCGGGACCCTTCAGTCCACAGGCCTACGCTCTATCCACTGAGCAAAACCAGCGAGGGCCAGATGGAGATTCTTAAAGAAGGTAATCATTATCCTGGCCGGTGTTTTTCAGTGGTTAGAGTGTTAGTCCATGCACTGAAGGGCCTCAAGTTTGATTCCCAGTCAAGGGCACATACCTGGGTTGCAGGATCCTTCTCCATCCAGCCTTGGCCCAGGGCCCAGTTATGAGCAAGGGGCAACCAATTAATGTATCTCTCTTCCATCTCTCTCTCTCTCTCTCTCTCTCTCTCTCTCTCTCTCTCTCTCTCCCTCCCTCCCTCCCTCCCTCCCTCTTTCGCTCTCCCATTCTCCCTCCCTCCCACCTTCCTTCCCTTGCACTCTTTAAAAATCAATGGAAAAATTACCTTGGGTCAAGATTAACAAAAAATAAAAATAAATAAAAAAAGGTGATCATTTCTGTAAAACAACCAAAAGCAGCAAAGGGTGCTGAAGACATAAACTGCTGAAATCTGGATCCAGAAGCATACAGAGGTGGCTGAGAGTTTAGCTCTTTGGAGTAAGCAATGTGGCAAAAAAGGCTCCATGTGAAATGGTAGACCTTAGCCTGGCTCACTACTTCAGCAAGAGGCTGTAAAAAATGCGTCCAACTCTGCCTGGGGCAATAGCTTATATAGAGCTGCAGGTACTGAAAGGTTGGAGGATACAACCACAGCTTCATGGATCTTCTTAAAGAGGAAGACGCTGAAAGCTACCATTCTAAGATTTGGATTCCGATTAGGAACCCAATTTCCAAACTGGCTTCTTCTGCCTTCCAACTGTTTCTGTAAGTTTCTAGTATTTTTGCAATACATTCATTTCTGTTTAAATTGCCAGTTAAGTTTCCATTATTTACAACTAAAGTATCTTAATAGATATAACTTCTCTGAGAATAAAAATACCTATCCCAAACAAAATTAATGAATGGATACTTGTAATAATACATGTAAAGGACTTAGCATCATTCCTGGAATGTAGTAATCATGCAATAAATGTTATAGCTACTATTAGCAAGGGTCTTAAAGATTTCAATGGTTTAATTCTGAGAGGAAACCTATGTCTCTAATTTCCAAGTTTTAGAGTACAACTTGCGGTCACTTGAGTGTATCTCTTATAGAATTAATAATTTGGCAACTGATTAGATGTGCTGCTATCATAAGTGTAAGTCTTTGAGAAAGGTTCTGACATTAAGAGAAACAAAGTAGTAAAGAAACCCAGTTTTGAGGAGAAAATGGGGTTGGTTTTAAATATGTCAACTATTTGATAGAACTTTAACACTGTTAATTAAAAATGAAATGCAGTGGTTTGGAGCATGGTTGATAGAGTTTAATATGATAATTTGGGACACAAAAAAGGATTAACATGGAAACTAAAATAAGGAAACAGGGTAATTCTTGTAAGGTTGGAGAGAAAAGTCCACATCCAAAGAGATTCTTTCATTATAAACAGAAGCCAATTATGGCAGATTTAAACAAAGAAATAATTTATGGGAGGACTAATGAAGTAATTCATTAGTAGAAATAGGATCACTTCAGCTATCTAGAGTAGAAACTATTCAACTATCTTATCCAGTCATTGCTACTAGAATAAATACATTTAACCACCTTTTCCCAATCCTGGGTCTTTCACTCAAGTTTCAAGGCCCAGGAATAGGAGTTCAATAGATTTGGCTTGAGTCGCCCACCTACCTCTCACTAACAAAGGACAGGCACCAAAATTTACAGTCCCACTAAGACTGAACACATTGGAGAATGGGAAACACAACTAACTGCACAAAAGGCAAATGAGAAGCTATTAGCAAGGAGACATATATGTTGATCATTAGAAAAGACCCTATGAGTGTACATTAAAGGAGTCTCCAATTTAGGCAGAGGAACATAATAGTCTAATACGAGGGATGCCAAGGGAGAACAGTTTCAAAGGGTCAAATGTTACTTAAAGGAAAAGAATAGTAGGTCAGAGGACATACAGATGGACAATATACATATGAAAGGATCCTCAACATCACTAATCCACAGAGAAATACAAAATAAAATCACAAGGAGATTTTTCACCTCATACCTATCAGAATGGCTATCATCAATAAATCAACCAACAAGTATTAGAGAGGATGTGGAAAAAAGGGAACCTTCATGTACTGTTGGTGGGAATGCAGGTTGGTACAGCCACTGTGGAAAACAGTATGAAGTTTCCTAAAAAATTTAAAAATGGAACTGGCTTATGACCCAGTGATTCCACTTCTGGGAATATATCCAAAGAATCCCAAAACATGGATTTGAAAGAATATATGCACCCCTGTGATCATTGCAGTGCTACTTATAATAGCCAAGATTTGGAAGCAGCCAAACTGTCCCACAGTAGATGAGTGGGTAAAAAATGGTACATTTACACATGGAATACTACGCAGACATAAAAAAGAAAATCTTACCTTTCATAACAACTTGGATGGACCTAGAGCCATGGTCGGCAAACTGCGGCTCGTGAGACACATGCGGCTCTTTGGCCCCTTGAGTGTGGCTCTTCCTAAGCCTTAGGAGTACCCTGATTAAGTTAATAACAATGTACCAACCTATATAGTTTAATTTTAAAAAATTTGGCTCTCAAAAGAAATTTCAATCGTTGTACTGTTGATATTTGGCTCTGTTGACTAATGAGTTTGCCGACCACTGACCTAGAGAGCATTATGCTAAGTGAAATCAGCTAGAGAAAGACAAATACCACATGATTTCACTTATGTGAGGAACATAATGAACAAAAGAAACAAACAAAATAGAAACAGACTCATAGATACAGAGAGTAGACTAACAGTTGTCAGAGGGGAGGGGGACTAGAGGGGTGGGTGAAATAGGTAAAGGGATTAAGCAAAAAAACCCAAATAACAAATATACCTCATGGACACACACAATAGTCTGGTGATTACCAAAGGGAAGGGTGAGGTGGGGTGGGAGGAGATGGAAGAGGGTAAATGGGAGATAAATGGTGATGGTGACGGAAGGAGACTAGAGCTTGGATGGTGAGAGCACAATGCAATGTGCAGGTGATGTATTATAGAACTGCACACTTGAAATCTGTATAATTTTATTGATCAATATAACCTCAATAAATTCAATAAAAAAGGAATAATAAGGAAAAAATTAAAAATAATAAAACTAATCATTGGAACATTCACTCCAGATGAATTTGATTTTATAGAATTGCCTGACAATGACTTCAACAATAGTATGTTTACATTGCTCAGAGATAAATAAAATAATCATACTATAAAAGAACAAGACATTATTAAAAACACACAGTAATACGAATAAGTAAATAAAGAACCAAACAGAAATATAAAAAATGAAAAAGATGTTCATTGACATAAACATGTAATAAATGGGATAATTTAAGATTGGGCAATTTCAAGAGGAGGATTAAGTGAGTTAGAAGATAATATTGAGAGACAAAATGGCAGCGGAATAGATGGACGTTTCCCGAGTCTTGTCCTGGAGCAGACAGAATGAACAACTAAATAAAATAACATTCACCCCAAACTGGCAAAGTAGACACAGCTGGTGAGACAATTCGCAGCCAGGAAGGGCAGAGGATGCCTGGAGAATGATAAAATCAGGGATCTGGGCTGGAGAGAACTGTGACACCTCTGAGCCCAGAGGGTCAGAGGGAAACCTTATGGCACAGAGGCTGCATCCTTCAGGACAGGCATAGCGTCTGACTGTGGAAAGGAGATCCGCAGGACTGCTGACATCAGGGGATTCTAAATCGGAGCCCACAGCCATGCAAGACTGAGCCCAGAGAGGGAGAGGGGCTCGCAGTGGCACAGCTCTTGCCCCTCTTTTTGGTCTTTGCTTTGGTTCACTGAACCTAGTTCATAGGACCTTTCAAATACAGACATTCACCGTGACTGAGGTGCAGGTGGAGGTGCGGACTTGTGGAATCTGGGGAGAGGCCAGGGAGAGGAGAGGGTCAGGGAGAGATGGCCGCAAGTCTGGTGCTGAGTCATACCTGACATGTGGAACCTAGACAGCCATTTTCTCCTGAAGAGATAGTCCCTCCCTACAGTCTCCAGGCAACCAATATAGCCACACACAGACTATACCCTGAGTGGTACAAAGGAGACACACACACAAAAAAATCTGAATAGTCCATGAGAACTGTCAGGGACTTGCCTAAAGAGAGGTCTTCAGTCCCAGCAACAGGAAACTGAGAAGAGGCAGACAGTATAGAAGAGTGGGATTTTAAACCAGCCATCATTTTTATATTTTTTAATTTTATAATTATTTTGTTATCTTTTTATTTTCCTTTTTTCATTTGTTTCTTTGTTTTCTATTTCTTTTTGCATCATTCTATTTTTTTTATTTTATCCTATTTTTTTAATTTATTTTTTTAAAAATTTTATTACTACTTTTTTCCTCTCTTTCTCTTTCTTCTTATCCACTCATCCTCTTTCTACTTCCTCTATACTGAACTGAGGTCCTCTCCATATTCATCCAATTCCTTAACTTTACTTTCTGTATATAAAATTCTGCCTCCAACCCCTTTACTGGGTATTTGGTGTTTGTATGTTTTGGTTTATCTGTTTGTTCTCTGCTGTTTTCTCCACACACACACATATATATTTTTTTCCTTTTTATCCCCTTTTCTTTTCCTTTTTCTCTTATATTATTTTTTCCTCTCTTTGATATCATTTGTGCTCTCCTTTCTCTCCCCTAATTCTCTTTTCTCTGGTGGTCACTTATATTGGGGTTCTTGGTGTCATGAGTACATTTGTGTTTTGTTCCCTTTGTGTCGTGTCTTGTTGAGGTGAATTATCCTGTTTGGCCAATGTGGTAGAGAGTGAGCCACATAACCAGACACCTGGAGAGGAGAGTACATCCATGAATGGGTCAATAACATTCCAGACCCAACTACAGAGGCAGAGAAGGTGGCAGTGAGGGAGAGAGCCTGAGTGAGTGAGTGAGCGAGGAAGCAAAAGAGGAGTGTGTGGACCTGTGGGGTGTGTGTGTTTGTGTTTGTGTGTGTATGTGTTTGTGTGTGTGTGTGTGTGTGTGTGTGTGTGTGTGTGTGTCACAGATCCTGCAGGACCTTCCTGGGAAGGCTGACCTGGCTCGCCTAACCAGGCAGCCTCTGCTACCATGGCAAACAGTCCCAGAGAGGCCAGCTCTTCCATAGACACTGTGCTTTTTTGAAGGGGAGAACTACTGTGACTGGGAGCCCAGTTTCACTTCCACCCAGGGTGTCCTCAGATAGTACCAGGGACTCTACAGCCAGCCCTGCTAGGGATCTGCTGCCTTGCTGTGGTCCCATGGTCACCAAGACTCCAGCCACCCTGGGCGCGGGCACCTGTGAGTTACAAAGTGTGCTTTCCTTTGGCTGGACCATTGCTTTAGCCCAGGGAACTGCGACCACATGAGCAACAGCCATGTGAGCAGCCTGTCCCTGTCTGAGGTCTGAGGAGCAGCAGCCTCAGGTAGCCTGCCCCTGTCTGATGAGTAGCAAGCCCCATGAGCAGCCTGTCCCAGTCTGAGGAGTGGCAGCCCCATGCAGCCCATCCCTGCACAAGGAGCAGCAGTCACATGAGCAGCCCATTCCTATCTGAGGAGCAGCAGCCTTGCAAGCAGCCCACCCCAGTCCGAAGAGAAGCAGCCTCACGTGACCTGCCCCATACAAGGAGCAGCAGCCCTGTGAGCAGCCTGCCCATGTCCGAGGAATAGCAACACCACACAGCCTGTCCACTCCCAAGGAGCAACAGCCACATGAGCAGCCCACCCACATCCGAGAAGTGGCAGCTGCATGAGCAGCCCGCCCCCGTCAAAGCAGCAGCAGCCACACACAGTCCGCCCCTTTCCGAGGAGCAGCAGCCTCATGAGAAGCCTGCTCCCACGAGCCAGAGGAGACACCACTGCTGTGAGCAGCACCCTCCAGAGGAGCTGCCACCAATTGAGGAGCAGCCACTGCTGTGACCGCCTGAGGAGCAGCTGCTGCCAAAGGAGCAAGCCCTGCATGACTCGACACCTAGATCCTTCGATGAGAGAAAAATGGGGAGACAAAGACACCCCCAAAGGAAAGAAAAGGCAGAACCGGCAGAAAAGCAGCTAAGTGAAACAGAGGCATGCAATATGTCAGAAAACAAATTCAGAATAAGGGTCATGCAGTTCATTAACCGGATGGATGAAAAATGAAAAACTTATGTAAGCATCAAGAAGAAATAAAGAGTGATATGGCTGCAATAAAAAACACCATGGAAAGTTTCAACAGTAGACTAGGAGAAGCAGAGGACCAAATTAGCTAATTAGAAGACAGGGAAGCAAAACACACCCAAACTGAACTGCAATTGGAGGAAAAAAGTAAAAGACAGGAAGAGAGCCTAAGGGAGCTTTGGGACAACATGAAATGGAGCAACATATGAGTAATAGGGGTGCCAGAACAACAGGAAGAGGAACAAGGGTTAGAAAACCTATTTGGATAAATAATGTCAGAAAGCTTCCCTGAGGTGGGGAAGAAAAAAGTCACACAAACACAGAGAGTCCCAAACAAGATGAACCTGAAAAGACTCACACCAAGACACATCATAATTACCATGCAAACGTTCAGGACAAAGAGAGAATCTTAAAGGCTGCAAGAGAGAGACAGATAGTTACGTACAAGGGATCTCCCATTAGATTATCAAATGATTTCTCAACAGAAACACATCAGGCCAGAAAGGAATGGAAGGAAATTTACAAAGTGATGCAAAGCAATGGACTGAATCCAAGAATACTCTACCCAGCAAGGCTATCTTCAGAATTGAAGGGGATATAAGGAGCTTCATAGACAAAAAATGGCTAAGGGAGTTTATCACTACCAAGCCAGCAATGCAAGAAATGCTAAAGGGACTGGTGTAAAAAAAATACATAAAAAGGGAAGAAGGGGCACAGGCACAAAAAATAAAAATGGCTAGAAACAAGTACCTATCAATAATAACTTTAATCGTAAATGGACTAAATGCTCCAATCAAAAGATATCAAGTGGCTGAATGGATAAAAAACCATGATCCATATATATGCTGTGTACAAGAGATCCACCTCAGAACAAGGGACTCACAAAGACTGAAAGTGAAGGGATGGAAAAATATCTTTCAGGCAAATGGAAATGAAAAAAAAAAAGCTGTGGTAGCAATACTTATATCTAACAAAAAAAAAAATACAAAAGATCAATGAAACCAAGAGCAAGTTCTTTGAAAAGATAAACAAGATTGATGAACCTCTAGCCAGGCTCACCAAGAAGAAAGAGTGAGGACCCAAATAAACAAAATCAGAAATGAAAGAGGCAAAATAATAACAGACCCCACAGAAATACAAAGGATTGTTAAGAAAATATTATGAACAACTCTATTCCAAGAAACTGGACAACCTAGATGAAATGGACATATTCTGAGAAAAATACTAGTACAACCTTCCAAAACTCAAACAGGAAGAATCTAAAAATCTGAATAGGCTGATAACTATGGAGGAAATTGAAGCAGTCATAAAAAAGCTTCCAGGTAACAAAAGCCCAGGGCCAGACAGCTTCACAGGGAAGTTTTATCAAACATTCAAAGAAGAACTAAAACCTATCCTGCTCAAACTATTCCAAAAAATTCAAGAGAAAGGAACACTTCGAAGCATCACCCTACTACCAAAACCAGATAAAGACAACATAATGAAAGAGAATTACAGGCCAATATCCCTTATGAACATTCATGCCAAAATCCTCAACAAAATTCTAGCGAATCAGATCCAGCATTACATCAGAAAGATCATACAACATGACCAAGTAGGATTTATCCTGGGGATGCAAAGATGGTACAATATCCTCAAATCAATAAATGTGATACATCACATAAACAAAATGAGAGATAAAAATAACATAGTCATATCAATTGATGCAGAAAAAGCATTTGACAAAATCCAACACCCTTTCTTGATAAAATTCTTCAGCAAAATGGGAATAGAAGGATCATACCTCAACATAATAAAAGCCTTATATGACAAACCTACAGACAACATCATACTCAATGGGCAAAATCTAAAACCATTTCACCTAAGAACAGGAAAGAGACAGGGATGCCCGCTCTCACCACTCCTGTTCGAGTTAGTACTGAAAGTGCTAGCCATAGAAATTAGTCAAAAAGAAGAAATAAAGGTATACAAATTGGAAAAGACGACATAAAAATGTAATTATTCACAGATGACATGATACTGTACATAGAAAACCCTAAAGACTCCATCAAAAAATTAGACTTAATAAATGAATTTGGCAATGTAGTAGGGTACAAAATTAACGCCAAGAAATCTATGGCATTTTTATTCACCAATAGTGACCTTATAGAAAGAGAGATTTAAAAAAATCCCATTTACCATTGTGCCAAAAAAATTAAGATACCTAGGAATAAACTTAACTAAGGGGGTAAAAGAGCTGTACTCAGAAAACTACAGGGCACTGAAAAAAGAAATAGAGGAAGACATAAACAGATGGAAGAACATACCATGTTCATGGATTGGTAGAATCAACAGCATTGAAGTGTCCATGCTACCCAAAGCAATCTATAGATTCAATGCACTCCCCATTAAAATACCAATGCATATATTCAAAGACCTAGAATGAACTATCCAAAAATTCATCTGGAATAAAAAAAGACCCCGAATAGCTGCAGCAATCCTGAGAAAGAACAAACAAGGAGGGATCTCAATACAAGATATCAATTTGTATTACAAAGCCACTGTTCTCAAAACTGCCTAGTATTGGCACAACAACAGACATATAGACCAATGGAATAGAATAGAGAACCGAGAAATCGACTCAAACCACTATGCTCAATTAATATTTGACAAAGGAGGTAAGAACATACAATGGAGTCAAGACAGTCTCTTCAATAAACGGTGTTGGGAAAATTGGACAGATACATGCAAAAAAGAAAGAAAAGAAACTAGACCACCAACTTACACCACACAGAAAAATAAACTCAAAAAGGATGAAGGACTTAAACATAAGACAGGAAACCATAAACATATTAGAGGAATTCACAGGCAGCAAAATCTCAGACATATGCCAAAGCAATATCTTCAACAATACAGCTCTTAGGGCAATGGAAACTAAAGAGAAAATAAACAAATGTGACTACATCAAAATAAAAAGCTTCTGTATAGCAAAATAAATCATCAACAAAAACAACAAGAAAGCCCACTGCATGGGAGAACGTATTTGCCAATACTATCACCGATAACGGTTTAATCTCCAACATTTACAAGGAACTCATACAACTTAACAAAAGGAAGATAACCCAATCAAAAAATGGGCAACAAAGCACTTGTCGTTTGTTGATCTGTTGATGATAGCCAGTCTGACAGGTATGAGATGGTACCTCATTGTTGCTTTGATTTGCATCTCTTGGATGATTAGTGACTTTGAGCATGTTTTCATATGTCTCTTGGCTTTCTGAATGTCCTCTTTTGAGAGGTGTCTATTTAGATCCTTTGCCCATTTTTTGATTGGATTGTTTATCTTCTTTTTGTTAAGTTGTATGAGTTCCCTATAAATTTTGGAGTTTAGACCCTTATCAGATATGACGTTGGCAAATATGTTTTCCCACGCAGTGGGCTTTCTTGTTGTTTTGTTGATGGTTTCTTTTGCTGTGCAGAAGCTTTGTATTTTGATGTAGTCCCATTTGTTCATTTTCTCTTTAGTTTCAAGTGCCCTAGGTGCTGTATCGGTGAAGAAATTGCTTTGGCATATGTCTGAGATTTTGTTGCCTTTGGATTCTTCTAGAATTTTTATGGTTTCCCGTCGTACATTTAAGTCCTTTATCCATTTTGAGTTTATTCTTGTGTATGGTGTAAGTTGGTGGTCTAGTTTCATTTTCTTGCATATATCTGTCCAATTTTCCCAACACCATATATTGAAGAGACTATCTTGGCTCCATTGTATGTTCTTACCTCCTTTGTCAAATATTAATTGAGCATATTGGTTCAAGGGCTGGAGAGGATGTGGAGAAAAAGGAACACTCGTGCACTGCTGGTGGGAATGCAGACTGGTGCAGCCACTATGGAAGACAGTATGGAGTTTCCTCAAAAAACTAAAAATTGGAACTCCTATTTGACCCTGTGATCCCACTTCTAGGAATATATCCCAAGAAACCAGAAACACCAATCAGAAAGGATATATGCACCCATATGTTCATAGCAGCACAATTCACCATAGCTAAAATCTGGAAACAGCCTAAGTGCCCATCAGTAGATGAATGGATTAGAAAACTGTGGTACATCTACATGATGGAATACTATGCTGCTGTAAAAAAGAAGGAACTCTTACCATTTGCAATGGCATGGATGGAACTGGAGAGCATTATGCTAAGTGAAATAAGCCAGTCAATGAAGGAAAAATACCACATGATCTCACTCATTCATGGATAATAGAGACCATTATAAACTTTTGAACAATAATAGATACAGAGGCAGAGCTGCCTCAAACAGATTGTCAAACTGCAGCGGGAAGGCTGGGGAGGGTTGGGGGGCAGGAGGGAGGGTGGTAAGAGATCAACCGAAGGACTTGTATGCATGCATATAAGCATAACCAATGGACATAAGACACTGGGGGGTAGGGGAGGCCAGGGGATTGTCAAGGGCGGGGGGAAAAAAGGAACACATATGTAATACCCTTTGTAATACTTTAAGCAATAAAACAATTAAAAAAAAAAGATCCTCTGGACATATTCAGTTAAAAAAAATGGGCAACACAACTAAATAGATACTTTTCGAAACAGGACATGAGGAAGGCCAAGAAACATATGAAAACGTGCTCAAAGTCACTAATGATCCTAGAGATGCAAATCAAAATGAAAATGTGGTACCATCTCACACCTGTCAGGATGGCAATCATCAACAAATCCACAAATGACAAGTTCTGGTGAGGATGCAGAGAAAAAAGAACACTTGTGCACTGCTGATGGGAATGCAAACTGGTGCAGCCACTATGGAATACAGAATGGAGTTTCCTCAAAAAGTTCAAAATGGAACTCCCATTTGACCCAGTGATCCCACTTCTAGGAATATATCCCAAGAAATCAGAAACACCAATCAGAAAGGATACATGCACCCCTATGTTCATAACAGCCCAATTTACCATAGCTAAGATTTGGAAACAGCCTAAGTGTCCATCAGCAGATGAGTGGATTAAAAACTGTGGTACATCTATACAGTGGAGTACTAAGCTGCAGTAAAAAAGAAGGAATTCTTACCATTTGCAACAGCATGGATGCAACTGGACAGC
This sequence comes from Myotis nattereri, assembly GCF_964212035.1. Classification (NCBI taxonomy): domain Eukaryota; kingdom Metazoa; phylum Chordata; class Mammalia; order Chiroptera; family Vespertilionidae; genus Myotis; species Myotis nattereri. The sequence goes on along the minus strand of NC_138077.1, from coordinate 65,248,353 downwards.
ACTGTGCTAAGCGAAATAAGCCAGTCAGAAAAAGATAAGTATCACTTGATCTCACTCATTTGTGGAATATAATGAACAACATAAACTGATGAACAAAAACAGATCCAGAGACAGAGAAGCATCGATCAGACCATTGAACCTCAGAGGGAAGGTAGGGGAGGGTGGGGGTAAGGGGGAGAGATCAACCAAAGGACTTGTATGCATACATATAAGCCTAACCAATGGACACAGGCACCAGGGGGGTGAGGGCATAAGTGGAGGGTGGAAGAACAATGGGGATAAGGACACATATGTAATACCTTAATCAATAAAGAGAAAAAAATTAAAAAGAAAGAAAAGACGATAATATTGAGAAATTAACATAGAACAAAAATCACAGAAAGTAAAATGTATTTTCGGAACACCAATGTATATATCTTATAAAAATCCCAAAAGAAAATGAAGGCAATTACAAAAAAAACCCCAAAACAATAAAGAAAACAATAATAGCTCAGAATTTTCCAGAATTAGAGTCCTGAGATTAGAAAATATATCTTGTATTCAAATCTAATATTTCAAAATAATTCAATATTTAGACAAATTTCAGAATGGTAATATATCAAATATATAGAAATACTCTTAAAAGTTACTAGAGGAAAAAGGCAGACTCTCTACAAAGAGATGAAAAATAGACTGATAACAGATTTCTCTTAAGTAATGATAATTGACAGAACAATAGTCTAAGATATAATTGAGTAGTATCTTCAAATGCTTAGGAAATATTCCCAGATAAATTGTTATTTAATATAAAATATAGATGTATTTAGGTATACAAAAAGAATGTACTACCCAAGCACCTTCCTAGAGAATTACTAAAATGTGTAATTCCACAAGAAGAAGCAAAGCCATTGAACCCAAGAATAAAGGTGGGCACAGTGTTAACTAAAATATATGAATAAAGGTAATTAAGCATTGAGTATAAAAATCAACAACAACAACAAAGTAGTTATGTGTACATATAAAAATGTTAGCATGATCACTAAAGAAACAGATAAATCACCTATAGATTTTATGAGCAGTAAAATCCATGTACCAGGTCACAAAAAAATATTTCAAAAAGATCTTTTTTTATTTAAAAACATATAAAACAAATACTATCATAATAATGCAGTTAAATTCAGAATCAATAATAGAAATAAAGCAAATATGTGTTTAGAAAGGAAAAAGACACACCCCTAAATAACTTAAGGGGTAAAAATGAATCAAAACAGGCATTATAAAATATTTAAAACCGAACAAAACTACATATGAAAACATGTTAATCAGAAACTTGAAGAATTTAGAGACAGGAATTCATTTTTAAAAATAATAAAATTATTGAATTTAAATGAGTAATAATTCAACTCAGGAAAGAAAAAATGGTCTAAAATATAAGAAAGTAGAATGAAGGTAACAATATTGATGAAAGCAGAAGTAATGATCCTATCTAATAATAGACAATCATGGTAATTGACCATACCTTTGCTATGCCTCCCATTGGCTAATCAGCGTGATATGCAAATTAACCACCAACAAAGATGGTGGTTAATTTGCATACTGTAGGAAGGGCGGGTCAGCGCCATCCTGCCTGCCCTGCCGCCATCCGGGCCTGCTATTTGCGACCCGGGGTGGCAGGTGTCCCATGTGCAATCCAACCTGGGGCGACTGGGTGGTGCAGCACTGATTGGCCGGCCCGCCCGGGCGTCCCGTGTGCGACCCGACCCGGGGTGGTGGGGTGGGACAGAGTGGCTCCTCGGTCACTTCAGCTTTCACATCACAGCTCCCTTGGGGGCCTAAGCCTTTAATTGGACACCCCCCAAGGGCTCCCTGGCTGCCAGAAGGATGTCTGACTGCAAGCTTAGGCCTGATCCCCCGGGGAGTGGGCCTAAGTTGACAGGTGGGCGTCCCCCAAGGGGTCTTGGACTACAAATGGGCACAGGCCAGGCTGAGGGACTCAACCCCCTCCCCCCGCCCCCCAAGTGCACAAATTTTTGTGCACCAAGCCTCTAGTAAAGAATATAAAAAGACACAATAAAGTAGATAAGGAAAATCAAAAGCCAGATTTTGAGAAAAGCAAATAAAACAGAATAAGGTCTAACAACTAGTAAAGGAAGAGAAAAGGCTCAGATGAATAATATTAGGAATAAGAGGGGGCATAGAGATAAATTAAGCATCATCAGACTGTTATAAAACAATTTTATGCAAATAAAAATGTAAAAGTATAGATTAACAGTTAATTGTACCTTTTTTTCCTGAAAAAACAAACAAAAAAATTTCCCAAAAATGACTTAAGAGAAAATAGAACACTCGAATAAACCAATAACCATGGAAGTAATTGAACTGATAATAAAAATCCACCATACACTTCTTATTCCCTACTGATAGACAATGCCATGTCCAAATGATTTTAGAGGCAAATTTAACCAAATCTTTAGAATACATAATCCTTTTATTATAAAACCAGTTTCAGAAATAGAAGGAAAGAAAAGCTGCTCAACTTATTTTATGAGGCTGGTATTACTATGACATCAAAACTCTACAATAACAGTTTAAAAAGGAAAACTAAAAACAAATCTTCCCCTGCAGACAAACTACATAAAATATCAGCAAATTAAACTCAATAGTGGATTAAAAAACACACCAAGACCAAGTAAATTTTTCTCCAGGAATTTAAAAAAATATTTAATATCAGGAAATATATTAATTGATGTCATATAAAATCTTAACATATGAATGGGAAATTTTATTATATTGCTAGAGGCCCAGTGCATAAAATTTGTGCACTGGTAGGGTCCCTAGCAGCTGCTGGCTTCTGGCTGGGTACTCCCTTCCTTCCCCTGGTCGGCCCCACCCACTGATCGAACTCCTGGACGAACTCCCAGTCGAGGGGACAATTTGCATACTATGCTTTTATTATATAGGGTTAATGCAGAAAATGCATAACATATTTTTATGATTAAAAATGCTAGCAAATTAAAAACAGACTAGAGGCCCAGTGCACAAAAATGTGTGCACTCGGGGGGTCCCTCAGCCCGGCCTATGCCCTCTTGCAGTCTGGGACCCCGCGGAGGATGTCCACCTGCTGGCTTAGGCCCGCTCCCTCGGGGATTGGGCCCAAGCTGGCAGTTAGACATCCCTCTGGCAGTCCGGCAGCCCTCAGGGGATGTCCACTTGCTAACAGGGAGCAGACCTAAGCTGCAGTCGGACATCCTTAGTGCTGCTGAGGAGGCAGGAGAGGCTCCCACCACCGCTGTGCTGGCAGCCATCAGCCTGGCTTGTGGCTGAGCAGAGCTCCCCCTGTGGAAGTGCACTGACCACCAGGGTGCAGCTCCTGCATTGAGCATCTGCCCCCTGGTGGTCAGTGTGTGTCATAGTGACCAGTCATTCCCAGTCATTCTGCTGTTAGGGTCAGTTTGCATATTACCCTTTTACTATATAGAATAGAGGCCTGGTGCATGGGTGGGGGCCGACTGGTTTGCCCTGAAGGGTGTCCTGGATCAGGGTGGGGGTCCCGCTGGGCTGCCTGGCCAGCTTGGGTGAGGGGCTGTTTGCAGGCTGGTCAAGCCCCCTAGTGGGGACCCTCACCCCATGGGGGTTTGGCCAGCCTGGGTGAGGGGCATATGGCTGTTTTCAGGCTGCCCGCACCCCCTTCAGGGTGGGGGTCCCCACTGGGGTGCCTGGACAGCCTGGGTGAGGGGCTGATGGCTGTTTTCAGACTGACCAAGCCCCCTGGCGACCGAAGCTCCCAGCCTTTCCTGTTTTTTGTTTTTTTTTTAATTCGCTCCAGCTCCGTGGCCATGGCGACTGGAAGCAGGTATCTGGGGTTTATTTACCTTCTATAATTGAAACTTTGTTGCTTTGAGTGGAGCTCAGAGCTGGCTGGGAAGCTTGGCTTCCTCCATCATTGGGGCAACCAAGCCTCCTGCTTGCTCCAGCTCCATGGCTGCTGGCTGCCATTTTGGTTGGTTAATTTGCATATAGTCGCTATGATTGGCTGGTGGGCATGGCTTAAGGTGTGACGAAGGTATGGTCAATTTGCATACTTGTCTATTATTAGGTAAGATGGTTAAAATTCCCTTGACACAATAATTTTGATTTATCAAAATCTATAAGCAAATATCACATTTCCAAAACATTGTTATTAAAGTGAGAAATGGAATAGATATTCCTATTATAACAGTTTGTATTCAACACTGTATAGAAGTCCTAGTAATGAAATATGACAGGAAAAGGAAATTAAGCTTTCAAGGATTGAAATTTAAGGGGAACAGCTGTCATTATTTACTGATGGCATATGAGTGTATGTAGAAAACCTAAGAGAATTTCCAGTTTAGTCTGTAGTTAATAAGAGAGTTCAGCAAAGTTGCTAAATATTCACCAATAATAACCAGTAAACCATGAAATAAAAACAAATTCTCTATGTAATAGACAAAATAGTCAAGCAAGACCTGTAGATTGAAAACTATAAAACATTAAGGAACATGGAGGAAGATCTGATTAAGTAGAGGAATATAGTATGTTAATTGACAGTTTTTATAGCATTGTTTTACAATCTTCAGAGTATTCTCTAAAGTCAAGGTAATTATAAATAAAATTCAGCAGGGCTTTTGTCAAACTTGACTAGCTTACCCTAAAATTCATATTGAATTGAAAAAGGCCAAGAGGACTTTAAAGAAAACAATGCAGAGATTTACCTCACTAAATAACTAGGATGTTATAAAGTTTTGGTAATTAAGGCACCATGGTGTTAGTGTAAGAGCAGAGAAACAGTCCACTGATGAAATAAAGATACTAAAAACAGATTAGATGTAGGGGGCAGATTGCATTGTAAATTATTGGTAAGGATGACTAATTTGATAAATGGTGGAATAATAAGGTTAACCACATGAAAAAGAATTAAAATAGGGTGTATGTAAGATACCATATACAAAACAAATGCCAAGATTAAAGAGCTAGTAAGGCAAAATTTTAAAATTATTAGAATAAGTAAAGGAAGGTTTATATGGAAGGATTTCTTAAATGACATAAAAGCACACATCATAAAAGAAAATACCAGTAAACATAACTGATTTAAATAAGAAGCTCTTTAAAAATGCTAGTACAGACACGGTTAAAAGAGAAACTACAAATTAGGAAAAGATATTTGTATTCTATATTACTCAAAGGGTGGGAATCCAGACTATTACAACAACAAAAGCCAAAATCAAAAGCCATCCAAACAATAATAGCCAACAAATAACCCAATAGAAAGATGTGCAAAGATACAAATAGTCAAAATACATGAGCAAATCCTAATGGATTATAAGCGAAAAAGTTTTAAATGAGATATTATTTAATACCCAATTGCCTGACAAAAATTTTAAATCTTCCCATTCCAAATGTGAAGTACAAGGAGAAGCTCTCAAAGATTGCTCATGAGAATATAAATGGATACTATCACTTTGGAGAAAAGTTTTACAATCCCTAATAAAGTTGAAAATGCATTGCCTCTTACAGTTTAGCAATTCCTCTATGTGTTTAAACATGTATAAACATTTTAATTGCAGTATAGGTTGTGGTTGGGGAACACTAGAAATAATGTCTAACAATGAGAGACTCAACAAACAAATTCTAGTTTTGCATATAGTAGGATGCATTTTATATAAGCCCTAATATATGGCTTATGTAAAGTTATTCTTGATTACAGAGGCCAGAATAGTTTTGCTTGTTTTAAACCTTTTGTTAAAGCTTTAGAGAATGTTACCTGCAAGGGGACATGAGGGACCTTCCTAGGGTGTGATAAATGTTTTGTATCTTGGATTAGATGTTGTCACATGGATGTATCTTTACATAAACACTCATCAAGCTATACATTTCATTTGTGCACTTCAGTATATATGACTTATAATGGAAAAATAGAAGATAAAAAAGGTTCAAAATAAGTGTTTCAAATTAATTAAGCATTTTTTAACCTGGGTCCTGAATTCTTGCATGCTCACATTATTCCTTATACTTTCATGTGTTTGAAATATTTTACATTAAGAGAACTGATAAGACAAAGACTACTGCTTTTCCTAACTAGAATTAGTCAAGGTAACAGAACATACCAGTGTGATCTTCTCTTCACTGTCCCTGACAACATATCCCAATATTCGAGGAATCAATAAGCACTTCATAGTCAAACATACTTACAAAGTGATCATTTTGTTGAAGCAAAAGCAGCACTCAATTAACTTCTTGACTGCCTATAGAATCTAGGCTTTCTTAAGTGAGTGACCAGCAGCATATAGTGTTGTTATGATGCTACCAATGCACAAAAAACATCCATTCATTTAGATCTTTCAACTATTCAAGTGGGGAATGCATTGCCTAGGACTTTTCTGATGTGAATCAACAGGTGGTTCGGCATCAATATAGCTATTTATTTGTGGGTTTCACCTCTGGTTTCAGAAAAGAAAAAGAGACAATACCTTTTCAATGCAGTATTTCAAGTCGACCACATGGAAAGCAAGGTTTTATTCCAGCCAATTCTCTTTCTCTCAAAATGTGGAGGAAAAGTGCCAGTCGCTGCTACTCTCACCACCAGCCATGGTACAGATGTTTGGAAAATGAAAAAATGGAGAAATGAAACAAAGAGAAAACCCTCAAAAATAAGTTTTGCATAAATGAAAAATAGGGTATATAATTATCATAGCTACAAAAAGGTAAATGCATTTTTTATTTATCCCCTTGTGTTAAACTAAAAGAACCAAAACAAACAAAATCATTGATGTTTTGACTTAATCAGTGTTTTGTTGAAATTGGCAATTATGAGAACCAACCAAACCATGGCTACAAGTGGGAATAAAGAACAGATTTCTTTTAATCTAATAAAAGGCCTTTTATCTCCAAGAATGTTAGAATATTGACCTATTTAAATGAGTACTTACTAAAGGAACAGACCCATTTAAAAATACTTGCTTTCAGGTGCCTAAATGGGTATGGAGTATTTCTTTGAAATCTTGTGAAAGAAAAAAAATTAATTGAAATAATACCAGTTCCTTACATTACTCAGATAAAACACAGTTTAGGAAGAAATGTCTCCAAATGATTCAAGTATATATCCCTAAATTGGCTTAGCCAGTTCATAGTCCTAGTTATTCCAAAAGCAAATATCCTATGAGATTTAAGCATATCAATGTAAATCATTTACATAAGACTGTCCTGTTTAAAAGAAAGTTTTTAAAATTTTAATTTAATGTCTGAGAGTATTGTCTGCATTGAAAGTCAGATCTTGACTTAGGTGCAGCTCTGCCACAATCCTGTTGTGTGTCTTTGCTGATGTTATTAAACATCTTTGTGTCTCAGTATCCACATCCCTAACGTGGGAGTGTGATATAGTCATAGTCCTACTGTGAGGCTCCTTTCTTGTCCTAAAAACCTATGAATCTAATGAAATTGCTCCAGGATAAGTATTTTTTATTTTCTTCCTGTCTTTCTTTCTTTCTTCCTGTCTTTCTTTCTTTCTTCCTGTCTTTCTTTCTTTCTTTCTTTCTTTCTTTCTTTCTTTCTTTCTTTCTTTCTTTCTTTCTCTTTCTTAACTGATTTTTTACAGAGAGGAAGGGAGAGAGAGAGAGAGAGAGAGTTAGAAACATCGATGAGAGAGAAACAGTGATCAGCCGCCTCCTGCACACTTCTCACTGGGGATGTGCCCGCAACCAAGGTACATGCCCTTGACCGAAATCGAACCTGGGACCTTTCAGTCCGCAGGCCGACGCTCTATCCACTGAGCCAAACCGGCCACGGCCTTTCTTGCTTTCTTAAAATAAGTAGAAAATAAACACCCAAGTAAGGAAATATATATTAAATCTAAGTAACAAATAAAAAGATGAACAGAATGGATCCAGAGACTCAAAGCATGGAACAGAGTGGGGAATCTCAGAGGGAAGGCAGGGGAGGGTAGGTGGGTGGGAGGTAATCAACCAAAGACATTGTATACATACATGGATAACCATGGACACTGACAATAGGGTGCTGAAGGCCTGGGGTGGGGGCGGGGGTGGAGCAAGGGTGGGCTGGAGGGGGGTCAATGGGGGGAAAAGGGGACATAGGTAATACTTTCAACAATAAAGAATTATTTTAAAAAAGCACATACACATACACTAATGAGCTATCCTCTAAATACGAAGCAAGAACATTTTTTGTTGTTGCCATTATCTATTCCCTAATGTGTATTTAAAAAGAGAGTTCCCATAAAGAAATATTTTAATTTTTTTCCCTAAATCAAAAATAGCATATCGTTTCTTTGCCATTTAAGTTCTATTAAAAAAAGAAAACACAAAATCATTACAGAAATCCTATTAGGAACTTTCAAAAGAAAAAGTCACTAAAACTCCATTTAAAATTCAAATCATTTGTTTCTGTTTTCTTTTACAGAAATATAAGTGCCGCCTCAAACTACTTTCATTTCCTTTTTCAAGGCCAATATATGTAGCTGTGTAAAACATAGGACCGTCTTCTCACACCCTTCCCACCTGTCTTCTGAGATAACAAAGCTGAGGTATAGATTACAGCGTGAGATATTTGGGATGGGCTTAAAACATTTCATTTGGGAGATGGCTATGGTCAACTTGCCAAATATAAAATAAAGTTAAGCCCCACCACTACTTTGGCAAGAAATTTGGGTTCTCATGGTTAAACAACAATCATCATTTTTACACAAGACTTTAAAAAATGAAAGCACCTAGGGCACCAACTGGAAAATGCCTGAGAATGCAAGTGTTTCTGTCAATATTTAAACCAGATAAGACACTATCAATGCACCCTTAAGGAGGGGTCTAAAAAGAATACAGGGCACCCGACACCTTGGTGAATAAGAGAAGCTCAGCTTTATGAAAAGAGGCCAAAGTCTGAGGGCAAATGTTCCATTGTTCCAAGGTCTGGTAGCCTATGGCACCAGCAGAGGCAGAATACTCAAGCAACAGGCAAGGCTCCTGTTACAGCTCCAGTTAGGGTCTGTGTGCTGATAAGCCTGAGACCCACCAGTGTGCACACTCCGGGGACACCATGGGTGGGTCCTCCTGGGGGTGGGGGGTGGTTCAAAGGCTCTTTAAACAGAAAGACAGGAGTCAGATGTAGCATAGTGTATGAGCACTCCCTGCTGGCAGCCAAGGTTGGAGATGAACCGGTGTTGCTTTAGGGCTCTTGACGGTTTCTGTGAGGAGGCTAATGGACATTCCTTGCTTTTCAGGGGATAAGAGCATGGTTCTGATTAGGTTGAGACAGTTCCAGATGTTATGCTTAATGAGGAAGAGCTGAGGAGAGGCTACTGATAGGAGGAACTCCAAGAACTGGCAAAAACTATCTGTGAAGCTGGTATATGGTTTTCATTAACATTTCCGGAAATTAACGTTTGATAAAGTATATACAGGCCTATGTGTGGACACATGTATCAGGGGTTGAGGGGGTAGAGGGTGGAAATGAATTTCTGTTCAGCTCCTTTTATCTCAGGAATGCTTGAGATGGTCTGAAGCATTTGAGACATTTACAGTTTTACTAGGAAATCCCATGTATAACCCTGATGCAACTGCCTGGTGCATCCACTGCACCTAAGCCCTAGACAGTTGGTCCTTGTTTATCTGACAGGCCTGGGCAACAAAGCTGGTATCTCCCCTGTGCTCTGCTCTGTTAGGGTTCTCCTGTATAATAAGATGAAGGTCAAAATGGCAGCCTGCTAAAAGCAGCAGTATTTTAGCGGCAGGAATAACTTGCTTGTCATCAACTTGTTAATGTAATAGTCAAGCATCTCTTTGACATGTACAGCATCAGCTAACTTCAGCAGATAAAGGGTCTAGAACAGGAAGATGCTGCAGATGCTTTAGCTCAGAGGAAGGCTTAGCAGAGCCAAAACGTCAGCAGGGTCTGTTTGTTCCATACTTTCCATCGGGCTCTGTGAAAGAAATGTTAGATGACTGCAATGACAAGTTTGTGACAAGCAAGTCATTTGTGCAACTGGTGCGCTCCTGTTTTTATCTGTTTACCATTCAGACGTGTGAATGCCATTGCAAGCACTTACAGGATTTCTGGCTCCCATTAAGGGGAAATGGTTCCTCCATGTTTAGAATTTTCTGCCTCAAAGAGAATTACTAAACGATTATTTATCCCTGTGGTCACAGTGTCACACAAAAGCACACTCTTGAGTTGTCTCGTTGGACTCTGAATCATGACATGGAGTCCCGGGGACTGGATAGCTTGGAGCATCAGAAATTTCTCATTTAGTTTATTGGAGTGACTACAAAGCAAGCCTGTGAGATTCAATAAAATTGTGGCCAGCTTAAAATACCTTGCTCCTTTGCTCCGGGATCATTTATCAAGGCCATATGCTTCAAGACACATAAACTCACTTGTAATGAATAGATCCCAAGAAGCCAAGGCCTGACTGAGTTGCAGACACTGACATGTGATCACACATGTGAGAGTTTTTGGAACAAGGACAGCTTTAACTGTTGAGAAGGGAATTTACATGGCTTCCTCCCTGTATTCTGGGGGTAACCAGAGGGCCCATCCAAATCCAGAAAATGCTATAAGTATAAAAAGTAGTATCATAATAGAAAATTAACAGCTAGGGTTATCCTCTCTAGGTTGACTTTTCCATAGTAAATGGAGACTCTGGTAGGTTTTGAATCAAGAATTCAAGAATGCCTCATTGGATTCTTCATCTGATATCAGTGCCTGGCTTTTGGTGAGTCATCTTTACCCCTTGGGAGGGAAGGTACAAAATAATAATGCCTATTCCTTGTTCACCTAACATGAGTGTTCTCAGGGTCAATGTTATAGAAGAAGAGTGCACTCAGAACTCAAGAACAAGAGTAGTACTTCCTATAAGTCATGTAGTGTCCTATCTTTGATTTAAATTGTTTTGTCTGTTGTTGGTGCTAACTTTGTAAATAATGCTAGCACTCACTCTTAAAGAACGTGAAAGCTTGAGGTTTGAAGGCAGGGAGACAGATGCTCTCAGTATTTGGAGAAGCAGAGCAAAGCTGGACCCCAGGGTGAAGTGTCAGGACTAGACAGAAAGTCATGCCGTGAAGCGAGGCAGTGCTTGGTGTGGGTGACACAGAATATTATCGAAATGGATGACAGCCTTTGCTAAATCAAGATTTTATTGTTAACTAGAGGCCCTATGCACGCAATTCCTGCAAGAGTAGGCCTTCACAGCCCCGGCTGCCTTGAACCTCACAGCCCTGGTTTCGTCTGGAAGGTCATCGGAAGGACATTTGGATGGTTGATGGTCATTCCACTGTTCAGCCATTTGGTCTATTTGCATATTACACTTTTATTATTATAGATAATCATTCACCAGCACTACATGTGTTATACAATTTACATGTGTAATATAATCTACCTAACTCGATGGTATATGGGCAATCATTTTTTCACATGTTGGAACTAAAAGTCAGAGAAATATAAATACTTTACCATCAATTTGTAAGTAGCAGAGATTTGAAATGAGTTCCCTTATCTGGAGCTCTTATACTCTTAAACCACGGAAGAACTAGTCATTTCCACTGCCTTCCAAAGACTTTTCTCTCGAGTTTACTGGAAGACATTTTAATCTATAAATATAGATACTCAAGAATTTGATTTAAAAGGACCAATGAGCATATCCTGGCCTCAGCTGTGCTGCTGCTATCCTTCGAGGCCTCTGGGAAAGCTAGCACAATCACAGCACCATCACGATGCCATTTCTTTAGCCCTGGCCTGGCCTGTTCCTGCTTTTATACCCTGGGGAGGAGGTGAAACTGATTCTAACCTAATCATGTATCTGTGCTGTAAATGCAGGGGGTTTGGCCACATCTTGTGTCCATGCCAACTCCTTTCTCTCTCTTCGTGTGGATAGTCTTTAGTTCACCCTACCCTCAGGGACCCTCCTTTGGTCACTCATCTGCTGTTCTTTTTAGGTGGGGGAAGGGTCAGGCATCTTTCTTTCCATGACAGGGATTCCTGAAACAGTTTAAACTTCCAACTTTGCACAGAATGCATCCTTTGTTCTGTCTTCTACTTTGTTTTCTTTAATGATAGCTTTGCCACAGGTTCCCATTCGTGTGTAATTCAGAGCTATGTAAATCACACTGGTCAGCAAGACTCTGCTGCTACTCTATCTTAAAATGAATGTGTCTTAGAGGTGGAGACTTCTGAGTGAGGCATGTCTGAATATTACCTGCCTAATGGTGGCTTTCTTGTATGAGTGGCTAAGAATAAGCTCAGGGTGCTCTGTATCATTCCTTTGCCTCTTTTTAGTGTATGTTCAGAGTAGATTACAAGAGGTTTTAGCTCACACAAATTGAATATTTTAATGATATTTCTAATTTTTTTTTTACTTGCAGTGGTTTCTCCAAACATAGCATTCTTACTTAAACAGTACTCAAAAAGATACTATGCATAATGTTGAGTCATTAGACCACAAGGCAATGTGCAGAGGACCCAAATAAACTGTTGTCTGAGTCTTGATCTTGTGCCTAAGTTTGTTTGTAGGGACTGCTAGGATCATGGGGCTCTCACCATCACAGGCAACCCAAATAGACTCTTCTATTTGTACAAAATGTTCTTCCTGACATTGAACCTTAACCTGTGTTTCTACAATTCTCCTCATGGCTTCTAGTTTTTTCTCACTCTATATTTCAATCCCGAGAGCTTCGGGGAATTAATAGCTTAAGAGCTCATTAAATTCCCACTGTACATCCCATCTCCCCCCAAACCATGGTAGAAAGGAAAGTTAGTGTACCTAGTTTTTCATTTCCATTTGGACGCCGATAACATGTGTGGCAAAACATCTTAATCTCTTTGATATTCTGTCCTATCCTGTGGAAATGTTGCTAGTCAAGTTCAGGAAGACTTGACTGCTATAGCTATTTTAAAGGACCCTATGAATAATTATACCATGGCCACAGACATAACCCATAAATGTCATACTACCTTGCACACACCTTTACTGCAATGCCTATTCCACTGCACTGTAGTTATCTAACTCCATGTCTGTCTCTCCCACCATCCTTTGAGCACGCTTTAGTGATAGACACTTACTTACCTGCCTATCTCTTGTTCCCAGAAGAGTACTTGGCAAGTACAAAGAACTTGGTAGATTTTTTTTTAACTAAGGGATCTTTTCCCCTAATTCCATTCTGTGAAATTCTCTCCCTATTTTATAACAAATACCACCAACACATATTAGCTTCTTATTTTTGAAGATGAATCAAAAATACTTCATCCCTGGCTAGTATGGCTCAGGAGTTGGTTGGAGTGTCATCCCATTCACCAAAAGGTGGCAGGTTTGATCACCAGTCAGGGCACATACCCAGGTTGAGGTTTTGATCCCCTGTTAGGGCATGTAAGGGAGGCAACCAATTGATATTTCTCTCTCACATCGATTTATCTCTGTCTCTGTCTCTGTCTCTCTCTCTCTCTCTCAAATCAATAAAAATAATAATAAATTTTTAAAAATATTTCAGTTAGTGCCGTAGGAAGGGAATGGTTTAAGGTGCATGGATATTATTCTATTGATTTTTAGAGAGAATGTTAGTGAGAGGTAGAGACAGAGAGAAACATCAATGTGAGAGAAACACATTGATTTGTTGCCTCCTGCATGCACCACGATCAGAGCTGGGGAACCTGCAACCAAGGTACGTGCCCTTGACCTGAATCAAACCCTGAACCCTTAAGTCTATGGGCCAATGCTTTATCTGCTGAGCCATGCAATTCCAAGAGATTCACATACATCACTAAACATTCATCAGTCTGGACGCATAAATGATCACTGGGCCCATGACTGCTAGTTAAACTGGTAGCTTCCAGGCCACTATTACATGAGCAGAAACTGAAAAGTATATGCATTATACCTATTGAGGGAAAAGGACTTTGATTATGGAGAAGCATATAGCTATTTCACCAGCATATTTCCTCAAGAACAAAGACAATGGCCCCCATTCTGGTGCAGTTACATCAGAAATTTAGTACTAACCTTTTTTTAAATCCTCATCTGAGAATATGTTTTTATTGATTTTCAGAGAGAATGAAAGAGAGAGAGAGAGAGAGAGAGAGAGAGAGAGAGAGAGAGAGAAGAGAGAAATATCAATCAGTTGCCTCCTTGTACACGTCTCGACTGTGGATCAAATCCACAATCCAGGTATGTGTTCTGAACGGGTAACAAACCCACAATCTTCTGGTGTAAGGGATGATGCTCCAACCAACTAACTGAGCCACCAGGTCAGGGCCTAACATTTTTTTTAAAGTAGATCTTGAGGTGAGTACTAAGAAGGATTCCTTTAGTAGTTATAACACCTTTTACTTGGGATCCTTTTGAGTTAAAAGCTAGCAAGTGGACACTTTAGGAAGGCGGAGGTAGTAATCATTACAAAATCATCCAATCCTTCAAAACTAAAAACAAGAATAGCAACTTATTGTCTAAAAATAGAGAGGGCAGATCTCTGAATAAAGGTGTCCTGTGACTGGCACATAACACAGACCTGGAACTAGATAGGTCATTTACCTCTGTCTTTTGGGGCGGGATGGTGGATCTTTATTTGAGTGGTGTCTTCACTAAGTGGTCACAGAGACACTAACAAAGCTCATCTCTACAATAACAGTAGATTCTACTTTATGTTAAGATAGACCTTTTTGACAACCCCTTTGAGTGCTTTGTTGACTCTAGCTATAGAGTCAAGCAGATCTTTCTTTTCTGGCAGGGGCAGCCAAAGCTGAAAACTATTTATATGTGTCTTCCATGTTGAGGTGGGATCAGATCTACTTTCATCACCTTCATTCTGCTGTGCTCATTTCTCTTATTTCACTCTGTGATCAGTAGACAAAATACACACTAGAGAAGAAAGAGCTGAAGAAGTTTTTAGGATTCCTGAGGAAGAACCCAAATCTTACCTGCTTTAGGCAAGAGAATATTTTAGTATTAACAAAAAGAGATGGTTAAATTGTAGCCCATCAAATTTCAAATAAAGTGATCCAAGAAAACCTAAAATTCCTCCTGTTCTTAGCTATAAATTCTGCAGGCTGATTTTGTATTCTCATTTCATTCTTATTTCTCCCTTCGCCCTGGAAAGGAATAGTGTCTAACATTAAACAAACAGTGTACAATAAAGAACAGATATAATATATATTCTTAAATTCTGAATCCAGAGCAATAGGAGATTAAGTTCTTAGCCCAGCAGATGAGTCTTACTGGCAGTAATAGAGACATGATTCATTCATGAAAGGTACCGAAAATGTTCTCTATTATATCTTGAGATAAAGTTTTGGTGGTGTAAAAACCTTGTGGTTAATGTGGCGTATTGTAGGGTTTTTCTCCCTCCTCTCTGGGACCACAAAAACAGCTCTAAGTACAGACAGAGGCAGGAGAACATGTTTATTTCTTCATTAGAAGCTGTACATGTTACTATATTCAATTAAAAATGAGCTAGACAGAAAAATACCACATCCATTGATGTAGACCAGGTACAGATCCTTGTATATCTATAAATTTTCTTTTTGCTATTCTCTCAGTCCTCATGCTCATTTTTCATTTTTGAGTTTAAGGCGTGTTCTTATATTGCCAGATGATTTCTGGTGGTTGGAGTTCATGGGACATCCCTTTGTCCATCCATGCTGTCTAGTTCAAAACAAACTCCCAATGGCATTTCGCTTACAAACATGGTGACTGAATGAACCTAAAAAATGACTGCTATATTATGATGTAAAATCTGGAGGCAGCATTTGTAACTGGTCAAATGAACTTTTAACCTTACAAATGACTCATAATTATAAGGCAAATAAATCTGCATATTTCCCTTTCTGAGGTACAGCTAAAGGCTCTAGAGGGCCTGAGTTTGTCTTCAGTGGTTGTACTGAAACTGCACTGTTAATGCTGTCGATTAGGCAGTTCACTTCTCAGTCCCAATAAGAGCCATTTTAAGATCTCTATAGTGTATAGCAGATGCTGGTAGCACGTGCTCACATATTAGGGACCTGACTTAAAAATACAGTCTGGGAAAGATCTGTCATTGGCATGAAGCTTGGGTGAATTCATTAAACTCAGGAATTCTTGCTGATCCAGTGGGTCCAAGGAAGAAGCTATTATTAATGACTCCATCAAGGAGCATTAAGAGTTCCAGGATATTCTCTTGGATTCTGGATACCTGGATTATTTGATCTGAGCATGACCTAAACAAGTTCTTCCATATTTGTTCTAGGTTGAATGCAGACCTCTAAGATAAAACTGGTATCCGGTAAACTCCCTAGTTTCCTTGTTTCTTTCTTTAAAGTTCAGATTCTTGATACAGATATGGTCAAGATTACAGGTGGGTTGAGAGCACATAGTAGTTCAGGAACGAACATGTTGCAACTATTGGTTTCCCTTACAAACCTTGAAAGACCAATAAGTTATCTGGGGGAAGTGCATGGGAAAATTGTCATAAAAATGCTTTAATGGTTCAATTTAGAAATGGGCCATTTCATTGGCCTAATAGAGAGGACACTAAGAAACATTTGAAAATGTAAGTAGTTTAGTTTCAGAGAAATACCTTGTTTCTTCAACTAATTCATACATAAACTAGAGAAATTTACCTAAGAAATCTATATTTATCTACCATGAAATAGCAACAATAATTTTATCCAAATATCATAACCTAAGCAAAAAAGAAATACATAGAATATAATTTTTAAAATGTAATGCCTGCCCTAACCGGTTTGGCTCAGTAGATAGAGCATCGGCCTGTGGACTGAAAGGTCCCAGGTTCGATTCCGGCCAAGGGCATGTACCTTGGTTGCGAGCACATCCCCAGTGGGAGGTGTGCAGGAGGCAACTGATCGATGTTTCTCTCTCTTTGCTGTTTCTAATTCTCTATCCCTCTCCCTTCCTCTCTGTGAAAAATCAATAAAATATATTTAAAAAATAAAAATAAAAATAAAATGTAACGCCTACATATATAGCTATATACTATAAAACCACAGAATAAATATTGTACAATGATGCTGTTTTCTTCAGTTTCTTACCAGTATTTTTTGAAGATTCCTATTTTTTATATAGAGGGAAAATAACATCATAGAAGTGAATCAGACAGAGAGGTGCGGAGGGCAAATGGGGGATGCCCACATACTGTCTACAAAGTGTTGCCAGTTGTGGAAGGATCTGACATGCTAATATCCACTCATTCGGATTCCTTACTGAGACACGAAGAGTGTGATGGCTGGCAGACACTGCATTTAAGTGCAGTTACCGAGGCCCCCAAATATTGACAGAGTGCCAGACTCTAAGATACACTATTGACGTACACAGTGGCCACAGCTCCAGACACCTTTCACACAGAGTCTTTAAATGTCACAGATAAATGAATTTTCATGAAACTGGGAGAGAAAAAGGAAGAGCAAGAAGAGAGAAAAGACCATGGAACAAGAGGCAGGATAAGAAAAAAGGAAAGAAGAAAGTCACTCCCATACCACTGACATAAAAGAATGTGGCATCTCTCAAGTTCCTCACAAAGGATGTGAAAGCAAGCTTTCTGAATGCATTCTGCTCCCAAAGCCCTCCAATACCTTTACTAATTTCATTGTGTATTCACAAAGTTTAGGAAGATACATGCTATGGAATAGCTTGAATAAATGATTTCTCAACAAAATATGGTTCAAGTATAAATATTGCAAAACTTCTTTTAAAATTTCAAAATAAAGTAAGGGAACCACAGATGCAAATAATTATGAGGAAGTCTCCTAAGCAGTTCTTCACATACATTAGAGGTTAAAATTCAAGGTGCCATGAAATTCATTTTTCACCAAGACACCAATGTGTCCTCTGACAGTTTTCTTGCCAGAGTCCCACTAAAAGCAGTGACACCTAGTGGGTTTATTACAAGATATTGAGAAATACCTTCTTCCTTCTCCTGCCTCTCCCTGCCTTTCCATAGAAGAAACCTGCCAGGGAAATACGTGAGGTAAATCCATTACTTGATACATGATAATAGAAACCAACCAGGGACATAACCAGAACAACCAAGGGCTCCTTAGAAATCAAATGTAATTCAATATGTTTTATATGTAGATGAGGCTTTTTCACTTGGAAAGTCATCTGCGGAGGGCACCATCTCTTGACCCTCATGCACTGTAAAAGCAACCACATTTTCAAGGCTAGAATATGGCTTGTGTATGCACTTTTTTTCTGTATTAGAGTTGTGCAATCTCCACATTTAACACAGGGCAATCAGGCCAATGACCACAAACAAAATTCTTCCTCCTATTCAAATGCACCTGGATAAAAAAAAAAATATGTTTTAACCTGTAACAAAATGGTTTTGAAAAGCCTCAGCTGCCTTTTTGCTAGCATCCCATAAGGCCTTGGTATAAATGTTTTTTCTGCATCTGGCTTTCTCTGTCTTGGGTACCTGGGACATGAGCAGGTACTTGGAGAATAAAGTTCTAAAGCTCAACCATTCAAAAGGGATTTTGTTTTTGCATCAACTTCTCAATGATTTCTTAGTACTCTTCTTTTTTATATTAGGAGATAAAATGGAAGGATTTAGACTTCCTGCCATGGAAAAAATAATTATTTTCTCTGTTTTTAAAAGCTTTTATTTTGAGGACAAAATCAATTTTAACCCAAATGGAAATTGCAGTAAAATATCAGACACTGTAATCAGTGACTGCATTAAAACTTTCGAGAAGTATGCCAACTTCCATGTGAGCCACAATTCAGTCAGATCACAAAGACATTATTCACTTTGCCTGTGGCCATTCTGACATTTTATACAGTAAAATTAGAGCTCAAGACATTAATCTCTAATATGTTAACACATTCATGCATACACTTATACATACTATATGTACAGACATACATAGAGTGATCTTTCAGCTGTGACCATACAATAAGCAGAGAGGTTTCGGTTTATTCCAGGCTAAGGTCTAGCAAACACATTTTAAAAAAAGGGTATTGAATTTTTCTGGTTATAAAATTAAAAATATTTACTACATATTCAGTGACTAGCTAAACAACTGAGGTACATTCCTATAAGAAGTACTGTGAAGTTGCTAAAAAAGAATAAAGTAGATGTATATGCTACATGACAATATATGACATATATGGTACAATCTCTTGTATGAATAAAATGAGGACACATATGCATACAAATATACTGGAATATACTTTTTTATGAGAGGTTATACAAGACACTTTTGACTAGAGGGATAAAAATATTTCCTTTAATTTATGTATTTTCCTATTCCATTTGAATTTTCCAACTATTTGTTTACAAAATAATGCCAACAAAGGTATCTGAGTGGCAAGGTTATTAAGAATTTTTCTCCTTTACTTTTCTCTGTATTAAAAAAATTAATATACGATATTTTAGAAGGAAATATCTCCAAAATAAATCATATAAAAGTAATTCATGATAGTTATAAAAATTTGAAAGTGCTAGAAAAGCATAAATTAAGTTTTAAGAAACCCAACAACTTATACTTCTCTGATCCAACAATAACCACCATTGAATTTTTGGTGGGTTATGTCCAGTTTGCAAAGTCCCTTTGCGCCTGTTCTTTGGGAGTAAAAAAGATTCTTTTCATAGGTTTAGGATGGGGGAGCCATTCTTCTTGGTACCTTCCTAGACACTCTTCACCACTGCACTGTTTCTGTTAGCAAGTACACTGTGGGAGCAGCACAAGCCATATGTGACACTTCTCCAAATTATACAGATCTCTCCCTTCATCTGGTATTACTCACTGAACAGCATGATCCCTGTGCCACCTCATAATAATAGTACATGACATCTCATGATGGAGCAGAGGTGGCCCCATGATACCCCACGGTTATGAGAGAGTTCTTGCTGGAATCATTTTTGGAGGACTCAGAAATGCTCTATTCTTCTGAATACACAGCAATCCTTTCCTGCAAGGTACTCAGCCCTAGCACTTCTTCAAAGATTAAGGAAGTTGAAGGAAGTATATACTGAGTGATATTTCTCAGGCAATTGACCTAATGATTACAACACCTTTTAATACTTCATTTGTTGAGGATCCTTTTCTGAAGAAGGGTACTAACCCTCTCTCCCATGTAAACAACTGGTGCTACTATTTATCATTTAAATAACTTATCCTCCTTTCAAAATTTAAGAATTTTCTCACTTTTGTTGCTTCTTTTATTGAAAATAAGATAATAATGACAACCATTACTTTAGTTATGGCTCATTCCCATTGTGCTTCTTATGGGTTGATGTTTATGTACACTCTTGCCATTTAATTCTCAAAATTTTCTGTAGCTGTTCTTGTTATTATTATTCCTGTTTTATAGATGAGAAAACCCAGATTTAGAAATGTTGAAAAACTTTCCAAATGTCAGAAATCTGTAAGAGGCAAGTGAAGACTCAAATCTGCATCAAGCTGATTCCAAACCTTCCTTAAGATCATCTTCCAGGTTAGGTTTACCTGACTCCTATTCAGAGGGAAAACAATGCCCAGAGCTATCCTATCTTTCTATGACTGTGTGTGTCTGTGTCTGTGTGTGTGTCTGTGTGTGTGTGTGTGTGTGTGTGTGTGTGTGTGTGTGTGTGAGAGAGAGAGAGAGAGAGAGAGAGAGAGAGAGAGAGAGAGAAAATGGATAGCACCTACCTCAGGTTTATTGTGAGGACCAAATGAGATAATATAAGTGAAAGCACTTAGTATACCTAAAATAAAACATTATCATTATTGCTATACAAGTTTCCCTTCTTTGCATAATGGATGTGTTCTAGGGAAGGTGATTATGAAAATGTATAGGCTTAACTTCTATTATCAAATCACAGAGCAATTACATTATGAAATCATAGGAAAAAGATTCCTAACAGATTGAAATGAAGATTTGTATGGCAGGGGTTCAGGTGCAGGTTGGGTCTGTGAGAATTATACTGGAAGCAGTCTCTGTGTTGGCAGCACTTTCTAGGTCCTCTTATCTTCCTCTCCTCAGCCTCCTTGGTCTGGTAATTCCTGAATCTACTCCAGCAGTTTCCAGAGATGATTTCCTTCTTTTCCTTTCATTCAATAAAATTTGTATGCAACAACAGTACTTCACCTGATGGCCCTACCCCACACTGATAAAGAACAGTCAGAAAAAGTCCTTTAATGTGTGATTTCCGATTAGGTAAACTCATTAGCGTCCTTTGTACTCTGTTTGGTTACAAGTTTCTGTTATATATGTATCAACAATACTTGTGTTCCCTTCGTCATATTCATTCTATTGAAAGGCTTCTGGGTCAGGAACCATGTCTTCTACTTTCTTGGAAACCCTACACTTACAGGTGAGTCCTATAAATAAAATGAAACTTTAAATAGTACTGACTTCACCTTCAACTCATAACTAAGCCTGACTCTGGGCTTGAAGTGCTATTTTCTCCCCCTTGTCTAATCAGATATGAGTGTGTTGTGTTACTGACTGAGGCCAAGCTATATGCTTCCAGCATGCACTTCTTCCGAACAACCAGCTGAAACTTGGTCCTTGGGTTTTCTTGTACCGGGGACTTATTCTTAAATTAATGCTTTAAATATATTTTTCCCTCAGAACATCCTTTACTTGTGGAAAATATTCAAAAATAATGGAATTTTAAAAATAAACCACATGTCATCCAGACCTTGGGAAAAGCAGTGTTGTTTGAAAACATCGGAGCCAACTAGTCAGGGGCACAAAAGCCTTATTAAGTATATCAACTTTCTTATCTTTAGAGCTCAGGTAGGAAACAAGATTCAATCTCAGCATGCCAACAGGTATCAAGCGAGAGAGGTCAGCATGGTCTATCCTCCTACAGGCAGCTTGGATATATCAGCTAGAAATATTCTTCGTAAATGCTAAAGGAGACCACATTCCAGATTATTTCACACACGACAGCTCTCTGGGAGGTCACCAGACAGCCTCTCTGATTCTGGACTAATTCATAAAAGCTGTTCTTATATTTTATTTAATATTTTGTCATAAGGAAACCACAGGACCTACTTAAGCCCACCTTTATTTTATTGCTTGCCCATATCCCCACATCTGTCTGCTATCATCCATTTTAACACTTATTCATTATACAATAATGATCAAGTACATTAGGAGGATGGGTAAATAGATAGATGATTGATAAACAGGTTGATCAATAAATAGATAAGTAATAAATAGCTAGCTAGTTAAAATATGAGTAATGACCTCAAGAAATGGCTAAGGAAGGAGATTCCAGATAAAGAATCCTTCAAACTAAATATTGAAGAATAGAAGGGATATAAGTATGGAGAGGAAAGGTTATTATGCACTGGTAAAATAAATTTTTTGGTTTGTGAAAGGGAGTAGCAAGAAGTAAAACTGATGATTTTGAGGTAAATTAGGGCTAGATAATAGGGGGACTTCAGTGCCAATCAAAGAACATCTCTGTCAATAATCTAGATCTGAAGAAAGTTCTTTAAACAACCCACTCACATCATAATTTCAGTAGAGGACAATAATATGTCACAGCTATGAGGCTTTGGTGTCCACAGGGAAGGTGCTACATTAGGGACAGGAAAAGGGTACTCATGGCAAATGAGTATTACTCCAGCAAAGATTATCATGCTTCATCTATTGAGGTTGATCATGATACATGACATAAACAAGACTCTCACCAGCTCTTAATCACATTGCCATTGGTCCTTCATTCTCAGTAACAAATCCTATAGTTGCCAAGGGCTGATGTTGAGTCTGGCTCATATGAGAGAGGCGAGTATCCTGAGCAAATGTGAAATATCTATAGAAAAGTTTGACATTTGCTGTCATTTGACCTTGAATAGAGCCAATATGTTCATGAATGACTGTTTTCATGAATATGTCTATATATATATATATATATATATATATATATATATATATATATATATATATATAGTAAGGAAAATAATTTTAAAAATGAAAACCTGGAAAAAACATTGGCAACACATGGAGATAAATGGATTATCTCCTTAATGTATAAATCGCAAGAAACAATGGAAAAGAGCAAGAAACTGATAGAAAAGTAGATAAACACCTTATAGAAAAAATAAACACCAAAGTCATACATATCAAAAGATACCTATTTAAAATACAGGAAGATACCCTTTTATACCTATGCATTTGGCAGAAATCCAAAGTCTACAAAACCACTATTTTGTTCAGGCTGGGGGTAAAGAGGCACTTCTGTATATTGATAATAGGTCTGTTCAGTAATAGAACTCCTGTTGAGATCTATTTGGCAAAATTTAAGATTCATAAAACCATTTGACCAAAATTTACTTCTCAGGATTTATCCTCCAGAAAGCCTGCACATCTTTGAAATGATTTATACACAAGGTGGTTCACTGGGGAATGTTGTTGGAAATAACAATTGTTTATAAATAGGGACAGGTAGGATGAACTATGATACATGTACATAATGA
Organism: Myotis nattereri; assembly: GCF_964212035.1. NCBI lineage: Eukaryota > Metazoa > Chordata > Mammalia > Chiroptera > Vespertilionidae > Myotis > Myotis nattereri. The sequence continues at coordinate 65,224,956 of NC_138077.1, read as the reverse complement.
AATAGTGTGGAATTGGATAAATGATTGCGGTAGTTCTCTATGTACTGATATGGAAAGATCCCCAAGATATGCATGGAGAATGCAAGATTGAGAACTGCACTGTAAAATGCAAGATTGACTAACTCAATAATGATCTCAAATAAGAGTAAAAATGAAAGTGTCATGGCAATAATAAAATGCTTCCCAAGTTCCCTATCTTTTAGCCACTAACAGTCAACATTTGGGCAAATGTGGCCAATATTTGGCATCCCTGAGACTCCATCACCTTGGACCATAAAATGCCTCAGGTTTCTCCCTCCCTAGCATGGCAGCATTCTTATGATGTTATTAAACAACTGCCCCTTTCTAAGCCAAACGGTGTTATTGGTAAAATCTAAAATGGCATTAGAATGTTTCAACTATGAACTAATTGGGACAAATCTAATTTAAAAGCCTAGGGTTATTTCCCGTATGTTCTACTTTCCATGTGTTGGTTGGAGAAGATCGGGTTATCTACTTATTGCTACATAAGAAGAAGAAAACATATTTCTCTAAGAGTGTAAATATATGAGATTATTAAAAATAATAAGTATAATATAATCACTTATTAGGTAATCTGTATCAGGATTTTAAAGTGCTCAGGTGATGTATTCAGTATGCATATGATTATTAGCACTAGGCAGAAGAAGACAGCATTAAGCTGATGATGTATGTTGAGTACTTGAGGGTTCCTAAAGTAGAAGCCTTATTTTATTTAATAATAAATTAGATTGCAGCAGCCTAATTTTTGTAAGATAAGCAACACATTCGTACACTGGTCAGAAATTATAGCATCAGTCCAAGAAACTGTTCCTCCAAGCTTTCCTCATATTTATAGTCAGGTACTCACTGGAACAACCTAGAAGTCACAGAAAAGAGCAGTCATAGAAGCTCCTAAATATGACTTGCCATTTCCTTTGTCCCATTATTTTTTTGGTAAACAGATAACCAATGAGTTACCCATTCTGTGTAAGAATTTCTTCCTCTGGGTTCTGTTATTTCTTTGAGGCAATTATTTTAGAACATGGAGGTAGAAAAGGAGTGTTGATTAATTAATATAGATTCTTTCTTAATTAAAGATCCAATACATTCTGGGTATTTTAGTATCATTAGAAAACAGAGGTATGGGTTTTAATGAGAAATTTATATAAAAGTTTAGAGGAGATGATGCTTGAGCTGAAACTTGAAGGCTGGGAGGAGTAGGTCAGGCAAGGACTAAATAGGATAGAAAGGGACATCAGGTAGAGATAACACACACAAAAAAAATATCACAGAGCAAGGCATAGTCTAGTCCAGCCGTGGGCAAACTACGGCCCGCGGGCCAGATCCGGCTCACTTGAAATGAATAAAACTAAAAAAAAAAAAAAAAGACCGTACCCTTTTATGTAATGACTAGGGGCCCGGTGCACGAAATTCGTGCACTGGGTGTGAAGGGGGGGTGGGGGAGAGTGTCCCTCAGCCCAGCCTGCCCCTCTCACATACTGGGAGCCCTCAGGCGTTGACCCCCATCACCCTCCGATTGCCTGATCGGCCCCTTGCCCAGGCCTGATGCCTCGGCCAGAGGTGTCAGGCGTGGACAGGGGACCCCCATCTCCCCCCGATCACTGGCTCTGGCCCCCGCCCAGGCCTGAGGCCTCTGGCCCAGGAATCATGCCTGGGCAGGGGACCCCCATCTCCCTCTGATCGCTTGCTCCACCCCCCGCCCAAGCCTGACGCCTCTGACCCAGGCTTCAGGCCTGGGCAAGGGGACCATCATATCCCCCCAGTCCCCGGCTCAGCCCCCCGCCCAGGCCTGATGCCTTGGCCAGAGGAGTTGACCCTCATCACCCTCCGATCACCAATCACCAGATCGGCCCCTTGCCCAGGCCTGAGGCCTCCGGCAGAGGTGTCAGGCCTGGGCAGGGGACCCCCAGCTCCCCGCGGTTGCAGGCTCCGCCCCTGCCCAGGCCTGACACCTCTGGCCTAGGCGTCCGGCCCAGGCAGCGGGGACCTGCAGTGGCAGCGGGGGGCGCCGCAATCGTGGGCTTCGCTTTAGGCCCAGGCAAGGGACCCCTAGCTCCTGGGACTGCCAGCTTCGACCGTGCCCAGCTCCCATCGCTGGCTCCACCCCTACTTCCTGCTATCACTGGCCAGGGCGGCAAAGGCACCTGATTTTCCGATCATGGCTGGGGGGCAGGGCAAAGGTGGCCCCAGGGCCGCCTTTGCCCTGCCCCCCAGCTCTTAGCTCCCCCCTGGGTTTCAGATCACTGTCAGTGGCAGGGGGCTTCTTCCTGCTTTCCCTTTCGCCTCCCTGCATTGTGCCTACATATGCAAATTAGCCGCCATCTTGTTGGCAGTTAACTGCCAATCTTAGTTGGCAGTTAATTTGCATATAGCCCTGATTAGCCAATGAAAAAGGTATTGCCGTACGCCAATTACCATTTTTCTCTTTTATTAGTATAGATGTTTACTTTGAATTTATATTAGTTCACACAAACACTCCATCCATGCTTTTGTTCCGGCCCTCGGTCCAGTTTAAGAACCCATTGTGGCCCTCCAGTCAAAAAGTTTGCCCACCCCTGGTCTAGTCCATTGAGGAAACTGCAGGGGGTTCAGACAGAACTGTGGGCGACATTGGAACAGCAGGAAATGAGATTTCAGAAGTGGGTAGGGACCTCCCAGGTGGTGAAGGAAGTACTACTTTAGATACGGTGATCAAGGGAAGCTGAGGCCTCAATGAAGAGAAAGGGTCAGCCAGGCAGAGCTGAAGGAGAAGAGCTCTGCCTGCAGAGACCTGCACGGAGCAGACAGTCAGGTCTGTACCAGGAAGTGGTGAACGGCCTGGGACACTTCTTCCTGGTTGCAGAGATGAGCAGAACTATTCCAAACACTGTTTCCCTGACTGTTACCTAATCTGTTTTGTTGCCTCTGGAACCATGGCTCTTTCCCATCAATGAATTCATTCAGTCCCTGTAATCAACTCTGATTAGTGTTGTTTAACATCAATCTTTCCTACATTTTTTCAAAGAAAGATACCAATCAGTTCTGCATATCCCTGCTTGTTAAAAGCAGCACCTCTCCTGCTGACTTACCCTTCCCTTAATCAAAAGGGCAGGAGGAAGCAGTTGGGATTCACTTTTCTTTTCTTTTTTGTTTCAAAGTACACAAATGTCAACTTCCTCAAGGATGTTTGGCATCACTGAGTTCAGTCATATAAAGTAAAAAGTTAGCTTAATCAAAAGGTTGCAGGCTGCCCATTGCTAAAATGGAGAAGGAAAAGGAAACCCAGGCTTCCCTGAAGTGTGAAAGGGTGCACAGGCCACTGTCGCGTGTGGATTCACACGGAGGCCATGCTGAGCTGACAAGGGGCTTTAGGAAACATGAACCTTTACAACTGCATCTCTTTATCCTCCATTTGAAATGGCAGCGGCACTTTCTTTTTATTCTTGTGCCCAGTCAAGTACTTTCCATATAGCTTTGTAGCAACCCCAAGCCATGGCCCATTTAAATGCACTTAAAAAAATTATTTTCACTGCCAGTCCCCATACTTTATTGGAAGAGTGTAATTCTCCTTGCCTCCATGGACCTGAAGGTGTTAGCACATAGAGCAGCTACCAGGTAGTCCATTCATTCATTTATTCCCCTACTCTTTTTATAAATCAGTACCCATCATGTGGCGCTGTCAATATGAAATCCCTGGTCAATAATTTCCTTGGAAGATGCTTTTAAAAGTAGCAGAAAATATATTTTCCGCAGTTTATCTTAGATTAAATTGTAACTCAACTTAGTTTTGGAGATAAGTATAAGTCTATAAATAATACTTACACACATGTCTAAACCTGAACTTACATTCCAATCAAACACAAAAATCTTATATGGTTATGAACCCCAAACAAGTCTGGAGAAGATAGTTAATCTTTGTAACCATGTGGAACTGGTACAGTTCACAAAATGACATTCTGTGTAACCTCCCTGGGGTTTCTGATGTAAAACTAAAGTGATAAGAAGTCACTAGCTCGAAGTTCCAGCCAGAACTAGAACTCAAGCTCCAAATTCCTAATCCAGGGACTTTTATGTGATGACCATTTATTAGGTAGGTGCGAGGAGTGAGAAAGAGGGTGATACAAAATCTGAAGGTCACTGATATGGAGGGACAAGGAGAGATATAAGATGCTTAAAAACAACAACATTGGTCTAGAGAAAAACTACTCATTTTAAATACCTCTGAATTACAGCGAAGAGCATAGGACAGCGGTTCTCAACCTGTGGGTCGTGACCCCTTTGGGGGTCGAACGACCCTTTCACCGGGGTCGCCTAAAACCATCAGAAAACACATATATAATTACATATTGTTTTTGTGTTTAATCACTATGCTTTAATTATGATCAATTTGTAACAATGAAAATACATCCTGCATATCAGATATTTACATTACGATTCATAACAGTAGCAAAATTACAGTTATGAAGTAGCAACAAAAATAATTTTATGGTTGGGGGTCACCACAACATGAGGAACTGTATTAAAGGGTCGGGGCATTAGGAAGGTTGAGAACCAATGGCATAGGAGAAGTGTGTGTGATGTATGTGTGTGTGTATGTATATATATATATTCCCCTTTATATGAAATAATACATCATTCTCCCACTTCAACGTGCTCTAAAAAATCTCATAGAGCAGTTTCCCAAGCTTCCCTGATCATAATATTTGGCATTTATATCTTGTTTCAGATACAAATGCCAAGGTTGCCCCATGGAAGTTTCTGATTCTCTAGGACTATGTGGGGCTCAGAAATATGCATTCTTCACATGTTGATTCATAGGATCAGGTAACACAGAAACCCTTGCCACAGCATCTAAAAAATTGTTCATTCTTAATGAATTGTCCCATTTCAATGTCTCTGTTGCGCCTTTTTCTTTCTTTCTTTCTTTCTTTCTTTCTTTCTTTCTTTCTTTCTTTTTTTTTTTTTTAATGCTGTGCCTTTTAAGCAGGCACATACTCGTATATCAAAACATGACCTAATGTTTTCTTTAAAATAATTTTAGATACATTTACTGAATTTTAAAGCTTTTAGCAATAGCAAAAAGTCAAATGGGGTTCTCACCTAGCTCTCTCCCACTGAAGCATCTACTTATACTTTACAAGTATCAATGCCTAATTTTTTTTTAAAGCCTGTGCTTAGTCAATATTAACTGAAACATTGACTGAATACATGGTTTCTTTTTTTAAACATTTATTTTGTCTGTCAATCTGGTTGATCAAATTACTAATTTATATCCTGATGGTGGTGATCTTTAGAAAAACCAGTCTGCTTTTGTTGCATCCCAGAGATATTAAGAAGAAGAAGGAGAACGCATTCCACACAAAAATCAGTAGGGGAAAAAAACAACAACAAAAAACCTCTGTATTTGAGCCCAGTCCCCCTCTCCCTTAAACCTTTTGACACATAAAAATAAGCCGTTTCACATCAGCCCACCTTTCTTTGATAAGTCAGTCACTTTCCTTCTAAATTCTGTCTGAGACAAAACTTGCCACGCTGTCACTCACCTTTTAGAAAGGCACAACCAGGAAACGCTGCCTAAAATGAGTTCACCTAGTGTCTTATTTTTATTTTTATTTTCTTTATTGATTAAGGTATTACATATGTGTCCTTATCCCCCTTTCTCCCTCACCTGCCCACTCATGCCCTCACCCTACCTGGTGTCTGTGTCCATTGGTTAGGCCCATATGCTTGCATACACGTCCTTTGGTTGATCTCTCCCCCTTACCCCCACCCTCCCCTGCCTTCCCGCTGAGGTTTGATGGTCTGATCGATGCTTCTCTGTCTCTGGATCTGTTTTTGTTCATCAGTTTATGTTGTTCATTATATTCCACAAATGAGTGAGATCATGTGGTATTTATCTTTCTCCGACTGGCTTATTTCACTTAGCACAGTGCTCTCCAGGTCCATCCATGCTGCTGCAGACGGCAGGAGTTCCTTCTAGACCACCATCTAGCGTCTCCTAGTCACATTTTATTCAGTGGATACTACACAAACCAACCAGAACACAAAAACAGTACTGTAACATTTTTGCAATAATTCTACGGTCGAGAGAGATTAAGTTAGGGGAAAAGAATGGTCCATGCCCTCTTCTAAGCATGAGCGGGAGGGGCCATAACTGTAAAGAATGTCTGTTAATTATGGTTGTATTATAGTTATATTAAGCATTATACAATTAATTCCCACTATCAAATTAAACTGTTAAATGGGGCTAGATTAAAAACACAAGTTTGCTCTGCTTGCTTTCCTCAGTTATATACAGGGGTGGGCAAAAGTAGGTTTACAGTTGTGAGTATAGTTATTTATTCATTAATTATGTATTATTATTACTAACCCACTTTTGCCCACCCCCCTACAAAGTAATCACAAATTAAGTTTGCCATCACTAGTATGTTTTAACTTGGGGGGGGGGACCTTTTTCCTCACAAGGCATGCTGAATATTGAGATGATAAAGTCCAAGGTCAATTATATATATATATATATTTGTTTAACTGCTGCAAAAATAAGCACCTAGTTTCATAGGCTATTTCCCTTAGAAGATTGAGGCACAATAATTTTTTCCTGCTGGGAGAGAATGTGTCTCTTAGGTGGAGTAGAGGCTGAGAGACAGTGAGGAGTCCATCCTGCAGCAGGAAGCATGCCTGGCAGGCAGAATCCAGGAGAGTCAGACAGCCTCAGCACAGCACTAGGGATGGTGCCTAGAGATAGAAAAGAGGTATGGACGCTCGAGACATATTTGAAAGATTACAGATGGTAGATAACCATGGTTTTAAGTGTCCATCTCACTGGCCATAGCATTTGCAAACTCTCTTTAACTATGTCAGTGACCAGAGCTAGCCTTCCAGGTTAGGCTGGAATGACCACTAACAAGCTGCCCCTAGCCTCCTTTGGGACTCAGACGATAAAGCCTCAGCAATCACAGCAGCAGCAGCAATACCAGCATGGCTTCGACCTGTAGTTCTTGTCCATCAAAGAGCTGTGCCCTGTCTGCTTGCACTGACAGGCAGATAAATACAGAGATCTGTCTGTAAGTGCATATTTACGTGTATCTACAGCTCCCTCATACAGACCTGCAGAGAATGCCTAACAGCTTCCAGTGTGTAACACAATCACCCACTAATGGGGTGAGACCCATTACTCACAAATGAGTGAAAAGAAGCATCAATATGCAGGTCTTAACCCCAGTTTGTGGGCAGAAACCTGTCATTCCATTGCAGGCCGACAGGTCTCCTATTCAGACAGTCCTTGTTTAATTTTCCAAACACCCTTCCTCTAAATGGTGCTACTCTACACTGTGCAGACATACAGATTTGACAAGCAGAGCCATCAATTTCACATTCCCTATGCCAACTGCTGGGGAAAATTAGGCTAGTATGTACCCGGGATTGACTAGCTGGGGAGGCACTTAGAAGGTATTTTCCACATTAAAGACTCAGATCTTAGGATGGAATACTCAAGGAGGGTTGTTCCTTTTCAAAACTCATCAAATCAGGAAAAGTCCAAAAATATGTATGGTGGTCTACTGTGGGGCATATCTGATACTGAATCCAGAGATAAAGAGAAAAGTAGGGCATGGTCCCAATCTAGAAGGAGCTCTGAGTAGGCAATAAAAGGCATCCATTCAAGTAACCACAATATAAAATGGGGCACTTGCCTTAAGATGTGTACACATAATGCTTAGTCAACAGGAAGCTGAATATAGACATGATATACTGGCACTTTGTTACCTTTCAAGAAATGTCAGAACTGTCCAAAGAAAGACCAACTAGATGCATGATAAGAATAGGTGAACTAGGCACACGGCAAAAGACAAGGTGATGAGCATTGTTTCTCATGACCAAGTCCCACAATACTCTTGGGATTTCTGAGACTGTCTCAGGGGTAGAGAAAGAGCTTGAGATGGCATTGAAATATCTGCGAGCACAGAGTCTCTCTGGCAGTTTCCTTTTGGTGCTGATCTGCTGAACTAGGAAGGAATGGAGAAAATGTAGAAGAAGGGTTCTATTGCTATTTCAGGAGTCAGTGAGAATTAAGAATACAACCAAACGGAGAATGAAATATTGAGCTTTAAAATATTAATGGTAGTTTTGATATAATATAGTGAGAATAGCACTTCACCTCTGTGGTCTTCCTCCCAAAACTCATAAGTCCAATCACATGATCTCACTCATATGTGGAATCTAATGAACAACATAAACTGATGAATAAAAATAGATACAGAGACAAAGAAGCATCAAACAGATGGACAAACCTCAGAGGGAAGGCAGGGCGGGGTGGATTGGTGGGAAGAGATCAACCAATGAACTTGTATGCATATATGTAGAACCCATGGACACAGACAATAAAATGGTGAAGGCCTGGGAGTACGGGGGTCTGGGAGAGGTCAATGGGGGGAGAGGGGGATATATGTAATACTTTCAACAATAAAGATTTTTTAAAAACAAACAAACAGCAATAAAACATAAGCCCAGGGTATGAGAAAAAACATCAGACAAACCCACACTGAGGGATATTCTACAAGATACCTGATTAGTTCTCCTCAATTTTTTGAGGTTGTGAAAAACAAGGAACATCTGTGAAACTGACACAGACCAGAGAAGCCTAGAGAGATGGGCAACTAAATGTAATGTATTCCTGGATGGGATCCTAGGACAGAAAAAGACACTGGTGGGGAGGGAACTAGTAAAATCTGAATGAAGTGTGAAGTCTACTTAATATTAAAGTGCTTACCAATGTTGGGTTCTTAGCTATGACAGATGTAGCATAGTAATATAAGATGTTATCAACAGGGGGATCTGGGTGAGGGGTATATGGAAACTGTGTTATCTTTGCAGATTTTCTATAAATATCTAAAGTATTTTAAAATAAAAAGTCAATTAAAAAACAAAGAACTTAAAAGTTTAGAACCCAGAATGAGTCCCAGATCCCCCTGAGCTGATCAGTACTCCATGTCATATGAAGTTCCCAGAGGCCTGAATAGCAGGAACTCATAAATGGGAATGCAGAGGAGGCTGTGTCCCCTGAGTTTACTCTCAAGCTTGAAACTTTGAGAGCAAATTATTATGTTGTTCAGGAATATACTATAGTAAAGCCCTCACTGTTTGGAGGCTTGAGTGAGCCTTAGTGCCCACTTCCCAACCTGCCCCTACCCTCTAAGCAGTAATAGGCTTTGCTAAAATCAATCAAAAGGCAAAGAGGATCCCACATTTAGGAGATATTTTCCAGTTCAAGTTATGATTTAGGAGGGACTGGGGTTATGGTTGGTAGGGAAGAGAAATGGAGAGTGCTGTTCATATGCGTGTTTTAAATATCCTTTTTAAAAGAAATCTCCACAGTTATCATTGTATTTTAGTCTTGAGTGCTCCACATCTGCAGGACTGCAATTGCTGCCCAGCTGGCATCAGACTAGTCTCAATCCCCTAAATCCACCCTGAGCACTATAGCCAGGCTACTTCTAAAACACAGTTTTTATTAGTTTTGTTTGCATCTCTAAAATGTTTCCATTATTTAGCAAACGCTTATTGAGTTCTAATTCTATGACAGCCATTGTTCTCATCACTGAAAAAATAAATTCTGGATTCCACCTGACTTTTCCCAATTCATATCCTAATCTTCACATGTATCTCATCTCTAATTTCATTACTTGCATCCCCACCACCTTGCCTTCTTCTAGGTTGAAATTTTTCTACATGAAACTCCTTCCCTGGTTTCTGACACCACACCACCATATTCCATGTCCCTTTCTCTCCAAAAGACCATTTTTTCTTCATCCTCCAACACTCAGCTTTTACATCTACAGCTAAAGTTCTCCCTCTATTCTCAAGCCATCCATGTACCATTAGAGGTCATCCTGATGAGAATTCCTGCAGCACTCACCGCCTTTCTTTACTGCTCATTTTGGTGCATAATAATAGAATAATAATTTCTATCTAACTAGTCTTAGTATTTAAATAGAAATCTCCACAATAAGATTATACAAACCAGAAGCTCCCTGTAAGCAGGTATTGTGTCTCTGTTAACTATTATGATAGATACTAATTAAGATTAGCTCATACCTGTTTCTAAATTTAAATTGTATATTTTCCTCTTTTTAAAATATTTTTCCTTTTTTTATAATAGTAAAAAAATAGAGACAATAATGGAAACACAATAAATACATCAACATGTAATGATCAGTGGTCTTTACTGGCTGCAAAAACAGTGCTGCATTTTGCTGTTAGTTCCTCTACCTTTTATGTGTGATATTTACTATTAGACACACTCTATATAAGCCAACAGTGCCCAATTAAATTTTATAATAACTGAGCTTTGACTGTTGTTAGCATTAGCCTTCAGTTAGAGCAGGTATAGGGCAACAGAGACTAAGTTCAGGATATATGAGCTCATATTCATCAAGCAGCTAATTTAGTGACATTGTGGGAGGCATAATAAGTAATATGACATATAGTATGCCCAGGTTGCTGAATGCTGTTTTTTGCAGATAGGGTTTGATATCAGCTTTCACTTACTTATTATTTATATAAGCACATTTTTTTCCAAAATATAATAAGTGTAGAAAAGTTTGTATAAGGTGATATGGAGATCAAAATCAAGGTTATAACCAAGGGCAACAGATTAAAATGCAAATGGGTAATGAATCACTTATTAAGATTAAAGTTCACAAATTTCAAATGGGAAAAGGCATCAGCAGAGACATAAATAACACAGCTGTAAGGATGGTGTCATGGTTTCATGAAGGAAAAGATGAAGCAGATAGGAGGATAGGCCTCTATAATGACTGGATATAAGTACTCAGAGTTTCAAATTTTGTCAAAGAAGACAAAAATAACTAGGAGAGTTTGGATTGTAAGACTGGGGATAATAACGAGGGATAGTGAATACAATGGCCTAGGAGGACAATGATGTCAGCATTAAGAACATTAAGAACAATGAGTGAGGTCCAGCAACTGAGTAATTCTGCATCAAGTACTTGAAACCAGTGTTAAGGCAGAACTCAGTACAAAGATCACCTCAGCCAAAACATGGATTCCTCATGTGTTCTCTGCCTACAAAGACATTCAGATCAACATGTTGGTGAAGCTTATGCCCACAGCTGGGGCAGCAAGCATTCCTAGGTGAATGTGGGAGGGTGTGTGTGTGTGTGTGTGTGTGTGTGTGTGTGTGTGTGACTGCATATCTGCATGTGTGTAGGTTGTGTCCTAACAGGTATTAACCATGACCCTAAAAACTGAGCACAAGCCTTAGCCAGTTTGGCTCAGTAGATAGAGCTTCAGCCTGCAGACCAAAGGGTCCTGGGTTTGATTCTGGTCAAGGGCACATGCCCAGGTGGGGGCTCAATCCCCAGTAGGGGGCGTGCAGGAGGCAGCCAATCAATAATTCTCTCTCATCATTGATGTTTCTATCTCTCTCTCACTTTATCTCTGAAATCAATAAAAATATATTAAAAAACAAACAAGAAAAACAAAAAAACTGAGCATGAGGATAATAATGATGATTATAACAAGAGTTAGTGTTTATTGTAGCTCATAATATTCCAGGTTTTAGTTTAGATACTTTACCTTTATTAGATTATTTATTCCCCACAGTAATTTTATGATGAAGGCACCACCCCCACTTTATAGATTAAGAAACTGAGGCAGTAAAAATTAAAGCATTCCCAAGGTCACACAGCTTGTAAGTTGTAGAACCCAGGCAGTCTGCATACTTAATCACTCTGCTACACTGCCTAAATCCAGGAGAACAATGAGAGAGTTGTAGAAGTTTACCTATATCTAAATGATATCTTCTTTTTTACGTACCAAGGGATAGAAATGATTTCAGGCTACTCTTACTGGAGCAGTAGCTCTTCTCAGATATGTGACAATGTCATGTTATGTTGTTCAGCAGATGATAAAAGCATCATGGTAACAGATGAGAGATTTGGCTCTTTTTAATTATACTCTACATTTTAATTATACTATTTAAGCAATAAAGAAATATTGTTATGAAGCAGTAGAACAACAGACAGGGTAATATGGAAAGTAAAATTTTAGTCTCAGCCAGCCACTAAATGTGGGTTCTGCTCTCTATCTCTCCATATTCCATTTCTCTACAGAGTGAATAAGGGTTAATACGATGATTATAAAACATTTACCATATGAGAAACCATAAGTTCTATTACTACTGTGATTTTCTGAACACAGATGACTCCCAAGCCCAGGAAAGAGTGACCAAATAAAACATCAGCACCACAGCGACTGAATAAGTTTGGACTCTAGTGTCCAATTTTATTAACAAAGTTGATTGTTAACATAGCGGCATGAACATGAAATTTTCATTTAAAACCAAGGGGAAATGTACTTAGCCTTGAGTCTTTCTTTGTTGGTCTCCTGGAGTCAATTCCAAAGTATCACCTAATAATTACTATTTATAAGAATTTTCAATTTTATATAAATTTATTTTCCTAAGAGTATAAAGATTCAGGTCAATTATTATGGCTTCCGATTTTCAGCTTGACTATATCTCAAGACAGAATGTCCCCTTCAGACTTCTAGGAGGTGACTTATGTGGGGCCCTGTATAACCTGGACCTTACTGGATGCTATGACTACCCTGTACTGTTGTTTTCACAAGTAAGCTGGGTCAAGGCAAACAGGGGAAAGAGTTGGGCAAGGACTCATAGGCTAGAAGGCCTGCTGTATAGGTAAGTCTAAACTCCCCACTCTTCTAGCCTCAACATGTTGGAAGACCCTGACCTTAAACTGAGTACAGAATTCTTCAAGGAGAGAAACAGGAACTCCTATACCCTGAACTTGTCAGGAGAGGCTGGCCCCTTTTAGCATTTGACCTTCAGTGAATAATAAAACTGCTTTTATTCACAATCCTGTACCAGCTGCAAAGATGACAGATACCTGTCATATTTTAGAAGAGCTTATCACCTCAGCCTCTGAAGTGACCAAGTATTTATAGACACAAAGATAGAAACATAAAGCATGTATGTATAGGCAGGAGTCCCCTGGAGGTGGCGATTAGGACCAGGCAGTAATTTTAGCTTGAAGTTCCTATGACTTAAATAGCCACTTGAGCTCTGCTCTTGCCGTTTATGATGTCAATAGAACCCCTAAATGAAATTACAGCCTTCTGATACACAGCAGGATATCCTTTCTTTGCCCTGCAATGTACATGGACGGGAGAAATTGCTCTGTATATGGAGTTTCACTAAAGGGGAATTTATCATAAGGCTGCTCTGCTAAAATATAATTATGCTGTTATTCACTGGATAACACATCTAATGACTTGGGGTGCACTTGATAGCCATGTTTCAGTGAACACAGACGCACGCCCTGATGTGAACTGGGCACTCCAGTGCTTCAAAGCACTATCGATTTCAATTCTACCATAATTTACACCTGGCTTGTTTTGCCAATAGCTTGAACCCATGCTAACACTGGAACACACACACTCAAGTATTAGAGGAATCAGGAAAGAACTGTACAGCAAAAAATGCATGCAGCAAACTTTCTAGGATTCTGCCATTATAATAATATCACTTGATGCTAATAAAATATTCTGTAAGACTTTCTGGCTATGTTTGAGCATTTCCTCTATTAGTACTGTCCCACGGTTGGTGGTGACAGTAATAATAATCTCTTATGTTTGTACAAACTGCCAGGGCAGCATCTGAGTGCCATTCATCTTGGTCCACCTCCACCTAGCAGAAGTAGTGGGATGTATTAGTTCAGGGATCCTCAAACTACGGCCCGCGGGCCACATGCAAATACAAATATTGTATTTGTTCCCATTTTGTTTTTTTACTTCAAAATCAGATATGTGTAGTGTGCATAGGAATTTGTTCGTAGTTTTTTTTTTTTAAACTATAGTCCGGCCCTCCAACGGTCTGAGGGACAGTGAACTGGCCCCCTGTTTAAAAAGTTTGAAGAACCCTGTATTAGTTGCTCATAATAATTTTCTCTAAGGCTCCTCTTCCTCTTTGTATAATCATGTGATATACCCTTTTGCTTTTTGTCCACATACTTTCCTTGAGAAAAGTACACAACACAATTTTAACTATTACCATGATGCTGTTAATTCAGATGACTGCCCAACTTATCTCCAGCTTTCCTGACCAAATCCAACAGCCTACCAGATATCAGTCTGAATTTCCCCCCAACATCTCAAAATCAACACATTCAAAAGCAAAATTTATCATCTTTCCTGAGCCTACAAACCTCCTTCTCCTCCTCATAATTTTTCTGGTTTAGCTGTATAAGGCAGAATGCTGGGAGCAATCCAAAATTCATTCTTCTCTCGATGCCCAGCCCAAAGGTTATTAAATTGTGTCCATTCTGCCTCTTATCTCTTGAATGTGTCTCCTCCTTTCTGTTCCCACAGTTATTGTCCTAGTTCAGGGCTTCACTGTTTCCTGTCTGAACAATTTCAGTTGCCTTCTAATTCATTTTCCTGTCTCAATTCTCCCAGCCCTCCAATTTACCCTCCACCTTTCCGCCAGGGTGATCTTCTATCACACAATTTGATAATTAACCTTCTCTACTTAAAATCTTTCAATGGCTCCCTAAATGTCACAAGATGAAGCTAAAACTTCTTTGCATGGAAATCATGGGCCAACATGATTGTTGCCTGCCTACATCTACAGCATCATTTCTCCCAACTCCTCTACTAAACATCAGTGATACTGGTCCCCAACTTGGCCATGCCATTTCCTATTTAAGTGCTTCACCTCTGCTGGTCCACTTACTGAATGCTCTTCCTCTTTTTGACTATCCAGGGAAATCCTTCAAGGCCCAGCATGGGTTTATTAGCTCTTCTCTCAAGTTTTCCCTGACCCTCCACTCAGAAGTACGTTCAGCTAAAACACTCACTATTTTGTGCTTCCGAGGTTCCTTAAACATCCTTCAATTATAATACTTAGCATAGGGCATTATACAGACTTATTTCCCTAGCTGTCACTTCCCGAGTGAGTAGTTAGAGGCCTGGTAGTATTATTTTGTATTGTCAATGGAAAAGCCAAAACCTTCACAACAGCATATCAAGGCCAAGTGCTTAGGCCCCATGACCTCACCTACCTCATCTCCTACCATCTCACTCTGATCCTGCCACACACACTACCCTGTTACACTCAAACTTGCCACATACAGTATTGTCCAGGGACTTTGCATTGGTGGTTCCACTACCAAAAATGCTTTGGCCTAGATATCCGCAAAACTCAGTTCTCCACCTTTCTCAAATGTTGTTCCTTCAATGAGGCATTCCAGCTCCACCCAACTTAAAATTGCAACTTTGCCCTTAACAAACATACACACACTCTCTCAATCTTTCTCTCTTTTTCCTCTTTCACTTTTCTCCATAACACTGGTCACTGTGTTACATGCTATATATTTTACATATGTACTTGTTTCCCATCTTTCTCCCCTGCCTAAAAAATAAGTAAGCATTATGAGATTGGAGACTTCTTTGTTTTGTTTACTGTAGTATCCCAGATCTTGGAAAAGTGTTGGATGCATAGTATGTGTTCCTCAATAAATATCTGTTATTAAATGAATCAGTCTTTAGCGTCTAGAATTATACCTGACAGACAGTATGGGTTCAAAAATGTTCTCAAATTAATAAATAAATTAGTGAATGAATGAATTAATGTTAAATCCATGTTTAATGAATGCAATGAAGAGACAGTCTTTGTAATCCGATCCTCATAACAATGCTGGAAAATAAGTAGAATGGGTACTATTATCTTCATTAGACAAATGAAGTAGATGAGTCCCAGGAAGGTTAGGAGCCTAAATTAAAGCTACATGGGTAGCCTAATGTTTGCTCCTCTTTTCAATCCACTATTAAAAGGTAAAAATGATCCTTTGCACTAGGTTCAGTATGAACCTCTAACATTTACTACACTGTTTTGATTCCTCTTGACTAGGAAGGCAATTAACAGGAGGTTCAAGGTGCTAATACTTTTTATTACAATGTGTGTCTTTCCTTATTAGGTCCTTTTCATAAAACATATCCTTTTCAAAAATGGATTAGGCACTCATACAATTTTACCCCTCACAGTGGATTGTACATGACTACCCAAGAGGATGTCATACTATAAACCCTGCCAGAATGAACTGGAAGGTGAGCATAGCATTCATAGCTTGATGATGCACAGACTGTTTGGTGCCAAGTCAGTGCTAATGGAGATGTCCTCTATGTGTTAACACCCAAAGGAGAACAAATTCAACAACAAAACACTTCGGTTTTTGGCATGTCTGTAGAGAGTTAACTTTCCATTGTTCAAGGGTTAATTGTCCATTATGTGAATCACTTCTCCTTCTCCCTCTGGCTCTTACCACTAGAAATTTAGTGTACTGGAGGATAAGCAGGAAAAATAAAAAGATGAAAATGAAATCAGTACAATTCAGTTATATATATTGGAAGCTCTAGAAAAGACTCCCATATAGAAGACAGAATTTGATATAGTTTGGGGATTGCCAAGTTGATTGATCATAGATAATAGATATTATTAAAGCATATCTTACACAATATTTTGGTTTTGTTTGTTACAGTCGGTTTGTAGTATATGAAGTTACTCCCTGGCTGTGCTTCATGTCAACAGCAAACCATTTAGGGTGTGAAAGGGGCCCTTTCCTCCGATGTCCCAGAGCACTGCAGATTCTTTGAAGTGGTTTTTTTAATGTATGAAACTACGTATAAGTCAGCGGTTCTCAACCCGTGGCTCGCCAACCTGTGGGTCGTGACCCCTTTGGGGGGGGGAGTTGAACGACCCTTTCACAGGGGTTGCCTAAGACCATCGGAAAACACATATATAATTACACACTGTTTTTGTGATTAATCACTATGCTTTAATTATGTTCAATTTGTAACAATGAAAATACATCCTGCATATCAGATATTTACATTATGATTCATAATGTAGAAAAATTACAGTTATGAAGTAGCAACAAAAATAATTTTATGGTTGGGGGTCACCACAACATGAGAAACTGTATTAAAGGGTCGTGAAATTAGGAAGGTTGAGAACCACTGGTATAAGTGGTTAGAGGACATGTACTGCATTTTATATTTATTTATCTCCTTCCCAAATAATGTCAAACTGCCTCAATCTGAATGGAAGAGCAATGAACAGGTGATGAGTGAGTGAATGAATGATTGCATGGCTGTCCATATGCCAAATACATTGACAGTGAATACATCTTGCTGTATATCATAAGTGATAAATGAAAGCTATCGATTTTTAAAATGCTATCAATGGAGAAGGGGAAATTCACTCTTCATTCAGGTTATTACGAAAAGCTTCAGAGAAAAAATGGAACTTGAAAAGGATGTGACTTGCCTCAGTATCTTTAAAGGTATCTGAAAAATTGTAGTTGCTGATGCTGATATGTAAGTAAAGCATCAAAGTATTTCAAATATAACTAAATAGATGAGAAACTAGAATAAACTGGGTCATTTGTGCATATACTCATTCTTACAATATAGAGTGAATTCACTAAATACATTCTCAATTTTAAGATAATAGAAATTTATTTTCTTTCCATTTAATTTTAAACTGCTTTATACATATAGCAATTAATACTTTTATGTTGTGCATAACAGAATTTAGATTTATCATCTAACATGCATATTTGATAAAGAATAATTACTAATCTTACCAGCTAAACAAATCTTACCTTTTATAGGTACTGTTCATAAATATTTGTGTAAAATTTCTGTTATAAGTGTGATAAAATGTCAACTATACTTTACTTATGATCAATTTAAAAAAAATGTTTCATTGAATTCAAAGAAAGTAAGCTTAGCTAATATTTGGATATATTTTAATCTTGAATATAGGTATATGATTATGAATGTACATATGCATTTATAACAAAGATACACAATCACATGATACAATGAATCAACCTTTTCTTAACTTTTAAAACATGTATCTTTATAAATGAATCACATAAGTATAAAAACTCTTTTGTATACAAATAAGAAAGAATAATTCCTTATTGGGTCAATCATAATTCTGTTATTTAGCAATGTCATTTGTGTCTAATTATGACTGTCTCATTAAATGACTATAACATATAGGAAGTACTTATAGCCAATGTGCATGCAAGGAGATATACATTTTAAAACATGCATCTTATGAAATAAAAAAAAATTCAGAATGAGCACCAGAAAACTGAATTCTGAATAGTATACTATAAAGGTTTAAAGACAGGTTTTGAAAAAAAATAGGTACTATTAACACAACCATTTAAGCAGAATGAAATACATCATTATCCTGCCTTTCTATTAGAGGTATACTGATCAAATTCTGACTCTTAGACACTAGCTTAGCTATGTGATTCTCCCACAGCCACGTGGAGCTCCAGATCTTGGCAGCAATAAGGAAAACCTCTCTGGCAGGTTATCTTTGTTAAATGCCATTTCTTAGATATTTGTGTTTACCTATTCTCTGCTTAACAACACTGACAAAATTTTATATACAAACATAGAAGATTTAAAAAAAATGTCTTCCAAGTGTTAAAAATCCAGCTTGCCCTTAAGGCAGTCCTAATAGACATCCCTAAACTAAAAGACATTTCTCCTGGGAGTCTGTGCAACCTGAGTATTAACTGAGGAAGACACAACCTCCTGTGTATGTCTTGGCAGTAATGGGTTAAAAGCTACTTACAGTTTTTAGACCGTAACTAAAATTTTATATCATCATTTTCCAATTCAACTTATTTCCTTAGCAAACAAGAAACCTAATGACAAACCCCCAAGAAACATTATATTTACAAATAGTATGATCATAACTAATGTGCCTAACCAAAATAGGCAAATTATATACATTAAACTTATAGCACATATTGGTCTTAATAAAACTTGAAGACTGCCTCCTGTCACAGTGACACCTGAGGAGTTTGGTGTGCCTTCTAAACTACAGGAATTGTGATAGGAAGTGGACTCTGTTCCAGAGAGTCACTGACAGAGCCTGAAGAGGCTGCAGCAGGGGGCAGTCTCTGTAGGGAACTCGGTTATATATGAACACACATGAGTTACATGGTTAAGAATGTGAATCGCCGAGAGTAGCAGACAAAATCCCAAAGCTAAGTACCAATGTAATATGTTGGATGACTCCACCGGCTTGGACAGAGTACACAATAGACATACACAGCACACATCTGGTTAAATGTAAAATAACTATTGCTAAAGCATTTTCAACTTTTAGGAGGAATCTACTGGCAGTGTGTTAACAGCAAGGAAAGCGAAAACAATTAAATAGCATCTCTTTCCAAATATTTAAGAACATCGAGTAAATGCCCCTTAGGCTGGGTTGTGGTTCTTGGAAGTCTCAGCCTATGAGAACCATATTGGGGACATCAAAGGCTCCTCCCTCTCTCCAAAGAGCAATTCAGTTCAGATGCTGCCACAGAGCCAAATGCTTTTATGGCCACCATGTTTTTTGTTTGTTTGTTTCCACTCAATATTTTGGAACATGCTCGATTCTTGAAATTGAAAAGAAGGCAAGAAAACACTGTAAGATCAAATGACCCTGGAGGAGCAACGAGACCTGATGGTAAAGGACACACACGTTTCAGCTGAAATTGACTCCAAAAGCAGGTCTGTTGACTCCTCTGTTAGTCTTATACACGACAGGACGCAACCACCCCCATTCCACTCCTTCGACAACTTCCCAGAGCACATTCAATCAGAGTCTCTTGTATTGAGGACAATACTATATTTGGGTTTAATACTGTGAGGACAGTCATCTAGTTTTCCTATGTCAGGATGATAAATTTCCCTGAAACCAAATAAGGATTCTCATTGCATCCTTCTGTTCGATACCATGAATGCAGAAGAATAAAGAAGAAGGTGTGACAAATAATATTTTTCCAAAAGGTTGGGTTGGGGGAGGTTCCCTAACATTGAAAAGCAGCCAGTTTTTAGCAAAGAGATCTTTAAAAGAACAGTATTCACAATATTCTTTTGCTAAGCATCCACTTTTCTGTCTTGCTTAGCTGGGTACAGAAGTATTCTGAGCATAATGTAAGTGTTCAGAATAGAGATGCCTGAAAAGTTGGCACAGAGAAACTTCAAATGCACGATGAATCCCACTTTCACTTCCCCCTCCTACCACCCCGAATAAGACCAACCTCCCCACTCACTCACCTATCTTCCTCCTCCTACCAGCATGTGTGCTAGGCATGTCAAGGCTGACATCCATGTGGGCAGCATGAAACCTATGCTGCGGGTCCTCCTGGCACACACGCTGCCACTGTGTATAGAGTGGTCTCGGCTGTGCACACTGCAATCTTCGCCATTACGGTGGACTGTTTGGTAGCTTTTTAAAAGAATTGTGTTTCCCCCCTCTTTTTTAAAAAACACCCGTTATTTCCTGACTGCCTCAGAGACACCAAGAATAGAATCCTTGACACATCAAATTCTGGAACCTCACCACTCACCAAGACTGTGGTTCCTGATCCAAGGAGTGCCGACTGAGAATCAGCACAGTCTCTTGAGAGTGTCCAGGCCTGGCTGCTAAGCTCCCTGCTCTGATTAGCTTGTCGAGTTCACAGTGTTCCAGAGTGCTGAAGCACAGAAATTAGGGAGGGGAGGTGGAAGGAAAATCACTGGAGCCTCTTACGATCGAACTTCCACTAACTGAGAGGAAATGTCTTATAAATAAACAACAGCAACAGAAACAAAAAAAAAAAAACACCATCCCGTCCTGCCAGAGGAATGTACATTATTGTCTCCCGACGGAAAACTTTACACCACACCAGAATGCAGCCATGTCTCCTGAAACTACCTCCCTCGAAACAGAAAGAAAAAGGAGAATCAAGGAGAAAAGGAGAACAAAAAAAAGGTTTTTTCATCCTCTTGAATTCTGTTGGGAAGTTCGTGTGCGTTCCCAGTAGACAAACTAAACTAAGCAGTTTCAACAGTGTCACTGTTCCAGGATTTCTTGCGGAGGCTGCTTGTTAGCAAAATTTCATTTCTGCCCAGATCATTGCTGTGCCATCCGGACATTTTCAGAAGGGAAGTTCAGGGAGGGGTGGGGGAAGGTTTGACTCTGGAGGAGAGGAAGAAGAGAGGACAAAGGAACACTCCTGGTGAACCCCAATGCCCTAGCCCCAGCCATGAGAAAGCCAGCCCCACCCTCCACCCAACTGCTGCTTGTTGAGGACTTGGTGATGCGGTGTGTTTAATCTACTTACTCTTTCTGCTCGGGAGGCTGAGGTTCCTATATTTCCAGCTCATGCTGGACTGTACCGTAAGCAACAAGTGAAATGAGTTCAGTGATCTCATTCTAGTCCTTCGACTCCTGTCCACATCGCTAAGCGACTGCACAGCTTGGCACAGGCCAGGATGAGTCAGCAGTCTCTGGTCATGAGAGGCCAGGCCTGGAATAGCAGGGGGGTTTAGGTCAGGAGCGAACTGAAGCAGAGGCCGTCTGGGCGGCAGTGCTCTCGGCTCTGCAATGTGCGGAGACACTGCAGGTCACAATGAAAGAGCCTCATCAGCTGGTGGGTAAAGTCTGTAGGATTGTAGAAAAAGAGAGCAGCAAGGGAAAAATGCAAAACAGCTGCCTACCGAACACAGACAGAACAAATTAGAGTACCACAGTCAGAAAGAGAGGGCACTGGTAGAGTCCTGGAGGAGAAAAGATGCTCATTAAGATTTCTGGAATACCTTTTCTTCCATGTGCTCTGAGCTTGATTTGAGAAATCAGGTGGTTACCTATATACTATCCTAGTATTTTGGTATTTCTTTCTTGATTTGGTAAGTAATGAAACCAACAAATAAAATCAAAGTGCTGCAGTTAAAGTATCAAAAAGAAGCCTCATCTGCATAAAATAAGTAAGAGCCCACTATCTCAAAAAGGTATATTTGGGACAATAGTGTCCTTGAATAGCCTGCAGAACACAGGTAACATATGGTTAAAGAGAAACACTCCTCAAATAAAGACTGGGTGAGAGTAGAGAAGAGCTGAGAAAAATGAAAGGCATACTTTCAACGATGAAACACTAGGGAAATATGCTGTGCCCATATTTTGACTCAATGGGGTCAGCACAGACCTCCATCAGGAAGCGATATTTCCCACCACGAGGAGTTCCCAACACCTCTCCTGAGCAGTAGTACAGTGATATAGCAAGAGGAGAGGGGAGATAAGGTTCAACGTAAGCAATTAATCAGTAACGCAACATTTTGTTTGGGAGGAGGCAACTTGCCTTAGAAGCCAACTGATAAAGGAAAGTCTTAGTGTCTGAAACAAACTTAGAGGAACTGTATCCAGGAGACTGAAGTGGAAACAGAATTAACAGCAAATAGCAGTGATGGCCCCAAAATGAGGAAGAAAGCCATCCCAAGTCAAATGGTGCACAGCAGGAATAGCATGGCAAAGAGAACAAGATCAACAGAGTTGGGAAACACCAGTAAAAATATTTCTTTAACATTCTTTGAAAAGGAATAAGAACCTACCATATATTTCTAATGGCTATTCCTTAGAGATGCATGGTGTAAGAAAATGTAGAGTAAATTTCGTTTAGCACTTTAGAGAGTGTTAAATCATCTTAACACATCTTTAATAAACGTTTAACCTTGGGCTAATGAATTTTCTGGGCTCAGTTTCCTTCTCTTTGAAATGGAACATTATCACACTCATTGAATTATTACAAGGGCTGAATCTATGTTTGGCTGATGTTTGGTCCTTATCCAGCAGTATCGGTCACATGATGAACACTCAATAAATCACTATCATTTTTATTTGACTATCATATCATCCTCACAAGTGCCCCGTGAACGAATCATTTCCAGTGTTGTCCCACCCAACTGAGTAGAGCCAATATAAAGACTAGTAAAATCAGTTGTGTAACATTCCTCAGAGAATGCTGCTTTCAAAAGCTTATTTCTATCGGCTGAACATACTTAAACACAGAGGATGGTGAAAATCTATTATGTTACAATCTCGATTTGGGGTATCTATGTTGTCAAAGCAGCTTGGAGCTTACCAGAGTCCTATAACTAGAGGCCTAGAAAAGAAGAGGGATGTTTAGAAGCTTCTCCAAAAGCAACAGGATGAAAGTGCTATTGGCCCTGACCGCATGATGAGGGCTTTTCACCAAAGGGGGAAACAGTCCAGCTGATCATCCCAGCCTAATTGATTAATTGTGGGTCTGACCATCTGGCTGATGAATGCTGACACCCAACAGTGATTGCTGTGTAACACGAATCCGGATGTGCTCTCCCTGATGCTTCCCACAATAATGGCAGCTCTGAACTTGAGCTGAGTGTATTCAGGCCTCTTGGCTCAATCTCTTCATGGAACAGTGACTGTGGCAGGGAATATTTTACTAGACCTGGTCAAGCATGATCTTCTCTGATTTCAGTTACCCCCTCCTTTCCAGCTCCACACCTACCCTCTCCTGAACCCTCTCTTGTATATAATCACTTTCCATGCACAGCATTCCATCTGTAGTTTCCATCATACTGTCTGGTTCTCTCATTTCCGGTTACTCTATTCAGAAAAATATTTGACTGGTCTAAAAGACTGTATTGCTATTACACAAGGACTCCTACTGAGACACTCTTATTATATCCCCTTTGCCACTGGTTTACTTCAAATGACTCTGTGCTTCCAAATAAAGAAAATTATTTTACCTAATTCATGAGCCTGATTAAAAGGCCCCCACACATATGGCCTGAGTTCTGCATGAAGTTAATAGACTACAAGGGTTAATAGCAGATAGTTCTTACATCTCAAACCTACATCTGACCCTTGATTAGTAGTGGCCCATGAAGAAGATTCTCCCCACAAGTTCTCTGGAGCTAGAAGGTCAAGTGCATGTAAATGACAGGGATCCATAGCAATGCCCCCCACAAACCAATCTACATGGAGCTAACCTGTATGAGAGAGAATTCACTAAGCAAATAAAATCTGAATGCATAGATATAAACTCTGAGGAATTACAACCCAAATATTTTACTATTTTTTTGTGGGAAATAAACTGACACAAACTGTCCTGCACAAGCTTTTACAACAAGTCACAACAAAGGAGGATCCTCTGTTTCCCCTATTCTTTCCCCAGACTGATTACCATCTCAAAAGTCACCGTTTTCCTTGCTCCCCATCTGTGCTGAGTTCTTCTGTGTTCCAGGCTGGGTCAGTGTTAACTTTCAGTAGAGGATGGCAGTAGCATGCTGAACTGCAGAGTTCCAGACTGGGAGTTGGGAAATGTTTTTGGCCTGACTGTCAGTAAACAACTATGTGTCTAGGGCAAGTCAAGTCCCTTAACTCCCTATGTCTCAGTGTCTTCATTGAAAAATGATAGGGTAGGACTGCATGAACTCCACGGTCTCTGCCAACACAGAGATTCTATGGTTCTATAGCTCATTTCCTTTTTCTCTCTGGCATCAACTACTCAACAACTCTGCTTACAGTCATTTCTCTGCTCTCAGTTCCCGATGGAAAAATATCTCCTTCATTTACTACCCGGTATTTGGTATTTGTAACCTCTCTTTCTTTTTTTGATGCTAGATATTTTGAGTCATAAATATGAACACATCCAGATAGATGCTTTAAATTTGAAGGCGTTTAAGGAGAATAGCTTTCCCATGTAGAACATTTAGTGCAGCTCAGCATGGAGGAAGCCAGCCATCCAAAAGTGGAGCAAAGGGGCCAATTCACAAATGAGAGGAAGCCTTTCATAATAAGAGTCTCTAGACTCTTCAAAAGCTAAATGCTACCAAATTCCAACTACTTTTCTAATCAATCCCAGACACCATCGCAAACACTTAGGACTACAAATTTGAGGGCCAGCACTGGCAGTGATGCAGTTCTTATTTCACCTCCACATGTATTGCCAAGTAGGATTTAGGATGGCATAGTAATAAGAGCCAAGAGGACAATCTGTCATTTATTTTCCTCCAAACTTTTTGAAATTTCCCATTTGAGCTCTGTTTCTCAGTTTTAATTTGTTAACTGCCATTTTTCAGCATTTCTTTTAACAGGTTACTAATAATTTCTGATGCAGGATCTCATATTTCATTTTGTGCTGCTATAACTGCTGTTAATATTTCATCTGCCTTCAATTCAGCTCGGAATAAAGGCTGCTGGGTTTTTGATACACTGTTAACACTTTGGTTCTGGGGATTTGATCACCAATGTTCGCCCAATTTGTCTGGATCTTGTTACATGTAAGTAATAGACCGCCTGAATCAGAACTATCTCAGGGTGTGCTATACTAGTACATTCTAGGACTTCTTCGAAGTCTCTTGTCCTGGATCTTTGATGAGAACAACATAATTATTCTGTGTTTTTTTTTGTTATTGTTGTTGTTGTTGTTTCTGTTTGCCCAGGCTACTTGCCATCTGCTTCAGTGGTGTCACTCTGGGAGCAGAGTGCAGCGGTTAAGAACCAGGGCTCCCAGGCAGATCTAGGTTCAAATTCTAGCTCAGAAACTTGCTGCAGGCATCACATTAGGCCAGTTCTTTAATCTCCCCAGTCTCTGTTTTCCAATTTTCAAAACAGAAATAATAATAATGGCCACCTCTATTGTTAAAAGGATTCCATAAACCAATGTAAGGTGCTAGGGCTGTCTGAGTTATCAATAAATAATGGGTATCATTATTACCTTAGCAGTAATAATCTACACATTTGCATTAAAGGGTTATTATTTTGCAACCTATTTTAAAGACCAATAAATTACTTTTGAGTGCAGACTTGTTGTTTACTTTATTATAGTTTACATTTTCAAGAACTGTCTGTGACATTAAGTAAAATATTTAAAAACTGGTCCTTAGAAGCATATGTATAATTAAAAATAGCATATAGTATCATATTTTTATTTCACCTTTCAGTCTAGCATTAAATTCTCACAAGTTTTTTTCATCTAACAGTCAGACCTAGATAAGGCACATGGTACCAATGCTAATCCATTCCATAAAGAGATGGCTTATCATATTTACTTTCCCTTACTCCCAAAGAATATAGATTATTTTAATATTCTTTGATTATGTGCCAGTTGGAGTCCATCAGGAGAAAGAAACCACATAGCAATTTGAATAGGCAAAGTTTAATATAAAGAATTATTAACTATAATAGAGGATTGGAGTGATGAGGGAGTAGCTAGTAAGAAGTGGAGAGAATTCAAAATTATATAAGAATAAGCAAATATAAAGAGCATAACTATTTGTAGGGCTGAGATAGAGTGTTCAAGGAAGAGTCCTCTGCACCCCTGGACTGGGATACAGACCTGGTTGGACAAGGCCCAGCCATTGAATGAATGAAAGGCAGAGAAATGGCTGGGAGCTGTTGTGTGGCGGGTGTTGGTGGGAGCTGCTGGCCACCAGGCACTGGAGAAATCTACCTGTGCCTCAGCTGCTTGGCACCAAGGCAGCTGTGTGTGTTGGCAGGCACCAGACCCTGGAGAAATCTTGCACACTGCAGGAGCCTGACAAAGAGTACAGGGGAATCAGGAGGGAAAAATTTCTTCCTCTCTAATGTCTCTCCGAACCCTCTACTGACAAGGTGTACTCATACCCTGGAGCAAGGAAAAGTATTTAAAGGTCCCAGATAGACGTTTGTGGAGTAGGCAAGGAAGGGTAAATCTGTGGGGCAGCACATTGATAGTTATTATTTGTTCACATAGTTATTATTTGTTCACATACTTTATGAAAAAACTCACTCTGGAGACAAAATCCAGTGTTCTCAATTTATTATACTACTCTTCGCCTTTGATAATAAATTAGCTCTCTGCATAGCCAAATAAATACTGACAGAATCAAAGAAAATAACATTCTATTAAATAAAAGTAGCATTTGTACAATATTACCCCTAAATACTGCCCACATATTTAAATTGTTTATAACTGAAAAATTAAGAAAAAGATGTACAGAAATACTAAACTATTGACCTAAATTTAAGCATCAGTGATCTCAGTCCAGAGTTTCAACTAACTGGGCAATCAGGAGTCACTCTTTTTCAAAAGTGGTAAAAGTAGCCTCAGTTATCATTTCCCTTTCTCTCTCCTTTTCTTTTTATTGACTGTAGACCCATATTTGGTGTTCCATGCTTGTCAACTATGGGTTGCTATTTTTCAGAAAAAGAAATGTATTTTGTAGAGAATTTTTCTCATGATTCCTGTCCTATATTGTTCTACCCTCAATGTTAAATAGAGAAGCATCAGTAAAGACCAATGTGGGCATTCCTCAAGGTATATAGTGATCACTTTTAGGATTGGTTTTACTTATAGATGGGGAGGTATGTGCCAAAATACCTCCCCAATTTTTGCCCAATTCCTAATTCCTTTAAGAAGAGAACAGAACCTTTTATCCTAGAATTAGAGGCAGAGTTTTAAAGCACAAGACCTTGACTTTAGAAGAGGCTGTGGTGGTGGTGAGGAGCTAAAAGCAATTGGATGAGAAGAGGTCCTGTGGGGAGAAGACTACCACCAGGCTAAGACCACAAAGCACCCGCCTCACTCACTTTCCATGTCTTCCTATGCCTGGCCATTTGGGTACTATATGATCTCACTGTTATGGAAGGGTTCTACTTGTATCCTCACAGTTGTGTTTTCTGAAAAGCAGAGGTATTGTCAAGCAGAGCAAGCCTCACTCCGTTGTCTCACAATCATATTGTAGACAAGAGCTGCCTGCTATTGTATTTAGGATTTTCTTTGGTTTGTGTTGTGTTTAAGGACTGAGGATAAACCTTGTGACCCTACATATATTTGATCCCTACCTCCCCAACCAACATAAACACACTCCCCTCCCCTGCAATTCCCAAGTCCAAAAGGAGATGGTGACAAAGGAGGAAGTCCCCGTGTATCAGGCAGCTGCGTCCTTTGGTTTCAGTTCGCCCTTCTGTTCAGCTGGCTTTTCTGCTCTGACCCACTACACTTACCCTGTCGGCTGCTCTTACCAGCAACATGCCTTTTTAATCAGCCTTCCTGGGGTCTGCATTTGATTACAGCATTTGTGTTCTATTTTGATTCTTTTGTACTGTGCCCTGTGGTGTGAGCTTGAAAGGTGTTATTTATAAAATGAAGTTCTATTGTATTGCCACTTGGATTCAAAGAGGACATATAATATTAATGCAGAATGTATTTAATAATATCTTGAATCTATTAAATCAATTTCTTCCTGAGAACACAGAATGAGAGTGAGCCAGTGGGCTGGTAACCAGGTAATGTGATCTAAGCATCACCTGAACTTCCCCATACAAGCACTCTTGAAAGCTGGCACAAGAACCATTCTCTTAACGTCAGGGTTTCCAGAAGGCATAGACTCCCTCTCCTCAGCCAGACCAGTGTGGCGTGCACCTGTTTAAACATTCAATTGTGGAAGGCCAAACATTTTCCTAGGCATCAGATGCAAATTTTCTGACTAAGGAAACCAGAAGATGAAACATGGATCTGACTTTTTTTTTTATTACCTAGGAAGATTTAGGTAAAGAAAGAAAGGAGGGAGGGAGCAAGGAGGGAGCAAGTGTGGAATGTGGTTTACCAACCCGGCTCTGCAGAACTTGCTAAAAGAATCTGTCACACATAAAGGAAGCTGGCTGGGCAGTCCTGGAGTGAGCTCCTAGATTTTTACCTGTGCTTACTCACTGGTTCATTATATAATTCGAGGAAATTTAGGTCTAGTTATCTAATCATTAACATGGAAATAACTATATTTATTTTTTCTATATGCATTGAGCTTCTTTAGGGATGAATGAGATTATGGTTCGGGAATGCTCTAAATTTTCTGCACCAAAGGTGGGATACAAAGGCACATTATTAAAATGATAGTTCTGCCCCCCTTTTTGTTATCTAAATTCAGATATGAAAAACATTAATGAGGGGAATAAATCATATACTCTCATTTATAAGTGACATTCCCAAAAGGAAGAAGCTAATATGTGTTGAGAAATACACATTTTGGTCTTGTATGTATCAAATTATAAGCTATTTGCATAAAAAGATCACATTAATAATCCTTGTACCCTACCATATTGGTTTGCCTTATATAAGTATTTCATTAATATTTGTTGAATTGAATTAAAAAATGAAATCATACAACTTCAGAACTGAAATTAGCTAGAAACCATGTAAGGACAGTTACCTCATTTTGCAGATGATAAAACCGATGCCCAAATAAATTGACTTACTCATCCAAATGCAATATTAATAATGCTACAAGTCTTTAGAGGAGTTATTAAAGGTCTGCCCTGACCAGTTTGGCTCAGTGGCTAGAGCGTCGGCCTGTGGACTGAAGAGTCCCAGGTTCGATTCGGGTCAAGGGCATGTACCTTGGTTGTGGGCACATCCCCAGTAGGGGGTGTGCAGGAGGCAGCTGATCGATGTTTCTCTCTCATCAATGTTTCTAATTCTCTCTCCCTCTCCCTTCCTCTCTATAAAAAATCAATAAATTTTTTTTAAAAAAGAAAATATATTACTCAATCAATTAAACAAAATCGATGTTCTTTTCTCAAAATAAAAAGTACTCTTCAGTTCAAACAATTTGAAGTATTCTAATCTAACCAGGGAGGTTGAAGCTTAAAGTCACAAGGGAACCTCATTAAGTGGCCATAGCCCATAAGTGTGCTAGAAATGCCGAGTGACTAAAGTTGAACATTTTAACACTGTTTATCCCCCTGTCTATTGGCATATTTTTCAGGTAAAATTAAGGTCATCAAAACAAAAAGTAATGTCAGATACTTGAAATTATATGAGACTCATGGAGGTACAATTCAAAAATACAATTACTTTTATTTATTATTTCAGTCTACTATTAAGCCATATTGTAGACTGCATGCCAAATCTAAATTCTAGGGTTCAGTAAACAAAATAGGACAAGACACTTTGGCCTTTGTTAAATAAAAAATAAGCAGGGCTAGAGTGAGTAAGGCAATTTCCCTTTAGGAAAAGTTACTTGTGTGGTATTTGCAGAAAAAAGTTTGACTCTTGGCTAAGTTGTCTGGTTAAATCAGCACCATAACAATAAAAGCAAGTCAAACTATCCTTTTGACTGACTTGGTTGTTTTATTTTCTGAACAGTATTATATATTTTTTTTCCTTTTCTTTATCTTAAATCAGTCAAGATATTTAACTTCTTGACTAAAATGTAAACAATTTGTAGGCAGGGCTTTGTTTTTAATAATCTCCTGAAAACTGTAGCAGAGTGATTGGGATAAAACAGAAACTGAAGAAATGTAAAATTTCAATTATTGTCAAGTAGGACTCTAGGAATCTCCAATGAACTACTTTTCATTTTTCCAAAGCCCCTTTTCACATTGAAAGGTCATGGTGAACAGAACTGGGAGAAAAGGGGAGCAAGTGACAGCAATAGGCTGACTACCTGTAACAGTTGGAGGGCCTGTTTTAGACTTGCTTGTGTATTACCAAGATTTGATTCCAGAAACATAACCAGGCATTTACAGATCAAGTTCCAATTCTGAACTTGGACTTTATTTCTTGCTCTATCTGCTTAGGCATTCCAGGTTCCACTATTTCTGAACCAATATTAAGGAGTGTTCTCAGACTATATTAATGTTTCCTTTCACCGGTGTATTGTCAAGGAGTCCTAAATCTTACATTTTCTGTTCTATTATCTCCATAATCTGTTAAATCATGTCTAGACTTCTGAGTTGGAATATTATGAATTAATTCACTATGATTCTATAAGCATCTATTATGTGTCTGAGATGCTAGGAAAATAAATAGGAATAAGCCTTACTTCCTACCCTCAAAGAATTAGGGAATTTATTTACAATGTAGTGGCTACTTTCCATAGATAGTATATATGTTCCTGATTTTAGGCTCTGCTCTTCCTCAAAGTGCCCTTATTCTTTAATGAATCTAATTATTTTAGTTATCTTATAGTCCTGCTACATGCTACCTCTGCTATAAACCTCTGCTATAAACCATGTTTTAGTTTTGTAGTCCACACTAACTTTCCTTTTTTTTTTTTTTGACTAGTACAACTGGAATAAACACTACTGCTCACCCAATATATATTCCCCCAATTCTTCCTAGCTACAGACCCCTGTGTTCAGAGTCACAATGTGCTCAGTCCGGGATGAGTTATGCTATTTCTAAACCAATTATGACAAATCTGTTCCCTGACTTCCTTGCCTCCCTAGCAACCAAGGGTGGCCTTGTGACCCAGTTCTAGTCAGTATGGTCTACGTGGCAATCTGTATGAGAGGCTGGTTTTTGAGAAAATTTTTTTCTTTTTTGATAAAGGTAGAGGTAAAGGCAATCCTTATCCTTCCCCCTTCCTCCCTCTCTGAAGATGGACATGATGCTAGGAGTTGCAGCAGCTATTTTGTGATCATAAAGCAACAAGCATGCAAAAAGGCAAACAATTCCAGAGACATTGGCTCCGATTTTATTACACATCAGTACTTCCTTACCTCTGGACCTCTTGTTACATGAGAAACACAAACCCCTATTTATTTAGGCCACTTAAGTCAGGAACACATTTCTAACCAAGAAATAACTTTTATAATTTGAATTGCCCAAACTGTCCTTCCTAACTGCATGGCATACATTGGCCACATTCTGAGCATTTAATAAATATTAATTTTCTCAGATATACAGTAGACATTCAATATATGTAATAAAATCCTCACTCTGAAAGCAAGGAGGAAATTTGTATTAAGCTAAGAAAAGAGGGTTAAACTAGGTTAAAAAAGAAACATTTGAGTCTATAATAAATTCCATGAGAATAATTTGTTACAACCTGGCATAATTATTAATACAATAAAAACAAACTTTCAGTTTTCAAAAATTAGTAAAATATATTTTAAGAAAGCCCCAAAGGGATAGTTGTTTGAAAGAAGAGATGATATAAACACGATTTTTATTAAATATAAAGAAGACAATGCAATGCAATTCTTGCTCTATATAAATGGAGTGAGGAAACAGCACTTGTTAAATATCACTAGCAACGACATTTTCTCTGTCCCTTAGGCAGCATGACTGTGACTCACCCAAATGCTCCAGACTCCTTAGCATGCTAATTAGCTTCCAAAAATCTTTCACCTAATGTTTGAACCCACTAGTGAGGAAACTATTATAGCATTTGCTTTTGGAGAAAAGACTACATAAGTTGGGACAGAAGCTATTTTCAAGGCTTCCAAATATTACAAGTACAGGGGAACGGCTGAAGAGAGAAATAAGCAGCTCTGGGTCGTTTTAGGTTAGTGACCTTAAATATAAGGTGCGATTTAATCAGAAGCCAGAGTAATCATGGCAGGAAGTGGGGAAAAAGACTCGGAGCTGCCTGGAGTTAGGGAGGACTTTGGTGGCAGCATTCAGCCTGAGCTAACACTGCAGGATTTGGTCAGAGGCTCCACAAACAAAGGGCTGCATTATGTAATGCATCTTGTATTCCTTTGTGAACTATTCCACAACGAACGAAGTTTCATTAGTACTCCCCCCCCCCCACCCCCAGTAGACATTTTACCAATTCCAAGCTGTGACTCCTTGTTGTCCAGAAGGGAAGCTTTTTATCTTAAATAAAAGTTTAAATTGCAAGGAAAATAAGATTTTTTTTCTTCTACAAATCAAACCAAATTAATTTGAACTTTATACTCACTGGGAAAATACTTCTTAAGTTAGGTGGACAAAAGTAATCTCATAGGAAGGATTTCCAAATAATTCAGCAATCGTTAGCAATAATTTTACACTCTCCCTTAGTCTATCATTTTATGGTAGTGTTAGTCTGTTAAGTGTACTGTTCATACAGGGTCACCTTTCAATACAGCATTTTATTTGTGAAATTGAAAGTCAGCATGTTCCATGGATGGCACACAGCAATACATTCTCATAAATAGTATCTCTTTTCAAAATAAAACTTATTTTTATGCCTGTTACGAGGATATTCTTAGATTAAGTTACTCCCTATGCTATCAAATTTAGCTTTGGTGTATAAAAATATATTTTTAGCAGTTTAATTCTTTCATCGATTACTAACTTAAGAGACTTCCATTATATAATATTATTTTGATCAACTGTAAAAATAATTTAAGTGCTGAAATAGATTTTTTTTCCTTCTGACATGTCAAATGCTAGTTTAGTATTTGTCACTTAGACCCCTATGAAAGTGACTAAGGTTTACTGGGGAATACTTCACAGGACATGTCTTTTGGTCTGAGAATATGGGTTGTGCATAATCAATGTTTAGATGAGAGCCCCCCATGACCAAGAGGTATAAAATATTGAGAGTTTGAATCTCAGCAGGTTGCGCTCTTCCTCTAACTTGGTCCTAAATGGATGCCCCAACACTCTGCCATCTCTTGAGCAAAGCAGGAGAATGAAGCATTCAACAGTGCTCATTGCGCTTATGAAACAACTTCACAGGAACTGTAGAGTCAAGGCAGGTCATATGGATTTTCATTCCACTGGCTTTTTTTAAATTCAAAACTCACCACCTTCAGACTCAGAGTTATGTCCTATACCAGTGATGGTGAACCTTTTGAGCTCGGTGTGTCAGCATTTTGAAAACCCTAACTTAACTCTGGTGCCGTGTCACATATAGAAATTTTTTGATATTTGCAACCATAGTAAAACAAACACTTATATTTTTGATATTTATTTTATATATTTAAATGCCATTTAACAAAGAAAAATCAATAAAAAAAAAAGAATTTGCGAGTCACCCCTGACATGCGTGTCATAGGTTCGCCATCACTGGCCTATAAGTTGGGTGACCATATCTCTCAGTTTACCCAAGATAGTTCCAGTTCCATTGTACAGGCACAATTATTAATAGTGACCACTCTCACTCTCAAAAGTGCCCCAGTTTGATTGACAAATTATAGAGTTACCCTACATATGAGCTAAAAAAAAAGTTGTAACACCATTTACAGTGCCATTCTCTTTAAGACAAATTAAAATAATTACTATTGGTCAACAAAAGTGAAGCGATAAACTAAAACTTCATGATTTTAGTCCCAATGCTTCATTCAGAGAAATCTTTCCATCTCATTTTAAAATAAGAATTTTGGAAAATTTTATTTCTATGACTTAGGATTCCTAACTTTAGGCAGTACTGTTTTTTTAAGTCCTATTTCATATAAGAAGGCATATCTGCCATTAAAATTTGTTGTAATGAAGAAAGCACAAGATCTGAAATGAAATTCTTGAATCTTAGATTTGAGTCCTAATTCAACTATTTGCTCAGTTGGCAAATTCAGATAATCTCTGTGAATGTTATTATTAACCCTTTCTAAAATGTCTTTAAGGACATAAAAACAAACAAACAAACAAACAAACAACCAAAACCAGACAAGAAATAGTTATACTGTAAAAAGCTAACATAATTGCAACATAGTTACTATTATTTCTTTTTATAATAAAGACAGATTTTTCCCTTTTCAATTCCTAGGCACTTGAATTGACTGCAGAGAAACTGCCCCCGGCAGCTGAGATTGAGCCACACTGGAGCTGGCCTTTTGCTGGTCCTCTGACACAGCTCTCTGTCATTTCTAGGTGACACCTGTGCAGATACATTTATGGCCCCCAACAATCTAGGGAGGAAAGACTATGGACCTTGTGCACTGAGGCCAGAAAATGAAAGGCTGGAGTTTAAAGGATATGACTTTGGTCAAAAGTTTTGTTAGTGCTCCCGTGAGTTTCTGCTATAGATATTCTTTCTAGAAGGGAAGGGAAACTGAGACAAAGAGGAGTTGGAGTCGAAAGGCTGGTTCATGGAGCATAAAAAAATTCTTTTCACTTGTCACATTGTTAAATGAGTTCCTGGATCCATACAGATATATCCTTCTTTCTTTTGTTGCTGTTCTCCTCTTTTATCCTCTGAGATTCTAAATTCTTTGGCCCAGAAAAAAAAATATATGGGTGTTCAGACTTCATTTTCTTAGTCTACCAGACATCACAATTATATGAAAAAAAATGTTTTTATTTTTTCATCTTTATAAATGTAATAAAATAATTTTAATTTTTTTAGAAAAGTTTCTGACACTCTTCCTCCCCATTGTTTAAGAGACATTTCTTTGGAGCTTTTAGTAATTGTAAAAAAAGTTATTATAAGTTATTCTTCATCTAAATAAATAAACAGGTAAATACACTAAATGGAGAGCTAATCCTGTAATGTATGGCATTTGTGGCTGTTTAAATTGACTACTCTGAGATTTAAGGCTCTAGTACCTAATTTGAGGCCTCAAGATCTTTAAGCTTGAACAAGGTTCTATCAAGCAACTCTCTAACTAATGATTCTTTATTTTAAACATATTCTAGTCCTAGCCAGTTTGGCTCAGTGTATAGAGCGTCGGTCGGCCTGCAGACTCGAGGGTCCTGAGTTCGATTCCAGCCAAGGGCACATGCCCGGGTTGTGAGCTTAGTCCCCAGTGCGGGCATGTGGGAGGCAGCCAATCAATGATTCCTTCTCATCATTGATATTTCTATCTCTCTCTTCCTCTCTGAAATCAATAAAAATATATTTTAAAAAACATATTCTGCTTTCAAATGTGATAGGATAAAAATAGGAGTGAATGGCAAGAGACTGCAGAGGGGAAAGGAACGCTAACAGGACTGGACTTGATATCCCTGGGCTGAAAAAGAGCACTAGAAACCTTCCCCTGTCCCTTGGAGAGAAAATATCTCTCACACATTCCATCTATTAATTCAGTTGTATTTAACAAGCCCCTCTTGTAAAATGCAAATCTGCCTTGTGAACCTGTAAACCTCATTCACACCTTATTGTTAATTACTTTGATGTTCTAGGATATGATCAACACTTATCTGATACTAGAGGCCTGATGCATGAAATTCATGCAAGGGGATAGGCCCTGGAAGCCCCTCACAGCCTCAGCCAGCCCTCACAGCCCCGGCTTCCTCTGGAAGGTGGTCCGGACGGTCGTTTGGAATGTCGTCTAGATGGTCATTTGGCTGTTTGGTCTAATTAGCATATTAGCTCTTTATTATATAGGATTGGCAATCTAGGAATAAGCAAAGAGCTCTGGATGGAAAAAGAGTAACTTTGGTGGAGTGGGGTGGAGGCGGTAGTGTAGGGGTTTCATTTGTGGGCAGTAGAACATACTGATATTTTTAAGTTTTGTCTAGGAGAGTGGCAATAGCTTGGGTACCACAAAATGAACACTTTTCTGATTACTAATGTCTGGCTGAGATCAGAACAGGTCTGGAAACCTGCAAACTTCAAGTTTTAAACACTTAGCCATAGCAAGTTAATTGTGTTTAGTCTTTCCTGGAAAGCTTTCTAGCTAATTCTCACTATCTCCAGAACTCATCAACCTTGGACTCTAAGATTCCTCTGGTTCAACCTCCCAGGTTTGAAGCTCAACTGATAAATGAATTTTTTAAAAATGTGATCCAGTCTTCTTTCATTGTCTCTCTAGTTCTTTACCTTTTTGGAGATCATGGTATGTAATCCTAGAACATACTGGAAGAAGTTTCAAAAGAATATAAGTTGATATATTAATTCTATATCTATTTTAGTAAGTGCCATTTCATCTGATATCAAAAGGTTTAAAAATTTAAATTAGACTTCAGTTGACTTAAGCTACAAGTATTAGCTGGGCAGAAATTCAAGGAAAAATATTTTATGACATCTTATAACATTATTAATCACCTCTCCTTTTATATGAAAAATAAATATGCTAAAATCTTCACTGTTAAGAAAAGAGGTCATCTCTCCTGCCAAAATGGCTAATTTTAGTTTTTATGTGGTTGGATACATTTGTAAACTATTACATGAAAACATATGGTTGGAACATGCTTCTTCCTTCACGAGAGTTCCTCTTTTGGGGATGAAAAATTTTTCCTCAGTTGTTCCATGTGCTATTTTGTTGTGCTGATGGCTTGTTGTTCTAAATAATTTTCTTCCTTTTCCATTGTTAATGAAATGAATTCTAATAAGGAAAATAAAACCCTCTAATGAAAATCCCTTTCTGTAGGGCTGGGAACTGATGTAGGACACAGGGGGACAGCCAACATTATGTTGCACGTTCTTCAATCAATTGGTCCCTTTGTGGTTTATTCACCTGAATGCATTTTGACAAGCAGTGAAGCATTGGCAGGAAAGGGATTTTTTGTGTGGCTAATTTTCAGTTACCTATGAAGTACTAGACACATTTTTCTTATTATTAAACAAAAATCTACACATTTTTATTTCCATCAGGTGAGTGAATCACCATTTTTAAGGTATCTGGCTCATAAGGAGGAGTGAGAAGTCCCTGCAGCATTAAAATTTCACAAAGCCCGACCCTGAAGTTTTGGTATATGATTCTCAGTTTACCTTGAAGTGTGATAGCTATTAAGTTGGCATGGTTGAAGTGCAGTTCATTCAAATGTAGAGGCTAATGTAGAATAACTGAGAATCCCTCCAACTATTTAATTTGATTTCTCACCTTATATTTGCCCTTACTTTTTCTTACCACACTTCTCCTTTCCCTACATATTTTATTCTCATACCTTCTGAATTCTGCCTGACAGGAGACTATACTGTTTTGGCACATGATAGGTTCTCTATAAAGATTTGGTAAATGCAAGAATAAATAACTGGAAGAATTATAAAGTAAACAATAGAAAATCTTAATTAGGCAAATTAATAAAGGTCCACCTTTGGGGAAAAGTACATGATAGTAAAAAGTGATTAAAAATTCTAAAAATATTTAGGAAAGACAAAGCCTAAAAGGTTAAAAATGAGAAATTCTATAATCAGAAAAGAAAAAAAATAATACAGCTCAACAGAATTGAAAGCACATATACAAGGAAGATAATCTATTGTTTATTAAAAATTAAATCGAAAGACTGGAATTAGAATGCTAGCTGGTGTTACTGTATCAAAGCAGAAAGTCATGAGCTTCCAGGTTGGTGAATGCATGAAGATGTACAGAGGGTAGTGTGCCTAGAGAGGGCCTAGGAGCCCTGTGCCCCTTCCCCATATCCGGCACTATGCAGCTCCTCCATCTGGCTGTTCTGTGTTCTGTCCTTTTATTACAAACTGGTGATCTCTGTGCTCCAGGGAGACAAAGACTTCAAAGACCATCACCTGTAACAGAAGACTCTGTCCATTGGGAAAGACACCAATTAAAGACTCTCTCCAACCTTGCTGGAAGAGACCTTATCAGGTATTATACTAACTAATCCATGTGCAGCTACATTTAAAGGTGTTAACTCATGAATTCACATTTTTCATTAAAAAAATGGACATGGACAACAGAGGGATGAAAGCATGAGTGGGGAGGAGAATGGGGGTTAATGGGGGGGGGGGAATGGGGACACATTTGTAATACCTTAACTAATAAAGAATTTAAAGATAAAAAAAGGAGCCTAACCTCGAATCTGCCTGTTTCTGACACTTTCCTCATCCTGCAGTGGGCATCAAACACTCCTCAAGAATGAGAAGCTGCCAGAATCAGTTAGACAGCTATTCCAAGACATCGAGGAGGCCTGTATATCTACATAATTGATGTTGAAATTAAAAACCCACTTGCTTGATTGTATTTACCTGTCTAATAATAATGTTAGTCATCATAATAGCTATAATTGTTCTTTTGGTTTTTCTCAAACCTTGTTCTTATATAGCCCAACTGTTAATAATTGCTGATGGTATATAAGATAACTTTTGTATGACCAAGAATACTTTCTTTTGGTGTTTCTTTTGAAATTTAGAAGGAATTTTATTGCAGGAGGAAAGGGATGTGTGTGTGTACTGAGGAGTATATGATATGCCCTCAAACTTTAAGTAAATGTGATACTAGATACAAAATATAAAAAAGTGAGACAGATAGCTAACTTGGATCATGATAGCTTGCAGGTAAGAAATGACCCAGAATGTTTTTTCTCTATAAGACCTACTGCCTCCCATTTACCTGCCTTTTCCTTTTGAGGAAAAGTTGGCCTTTAATTTCCATCCAAGGTTTCAACCTTGCTCATCCCCAGTGGACCTCCATTTTAGCAAAACAAATTACAACAGTAAGACTTCCTAGGAATACGCCTTCCTAGCACCGTGGGACCCTGTTATCCACCAAAGGTTGGTTGTCAGTGCATCCTTCAGATTGATTTATGACCAAAAGGGTGAATTATGGACAAAAAAGGGGCCATAGAGTAAACATGACAAACCCAGGGGAGGCAGAAAATAATCATATCGGATGGTCTGAACATAAAAATTCCTAACTAAAAGCATGTCATGACAGGTAGTCACATGATAGGCCTGTAGCTTCCTTGATAAAGGTCAGTCTTTACGTAAAGTAAGTCTATTGTTTGTTTGTGGGGGTTTTTTTGCATCTAGTATAACATACCTTTGAAATGTCAGAGTAATCTCCTTTTCCAGAACTCTCAGGGCACACCCACCACACTAGAACAGGAATCTACAAAAACTCTCATTACCTTGTTCCCAGAATACCATCTCTATGTGCTGTGTTATTCTTAACTATCCTGTATGCACCAATGTAAAAGAAGCATGTGTCTCTCCATTTTGCTTTTTATCCAGTTCCAGAGATTTCCCCACTTTGCTTTCTTCCGCCTCCTTAATCTACCACCAATGGATTTTATATAATCCTCTTTGTCTCCTCATTTGATTCTCATGTATAAAATAAACTGTAAAACTGGCATTTTCTCAATTCTTTGATATTTTGCTTTCCAGCAATTGTCATTAGTTTGGTTCAAATAAACTCATAAAATTTTTTTAAAAAGAAGCAAAAAATCAGTTTTTCTGCTCCAACTTTAGAGAGAACAATTCTCTAATGCCACCAAAAGCAGAATAGGGAAAGATGTTTGGAATTTAAGAACTGCAGTAGAAAACAAACAAACAAACAAAACTATATGTTCAAGATAAGCCACATGGCTTATGTGGTAACCAGCTTCCATGATGACCCCTTATGATCCCTGCCTCCTGGTTCCGCACAACGTTTGTATAGTCTTGTCTACAGTGTATCAGGGTTGGTCTGTGTGACCAATACTATATGGGACAAGTAATGAGCTGTGAGTGTCACTGCCAGGTCAGAATAGCCATTACTGCTTATCCTTACTCTCTGCAGCACTCACTCTGGGGAAGCCCACTTCTGTGTTGTGAGGGCACTCAAGCAGCCCTATGGAAAGGTCCATGTGGCAAGGAACTGAAACCAGCAGGCAATACTGGCTTTGGGGCCATGTAAGTGAGCCTCCCTGGAAGTGAATTCTCAAGCGCCAGCCAAGCCTCCTATGACTGCAACTCCCGCTGACATCTTGATTGCTACATCATGAAAGTTCTGAAACCACAACCACCCCACTAAGCTGCTCCTGAATTCCTGATGATGAGAGATTCCTGAGAGATAATACATGCTTATTGTTGCAAGTCACTGGTTTTGAAGTAACTTTTTCAAGCAATAGATAGCTGATACAGTGACTATGGCTTTTCTTTGGTATCTCAGGTGCACAGAGTTGGAATAATCGTAATCCTTGGTATTTGATGCATACTTAGTACTGGTCCATGCTTGGTTTACTTTTATTCACATAGTTATTTTCTAGTGAATTAATAAACACCACTAACTAAGCCTTTGAAAACAGATCTTGGAGCTTTATAATAATTTACATCTATCCATATAGTTTACCCCATCTTATTTTCTTGCCTCTTCCACCTAAGATAACCACTATCCTGATTCTTTATTTATCGTGTCTATTTTTCTTTTTATGCTTTACTACATCTATAGCTCTTTGTAAATTTATGTTTGTGTATATACATATACGTATATATCATGTGGGCAATATGTATGTATGGGTGCTTTTAACTTTATAAACTGGTGTTATGCTCTATATAATGCTTTTGGGATTTAATTAATTTCACTTAATATTATACTGTTAAGGTATATGCAAGTTGGTGCATATTACTGCAATTCATTCATTTTGGTTCTAATTATTGATGTTGCCAAGGTGTTTGGTCAGAAAGAAAAATGAGACTAATAAGCCCTAACATCTAAGAATTATGTAGTATGGGTAATCAGGATAATGCATATTTTGGATATAATTTAAATGAATTCACTAGCTCTAGAAATAAAAAATAAACAAAAATTAATTTAGAAATTAAAAAAATTTCTTTCCCTATGGATAATGGATATTCAATAGCATATTTTAGTAAACCATATATGTTTATCATTAATATAATAGTTTATTATACACACACATACACACTCACACACAAACTATGGGCCCTACCAATGTTTGCTAAAGTGATATTACAAAGCTCAAAAGACCTATAAAAATATAATAGAAGTTGCCTAGATAAAAATAAAACATAGTGTTCTAAAGAACCCATTGTGGGACACTACATTATGGGTATGTGAATACTGAAGATATTCTACTCAGAATTTATACAATATATTTTAATTTAAATAATATTTATGTAACAAGATTTTTTTTTACTAATAACTGCTCTCAAACACAAATATATTATCAAAGAATTCATATCCATGATTACTTAATATCCACCTTAAAACTTTATGAATATAATCTAAAGTATTACTGACAAATCTAATTAATTGTACAACCAAATGATGAGGAACTTTCAACCTCACATCTCACCTTCTTCCCAATCACACAAAGATTATATTCTTTTGTCTTAATAGTACTATCCGGAAACAGGCCTCATTTGTTAATTCCAGAAATGTTTAAACTATATTTGTTTCAGCAGCTGTTTCCTGATATCTTTCTGGCTGGCATTAGCTTACAGTGAATAGTATTGTTGAATGTCAAAGTTATTTTATTTTAATATTATTATTAGTTCCCCTGCATTGGCCCTCCTCCCCAATGCCTCAAAGAGGGATGTTGAGTCATGGATATTTAATATGACTCCTTGAGCTAAATAGACTTCTAGTACAAGAAGACTTTTGTTTTGGAGCAGCCAAATTAACTTTACCCATTACATTTGGATTTATTTT
The DNA here is from genome assembly GCF_964212035.1 of Myotis nattereri. Taxonomy (NCBI): domain Eukaryota; kingdom Metazoa; phylum Chordata; class Mammalia; order Chiroptera; family Vespertilionidae; genus Myotis; species Myotis nattereri. The sequence goes on along the minus strand of NC_138077.1, from coordinate 65,183,066 downwards.
AGACAATTGGCTTTACCAAATAGACACAGACACTTTTCTCTGACATGACACAATTACAAAGAATGCATGTGAAAACTATCTAAAAAGCAGGAATATTTCTTTCTTAGTTCTTCACTGAACAAAATGTGTGGACATGAGAACTAGAAAGAAGAGAAATGTTGATGAGCCCTCAGCGATGGCATCAGGTCGGAAGCATGGAGCAGGTCAAAGGACACAGAGGACGTGTAGTGGAATTCCCGAAAGCGACTGGAAGTGCTACTGGAGCAGTCAGTCACCTTTTCATCCTTCGTCATAAATAATAGGGCATACCATTTTAGGAATAATTTTTTTCTCCAATTTTTCAGTTTTCAAAAAACCTCTACACAAGAAAGGACTATTTGAAAAGCAGCTAAGTGGGAGACTAATAAGATTCTGTGGGCCAAAAAGGAAGCCGCCCTTGCCTTGACGCCCTCTCTCTGTAGGACTGAGGCAGATGAAAGAAGTTTGGGAAACTTTTATGGGGGATGAGAAAAAGTGGAAGCCCTAACATAAGAAGAATGAAAGCCACATTTCCTCCTCTGTACTAGAGTTAATATTTGGAGAAAGAAGAGTCGACTTCTAACAAAACTTCTCCTTCCTAATGAAAATCCGATTAGGGGCGTTTGCAATGGTCAAGGCACAAGGCACTGGGCAATGGCAAAGAGAAAGGGAGACCAGGTGTAAGGTTTGCTTTGGAGGTTGAACTGATAGAATGTGGTGAGAACAAGCTATATTGTACAATAAACCAAAAAATAGAATAATCTCTTTCTTGCAGTCTATTGTGTAATGGAGAGTGAGTTGACTTTTATACTGCAAATGTAAAGAAAACAAAAGTTTCATTCATCTTTCTGTAAAGATGCCAGTCTAATTTGCTATTAAATTTCCATTCAAATGCTCTATTTTGTTTAGTTACAAGGGATTTGCTGCTCTTAAACTTTCCCAGGCAGTTTGTATGAAAGTCAGTTGCTAAGATTATCCCTAAGGGAAACCTGCAAAATGTTGCAAGATAAATGACCTCAGTACAATATGCAGAGTAAGTAGAAGAGAAGGATTAAGAGTTACCTTTAGAAAGGAAAAGATTTAGAATTCTGGGCTAGAGTTGCTGGTTAATCACTAATTGGGAGAAATTTGGTCAGGGTAGTTTTACACTTTCCAAAAAAGGGAGGACTTTTACATTTTTCCTCTTGGGAATAAAGGTAAGAGTTATCACAGAGAGAAATGTTCTTTTTCTTCTTCCTCCAGCTACACAGCTCTTCCTTGGGTGACTCAAAGGAAGCCACAGTGGCAGCTGGGAGGTCGCAAAGGTTTTAAGTGAGGTTAAACTTGTGGGAAAGCTTTTGGCAACTTATTTAGGCTGAGTAAAAGAAGTAATGTGATATGCTAGGCAAAGCATGAGTTTAGATCGGATAGCTATGAATTTAAAACCAAATTTCAGTACTTATCATCAGCATCATCTTGAGCAAGTTAGCCAACCTGTTTAAACTTCAGTTTAGTCATCTCTAAATTGATGATCAACTATGAGGCCTGTGTTACACATATAGGTGGGGCAACAATAGGTTTACAGTTGTGAATACTTGAAACTTAGAATTTATTCTTGTATTATTAATTATTGTATTTTGCATACAAATAACTGTAAACCTACTTTTGCCCCAGCCTGTATTATGCAGGCACTCAGTTGGTACTGAGTACTTCTTTAATATCTTTCTAAACTGGACTGGGAGTAAGGAGCTAGTAATCATACATTTATGGGAGAAAAGGAAAAGATATTTGATCCCAGAGCACTATCTGGTGGTAACAATCATTTGACAATTGACCAGTGGAATTTGGGGACATCTATTCATTTACTAATTAATAAAATCTTAGAAGTGGAAGATAAAGGATTATTTTCTAACATCTATCATTTGGGGGTGTGGGGAAAGGATCAGACCTAAGAAACAGAAGATAATGCTAGATAAGCATAAGGTTAATCTTTTAGGGATTTTTTTTATAAGCATATGGTGGTTCAGTGTTCCCACATTATAGATCATGCTCTCTACCTATACAATGATATGGCTATCTATCAGAAGAGTAAAAGGAGGCACCTTACCTGTAAATTGTAATGAAACATTGTGCTATCTTTGACTACTGAATGTGTTATAATATTCCTTTGATTATTGTCTCAGCACCCCAGTTAATAAAAATTTTACTAAGAAACCTATTAATTAACATAATATTTATTACTTATTACATATTAGACATTATACCAATCACACTATTAGTATTTTAAATATCATTAATAGCATTAAACATATTATGTACTAGAGGCCTGGTACACGGAATTCATACCCTGGGGGGGGGGGGGCTCAGTCTGGCTTGCGCCCTCTCTCATTCCAGGACCACTCGTGGGATGTCCACCTGCCAGCAGTCAGACATCCTGTCGCAGTCTCACAGTCCAGGACCCCTTGCTCCTTACTGCCTGCCTTCAGCAGAGGAAGGCAAGGCTCCCGCCACCGCTGGGCTCGCCAGCTGTGAGTCCAGCTTCTAGCTGAGCAGCGCTCCCCCTGTGGGAGTGCACTGACCATCAGGGGGAAGCTCCTGCATTGAGCTTCTGCACCCTAGTGGTCAGTGCGTGTCATAGCAACCGGTTGTTCCACTGTGCAGTTGATTTGCATATTAGGATTTTAGTATATAGGACTAGAGGCCCAGTGCACAAAAATATGTGCACTGGGGAGGGGGGGGAGGCACTCAGCCCGCTTGTGCCCTCTCGGGACCCCTTGGGGGATGACCACCTGCTGGCTTAGGCCCGCTCCCCCAGGGGATTGGGCCTAAGCTGGCAATCAGACATTCCTCTGGCAGCCCAGGAGCCCTCGGGGGATGTCCACTTGCCAGCGGGGAGCAGGCCTAAGCTGCAGTCAGACATCCTTAGCACTGCTGAGGAGGTGGGAGAGGCTCCCACCACCACTGCTGTACTGGAAGCCCTCAGCCTGGCTTGTGGCTCAGCAGAGCTCCCCCTGTGGGAGCGCACTGACCACCAGGGGGCAGCTCCTGCATTGAGCGTCTGCCCCCTGGTGGTCAGTGTGTGTCATAGTGACCAGTCATTCCCAGTCATTCTGCTATTAGGATAGAGGCCTGGTGCACGGGTGGGGGCGGGCTGGTTTGCCCTGAAGGGTGTCCTGGATCAGGGTGAGGGTCCCGCTGGGGTGCCTGACCAGCCTGGGTGAGGGGCTGATGGCTGTTTGCAGCTGGCCACACCCCTTTTAGGGTGGGGGGTCCCCACTGGGTTGCCTGACCAGTCTGGGTGAGGGGCTGAGGGCTGTTTTCAGGCTGGCCAAGCACCCTGGTGATGGAAGCTCCCAGCCTCTCCTTTTTTTTCTTTTTTCTTTTTATTCTGAGATTTATTTACCTTCTATAATTTAAACTTTGTAGCCTTGAGTGGAGCTCAGAGCCGGCCAGGGCGGGCAGAAAGCTTGGCTTCCTCCATCACCAGGGGCAACCCAAGCCTCTTGCTTGCTCCAGTTTCATGGCCACGGCTGGCAGAAAGGAAGTATCTGGGGTTTATTTATCTTTTATAATTGAAACTTTGTTGCCTTGAGTGGAGCTCAGAGCCGGCCATGGCAGGTGGGAAGCTTGGCTTCTTCCATCACTGGAGCAACGAAGCCTCCTGCTCGCTCCAGCTCCGTGGCTGCCGGCCACCATCATGGTTGGGTTAATTTGCATATAGTCACTCTGACTGGCTGGTGGGCATGGCTTAAGGTGTAGCAAAGTTATGGTCAATTTGCATGTTTGTCTTTTATTAGATTAGAATCAGCCGCGGGCAAACTACGGCCCGCGGTCTGGATCCGGCCCCTTTGAAATGAATAAAACTAAAAAAAAAAAAAAAAGACCGTACCCTTTTATGTAATGATGTTTACTTTGAATTTATATTAGTTCACACAAACACTCCATCCATGCTTTTGTTCCGGCCCTCCGGTCCAGTTTAAGAACCCATTGTGGCCCTCGAGTCAAAAAGTTTGCCCACCCCTGGATTAGATAGTAACAGTAGGAACCATTTATTGAATGCTTACTGTGTACCACATTTTATGCTAAACATTTCATATAAATTTTCACAGTTCATATTCAAAGACCCAATGAGCTAAGTATCATTAGTTAAATGGGGAGATAGGACAATATTTTCTTGTTAAAGAAAACTCACCATGTCCAAATTTTCCAAGCACTGATAGAATAGAATGGCAAAATCTTAAATTTAGAAAGTGTCATTCATAAAAGTGTACTGTTAACTACTTTCACTAATTTATACTCTATGCAATAATAATGTGACATCACTCAGGACTGTCCGCAAAAAGATAGCATTTGATCAATTTTACACAATACTCCATGAAAATAACAATTTAAGAACAGAGCAAAATTTCATCTGAAATAACAGAGAAAATTTAGAAAAATCAAACACATTAGCTTGACTGGAATTCATCCCGATGTATTTCACAGTTCACAAATATAGTAGGTGAAGATCATGTACACTGTCAGGGGGTTATCATTAAATTTCAACCCAAAGGCAACAAACTCAGGCAATACAAATATAGAAAATAGTGCTTCTTAAAATAAAAGTAAAGCAAGTACCACAATTTATTCCAGTTCCTACTCTTTTGACTTACCAGCAGCCTCAGAAATTAAAGATTTAAAGATTTAAATCTAATACTACTTTCAAGCAGTTGACCAATATGTTACTAAATAAAATTATCTTCATAGCATTCCAAGTGTCTCACAGTTCAAAAATGTAACCTATGTCCATCTATTTTCTACCTTCCCAAATAATACAGTAACTTATTTATCCCATAGTTTAATCTGGCAGAGAAGCCAAAGAAGATAGGATATGCTTTCATTGTTATTTTACTTCAAGGGAAGAAATGCAATATAAACAATATGGACAACCTTACTTTTGTGCCTGTATCAACCACAATGCTTTTACTACTCACTCTGATGCTGACCAAATGCAAAATGTTACCATTCAATCAGATGAGTCTCCACAAAGTTAGAAACATTGTTAAGTCAACTTCATAAAGTAAAGTTAACAAACAGACTCCAGAAATTCCAGTTCTTGAGAAGCTGATTACACACAAAAGGGCTTAAAAGTGAAAGGGTTAGTAGAAAATCCTCGTTTCTTTTAAAAAAAGAACGTGGAATTCCCTGAGATTCTTTTCTAACTACTAACAATGCTGTAGATCCTCACAGCCTAAATGGGTGCATAATGGAGCCCAGTCTCTGCCTGGTGACTCAGGTATACTTCATCAGGATGTACTTCCTCTGTTGGAGGGTCACATTGAGACAGAAATTCCACATGTGTCATAGGAAGAAAATTACTCAATCTCAAATTCTTATATATAAAAACTAATTGCAATCCAAACAATGAATTCAGTACCGTTGGTGGTATTTTGCCTAGAATGTTTTTCCTTTTTGCCTCTAGAACATAGTTCAAATTACCTTAAATTTACACTAGTAAGTTATACACATTTCCCAACTCTTTTATAAAAGGACTAGAGGCCTGGTGCATGGATTCATGCACCAGTGGGGTCCCTCGGCCTGGCCTGCAGCCTCTTGTAATCCAGGACCCCCCGGAGGATATTGCATAGCCGGTTTCAGCCTGATCCTTGCAGGCCCGATCCAGACAGGAGGGAGCCCAATCCTGTGTGTTAAGCGTCTGTCCCCTTGTAGTCAGTGTGCATCATAGCAACTGGTCGACTGGTTGTTCGGTCACTTAGGCATATATATATATATATATATATATATATATATATATATATATATTAAAAGAAATAACTTCTAAAGGCAAGTTGGAGATTTTGTTTTAAAAGTAGTAATAATAAGAATAGCAGTATTAAGATAATACTGATTAATAACTAAATGCACACTATGCATTAGGCACTATATTTAGTGTTTTATATGCATTAATAAATTAATAAAGCTATCGATACTTTTGAGAACCTACTTCAGACTAGGTACTACACAAAATGTAGTCACACAAAAGATAGAAGCCATTTTAATTATGCAACTGAGCTGAAAATATAATGGATAAGAGTATCATGAAAGAATTTTTGGTACATCTGAGGAGGTTCCTTCATATTTCTTCCATTGACTTGCTCCAAATATCTGTCTACTTAAAAAAAATACTATAATAATTAAAAAAAAAACTATTCACAAAGAAAACTCCCACTCTTTTATTTAAAGCACTGATTCTTAACTTTTTAACACACATAGTATTTTCTACTATTTCTGAAAAATCACTGTCAAGTAGCCATAAAAATAGTTTTCAGAGATGCATAGCCCCAGATGAGTTCTTATATTATACATTGAACTCCATCCACAGTTTCCGATGTCATGTACTTTTATCTGGCAACATTTTCTTCTGTTATATTTTTGTATCCCTAAACTAAGGAATATCAGCATTTACAGCAATATTCTGAGTGTTCCCACAAATGCATATATTCCTATGAAGACCAAGAAAACAAGATGAAAACATGAGAATTACAGTATTCTGAAGTTCTTTTAGTTTTCTTCTTTTTTCTCAAAACACTCAACCATAAATGTAATTATTAGGCCTACCTATTGCTCCTTCCTTCCTTCCTTCCTTCCTTCCTTCCTTCCTTCCTTCCTTCCTTCCTTCCTTCCTTCCTCCCTCCCTCCCTCCCTCCCTCCCTCCTTCCCTCCCTTCCTCTTTTGCTAGTTCTCACCTGAGGATATTCTCCCACTGATTTTTAGAGAGAGTAGAAGGGAGGGAGGCGCTGGGGGTGGGGGAGAAAGAGAGAGAGAGAGAGAGAGAGAGAGAGAGAGAGAGAGAGAGACATCAATGTTGAAGACACATCCATTGGTTGCCTCCTGCACACACCCCAACTGGGGCTGGGATCAAACCCAAAACCCAGGATGTGCCCTCAACCGAAACTGAAACCACAACCTTTTAGTGAGCAGGCTGATGCTCCAACCACTAAGCTATAACCAGCCAGGAACCTACTGCTTATATCTCATAGGCTAAATCTTTCATTAGGCCTAAAATATAGGGCTCTTAATTTATGACTTGAACATAAATATCAGTTGCTTAATTGTTATTTTCATGGTCATTTTAAGTTATTTCAACCATAAGTGTTTTAATTCCCCAAATATCCTAAGCTATCTCAGTACAAATATACTCCCATGACATTCCTGTATGCTAACCTGGTAATGTAGGTGAAGTACAGTTTCATTAAAATATATGATGTAAATTGGTACATTATGAAGATTTAAAAGTTGAACAATATACATGGTAGTCATAGGATATAAGAGGCAGTCAGGCCTTCAGAACTTTTGATGCTTCACTTTAAAACATCATTTATCATTGTGATAAGGCTGAGGTCAGGTTTCTAAAAATGCAACTTGTTAAAAGCAGGAATAAATGAATGAGGGATGAGTCAGCTCGTTTGATGGAAAGGGTAAAAAATACTTCAAAAGCACACCACATGACTTGGTAAATATTCAGTGTATCAAAATGTACTTGCCATCTGGTGTTGATAGACTTAGAATATGTGTTAAAAAAAAAAAAAACAAGAAAGGAAATAACTCAGCCAGGTTAATGTGCTCTTGTCTACATTTCATAATTCAGGTATTAAGTGCTTTAATAAATATTCACTACAAAAGAAAGGCTGCATTATAGTCAGATTTGGGCAATATTTGTTGGGGGTGGGTAGAGAGGAGTAAAATAACATAAGACCTGATGACACCTACATAAGCTACAAACAAAAAAGTGTTTTAGGTAAAGCAGAATTCTCCATCATATGTCAATAATTCCAGGACACCAACCTCACAGCTAAACAAAGGGAAGTGGGAAGCCTATATTTAGAAAGAAACCAAAATCCTGTTTATTGTCACCTTTGAATATTCAGTTATTCTTTTCTTTGCCTATTACTATTTAAAGAGATATAATAAACCAGAGACTAAAGAAAATTTGGTTGGATAGTAGAAAGAAGGAGAAACCAAAAAGCCCTTTGAAGTTTTAAGCTAGAGTTTGCTATTAACTTTGCAATATGTAATCAAATAAAAAGTAAATGTTTCTTTATTACTAATGTTGTGGCTCCACCCCATAACAAAGAAACAGAATTTCCGGAGGATGAGGCTCAGGAATCAGGATTTTAAAAAGATTCCCAGGTGATTCTAATGTGCAGCCAAGATTGAGAACCACTGATCTAGAGTATACAGAAGGAGGTGCGGGGGTTATATGCAAATACAACTGCATTTTACATAAGGGACTTAAGCACCCTCAGATTTTGGTATCTATGGGGAATTGTGGAACCAATCCCCCCCCCCCCGTGGATGGATAATGAAGGACAACTGTATACACCTGTGTGATCACCATCCTAAAAAAGATATAGAACCTTTTTTTGTGTGCCCTTTCAATCAATTTCCACCTCTTATAAATAACCAATATCCTGATTTTTATCACCATAGATTAGTTCTGCCTTCACATAAATGGAATCATACAATGTGTAGTCTTTTGGGTCCTGGCTTCTTCTACATAATGTGTTTCTGAAATTCATCCACATTATTGCCCGTGTGATAGTCCTTTCCATTTTGTTTTGTTTGCTTATTAGCATTTTATTCTATGAATATACCAAATTTTGCATAACAGTTTTCTATATTAGGCTGTTTTTAGTTTTAAGTAATTATGAATAAATTTACTATAATGTTCTTGTATAAGTCTTTTTGAGTTCACGGTTTTCATGTGTTATTGGTAAATTCACAAAAAATGCATTACAAAATAAAAGGTTAGATATTTGTTTAACTTTATAAGATACTGACCCAATGTTCCAAAGTGGAACATTCTCAGTAGTAAATGTAAGAATGCCAAGTATTCAATCTACATCCTTGTCAACACTGAATGTGTCAGGTTTTTTTAAATTCTAGTTATTTTAGTAAACAAGAACTATGGTTTTGTGGTTTTATTTTGAATTTCAGTAATAACTAGTGGCGCTGAACGCCTTTTTTATGAGCTTATTGCCATCTTATATCTTCCATTGTGAAACACCTACTCAAGTCATTTTAAAATTTTGTTTGTCTACTTGTTATTAATTTTTAGTCATTCCTTACATATTCTGGACATGAATTCTTTGTTATTATATGAGTCACAAATATTTCACCCAATCTGTTGCATGCCTTTTCATTTTCTTTTTTCTTTTTCTTTTTTTTTAACAGAGAGGAAGAGAGAGAGATAGAGAGCCAGAAACATCGATGAGAGAGAAACATCGATCAGCTGCCTCCTGCACATCTCCCACCGGGGATGTGCCTGCAGCCAAGGTACATGCCCTTGACCGGAATCGAACCTGGGACCCTTTAGTCCGCAGGCCGATGCTCTATCCACTGAGCCAAACCGGCTTTGGCTTCATTTTCTTATTGTCTTGAAAATTAGAAGTCTTTAATTTGGATAAGGCCTGATTTATCAATTTTTTCTTTTATGTGTAGGGCTTTCTGTGTCCTTTAAACAAAGGTTATGAGATTTTCCCCCCTTATGAGTCATTTTAGAAGCATTACAATGGTCTAATTTAGTTCTATTAAATTAATTTTAATGCATAGTGTGTAAGACAGAGGCCAAGAATTAATATTTTTCCTTATGTCTATCCAGTTGTTCAACCACATTCATTGAAAAGAGTTTCCTTCTCCCACTTAAACTATGTTGTCACAGTTGTTGATATCAATTGAACATATATTCTTATGTCTATCCAGTTGTTCAACCACATTCGTTGAAAAGAGTTTCCTTCTCCCACTTAAACTATGTTGTCACAGTTGTTGATATCAATTGAACATATATTCGGAGGTGATATCTGGACTCTCAATTTTGTTACAATTATCTGTTTGTGTTTTTTTTTAATGGGGTTGGTATAATCTGTCTTTATTACTATATTTATGGAAAGCCGATAAATTAGATAATGTGAATATCAAAACTTGTTCTTTTTTGTCTAGCTTATTTGCAATTCAATATGAATTTTAAAATTAGTTTGACGATTTCTCTAGAAATTACAAAAAGCACACAAACTGTTGAGATTTTGACTCAGATTGTTGACTCTATAGATCAGTTTGGAAAGAAATGACACTTTAACAACATTGAGTGTTCATCCATGAACAATGGGTATTTCCTAAGGCCTAGTTAGTTTTTATTGTAGAGGCCTTATATTTCTTTAACACACTTATTCCTAAGTGTTTTATATTTCTTGCTTTTGTAAATAGACTTCAAAGTTCATATGCATATTATTTGGCACTACTACATAAAAATGTAATCAATTTTTTTTGTATTATGATTCTGTGACCTTCCTAAATGCACCTCTGGGCTCCAGTAATTGTTTTGTATATTCCTTAAGATTTTCTAATGTAAACAATCACGTTATATGCAGTATACTTTTCTTCTTTCCTATCTGTATACCTTTAATTTATTTTTCCTGCTTTATTACTCTGGCTAGGATTTTTAGTACACTGTTGATCAGAAATAGTAAGAATAGATATCCTTTTCCTGTACTAGAAAGCATTTATTCAACCTTTCATTAAGTATGATATCAATTGTAGGTTTTCATAGAACCGTTTCATTAGATTAAGGAAGTTCCTATCTCTTCCAGTTTTCTGAGTTTTTATTATATATTCTTGTTAAATATTTTCAAATGATTTTTTGCATCTATTGAGAAGATATTTTTCTCTTTTATTTCTACTAATATGATGAATATACATTGATTTATTTTCAAATGTTAAACAAAACTTGCACTCCCAAGATAAATTCCAATTGGCCATGAGGTATTACCCATTTTATTTACTGTTAGACTTTATTAGCTAATATTTTTAAAAGATTATTACATCCAGATTCATGAGGGATACTGTCCTATGATTTTCTTACATCTTTTTTCAGGTTTTGCTAACAGGATTATGTTGTTCTCATGAAACAAGTCGGGAAGTGTTTTCTTCTGCTATATTTTCTGAGAGTTTTGTAGGAAATATATTCTCCAAGGAAACTGTTGAGCCTGGGGTTGTCATTTTAGGAATGTTTTTGATAAATTCAATTTCTTTAATAAAAATAGGGTTATTCAGATTTAATGTTTTCTGTGTCAGTTTTCTAAGGAACTTATCTATTTCATTACAGTTGTGGAAATTATTTGCATGAAGGTTTCATTATATTTCCTTGTTATCCTTTCAGTGTTTGGAATATGTAATGATATCTCCTCTTTCATTATTGCTATTGGTAATTTGTATCATTTCTTTTTGATCATTCTTGTTAAAGGCTTATCAATCCTAATTGTCTTTTTTAAAAAATCAAGCTATGCCTTTATAAATGTTGTTTGTTTTCTATCTTTTGGATTTTTGTCTTATTATTTACTAGAGGCCCGGTGCACAAAAATTTGCGACTGGCGGGGAGGCGGGGGTCCCTCAGCCCGGCCTGTGCCCTCTCACAGTCTGGGACCCCTCGGGAGATAACGACCTGCTGGCTTAGGCCCACTCCTGGGTGGCAGAGGGCAGGCCCAATCCCTAGGTGCCTGCCCCGCAGCCCCTGGTCCAGCTCAGAGCAGGGCCGATTGGGGAGTTGGGGAGCTCCCCCCTGTCATGAACAGAGCAGGGCCGATCAGGAGGTTGTGATGCCACCCTCAGTCACACTCAGGGTAGGGCCAATTGGGGCGTTGGGGTGCCGCCCCCTATCACACTCAAGGCATGGTCGATGGGGAAGTTGGGGCCCTGCCCTGTCATGCACAGAGCAGGGCCGATCAGGGGGTTGGGGCACTCCCCCCTGTCACACTCAGGGCAGGGCTGATGGGGAGGTTGTTGCTCCACCCTGTCACACACAGAGCAGGTCCCATGGGGGGGTTGGGGAGCTACCCCTTATCAGGCACAGAGCAGGACTGATCAGGGGGTTGGGGTGCCTTCCCCTGTCATGAACAGAGCAGGGCGGATAGGGAGGTTGTGGCCCCACCCCGTCACACAAAGAGCGGCAGGGTGATCAGGGGGTTTGGGCGCTGCCCCTGTCACGCTGCTCCAGGGGCCAGGAGGCCTCGCGGCTCCGCTGATCCCGGTGCTGGGAGGCATGTTACCCTTTTACTATATAGGATAGAGGCCTGGTGCACGGGTGGGGGCCAGCTGGTTTGCCCTGAAGGGTGTCCTGGATCAGGGCAGGGTCCCGCTTGGGTGCCTGGCCAGCCTGGATGAGGCGATGATGGCTGTTTGCATCTGGTCACACACCCTTCAGGGTGGGAGTCCCCACTGGGGTGCCTGGCCAGTCTGGGTGAGGGGCTGAGGGCTGTTTTCAGGCTGGCGGGTGACTGAAGCTCCCAATCGCTCCTTTTTTTCCTTTTTTTTTTTTTATTCTTGGATTTATGGCTGTCACTGTAGCTGAGAGCCGGCTTTAGCTACGAGACCTCGCTGCTGAAAGCAGGTTTCTGGCTTTGTTTACTTTCTGTATTTGAAACTTTGTTGCGACTCCAGCTCTGAGATACCGGCTAACTGAAAACAGGTTTCTGGGGTTTTGTTTAGCTTCTATATTTGTAATAATGTTTCTTAGCAGCTCAGAGCCCAGCAGCGGCAGGCGGGGAACGTTGGAGTCCTCCGTCACTGAAGCAAGCAAGCCTCATGTTAACTTCAAGCTGCCTGGCTGCCGGTCACCATCTTGGCTGGCAGTTAATTTGTACATTGCCCTGATTAGCCAATGGAAAGGGTAGCGGATGTACGGTTAATTACCATGTTTCTCTTTTATTATATAGGATTTTTTTTCTTCAACTACTTTTGGGTTTAATATGACCATATTTTTCTTCTTTATTGAAGTGGAAATCTATCCCATTGATTTTAAACAATTCTCCTTTCTTCCAATTTAGGAATAAAACCTCTAGATTTGTGCTGAGCCCTTCTTAAACCCATGCTATAAATTATAATATATTACATTTTCAGTATAACTTGATCTAAAATATTTTATAATTTTCCACATGAATTTATCTGTTCAACTATGGGATATTTATAAGTTTGCTGTTCAATTTCCAAATGCTCTTTTCTAGATATTTTATCGTTTTTAATTTCTAATTTAATTACATTATGGTCAGGGAACACATTGTATTTCAATCTTTTGAAAATATTTGAAACTAATTTGATGGCCCAGATTGTGGTGTACCTTGATGAAAGTTCCATATATAGTTGTAAAGAATGTATATTTTCAGGTGTAGTGTTTTATAAATGGCAACTAGGTCAAGGGGTTTGATGATGTTTTGAATATCTTGAATATCTTGAGTGATTTTCTGTCTACTTATTCTATCAAGTACTGAGAGGGGGAATATTAAAATTTCTAATTGATATTATGAATTTAACTATTTTTCTGTTTTTTTTTCTTTCTTTCAGTTTCTACATTACATAATGCTTATGCCTTTATAATAATTTGACAGATACCATTTTAAAATATCCTTGTTTATCTTCAATAATATGCCTTCTCTTAAAGTCTACTCCACTACTAATATAGTCAATATAACTTTTTAATGCTTATTACTTATAGTCTCCATTTCTCCCCATTTTTTTACTCTCAAGATAGTACATTCCTTATAAACTGTATTGATCTGTATTCAAGTTTAATGACACTTTCTTTTTCCATCTCCAATCTGCTTTTAAGCCTCTCCAATTATTTTCTATTTGTAGGTTTCAGATATTGTTCCTTAACATTTTAGTTCTTTTAAAAATAATTTCCATTTCTCTGCCCTTTTTCTGCATTTGTTCTCTCATTAGTACCATATTTTCCTTTAGGTCCTGAATGTATTGACAACTTTTACTGTAAAGTCCTTGTCTGCTGATTTAAAAATCCGCACTGTCTGTGGAGTTGTTTCTATGAACTATTTTGTGTTTTTAAGTTAGAAGTCACATTTTCCTGTTTCCATGTCCAGTCATTACTTAATGGCATTTGGACCTTGTGTATAACGTATGATAGAAACTCTGGGTTCTGTTATCTTCCTCTAAAGAATGAATTTCTATTCTAGCAGGCAATTAAATTACTGGTTGATCAGTTTGTCATTGTGGTGACAGTTTTATGCTTCATTAGGTCCTTTCAACATTGCCATTTTGTCCCCTTTTCTTGAATTAATTTCTCAGTCCTGAGTCATCATCTACATCCCTAAGTTGTGGCCCTTCTGAGTTTTAATTAAGCCTCAGACATTTACCAAACGCTTCTAACTTAGTAAAACCTAAAACTTCTAATTTTGTCTCCCCTTTATCAAATACATTTGCTCATTCATTTTAGGGTTCCAGTTGTTCCTTTTCTCCAGGTCCTTGTAGCTTCCCCTCCACATGCACAGTTCACCAGTCAGCCAAGACAACAGGAGAGTTTACTAGTATATGCAGATTTACAGGTCGCTTCCCTATGTGGCTCTATCCTTTCTAAGATTTCCCCCCCTCAGTTTCAGCCACTCTGCCAACTCCAAAATCCATCCCCTGACACCTTTATCCAATAAGATTGTGGCTGGCTGTTTGGATTCTAACTGTCCCACACCATAGATACTGGGGAGTTCCTTGATAGGAAAGTCTATAATAAATGTGAATTTCACCCACTACTGTTCACTCCACATTCTTTCTGCTTTTGCTCATTCTCCAATGTCTTCAAATAATTGTGTTTGTTTTTAATTGTAGTTTAGTTGTTCCTAAAATATCATAATATCATAACCTGAATTTGGAATTGTTACCTGCAGAAATGTTTGTCCTGGAATTGTACAAGTCACTTCTTCATTATCAAAATTAGAATTATCATAAGTGTTGTTAGATAGTATTTAGAAATTGATTTGGATAGTTGTGTTATAATCAAAGTTCAATAGGCTTTCCTCTCCTAAAAGATAGCTAGTTCATTATGAGAAAATAGTATTTTCTATCTCTTAAAAAATAATTCACAGTGCCTAGGAAAACCATATATATTGTACCTACTAAATATGACCAATGAATATTTGTATAACTCAATTCAACAGAATAATCTATATGAGTGAAATGAAATGAGTTACAAATAAAGAAAACTACCATAAGGAATGTGCTTGGGAGATTAGTGGTATGAGATATTTCCAATTATGACAGGGAATCTGAACATGTAGTATCATTGTGCAAGGAAAATGGGTAACACCATCCTTACCATTTTTAAAGTTTATTCTAACACAGGTATGGGGTAAGTATTTTATATACATGAACTTATAAAGTAGTTAAATTCTAACAATTTTCTCTTATTGCTTACTGAGAGTTGAGATCAAAATCATTCACAGCACTCATCACTTGTTCTAACAATATGCATCTCCTGTTAATATTCTTCCCATCTCCTACATTAGCAACTTGCTTCCTATGTAATGTAAACTTGCTCTCCATCCTTACCATACAATTCTTATTCATTTCATGGAACACTAGTAAAATGGAGATCGCAGGATTGAAGCACTGAGCACTCAAGAAATACCTCAGGAATCAATGAACCTGAAACAGCCTGTCCAGCTCTGTCTACCCATCTTGTCCTTAGAAATCAGTTTCAAATTCATCTCTCCTGGAAAGCCTCCAATATTTAACTTGGAACCACCTACCATTCTACCTGACCAATTACCTTCGCAAATTGATGTAACAGGCCAAATGTTAATTATTTACTTTTATTCCTCAACAACATTCTAGGTGCTGTGTGGGGAAAAAAATGAACAAGACAAGGTCCTTAATCACAAGCACATTACACTTTGGTTTGGGAGATTCTTATCCATCACACAGTCACTACAGTGTAACCTTCATCCAACTTATCAATCTCTATGTATGCATATATTTCAATATGTCACTTCCCTTCTTTCTTTCTTGTAATTATTTCATGCAGGATATTCATATTAAGAACCTAACTGACTTCCTATTGGTACCCATTCATTTAAACCTAGGAACTAAGGGCTCAGTACAGCCCTGTGACTCCTATCAGGCCCTTCTAGTGGAATTCAGTCCTTGCTGCCTTTTCCAACTTTCCTCACTAACTTTGTAATTAAGTAACTTTTAAAGTCTTTGTACACATTCGGTAATAATATTTGTCCCTGTACTCCCAGGAGACTGTGGTAACTGCCCAGCTAGGAAGCCCTACCCTTCATTATTCAGCAACAGCTTGAAGAGCATTCTAACTAACCTTCCGTCCTCTGATGGACCAGCTGCATCAAAGACTGTGCTCCCTTATTTGTTTGTTTTTTCCCCAAAGCAAAATCACTATTTTAAACTAAGTCATCTTTCATAAAGTAAAAAATATGAATCTAAATTTTCAAAACATGTCTCTTCTGTGAACCACAGCAAATCTAAACCGGATTATGCCTTACGTTAGACCCAGGACTCATGTGGTCCCCTTTTCTCTGCCCCGCTGGATCCCTGCATACTGTTCAGGGGAAGTTGCTGGCTTTTGAACTGACAGTTTGGAAATGAAGGCATTTTTCTTTTAGGGAGAATAGTCCTTCAGTGATTCAAAGAACGAGCCTTGTGATCAAAATAATTCATAAAGGAAAAGATTTATGAAGTGACTTCACTCGCACACAATGCATTTTTTAAACTTTGTTTTTAAAATAAATCTGTCAGTACACAAGCCAAAACAACACATCTGAATGCAATATCAGTGGACACACCCTGAATCTCTTCTCCTTTGCTAATACAAGACTGTGGCAAAAAAAAAAAAAAAAAAAAAAAAAAAAAAGCCAAGGAAAGTCTCTCTTTGTAATTTAATTTAACTTCCTAAAAATATAAAAATGCTAGTTCTATGAAAAGTCTTAAAAATTGTGCATACTATTGACTCCTAAATAAAACATGCCTTTTAAAAATGCATTTTCCATAGAACACTGTGCTTCTTTAAGAAAACAAAAAATAAAGAAGTCTGACTTATAATGAATCTCTATGGCACAAGGAAGCCTGTTCTAATCGCCCTTTATCGGGTTTGAGTGATAGTTCTGCTCAACAAGTATTGACAGGGCCGTCCTGTTTCTCAGGCTTTCATTTCCCTCAGTTGGAGAAGGATACAGTGCATTTTCACATTCTCAAAGTCTACAGTTGTTTTTATATAAGAAGTAATTTGCTTGGGTCACGTCAGGTCGAATGGGATGCCTGCCCAGCTCTTGGTTTTAAAGGAAAAACATACAGAAAGACACAAAAACACAGCAGTTTCCTTCATTAAATTCCACTCTACCTGCCATGGGCTTCAAGCCACAATGGAATTTCCCACCCTGGCCTAGACTAGCCTAACTTTTATTTTTAGGGATTTTTTTCCCCTCAAATCTTATGAGCTTTCTTTCAAGTGAAGTTTGAGGTAAGAATTATTAAATGATAGAGTAATTGCCTGGTTTAAAAAGAATCAGACATGAGAAACAAATGGCTGGTGAGCGTCCATGATATTTTTGGATAAGCAGCCCCTAGATAACAGACTTTTAAAAAACTGTTCATACTAAGTACAACCAGATCAGAAATGTAATTCAAAATCAAAACCTGAATCATGAAATGATGAGGGAAACAGCACATTTTAAGTAAGATCCTCTACTAAAGCATTACATCGGATAGACAGAATTTTAGAAGGGGGGTGGGTGGGGGGGATTAGAATAACTGAAAAAAACTAAGACATATAAAGACAGAAATAAAAGAGTAGGGGAGTGGGATGAGGGAGAGGGAGAGGGAGAGGGAGAGGGAGAGGGAGAGGGAGAGGGAGAGGGAGAGGGAGAGGGAGAGGGAGAGACTGGCTTTTGAAAGCCACTTATGCTTTTGCCCATAGCCTGGGGTAACTGATTTAATCAGGATTGTTCCTGTGGATTATCTAAACTATGAAAAGTAACAGGGAGAACTTCCCAAGAAATCCAAACTGGTCTGCTGCAAAATACTTGATTTGAGGCCTGGAGCTCAGTAGACTATACACATTGTACTCAGGGTCCAAAGGAAAATGGCGCAAAGCTTCGATTTCTTTGTCTCTTTGATCTACCTTACCATTTGGTGTCTCTTGGAATTACGAAAACTCTCAAAAATGACCCTGCCTAGTTTATAGTCTGGGACATAATAATAATAATAATAATAATAATAATAATAATAATAGGACTGGTAATGAGAAAAGAAAATGTACTTCTTACTATTTTTGCTCAGTTTAAACAAAGTTTGAAAGATGTGATTTTAGGGGATGTGAACCTCTCTCTCCCCGCCACATTTAGCAATAGCCTGTCAAAGCCAAGGTGAGGCCTTGTCTGAACCAACTCTCTTTAAAACATATCAAGTTGGCCCTCTCATTCATTAGTTTCAAGCTGGTTTTTGCATAATCTCCTTCAAATAACCAAGTCTACTCTCCAGGCATGTCATTTGCTCTGAGCATTGTTGTGTTTTACCCCTTTCAGCTTCTCATCCTCCGCCCCAGCTTCCTAGTTAACGCTGATTGATAATGCAGCCATTCCTTGAGGGTCACAGCACATTGATAAACAAAGATTAGCTCACTCTATCTGGCTTCCAACACCATTTGCTGCTTGAGACCATTTCATGAGTTTATCTACTCATGTGAATAAACAAAAATCTGTTGGAAATGTGAATTTGGAAAAGGAGAGAGCAGCTACATGGAAGAAAGTCTACTGAGGACAAAATTACTGTCACAGGTCTCATGGATGCTTCCCTTTCATGTTCTATTTACATTAAGTTTATCTTAAAATTATGATTTTGCTTCTTAAATGGATGCCATTTTCTTCTAGTAAAACCAAGTAGTTTATGCTGACATTAAATAGTGGCTTAGTGACTTCAGAGTTTCTTCTAAGGTAAATGTTCATGAGATTCATAAACTTGTATTTAGATGGTTAACCTGAGCACCCTAGCAGTTTCCTGAGGTTGCATATGAATCTCTCACAATCTCTTGCAAAACCTGAGCTTTTGAACCACTGTCTCTAGTTCATGGTTGCACTGCCAAGGAATAAAGCAAAATCATTACTTATGGTGACTCCCCCTCAAGCCCTGTAGTGAACTGAAGTACAAAGAAGCCTTTACTATACTTTAAACAGAACATCAGGATGCATGCTAAAAACTAAGAAACTTAGAGCCTGTAAATATACCAACCCCAAGAAGAAGAGGATTAAACAATACTGGAGTTTAGAAACAAAGGTAGTACTGTGTGAGTATGTTACTATGCAGACAGCCATCACAACAAAACTAACCAAAGGTCAGCCTCAGCACCAATGAAGGTATTTTTTGTGTACAGTTCTTGAAGCACTGCTTGAATTGGATCTGCAAGAAACAGCTCCCATAGAGCTCCCCAACACACACACTCACACACACACACACATGCATATACACACATAGCACTAGACTAGGTCTAGTGTTAAATTTGCATTTGTGAGCCACTATGCAGTTGCTTTATATGCACTACAGAAAAATGAAAGTGAGAAAATTGGCATAGCCATGGTTTTTCTGTAATACTGCAAGGAAAGAAAATAGGATTGGAACAAGTTAAAGGTAAATTGGAAAGTGGTGAATATTGAGACCACGTTAGGATTCCTTAGGAATTGGTAATAGGACTAACCTTGCCAAACACATTTATAACTGACTTGCTCACCCCCAGCTTTTGCACTATGCCTGATGTAAAGCAGAAGCTCAGTTAAGTTTTGCTGAATGAATGAATGGATAATCTAAAACAAGGATTGCAAAATAAATTATCTAATATGTGGATGAAATTAAACTTCCTGGACAGGAAAAGGCTAAGCTGATGACAGAGTATTTGTCCAGATGAGCAGAAAGGTGTCAGTGTGAATGTGGACAACCAAAATATTCAAATACACGAAAAGGATAACTTTAAGTCTTAACCAGAAAACTGACTTGAAGGTCACTGGGCTCTTTCAGAGAAAAAGGCCTTGAAAATGTTAGCTGTTATTAAGAGAAGTAAGGAAAATAGTGTCATACTTTTCTTCTATTAAACCCTCTGCACTTATGTCAAGTCATTTGCACTTAGAGTACCATGTTCCTATGCATAATACCCCAGAGTCTCTTAAGCAGAGCAGTCATTAAAGAATTCAACCTAGATTACCATAATGTAAGCTAGTAAAAAACAAAATATTTTGTGACATCAGAACAATTCACTGACTATGAGAAATATGCAAACAAACATGGTTGTTAATAAATGTTATTTAGCAGACGTCATACTGACATTTGTTAGTAACTGGCTACCATAGCAACCTCCTAAATAAGTCTAATTTTCCACACTATCTGAACCTATGAACTAGTGATCTGGTAGCTTTGGGTACTTACATTCATTTATTCATTTGGCAAACTTTTTTTTAATGTATATTTTATTGATTTTTTACAGAGAGGAAGGGAGAGGGATAGAGAGTTAGAAACATCGATAAAAGAGAAACATCAATCAGCTGCTTCCTGCAGAGTCCCTACTGGGGATGTGCCTGCAACCAAGGTACATGCCCTTGACCAGAATTGAACCTGGGACCCTTGAGTCCGCAGGCCAACACTCTATTCACAGAGCCAAACAGGTTAGGGCTCATTCGCCAAACTTTTATTGATTGCTTCCTCCAGCTGTGACAGCCTGGGAAGACCAGACTGGATCCTTTTGATATTGTAACTATCTGAAATGGACTCCATGCTTCCTTTGTACCTTGCATTCTCTGATTTTTACTGGGGGTATCCATCACGATTGTACATCCAGATCCTGACCCTAGCACCTTTCCACCTGTTTTTCTTGATTTATTTCCTTTCACTGTATGTCTCTCTTCATAGGAAGTGCCAAAAGACTGTATAGTTCTTAGCAATGATTATAGTGATGTCTTGAGTGGAATTCCATCAGCCTCAAACACATTCCCTGTGGAAGAGGTATAACATCCTTTGACTCAAAATAATTGATTTCCTTTGACTCAGTAGAAATATTAAAAGTTAACAGTGGTTCTCCTATTATAAAGGACAACAGCAACCTGTCACAAATATCAGTTACAAAATCATATTATGAGAGGATTCTATAATAAATACCTGTTAGACTTTTTTTCTATAAGTTTCCTATTTCCTACGAATATGGTTAATTCACCTGGCAACAAAGACTGGTTAGCCACTTCTTTATGATCTTTCTTTGCTTATAAAAACTTTTGATGAATGGCGATAAGTTTCACAACCCTTTTCTTATTAGGCAACCATGGTTCGGTTATCAGGAACTCTAAGTTCAAAATCTGAGAACAGCGATTCTGTTCTGTGCTAGAGATTGGTAAATTGTTAACAGCTTTTTTTTAAAATAAAAAGAGGAGGTACACTGTTCTCTTCATTTGTAAAAAAAAAAAAACGTGCACATGAAAAGGGGTTTTAGAGCATCTGGAATATATGAAAAATGCTTGGGTTTCTTTTTAAAAACTATCCATGAGGTTCTCAATATAAATAGGGCAGGCTATGGTAAATATATCTCTTTTCTATGGGTGAATATCCCACCTGTAATAGTGTTTTGCAAAGACACATATTACCAATACCTTTTCTAGTGAGATACAAATAGTAAACATATGGGTTAGGAAGATAATTTTAAAAAATAGTTAGAAACAATAGTCTAGATCCGTGGTCGGCAAACTGTGGCACGCGAGCCACATGTGGCTCTTTGCCCCCTTGAGTGTGGCTCTTCCTAAGCCTTAGGAGTACCCTAATTAAGTTAATAACAATGTACCTACCTATACAGTTTAAGCTTAAAAAATTTGGCTCTCAAAAGAAATTTCAATCATTGTACTGTTGATATTTGGCTCTGTTGACTAATGAATTTGCTGACCACTGGTCTAGATTACATGTGACAATGTGACATGTAACAACAATAAAATGAAAGTTTTATATTTTTTGAGCTGCATCAGAATTTTCCTCCTTTCTGTAATCATGCATCTTAAAATGTATCAAAAGTAACTTTGCTATGTTCATAACGAATGACCTTGATAAGCACAGCACAACTGTCAGCAAAATAATTTTTAAAAGAATGAGTCTCTCTCTCTCTCTCTCTCTCTCTCTCTCTCTCTCTCTATATATATATATATATATATATATGTATATATATATGTATATATATATGTATATATATATATGTATATAAGCCTAAGCAACCATTATGACCGAGTGACCGGAACAACCAGTCAACCAGTTGCTATGACACACACTGACCACCAGGGGGCAGACACTCAATGCAGGAGCTGCCCCCCGGTGGCCGGCCAACTTTTCCAAGTTCCTCCCCACAGTCAGCCAACCTCCTGAGGTCCCTCGCCCCAGCTGATCCCTCTCCCTAGCCTGCTGGCCAACCTCATGCTGTCCCTCCTCAAGTCTGGCCAACTTCCTGCAGACCCTTCCCCTGCCCTTTCCCCTGGCCAGGAGGCCCCAATCAGCCTGGCCCCGATCAGCCCAGCCCCATTTGGGACTGGGCGAGATGGCCCTGATCGGCCCTGATCACCGGCCAGGCCTAGGACCCTACCTGTGCACAAACTCATGCACTGGGCCCCTAATCTATCTACACTAATAAAAGAGAAAAATGGTAATTGGCTTACGGTGCTACCGTTTTCATTGGCTAATCAGGGCTATATGAAAATTAACTGCCAACTAAGATTGGCAGTTAACTGCCAACAAGATGACGGTTAATTTGCATATGTAGGCACAATGCAGGGAGGCGAAAGGGAAAGTAGGAAGAAACCCCCTGCCACTGATAGTGATCGGAAACCCAGGGGGGAGCTAAGAGCTGGGGGGCAGGGAAAAGGCGGCCCTGGGGCCGCCTTTTCCCTGCCCCCCAGCCATGATCGGAGAATCAGGCGCCTTTGCCGCCCTGGCCAGTGATAGCAGGAAGTAGGGGTGGAGCCAGCGATGGGAGCTGGGCACGGTTGAAGCTGGCAGTCCCAGGAGCTAGGGGTCCCTTGCCTGGCCCTAAAGCGGAGCCCACGATCGCGGGGCTGCTGCAGCTGCGGGCCCCCACTGCCCGGGCCGGAAGCCCAGGCCAGAGGCGTTAGGCCTGGGCAGGGGCGGAGCCTGCAACTGCGGGGAGCTTGGGGGGGGCGGAGCCAGGGATTGGGGGGATATGATGGTCCCCTTGCCCAGGCCTGAAGCCTGGGTCAGAGGCGTCAGGCTTGGGCGGGGGGTGAAGCAAGCGATCAGAGGGAGATGGGAGTCCCCTGCCCAGGCATGATTCCTGGGCCAGAGGCCTCAGGCCTGGGCGGGGGTCAGAGCCAGTGATTGGGGGGAGATGGGGGTCCCCTGTCCAAGCCTGACACCTTTGGCGGAGGCGTCAGGCCTGGTCAAGGGGCCGATCAGGCGATCGGAGGGTGATGGGGGTCTACGCCTATGGCCAAGGCATCAGGCCTGGGCAAGGGGCAGAGCCAGCAATCAGAGGGGTCTAGGGGTCCCCTGCCCAGGCCTGACGCCTGGGCCAGAGGCATCAGGCTTGGGCTGGGGGCAGAACCAGTGATGGGGGGAAATGAGGGTCACCTGCCAGAGGCGTCAGGCCTGGGCAAGGGGCCGATCAGGCGATCGGAGGGTGATGGGGTTCAACGCCTGAGGGCTCCCAGTATGTGAGAGGGGGCAGGCTGGGCTGAGGGACACTTCCCCCCACCCACCCAGTGCACGAAATTCGTGCACCGGGCCCCGAGTGTGTGTGTGTGTGTGTGTGTGTGTGTGTGTGTGTGTGTGTATATATATATATATATATATATATATATATATATATATATATATATCAAGCGACCAGAATGCTGCAACGACCAGAACAACCAGCTGCTATGATGTGCACTGAGACTGGTCAACTGGCCTGATTGGGGGCAGCGCCGGCCAGCCAACCTCCTGCGTCCCCTCCCCTCTGCTGGCCTGACCTGATTGGCCCTCATCAAGGCGGGCTGCTCGGGCCCCACCCATGCACAAATTTGTGCACCAGGCCTCTAGTATATAAATAAAAGAATATATGTACATGTGCATATATACATATATCTGTGTGATTTCATCATTTTTAGAAACATGGGTGTCATTAGACTTGAAAATAACCAGTTGATTGAATCAATTTATTATGAGATAAACCAAAACATGATCAAATTGCAGGCTGCAGTGATAAACACATTTGGAAATGGGTCAATCCTATATTTTTCAAAGTGCCCATGCCTCTGCTCCTCTTCCTCCATAGATTAACAGCAGCCTAACCTCTACCTAACAAATTAGAGAATTGGGTAAAACAGCATTTGGGAATTATTTTTTTAATTACAATTAATAAAAAATGGTGACATGGTTTAGTGAATATTATGCAAGCATAAATGAACAATCAAGGGCATTTACCTATTGACTAATATTGATGCTTAGAAAATTTTATGTATCAAGAAAACTTTTCAATCATAGTATTCTAGATCCAGGAATTTTTAGTGGGTATAATATATTTAAAAATGATGCATAGAAATGCATAATTTAAGAAATAATGATATTTGCTTTATTTGTAATCTAAGTTCTTGCATTTTCTGGAAAAAGTATTAATGAGAAGCACCATTATCTGACTGTTCCTGGAGAGTGGAAATCCTCTGCTGCAGGTCACCCTGCTCATGAGCAAGACAATATTCTCTCAGTTCTCAAACAGAAATGGGGAATTACACAATATCACGAGACTCTGGGGAGAACTGAAGTACTATGAAAATTTTGTGTTATGTATTTTAAAAAATAGTGTAGTACAATTATAATATAACTGATTATTAGATATATTAAATATAAACCTTTATTTATATCCTATATAATAAAACCCTAATATGTAAATTAACTGAATGGTGGAACCACCACAGAACGACCGGTCACTATGATGCACACTCTCCACAAGGGGGCAGATGGTCAACAATGGAGCTGCTCCTGGCTAGGGGCAGCTCCTGTGTTAAGCATCTGCCCCCCCCCCACCGAGGGAGGGAATTGGAGGTGTCGATTGGGGGGTAGGGTCAACCAGCAGGCGGTGCCAGACCACCAGCCAAGGTGGGTGCCAGTGGGGGCCCCAATTACCCCACCTGCCAGTCACCCCACAGATCGGCCCTGATCACTGGCCTGGCCTAGGGACCCTACCCTATATATTGGGAGCAGTCTCTTAGATTTAAAAATTAAAACCTGGCAAGGCTACTCTAACACTGAAAAAGCAGGATGATGCAGCCATGACATGCATGGACTCTGGCTTGCACATTTTGTGGTCAGCCCTGATTCTGACACTTTGTGTGACAAAGCCAATTACTTAACTTCTCTCTGCTTCAGTTTTCCCACCCATAAGATGGGGAAAATGGTACTACTGCCTCAGAAAGATCATGTTATGTACTACTTTTTATAATCAGGGCCAAAAAAAATGTAGCTGCCCATCCAACAGCAAGATGCCTTTCACCTGTATGAAAAGTATGGTCACTGGTGCATGCAGCATCCCGGATTGCGAGAGGGATGTCCAATTGCCTATTTAGTATTAAATAAAACCCTTTCTTTCCAATCATCTCCCTCCCTTAAATCTGAGAGTTCAATTATTTTCTTCATTTATTTTTTGGGGGGTAAACACTTTGTTCTTAGATACTTGAAATCCACCTATGAGTTCTGTTTAAATTCTAACATATTTTCAAGGACATAAAAAGACCATGAACTGAGGAGTACTGACTAATTTGGAATGTGCCGCTATCTCTTGCAGGCTGTGTGACTTAGAGCAAGCTAAGTTTCCTCATCTGTGAGAATGGCATGTAGCAGTACCTACCTCCTAAGGTTACTATGAGGATTAATGAGTTTCACACAGTCAATGTGAGGTTGCTTCTCTGAGACTTTAGAAGTACATGAAACCAGGTTAGTTAAGGAAAGCTTTGGTTTCTTTGTTTTGCTAGTGATCTCCAAATATCACTTCTGGCTTCTGACCTTCTAAAATCCGTGGATTTAAGCCCTGTTTGTGTATTTGCCATCATTCTGCCTCAAAGCCCAAGATGGATTTACCTGTTGTTTTTAGTTTTCACTGGATCGCTGCTAAGGGTAAAATATCACCTATTAAACTATTTGAAGGAAGTAAATGTTGAAAGGGGAGTTTAGTTAAGTCAATAGCAATTTGCCAGGTTGGTCTGCCTTTCAGAAGATCACTGTAATAAGGAGACCAATAACTAAATGAAAAGGAGAAAATAAACATCTATGTAGACTCTTACTACCTTTTCTCTAACACATAAGCCATTTAAGGAAACTCTGAGTCCTGCCTATGTAATTTGACATCTAAAATAGAACCCATCACAGTTCTATGAAAAAAATTCATAGCTAAGAACTACTGACTTTCTTCGGATCAGTTTTCCTGTACTCCATTAAAAATGATGACCAAAACAAACAAATGAACAATAACAGTGCCTCTCGTTCATGTAATGTATACTACTAATCCAGTGGTTCTTAATGGGGAGAAAATTTTGCCCCCTACCCCTAAGAGACAATTGATAATGTTGGAAGCAATTTTGATGATCATAACTAAAGGATGCTATTGGCATCTAGTGGGTAGAGGCCTAGAACACTGCTAATTGTCTTACAATGCATCTATCTGCTATATTTGGTCCAAAATGTCAACAATGCTGTTATTGAGTACAATGCTGTTATTGAGTACTATGCTGTTATTGAGAAACCTTTCACTGACTTGGTATCTCTCAGAGATGCAGGCTTAAACCATCAGCTACATCCACATTTAAGCTACTTAGTCTATGGGACAGTCTAGCAGTTGAAGAATACAGCAGAAGGAGCGCCACTTCAAATACATGTATAATCTGATAAATCTGGATATATTTCTAAGGAAAGAACTGATAAAGCAAGTAGCTGTTCTGCAGCTAATTATGCCAGATATTATAAACAGATAATTTTACATCACTCAGTCATGTAATTTACATCACTATAAACTAATATCCTTTTTTTTCTTTCATTCCAGGGGGTTTAAAAAGATGAAGTTATAGACTATGCAACATTATCCTGACACAGAGACATTTTGAAATGGTTTGTAAAAAGTAGTGAACACACTGAAAAAAAAAAAGCCTAAATGATTTATGAAAGTTAGGAGTCATTTTCTCTGGACAGATTTTTCCTACACATAGTATTTTCCATATGTATCACAAGCATTCGTTTGTGCAGATTGGAGCAGCACACTTCTGACACTGCTTCTCTCTACAGACAAAGCAGGCTAAAGCTATGGGTGTGTAAGAGCCCTTTCTGCACAAGAGTCATTTTCAGCTAAGTGAGCACAACATAAGCGCTAAGGTGTGAAATTTATTTTTTAAAGAAGCCACAACTATTCTGCAAATATTTAACTCAGTACTAAGCCACTGTTAAAGAATGTTGATTACATGGGAAAGAAAGAACCAATATAAATGAAATTTGAAAATGAAAAAAATAAAATACATGACAATTATTTTAATGACTAAAATTCAATCACTGACATTTAATTTCTCAAGGGTGTCCCTGTCAAAAGCAACACATATTTTTTTGAAGGAAAAGGACACCAGAAACTGACATTCAGGTGAGCATCTGAGCATTGTGTGTGATATTGCACATTTCCCTCACCTCTTCCTTTTGAATTTTCATTTTGGTGAGTGGTAAAGGAGTTAAAATTGTTTTGATGGCATCAGAAAAAAAATTGGTTTGTAATGCTTTCCCCTTAGAACCACGAGAAGTTGCTTCCTAGGCAGGCACTTTTTACTGATGAGAAGGAAACAAGAGGTGAAATGATTGGCTTCGCCATACAGAGAATGGAAACTCACTAATTACTGAGCTGTGAGTATCTTTTCCTTTAATCTTTTCCATTTTAATTTCTAGATTTAGTTCCAAACATTTGCTCTTTCTCCCTTAAGGGGAAGTCCTAAGGTCAGAAGGACAGTAGAGGGGAGGGTAGAGATGTTTTTAATGTTTTCATAGCAGTTAAATTCAAAATTGTTAAGTACCTCCTGCCAAGAGACCACCACTAAAATGTTCTCCTAAAACAGGCAAAGGGAGGGATTTAAATAAGGAAAAAAGAGGAAGGAAACAGCAACATTCTGGCACTATAAAAGATCAGGAAAAAAATCATGTCTGCTTTCAAGATGCTTATAATCTTGTTCTAGAGAAAAAGATGAATCCACTTAGCTGAAGAACAAGAAGAAACAGCACAATTAAGTGTAAAGTTGGGTGGCAGAAGCAAAATGCTGTAGGGAAACCGTGTCTCTCACATCTTTTTCAACTTGAAGAAGAGAGACAATGGATCAAATGCAACCTCCTCTAGTTTCTGACATTAGTTTCATAATACAGCTATAATCCCATTATAAAGAACTTCAAGAAACTGTTGAAGTTTTTTGGCTGCCCTATAGTTTATTATCTCAAGTATTGCTTGAAATAACAGACTACATGCAGAGATGTTTGTTCAAAAGGCATTTGTTGATACGCCAAATTAGGGCTAGCCTGAATAAACGGAGAGGAACACTACAGAGAAGCAGTTAGACTATTGCATTATTTTTATAATGTCCTATTACTTTTCACCTAAAGACTAAACATTTAAAATAGAGCATTATCCTCAAACTAGAGGCCCGGTGCACAAAAATTAGTGCACTGGAGGGGGGGGGGGAGTCCCCTCAGCCCAGCCTGTGCCCTCTCGCAGTCTGGGATCCCTCAGGAGATGTCCACCTGCTGGCTTAGGCCTGCTCCCCGGGGGATCGGGGCTAAGCTGGCAGTCAGACATCCCTCTGGCAGCCCAGGAGCCCTTGGGGGATGTCCACTTGCCAGTGGGGACCAGGCCTAAGCTGCAGTCGGACATCCTTAGTGCTGCTGAGGAGGCGGGAGAGGCTCCCGTCATCACTGCTGTGCTAGCAGCTGTCAGCCTGGCTTGTGGCTGAGCAGAGCTCCCCCTGTGTCATAGTGACCAGTCATTCCCAGTCATTCTGCTGTTAGGGTCAATTTGCATATTACCCTTTTATTATATGCCTGGTGTATGGGTGGGGGCTGGCTGGTTTGCCTGAAGTGTGTCCCAGATCAGGGTGGGGGTCACTGCTGGAGTGCCTGGCCAGCCTGGGTGAGGGGCTGAGGACTGTTTGCAGGCTGGTCAAGCCCCCCAGCAGGGACCCTCACCCCTTGAGGGTGTGGTCAGCCTCGGTGAGGGGTTGATGGTTGTTTGCAGGCTGGCCACAGCCCCTTCAGGGTGGGAGTCCCTGCTGGGGTGCCTGGCCAGCCTGGGTGAGGGGCTGCTGTTTGCAGGCTGGCCATGGCCCCCAGCCACCCAAGCTCCCAGTGGAGGCTGGCTGGAAGCAGGTATCTGGGATTTATTTATCTTCTATAATTGAAACTTTGCCTTTAGCGGAGGCCACAGCAGGCCAGGGCAGGTGGAAAGCTTGGCTTCCTCCACCACCGGGGCAACCAAGCCTCCTGCTTGCTCTAGCTCCGTGCCTGCCGGCCACCATCTTGGTTGGGTTAATTTGCATATAGTCGCTCTGACTGGCTAGTGGGCGTGGCTTGGGGCGTAGCAAAGTTATGGTCAATTTGCATGTTTCTCTTCTATTAGATTAGATCAGGGGTCCTCAAACTTTTTAAACAGGAGGCCAGTTCACTGTCCCGCAGACTGTTGGAGGGCCGGACTATAGTTTAAAAAAAAAAAACAAAAAACTATGAACACATTCCTATGCACACTGCACATATCTTATTTTGAAGTAAAAAAACAAAACTTCAAAATAAAAGGCTCTCCTAACTTCAAAAAAAAAGGCCCTACAAACTGCAAAAAAAAAAATAAAAAGAAAAAAATAGACCTCCTAACTTCAAAAAAAAAAAAAAAATTCCTAACTTGTTCTTACCTCGGTCCTCAGGCAGCAGCAGGCTCTGCACAGGCAAGCTCGTGACTTGTCCGATCACACCCGAGACTGAGAGGAGTCGAGAGACAGAGAGAAGGAGGGGAGTCGGATAGTGCAGCGCACATTCCACACATGCACTGCGGGCCTGGGGCGAGTCTGCTGCTAAGCAACAGGCAGCGGCGGCAAAAACACCCGGCGGGCCGGATAAATGTTTTCGGCGGGCCGCATGGGGCCCGCAGGCCGTAGTTTGAGGACCCCTGGATTAGATAATCTTGTTCTTATATGAAACAATAAAATTTATTAAGGGTGCCTCTGTAAAGCCCTAAATGGGGACATGCATTAGTGGATTTACTGTAAATTTAATCGAGCTTATACGTCAGAGCCCCTCACTTGTATGGCTCCTTCCAAGGTCCTGTAGTTAATTTGCAATCATAATTTTGTATTCCTTTTCTTAAGGAGGATCTCCCAAATAGTTTAAGCTTCTGGCAAAATCTTGATCCACCCTAGGTATAAAGTAATCTTTAAGGGATCAAACCTGACAGTCCTGTGAGGCCAATGCTGAGAAGGATACAAAAGGCATTTCTAGGAGGATGTCCTATACCTGACACCAGATCTATTCTTCCTGTTGCTGTTGCCCTTCACCCTGCCAAAGACAAATGCTATCTTGTCCCACAGCAGCAGGGTTACTGGATCCTCTGAAATAAAATCTGTCTCTTCAATTACTGGGAGAGTCATCACTGTGTTGTGTTGTGGTTTTTTTTAAGACAAAAAATTCAGAGATAGAGGTAATTTCTAAAAAATAAAAAGGTACATGAGAGAGACACAAAATTTTTCACTAACATAATTTTTATTCATAGCTAAGGGATACATGCATTTGAGAAATAGAAGGGCATGGAAATTCTCTTCATACAATTTATAGTAGTACCTGCTGAAAGTATGGTGAGTTTTTGCAGAGCGTGGGAATTTTTGCTATGCGTAACATCACGGGCCTGTTTTTCTGGTTTCTGAAAACCATAAATATATCCTACAAGCACCTCTAAACTCCAGTGTGGGATTTTGACCTTTAGAGTAAGAACTTCAAAACGAAATAAAAGCTTTGGATGCACTGTATCTGTCTGCAGTTTTTCCTATAATGCCATGTCCTAGTTTTTTTTTGAAGAAAACTGAATAAAAATTAATTCAAGAAAAAATGAATAAAATTACCCCAAATGGAATACTAAATTGAAAAATAATAGTTAAATTGTTCATAACCATTTCCTGTTATATTTTTTTCCTCTCTCTCTCTCTTAGAAATGGAGTAAGAAGCTGCAAATAAAAAATGTAAAACCCATCCCATTCCATAAAAGGCCCACTCATGTAAACAGGAAGCTCATTAAAAGAGCTTTTCTAGGTTTCCCGGCAAAACCCACTTTTTATTTTGGTGTAGCACCGATTAAGGAGAGGACTCTTTTTGTGGGCAGAGTGAAAAATTAAACACTGCAAATCTATGAGGCACCCTATGCATTACAGCTAGCTGACTGACTTATGGGCTTGGGGGAGCAAGGTCACTCTAAGATTAAGAAACTGGCTTCATTAAGTCTAGCCCTGCCCTATAGATATAGATGTTCTTCTCTGCCCAGGCATCACAAATCAAAGGAGAGGGAGATGCCAGTCCATGATAGAGCAAAGTGTTTCTCATGTCCATGGAACTCTTCTCTCCTATCCTTTACATTCTAATCCTGTTTAATGTGTACCTCTGTTTCCCCTTTCTAGGAAGCACTATTGCATGATAAAAATAATACAGGTGTTGGAATTTGAAAATTTGGGTTTTAGCAGCAGCTCTGCCAAATCGTGCGACATTTTCTTTTCCTGCACCATCATTTTCTGATAGGCATGATAGAGACTAAGAATTCTTCTTCAAGCTCAAGTTTCTCAAAGGATGGTCAGCATCACCTGCCTCACAGTTGCCAGGGGTGAAAATACAAATTCCAGGGCCCTTTTCTGACCCATTAAGTTAGACTCTCTGAGCAAGAAAGCCTTGGAATCTCCCTTTGAAACCCACTTCCCAAATAATTTCTGTAGGATAACATTCTAACTTGTCTTGAGTCAGAATTAAATTACACTATGTAGGTGAAACTTATCTGTAAACTGCAAATCAAGACATAGATTCTTAGCTGCTCTGATTAGTGATCTTTTCCGGGATAGCTCAGAGCACCAAAGAAAAAGCACAGGACCATTTTCCCAAAGATCTTGCTTCAAGCCATTCCTTGCCATGACAACAGCATTCCGCTTTATCTCCAGTTAGGCAAGTTCGCTGTGGGTTGGGAAAGTACAGCTCAGAGCTGTGACACAGGCGGGACTTCTATGGGATTTCATTTACGGGACTGTACCTACCCCACAGGGCGATATAAGGATTAATTCCTATTTGGTAATTTACTGTGTAAAATGCCTTGAGCCCCTTGGAGAAAAGTGCTCTCTAAATATAAAATAATAATTATAATAGTAATAATCTTGACTATTTAAGTGAATTAGGCAGAAGATTTAGGCTGCCAAGGGACAGGCTAAGACCATCATAAGTAGAAACACTTTACATCATCATATCTCATAAATGTTATCACAAAAAGGGGAAACAAAGGGTGAAGTGGAGATAAATCCATGTTCTCCACTGATTTTAAATGACAGAGGATCAGTAGTAAAGTTTCATAAAAGCCATGAAATGCAAAAATGACAGGGACATTATAATTCTAACTCAGGCAAACATTCTGAGGTTTCATATACTTTGGTCCGTTTTTTTTTTTTTGGTTTTTTTTTTTTTTGGTATAGAAAATATCTCACCAGCGCAACATCTAAAATTAAGCATCATTAAGGCACTTGTCTATGCTTTTGTTTAGGTGATATATATTCACAATTCATACTTATTAGTATGTAATGATTTTTCTGTCTGAAAAGTATTGAGGTTATTCTCTGAAATTTGAATCAGTTGTTTGCAATTAATTTGACTTTTGTGTATCTTTCAAAGAAAACTAGGGTGTATTTCTGTATGAATTTAGGAAACAAAAGCATACAAGAGATACCTTTATTTTTCTCCAGAAAGGACATTTTTTTGTGCATAAACTCACATGAGTTCAACCGCCCCCAGTTCTTACATTTATTTGTTTTATTTATTAGATTCATGGAGACCCTTCCACTAAAAGCTCAAGGGCCTGAGCCCTGAACTTTCATATACTGAACATGAATCACTTCTTAAACGACAAAAAGCAAAAGAAAAGGCTATAGAAATCTTAATGGGCAAGCTTCAGATGCTCAAAAGCAATTGTTTAGTTATTCTACTTAGTTATGCACCGTTCAAAACACTAAGTCAGGCAAGAAAGGTTCTTTGTGAAGAACAGCTTTGGGGCCTTAGACACATTTTAATTCTACTTGTTTTATAGCTCACACACAAAGTAGTTTCGATGTGTATGTAAAGAGGTACTGTACTTCCATGCAATAAAGTTTGTAGTTGAGCATTTTGAAAAGGGAAAGAAAGCAAGCAAGGAGAGGAATGAACATGTGGTACCTTGTTCTATTTTTAATTATTAACTTCTAGCTCAAAGATTTACATCTTTTAAAAAAATCCAATAGTAAGTGAGCAAAAACAGGTGTAGACTAAGGTGAATGAGTACCACAAAATAAAGTTAATAACTATAACTCTAATTATCTTGTAAATGCTGAAATTAAGCTTTACTCTGTGTATAAGGTAGGAAGAGAAAGAAAGAGAAAAAGAAGGAGGAAGGAAAGGAAACAGGTAGGCAAAAATAAGAAAGCCAGAGTTATAACTGTTTTTCTTTCCATGAAGTAGTAAATATTAGAAATGCCATTTGATTTATAAAATGTCATTTGAGGCATAATATCCAACATTTTGAAATATTCCAAGTGTGATGTATGTTTAAACACATAAATGCATAAACACACACAGGTCAAAAATATGGGTGTTCTGGTATAGCTTTCTGACTTCAAAGAGCCTCTGAAAAGGGCAGGAGAAAAAGAATGTCTGATAAAATGCCTCTGCTGGGGTTGCCAGCAGAGAGCAAGACCAGTCAAGTGCTGCCAGTAATCATTTATCACAAATGTTTTTGAAACCCATCTTTCCATGACAGACACTGTTCCTTTGGTACAGCAAAGATGGCAGCCAAGGGCCTGGTCTTCCAGTGACGGTGGCATGTCTTGCCCTTGCATTGCAAGCCCAGCTGTACTCATCAAAGTGGAAAAACTGACAGTATTGTCTGAAAGACACAGCTCAGGATAACTGCTCCTTGTAGTTCCCCTGTCAATGAACATTATCGTATTCATCTCACGAATAAGGTTACTGTACTTTTTTTTTTTTTTTTTTTCATTTCTAAACATTAGCCGCTAAGCACATTACTGTTTCTTTAATGAAATGGACTGTACGTGACAGGGTGAGCTGTGGCTTGGCATTCCCAATATTCTGTTTTAAAGGCTCTCTGTGCATATTTAAAAAACAACCTGCTTATGTCCACAAAAAGTAAAAATGACACTAATTTCTTACTTGATATTATTTTCATAAAAAGGTTGAGAATATCAGCCACCGAACAAAGAAAAACACGTGAAGATAGCAAACATACTTACTATCTTACTGAGTTTCTTTCACCTAAATATACAAAGGAATCCTCTGACATCGTGTGCTTTCCCCTCCTATCCTGTTAGGCTGAAGCATAGTCTTGGGCTGAACATAAAAAAGCATACTTTAAGTCTTCTAATACTTATTCCGTTGAAATACTAGCTTCTCCTGGCATTTCAAATGCTAACGCATGAGGAAAGAAAAATTTCAAAGTATTGGCATCACTCAATACAACACCAGCAGCAACAACAACAATATTAACATCAGGTAACATTTACTGAGGTCATAGATGTCCTAGCACCACTGGAATCACACATACTGACTTATTAAGTCCTCACAACAACCCTACCAGGTAATCCTAGTATTACTCCCATTTTATAGATAAGAAAACATTGGGACAGAGAGTTGAAGAATTTGCCCAAGATCACATAGCCAGTAAGTAGAGGAGTCAGGATTCAAACAGAGGGAGCCAGACTCTACCAACTGATGAAATTAGGTCCTGTAAGACTGAATCCTTCTTATCTCCCCTGAAGCTCTTCCCCAACGGACCCACTCTCAGTGCTCAATCCCCTTCTGAACAGTTACATACTTGTTTGCACAGAGCCTGTTTTCAATAACATGGTAGGTAGAAGCTCCAGATTTGAAGTCAGATAAAGGGTTTAACCCTGGAAATCAGTAGTGCTTCACTTACTGATATCTATGCCTCAGTTTCCTCCTGTGTAAAACAGAAGCAATAACACCAATTTCATGTAGTTGTTGTGAGGGTTAAATGGGATAATCCACATCAGAGCTCAGTGGAGGGTCAATGCTTAGTAAATGTTAGCTTCATTTCTACTGATTTTTATCTCTTAATACACATGATCCCTCCCCTCTTTAGACTGTATTTCTTTTCAGGGAAATGAACAACATGAATCCTCATGGTTTTTGGCAGGGCTTTCAGGATATTTAATATATGCTGCTGAACTTTTAGAAGTTCTAGCTGTCCCTCCCTATAATAACATGTATTAACTTATTACATCTCCATAACAATTCTATCAGGTAATATGTTTATTTATAATATCTAAGTAACATAACATTTATACCAACACCTAAAATTCAGTGAGCACTTCCTATGTGCCAGGAACTCTTCCGATGTGCCAAGTATATTACTCCTCACAAGCCTCTGAATTAAGGACTTTCAAAGTCTTCATGTTACACAGGAGAAAAGAGAGGCTCATGAAAGTCACACAACTAAGTGTTCAAGAATGTGAACGTCCAACCACAACTCTATCCTACCTGTGAAAGAATGAATTTGAGGTAGGTGTGCAGTAAGGATTAGGTCTTGATGATGAATCAATTAAATTCTTAATTATTTCTGTTATCAGAAATCTTGTGCTTATAGCAAACTAATGTGGCCTATCCCATTAACTTGTAAAAAGGATATTGTGTGTTAGGTGTACACCAGTTACTGGCAAGACAATATAATAGATATAAAATATTCTTGTCAAAAGCAATTAAAGATTTAATGTCATTTCACTTACAATCATTTCTATGTCTACTTGTAAAAAAATCAAACTTCTTCCTCTCTTCTCTCTCCTTTTCTCTTCCTGCCCACTCCTCTTATTCCTTCTTTTAAACCTAAGTTTCACAGTATTAAATTTATACAGATTTTTGCCCATAAGAAGCTTATATGTCAAGGCAAAGAACCATTTTAATTATATTTACTCTTCATTTTGATTATATTTCTTTTTCATATCTGACAAAGACTTTTGAAGTGACTAAAGAAAGGCAAAGCAACCTGATTTTAAAAAATTCTTTCATGTACAATCTTTTGTCTAATAGTCTCATAATGGCTTAGAAATTTTGAAAGGAGGTTTTAGATGTTTTTGTTCTTTTCAAATTGGCAAAATTTGATTTTTTCCCTTCACATGTTTAGATTGGCTTTAAAATCAACAAACCAAAAAAATAAGCACATATTCAACTTAAAAAATATACTCTTCATTGGTGCCTTGGCATCATTAACTATTATCAGCATCACTCTGAAAACTGTGTTCTTATTCTTTTTTTAAAATAAGAGTTGGATAATGCACACACACAAAAAAACTCACTCAAAAGAAGCCTGCTATCTTAAGGAGAGAATAAATTTAAGGGCAATGGGAGACCATATGATTGCTGTAACCAACTCTCTGATCAGGGAGCAGGTCTTGTCATTATTTCCTTCACCTCCACACTGAAGGCATGGGTGGCATCTTATCTATTATTTTAGACAATATCTATTTAAGGTTTTGAATTGAATAATTCTAAAGTCAGTAGTCTTGAGGTATACTTTACAGCATCATTATTTCTCATGTATGACTTTAAGTTACAAGGAGTTCATAATTTCAAAAGGAGGGATTTTTAATAACAGAAGACCCTCCTGAAATTCTGTCATTAAATAGCTCAATTATGGAGAATTATTTAAAATATAATGCCAAAGAAGAAAGTTTTATATTTATCTAGAGTACATAAGCATAAGAGTGACCTTAGGAAGTTAGCATAATTTATTAATTCATTAAAGATACATTTGGTGTGTACCTACTCTGTCCTAATCATTATAATCCACAATAAAAAATACAAAAAAACAATCAACTTTATATGAAAAACAGTAATAGGAGTATAGAGGGGGATGGTAAAAACAAAAGAGATGAGTGAATACAGTGATTATAATCAGAGTTGCCATGAGCTGAGGGCCTATCATGTATAGGTGTTTCATATGAACAACTTACATCAAACCGGCAGTACAGGGGATCATAATCTCAAAGATGAGAAAACCAAAAGGTTGACTGATTATAAATGATTTTGTAATGACTTACAAAAAAGCTTAGATTTTATTTTATTTTGAATTACTGTAATTATTTATTCTATGTGGAAGATTTTATAAGTAATGAGGAAACATCTTCAAGTTGAGCAATAATATGACCAAATTTTGTTTTAGAAAGGAAACTTTGGTGTTGCATCCATTTTTGATTTAGTACCATTTTCACTGACTAAAATGTATATCCTACAAAGATATGATTTTTATTTTTGCTGGAACCACATGATTCTCTAACTGACCCAAAGTTCATTACCAATGGAGTCCACTAAGAGTTAAGTAATGTAATATCTGCCTTCTGAAAAACATAGATTGCATGTCACTATTCATTATTTCTAAAAGAGTTACCGTTAATGATTCCTATTAACTAACCAGTAGAACTTCATTCTGAGACATCTGCTCTCGAAAAGTGTACAACCTGATCACCACTGAATTCCACAATGCCATAATGCCTTGTCATACTAGTCTCCTCGCCATTTCTGAAACACACCAGATTCTCTCATGGCTTCCTGCCTTAGTTCTCCTGATGTTTCATCAGCCCAGACTGCCTTATTCCTTTCTTCTAGAAGGTGAAATTCTCATTCATTCTCCAACATCTACTTGAAAGATGACTTCCTTTCCAAAGATTTTCTTCTCATTCACCTTAGAATCAATCTGCTTCTTTGGTTTCCTACAGCACCTTGCTTATCTTTCTCTAACAGCTACTTTTTCATTCTACTTTACATTAAAAATATTTGTTCTATGTCTCACTCCTTCTAGAATCTAGCTAGTATTGACCTTAAGTCTTTCACAGAAGTTTTACAAACAAAAAAGATAAGAACTGTACTGATATACTTGGTCAAGTATAGATGTCCAAGGGCTATAACCAATGCTCAATAACTGTTAGGTGAACAAGATGGTTATTGAATCAAACAAATAACGGGAATATCTAAAGAATACATGCCACGATAGAGTCAGGAAAAGCAGTGATCAACTGTATCACCAGCTCACCATGTAGCATCACTGCCTCCGCACAGCCTAGAGATATTTATTTATTGTCTTGAACTGATGTGTGAGTGCCCGTGCTACCAGAAAAAGTATGTGGATTTTCTTCTCAGGGATACTAGCTGTTAAAACAAATAAATGACATAGCAATACAAGGGAGAAAAGTCTAAAATTTAAAAAGCCATTTATTGACTAGGCAAGGTAGCAGACTCTAAAGATATATTATCTCATTTGCATTCTCATAAAAACACTAACACTAAGATGGCTAGTATTTATCCATTTTAAATAAAAACATAACTGACTGTGAGAATCTTAACTAAATTCCCAGAGGCCACATTACTAAATGGAGGCTTGGGGAGCTGGAATTAAAAAGCTTAGAACTTTCCCATTTATATTATGTTACTTCTTCTTAGAACCTATTTTCAAACCAAATAAGTTGAAATAAAAATGAATTTATATTTTAATGAATGGATTCATGGCAGAGTGGAACTTTAGTAGAGTTATTGAATGGAAGAAAATAATAGCCAATATTTATTGAGTACCTACTACTGTTCTAAAAATGTTGGATGTATTCACTCATTTAATCCTTACTACAATTTATTTTTATTGTTGCCATATATCATGATTTTTTTAATCCTCACCCAAGGGAAAGTGTTTATTGACATTTAGAAAGAAAAGAAGGGAGAGGGAGAGAGGGAGAGAAAGAGGGAAATGTGAGAGAGAAATATGGATTGCTTTTTAAGAGAGAGATGAAAGGAGGGAGGGAGAGAGATAGAGAGAGATATCAATCGCCTACCTTATGTATGTACCCCAATTTGGAATCAAACTCACGACCTGGGCATGTACATAGGACAACATTCCAACCAACCAAGACACACCAGCCAGGACGTATTGTTACCGTTTTAAATTATGGAAACAGAACCAAAGAGAAGATAATAAACTTTCAGAAAGTCATAAAGTGGCTATGTAGTCAGACTTCACTGCCTACAGCCCACAGAATTGAACTATCATGCTATACAGCTTATTGGGCTGAAAGATTATTAAATGAAATGGCTTAAATAAAGTTCTAGGCACAGAGCAGACCTTTATGAAATTTTAGTTATTTTCTCTTTTTTTATTCAATCTCTAAAATTCTATAATTATAATACTATCTTTATTTTTAAAGTATATTCTGCTTTTTAAAGACTTCATAACATTTAATTTCACAAAATAGACCATAGGAAGCTAATAATAAAATGGTGTTAAAGAGTATTTAACAGTATGTAATGTTATTCATAACATAAATTGAAGAGATAAAGTATGATACAAAATAGTGTGCACAGTATTTTAACAACAACAAAAAAAAAGGCAGAGAAAAAAATGACTAGAAATGTATATCCTCAAAGTCTGAAAGATTATATCTGGATGATTGTGGGTGATTTTAATTGTCCTCTTATAGTTTATTCTACATATACTCCAGTGCCCATGTATGCTTTCATAATAAAAAATAAAATAAAATAGCTGGGACAGGAACATTCCTATTTTGGAGATAATACTAAGCAGCAGCATTAGAACTGTGTGAGATGCCACACTTATTTAGAGATAGAGCTTGAATAGAACCCAAGGCTCCTCATTTCTAACCGAGTGTGTTTTCTCTGACATCCTAGTCTCTATTCAGTGGTTATCATTATTGAGGAATTCAAAAGTAATCTATAAAGAAGACCTCTGGAGGGTGGTTAGAGATACTGTGATTGCAAATGTGCTATTAGCACACACACAGAGAAAGTCCCTTACACCATATCAGGCTTCTTAAATTGCTTATGCAACTGCATAAGTCATTTTGTTTCTGAGTCCAAACTAAAGCTATATGTGGTGGATTGATTTTCACTAATTCTTCACACTGTCTCTATAACATAGCTGTGTATCCATACACTTTACCATCTGCCTTTATCATAACTCTTGTACAGTGTGTATTAATGTGGGGTTGGGATATGTATCTCTGTCCCTTGGTTTTGCGTTTGGTAAGCAGCATGCTTTGACCAATTAGAATGTTAGCAGACATACCATAAGCAGATTTAATTTTGATTGTGTGATCTGGCATGGCCTCGTGCCCGTAGAATTTGCAATAAGAAAACTTTGTCCCAGGCTTCTCATTCCTTCATCCTGGGTCTCAGAATGAGAAGCATATAGAGAAGATATGAACCCAAACACATTCTGAAACAGAGGTACCTAGTTGCTACACAGATCCATAAGTAAGAAATATAGTTATAAGCCACTTAAACTTGGGGTTGCTTGTTATGCAGCATTATCATAGCAATAACTAATGTTCTGACAGCTATTAATGCTTTCTGTGGGGCACATTGTCTACACTTTTGCGCATATATATATATATATATATATATATATATATATTCTACACCTTTGCTGATGTATATATATACATATATATATATCCATATTTCATATCCTATATAATAAAAGGCTAATATGCAAATTGTCCACTCAACAGGGAGTTCCACCAGGAGTTCAACCAGGGGGTGGGGCTGGCCAGCCCAATTGCTCGCGGCCCTCCCCCTGCCCGCCCCCCCCAGCCCTGCCCTCGATTGGGTGGCAGGCTGGCCGGCTAACCTCCCTTGTCCCCTTCTCCCCGCCTGCCCTGCTTGATTGCCTGATCAGAGTGGGCCAGCCGGATCCCTCCCACAGATGAATTCGTGCACCGGGCCTTGAGTAGATATATAAATACTTTACATATATTTTTTAAAAGGTGGTCAGTTGGAAGTTCATAAATGGAGAAGCTGCTACGATGCTTTTTATTCAGATAGGTACATGCTTCTGACATTTTCCTGACTGGACAAATAATCTGAGACCTTATTAAAATGCATATTCCCTTTCAGTAGGTGAGAGGAGGGGCCTCAGATTCTATAATTCCAACAAGTTCCCAGGTGGTACTAGTAGTACTAATACTACAACACTCTGCGAGGCTAAGGCATGGAGGACAGATAGTGGTAGCCATACAGATAGAAGTGAGCTGAACCGAGGCTATCTCAAAAGGAAAAGTGAAGGGAACCAGAGCCTCCAGTGATGTAACTAGCTGGTTGTTGCAAGAAACCAACACAAGCAAGAAAGACAGTCTGGAATAAAGCAAATAAAAATGCAGACACTTTTGATGAAAAGTTTTATTAAATTTATCTGATAATTTAACAATTCAGGTAAGAGACAGAAAGACAAAGGAAATAGGCCCTAAAAACAAATAAAATGCCAGCCCTAAGGCTAATGGTGAACAAATGTTCCCAATCACATATATGCACATGCCTGTTAATGACTAGGACTAGAGCCCCCTAATTAGCATCCCAGAGCATTCTATATGAACATACATGCTGATAAACTTGTGACCTTGCAGTACTGTCAAATTAAAATATCTTTCATATAAGTTTACTTTCTGCATCGATCTAGGAACTAGGAGGTCACAGTTCAATTCCAGGTCAGAGTACAAGCCCAGATTGAGAGCTTGATCCTCAGTAGAGTGCATGCAGAAGGTAAGCCAATCAATAATTCTTTCTCATCATTGATGTTTCTATCTCTCGCTCCCTCTCTCTCCCCTCTCTGAAATTTATAAACATATGTTTTTTAAAAACACACAAAAAAAAACCTGTTGAATTTGACCAAATACTTCAAATGATGGCAGTCCAGTCCCCATTTTCTCCAACTTAATAAAGCATATTAGAAAAAATGTGTGTAACTTCATTATAGAAACAATCTTGCGTTTGTTTTAATTTAATTTTTTAAAAATGTTAATCATACATACATATATATCATTAATTTATTATTTGTAACAAATTTGTTATAACACATCTCATAATTGAAGCACAACAGTATATCTTATTTCTGCCATCAAAAGTCATTGGTATAAGTTAAGC
Source organism: Myotis nattereri (assembly GCF_964212035.1). Taxonomy (NCBI): domain Eukaryota; kingdom Metazoa; phylum Chordata; class Mammalia; order Chiroptera; family Vespertilionidae; genus Myotis; species Myotis nattereri. Next base: position 65,141,021 of record NC_138077.1, on the reverse strand, counting down.
TTTTATACTAAGAAACACTAATTGAGCACGCACTATGTGCTGGGGAAGTGGTAGATACAGAAGCCCACAGATAAACAAAACAATGTCCCTCCATCCAAATGTTACAATCTATTGATGTAAGTAATTGGGCTTCTATCCAGCTTTTGGACCAACCTATGCAGCATAAGTGATGATTCATTGTGTCGGGTAGACAGTAGAGAAGAAGATTCTTTAAACTGACTGTTTAAAACAACAATAACAAATCTGAGTACTTGTCTAATTTTGGGTTTCCTTCAAAGAAAAGACTCTGAGACAAGAACTTGGGTACAGGTAGCAATTTGGAAGGTGACCTCAGAGGCAGGAGTGACAGAGAGGAGCAAGTGAGTCAGAGAAGATGACAAGGCAATAAGTATGTGTCAAAGAGGCTACCAGTTAGGCAACTGAAACACAAACCTACCAGGATCTCTGAGATTTGTGCATAATGCCTCCCAAGGTATCCATTTGCAATAAATAGAGGCTGGAACACTGTTTTCTCCAGCTCTATTCCTCCTTTGGTTGAGTTACTTACAGGACATTAAGCTGCCAATCCCCGTTTCTTAAGCCTATGTAGATTTATCAAGCTCTCAGAGCAGTGAAAAAGGTCCTGGGGTAGAATGCAGAAAAATACTCTTGAGGTAGGTGTCTGGGCTAACACAGAACTGCTTTGGGTGTGAAATCAGAGGTGAGCTTAGGGACTATGGCAAAGTGTCAGACATATTTTCTATAATAATCTATAAAGACTTTTGGGGGCTTGGACATAATATACCGTGCAACAGAATCTCACAGACCCTAAAGGGTGGTCTCTGATTCCTGCAAGAGGTCAAACTTTGGACCAGCAAATCCTGACACTGTCCATCTAAGAAACAGAAAAATGATGATTTGCTAATATGCTCACCTGATTCTCTGGCTATGATGTCAAGATAGAACACTTAGCAATTCTCATGAAAACCCTGATACTTATTCATCAATTATCCTCTAGAAGTTGATATGTATTGACCTTTCTGTTTCAAGGAAGAAATCTTCAACTACTTTAGGGAGCTTTTCTAAAAACGGTGATACATTTTTGCACTGTTTTGTCACGACTGGGCCTATTGAAAAATTTCCTCACATTCTGAATTCATGTCAATAATACCTGTTTTGTTGTAATTGGTTTGTATTTTGTTTGTTTGTTTTGCATTACAGAGGAGGAGGAATGGGGGGGGGGAATATTAAGGATTGCACCTAACTCTATTAAGCCTGAAGGCTTTCAATATAAATGAGAAGATTTATAGGAAGTTATTCAGACTATAAACATTTCATCAATATCTACCTTACCTAACCCTGCCCAGGAAGTTCTTGTGGGTTCAATGGTTGAAGGTGAATTTATATTGAAATTTGCCACACAGTGTAGGAGTTTCTGGGGACTTCTGGTCTGGGGCCAGAGCATAAGATTAAACAATAGCTATTTTTATGGTTACAGCAGAAGAATTGATAAACTCTTCATTCTTCTATTTTAATGTATAAAGGAAGTAACTGTATCCCTAATTGCTAGAAAATGCCGTGGTAGTGGTGTTAGGTAGATTATGGTACCTTTAATAAATATATATGGGTTCCCTTTGACAGTAAGTGGGCAAGTATCAAAAATTCTGAAAAAGAAAAAAACAAGACCCAGGGACCACTTAAACTGTCAGTGAGTCCCATCCTGAGACATCACGTGCAGTTACACAGACACCAACATCACAAAGCTCTTTCCATCTTATACCCTGCTTCCTTTTTCTTTTATGCTTTCTCTTCCCTTTCCTTCCTTCCTATGCCCTTGAGCCTCTACTTCACTCTTTACCCCATTTGCTCTCCTTACCCCCACCCCCATTAAGTCAGTCCACAATCTGTTCATCCCCAAATAGGCTTCAGTGATGGAAAAGAAAGGGCCTCACACAAAGCCCTCTTGCAAAGCCTGGAACTGCAGAGGTGGTGGGTGCTGATTGGGGCAAAGCCTGAAGAAGGAGAGTGCTGGGGGCTCTGAGGCTCTTAGCCCAACAAGCCATTAAGCTTCAGTGGACTTGATAGCTGTATCAAGCCTCCAAATTTCAAAGCTTCCAAGGGCTGACAAGGACTTGCTAATTTTAAACTTTCTAACCAATTACAATCACAAAGGACTCAGGACAATAATCAGTGAGCAAAATGAAACTGCTGGAGTGAAGCAGCCCTGGGCAGGTTTCACTCCTGTGGCTCTGCATGCAATGTGCAGCTGGGCCTCAGCTTCAGGGAGTAAATAAAAATACATTACAAAACAAACATGCGCAATGGGGCCCTCTTCATGTCTTGTTCCCAGTAGTGGGGTATGTAGGAACCATGTCCTGAATTTAGCCCATTAATTTCTGATGGTGTTAATTAAAAACTTTTGATTCTGGTATGAATGGAAAATACCTCAAACTGTGTTCCCTTTATTGAAACACCCAGTCCCAAGTCTTGGATTATCAGGGTGAGCTCCGTCGTCAGCAGTGAGATGAACAAAAACACTTTTCATACCATCTGCTTTGACAACAATAATAATAACAGCAACTACAACAAAATAATGTTAAATAAGTAGAGAAGAAGAAGAGAAACTGTTTGGGTTGAAACACTCTTATTTCAACCTATTTCAAAGACATAATTAAAAATCTGGGTCCCTAAATGTAGAACATATGATTTTTAAAAAAATCTTTTTTTTCCAAATTCTTACAGAACATTCAAATCACCCAATGTTCCAGGACCTGAATTTTTTATATTTTAAGATGGAGAAAACTGCTTAAAATAAGTGAATCAGCTGCTAAGTGATTTTTCTCTGTCTCTTCCCCTACTCTTTTTCAAAAGGCTGAAAAAAATGTTTAAAATGGTATATGCAATTGGTATGTACCACTTAAGAAGCTTAATCTGATTCCAAAGGTCTCACAGTTTATATTTAAAAATAAGATAGCTGGGGCAATAGAAACTATGAATTGTGAGTATTCATTCCTTGTGATGTGTGGGAAATATTTCCAAACTTTTAATCAACAGAGCAAGTTAGGGGTGCAAAGCAATTAATCGTGGATTTTTCTGTGCTCCTGGAAGCCTAGTGAAACATGGGAAATCCAGAGAGCATGCTCGGGATGACTCTGACATCCAGACCCTGGGCAGAATTTGAGCAAATAAAAAAATCCATCTCTGCAATCCAACACTTTTGTAAAGTACTAAGCACCAAAACACTCTGATTGGTTTCTAAGACTCTTCTCCAATTAAAATTTTAAAAAAAATTAATACAATTGACATACACTAGTATATTAGCTTCAAGTGCACAACATATTTAACATTTATATACCTTATTATGTGATCACCACAATAAGTCTAGTAACCATGCCATCAAAGTTATTATGATATTATTGACTATATTCCCTGTACTGTACATTATATCCCCATAACTTATTTTATAACTGGAAATTTGTATTTCTTATTCCACATTACCTTTTTCACCCTTCCCCTCAACCTCCTCTTTTATGTCAATTTGTTTTCTGTATGTATGCATCTGTTTTTGGTTTTTTTTGTTTGTTTGTTTATATTCCACATATAAGGGAAATCATATGATATTTGTCTTTCTCTGACTCATTTCATTTAGCATAATATCCTGTAGGTCCATTCATGTTGTTGCAAATCACAATATTTATTTCTTTTTATGACTATTATTACCATATATATATATATAATCTTTATCCATTCATCTGTCAATTGACACTAAGTTGCTTCCATATCTTGGCTATTGTAATGCTGCAATGAACATATGGGTGCACGTATCTTTTTGAATTATTGATTTCATGTTCTTGGGTTAAATATCCAGAAGTAGAATTGTTGGGTGGTATGGTAGTTCTTTTTTAAAGTTTTTGAGGAACCTCCATACTGTTTTCCATAGCGGCTATACATACCAATTTATAGTCCTACCAACTGTTGACAAGGTTTTACTTTTTCTCCACATCCTTGTCTCTTATTATTTGTTGACTTTTTGATAATAACTATTTTGACAGGTGATACTAATTATGGTTTTGAATTGAATTTCCCTGATGTTTAGTGATGTGTGCATTTTTTCATGTCTATTGTCCATCATACGTCTGTCTTCTTTGGAAAAACGTCTCTTCAAGTCCTCTGCCCATTTTTTCATAAGTTTGGGTTTCTGTGATATTGAGAAGTATCAGTTCTTTATATATTTTGGATGTTAACCCCTTATTGGATGTATCCTTTGCAAAATCTGTTCTAAGTACCTTGTCCTTTTGTTTGTTGATGGTTTCCTTCACTGTGAAAAACCTTTCTAATTTGATTTAGTCCTATTTGTTTTTTTAGTTTTGTTGCCCTTGCCCAGGGAGACATATAAAAACGTATATTGCTAAGACAGATGTCAAAGAGTTTACTGCCTATGTTTCTTCTAAGAGTTCTGTGGTTTCAGGCTTACATTAAGTTTTTAATTATTTTGAGTTTATATTTGTATATAGTGTAACAAAGTAGCCCAGTTTTATTCTTTGGATGTATGTGTCCAGTTTTTCCAACACCATTTACTGAAGGGACTGTCTTTTCCACATGGTATATTCTTACCTTGTTTGTCATCCTATATAATAAAAGGCAAATATGTAAATTGTCCCTTTGGGAGTTTGACCAACGGGGAGTTTGACCACTTGCTATGACATGCGCTGACTACCGGGGGTGGCGCAGAATGAAGAAAGGCCCTGGCCAGCAGCCGGGGAAAGGAAGGCCCTAATCGGCCCTGATCGCGGCCAGGCCTAGGGACCCTACCCGTGCACAAATTTTGTGTATTGGGCCTCTAGTAGATTTATAAACCATCTAAATGTTAGTTTATTTCTATGCTATCTATTCTGTTCCATTTCTTTATGTCTCTGTTTTTGTGCTAATACCATATTGTTTTGATTAGTATAGTTTTGTATACAGTCTGAAATTAGGGAACGCATTACCTTCAACTTTGTTCTTTCTCAAGATAACTCTGGCTATTCAGGGTATTTGTAGTTCTATATAAATTTGGAAATTATTTGTTCTAGTTCTTTGATATTTTCATAGAGATTGCATTGAATCTGTAGATTGCTTTGGTATTATGGATATCTGAACAATATTAATCCTTCCAGCCCACTATCATGGAATAACCTTCCATTTATTTGGGTTATCTTAGGTTTCTTTTAACAATATTTTATTGTTTTCAGAGAACAGGTCTTTCATCTCCTTGATTAAATTTATCCCTAGGTATTTTATTCTTTTCGATGCACTTGAAAATCAGATTGTTTTCTTAAATTCTCTTTGTGATAATTGGTTATCCTATCTAATCAAAGAGAAACATGGTAATTAGCCGTACCTCCGCTACCCTTCCCATTGGCTAATCAGGGCGATAAGCAAATTAACTGCCAGCCAAGATGGCGGCCGGCAGGTAGGCAGCTTGAAGCGAACATGAGGCTTGCTTGCTTCAGTGACGGAGGACTCCAACATTCCCAGCCTGCAGCTGCCGGCCTCTGAGCTTGCAGTTTGAAACATTGTTACAAATATCGAAGCTAAACAAAACCCCAGAAACCTGCTTTCAGCCAGCAGGATCTCAGAGCTGGAGTTGAAACAATGTTTCCATTATAGAACCCAAACAAACCAGATACCTGCTTTCAGCAGCGGAGGCCTAAGAGCTGGAGCCAAGCCTCAGAGCTAAAGCTGACCCAGAATAAACAAACAAAAAAAAAAAAGAATAAAAGGAGCGGTTGGGAGCTTCAGTCACCCGCCAGCCTGAAAACAGCCCTCAGCGCCTCACCAAGACTGGCCAGGCACCCCATGGGGGACCCCCACCCTGAAGGGTGTGTGACCAGCTGCAAACAGCCATCATCCCCTCACCCAGGCTGGCCAGGCACCCCAGTAGGGACCCCTACCCTGATCCAGGACATCCTTCAGGGCAAACCAGCCGGCCCCCACACATGCACCAGGCCTCTATCCTATATAGTAAAAGGGTAATATGCCTCCCAGCACCGGGATCAGCAGAGGCGAGAGGCCTCCCTGCACCGGGATCAGCCTGACAGGGGGCAGCGCCCAAACCCCCTGATCGCCCTGCGGCTCTGTGACAGAGGGCGGGGCCACAACCTCCCTATCCGCCCTGCTCTGTTAGTGACAGGGGAAGGAACCCCAACCCCCTGATCAGCCCTGCTCTGTGCCTGATAGGGGGGAGCTCCCCAACCCCCTGATCGCCCTGCGGCTCTGTGTGTGACAGGGTGCAGTGCCCCAACCCCCTGATCGGCACTGCTCTGTGTGTGACGGGGTAGAGCCATAACCTCCCAATTGGCCCTGCCCTGAGTGTGAGAGTGGCGGCGCCCCAATCTCTTGATCGGCCCAGCTCTGTGGGTGATAGAGGGTGCCTCCCCAACTGCCCCCCACGGGCCCTGCTCTGTGTGTGACGGGGTAGAGCCATAACCTCCTCATGGCTCTGCCCTGAGTGTGACAGGGTGCGGCACCCCAATCCCCTGATCCGCCCTGCTCTGTGTGTGACAGGGGGCAATGCCCCAACTCCCTTATAGACCCTACTCTGTGACAGGGGGGAGCTCCTCAACCCCCTGATAGGCCCTGCTTTGTGCGTGACAGGGGGGAGCTCCCCAACCCCGATGGGACCTGCTTTGTGCGTGACAGGGGGGAGCCCCCCAACCCCTTGATCAGCCCTGCTCTGTGCGTGACAGGGGGTGGCGCCGCAACCTCCCCATCGACCCTGCCTTGAGTGTGACAGGGGGCGGTGCCCCAACCCCCCAATCGGCCCTACCCTGAGCGTGACTGAGGGTGGCATTGCAACCTCCCGATCCGCCCTGCTCAGTGCATGACGGGGGTGGCGCCCCAACTGACCAATCAGCCCTGCTCTAAGCCCGACCAGGGGCTGCACCTAGGGATTGGGCCTGCCCTCTGCCATCCAAGAGCAGGCCTAAGCCAGCAGGTTGTTATCTCCCGAGGGGTCCCAGACTGCGAGAGGGCACAGGCCGGGCTGAGGGATCCCCCCACACCCCCGAGTGCACAAATTTTTGTGTACCGGGCCTCTAGTCTACACTAATAAAAGACAAACATGCAAATTGACCATGCCACGCCCACCAGCCAATCAGAGTGACTATATGCAAATTAACCCAACCAAGATGGCGGCTGGCAGCCAGGGAGCTAAAGCAAGCAGGAGGCTTGGTTGCTCCAGTGATGGAGGAAGCCAAGCTTCCTGGCCGGCTCTGAGCTCCACTCAAAGCAACAAAGTTTCAATTATAGAAGATAAATAAACCCCAGATACCTGCTTTCAGTCAGCCATGGCAATGGAGCTGGAGCGAGAAGGAGCCGGCTCTAAGCTCCACTGAAGGCAACAAAGTTTCAATTATAGAAGGTAAATAAATCCCAGAATAAAAAAAAAAGAAAATGAAAAAAAGGAGAGGCTAGGAGCTTCCGTCACCGGGGGTTTAGCCAGCCTGCAAACGGCCCTCATCCCCTCACCCAAACTGGCCAGGCACTCCAGTGGGAACCCCCCACCCTAAAGGGGGTGTGTCCAGCCTGAAAACAGCCATCAGCCCCTCACCCAGGCTGGCCAAACCTCCATGGGGTGAAGGTCCACACTGGGGGGGAGGCTTGAACAGCCTGCAAATAGCCATCAGCCCCTCAAACAGGCAGGCCAGGCACCCCAGTGGGGACCCCCACCCTGAAGGGGGTGTGACCAGCCTGCAAACAGTCATCAGCCCCTCACCCAGGCTGGCCAGGCACCCCAGCAGGAACCCCACCCTGATCCGGGACACCCTTCAGGGCAAACCAGCCAGTCCCCACCCGTGCACCAGGCCTCTATCCTACATAATAAAAGGATAATATGCAAACTGACCCTAACAGCAGAATGACTGAGAATGACTGGTCACTATGACACACACTGACCACCAGGGGGCAGACGCTCAATGCAGGAGCTGCCCCCTGGTGGTCAGTGCGCTCCCACAGGGAGAGCTCTGCTCAGCCACAAGCCAGGCTGACTGCTGCCAGTACAGCGGTGGTGGTAGGAGCCTCTCCCGCCTCCCCAGCAGCACTAAGGATGTCCGACTGCAGCTTAGGCCTGTTCCCCGCTGGCAAGTGGACATCCCCCATGGGCTCACGGGCTGCCAGAGTGATGTCTGACTGCCAGTCTAGGCCCAATTCCCCAGGGAGCAGGCCTAAACCCGCAGGTGGTCAACCCTCAAGGGGTCCCAGAATGTGAGAGGGCACAGGGCAGGCTGAGGACCCCACCGAGTGCACAAATTTTTGTGCACAGGGCCACTAGTTAGTCTATAAAAACATAGATAATAATTTATCTTTGTGATAATTATTTATTAGTTTCTAAAAACACATAATAAATTTGTATCCTGAAGCTTTACTAAATTTATTAATTCTAATAGTTTTTTGTATGAAGTCTTACAGTTTTCTACATATACTATGATGTCACCTGCAAATAGTGACAGTTTTAATTTATCCTTTCCAATTTGGATGCCTTCTGTTTCTTTCCTTTTCTGATTGCTGCGATTAAGACTTTCAAAACTATGCTAATAAAAGTGGTGAGAGTGGGCATCCTTGTCTTTTTCCTGATCTCAGAGGAAAAGCTTTTAGCTTTCACCATAGAGTAAGATGTTAACTGGATTTGCCATACACAGCCTTTATTATATTAAGGTACATTCCCTCTCTACCCTCTTTGTTGAGCGTTTTTAAAAAATCATAAATGAATCTTGAATTTTGTCAAATGCTCTTTCTGCATCTAATGTGATAATCATATGATTTCTACCTTTGATTGTGTTAACGTGGTAGATCACATTGATTGATTTGTGGATATTGAACCATCCTTGCATCCCTGGAATAAACCCCAACTGATCATAGTATATGGTCCTTTCAATGTATTGTTAAATTTGGTTTGGTAACACTTCGTTGAGGCTGTCTGCATTTATATTTGTCAGGAATAATGGTTTGTAATTTTCTTTTTTAGTAGTGTCTTTGTCTAATTTTGGTATCGGGCTATTGCTGGCCTCATGCAATGAGTTTGGAAGCACTTTATTTCTCTCCCATTTTTTGAAATTGTTTGATAAGTATATGTATCAATTCTTTAAATTTTGGGTAGAAGTTATTTGTGAAGCTGGCTGGTCCTGTTCTTTAATATTTTGGGGAGTTGTTTTCTTTTTTATTACTGATTCAATTTTGTTCCTTGTAATTGGTCTATCCAGTGGTTCTCAACCTTCCTAATGCTACGACTCTTTAATACAGTTCCTCATGTTGTGGTGACCCCGACCATAAAATTATATTCGTTGTTATTTCATAACTTTAATTTTGCTGTTATGAATTGTAATGTAAATATCTGATATGCTGTATGTGTTTTCTGATGGTCGCGACCCACAGATTGAGAAACACTGGTTCAAATATTCTGCTTTTTCCTGATTCAGTCTTATAAGGTTATATATGTTTTTATAAATGTATCCATTCCTTCTAGGTTGTCCAGTATGTTACATACCTATATCCTTTGTATGTATGTAGTGTCAGTTGTAACTTTTCCTCTTTCATTTCGGATTTTATTTATTTGGGGCTCTCTCCTTTTTTACTAATGAGTTTGGCCAAAGGGTTATCAAGTTTGCTTGCATGTGTTTTCTTTTGTTTTTAAAGCAGCTCACAGTTTCATTGATCTTTTCTATTTTTTTTTTTTTTAGTTTTGATTTCACTTATTTCCACTCTGATCTTTATTATGTCCTTCTTCTACTAACTTTGGGGGTTTGTTTGTATTTCATTCTCTAGATCCTTTAGATATAAAGTTAGATGGCTTATTTGGGATATTTCTTATTTCTTGAGGTTGGCCTGTATCTCTGTGCACTACCCTCCAAGAACTGCTTTTGCTGAATCCCATAAAAGTTGGTACTTCTGTTTCCATTTTCATTTCTCTCGAGGTATTGTTTGATTTCCCCTTTTATTTTCAAATGGAAGATATCTGTAACATTATCAACAATAAAAATATATTTTAAAATAAAATGAAATAAGTCAATTTTGTCTGATATAAGTATTGCTACCCCAACTTTTTTTAAATTTCCACCTGCATATAATATATTTTTCTATCCCTTCACTTTCAGTGTGTATATGTCTTTCAATCTGAGTGAGTTCCTTATAGGTTTCATATAGATGGATCTTGTTTTTATATCCATGCAGCCACCCAATGTCTTTTGATTGGAGCATTTAGTCTACATATATGTAAAGTAATTACTGATAGGTATGCATTTATTACCATTTTGTTCATTGTTTTGGGGTTAGTTTTTATAGTCTTTCTCTATTCCTTTCTTCTTCTCTTGGCCTCCTTCCTTGTGCTATGCTGGTTTTCTTTAGTGTTATGTTTCAGCTCCTTTACCTTTACTTTTATAAGTTTTTAGTTTGTAGCTACCATGATATTTATATATATCGGATTATATTTTAGATCTTTTTTGTTTTGTGAATCCCCTAACTACTTGTTAGTTGTAGTCAATATTGTCTTTTATAGATAAAGTTTCACACTAACTTTTTAAGTGGCTGATCCACTGCCTTTATTATATATTTGCCATTTTATCAGTGAGATTTTTTCTTTCATATATTTTCTAATTTATGGTAATGATCTTTTCTTTTGTGATTAAAGACCCTTTAACACTTCTTGAAAAGCCTGTTTACTGGTGATAAAGTGCTTTAGTTTTTGCTTGTCTAGAAAACTCTTTATCTCTTCTTCAATTCTAAATGATAGTCTTGCCAGGTAAAGTATTATTGGTTACAGATTCTTTCTTTTCAATATTTTAAATATTCCTGCCACTCCCTTCTGGCTTATAAAGTTTCTGTTGAGAAATCAACTGATGGACTTATGGGTTTTCTATTGAATGTGACTAAACTATTTTCCACTAGCTGCCTTGAAGGTACTTTTTTTATCTTTACTTTTTCAACTTCCATTTTACTATGTCTTGGTTTGGATCTCTTTGGGTTCACCTTGTTTGGGAGTCTGTGCTTTCTGAACCTAAGTGCATGTTTCCTTCCCCAAGTTAGGAAAGTTTTCAAATATTGTCTGTCCCTTACTTTCTCTTCTTCTTCTGGGACTCCTATACTTCAAATGTTAGTATTCTTGATGTTATCCCAAAGGGCCCTTAAACTATCCTTATCTTTTTTCAATTCTTTTTACTCTTTGCTGTTCTGATTAGGAGATTTCAACTGTTCTGCTTTTCAGGTAACTAATCCATTCTTCTGTATTAATTGATCTAATGTGATTCCCTCTAGTGTATTTTTTTTCACAGGGTTCATGTCTTTGAGGATATTTTAATACAATTAATTATTGTATTTATTCTTCAGCTCTGATTGGTCCATTTGTATATTTTCTAAGATTTTGTTACAATTATCACTGTGATATTCTATTCTTTTCCCAAGTTCAATGAGTATCCTTTTGACTACTACTTTAAATTTTTTATTTTTACTTTTCTCCATTTCATTGAAGAGTTTTCTTGGAGGTAGGGAGTTCTTTCATTTGGAACATATTTCTTTGTCTCTTCATTTTGTTTGCCTTTTTGTGTTTGTTTTATAAATTAGATAAAACAGCTATCCTTCCTGATCTTGAAAGTGGTTTTGTGGAGGAGCAACATCAATATAAACTGTATGTGCAGTGACAAGGGTACAATGGTAGAATCAACTGGCTAAGAAGTGAGTGTTGGGTGTGGTGTCCTAGAGTTCATGTCTCTGAGGATATTTTGGCAGGCCAACTGGGGAAATCTGGGGCAGGCAAAAGCTGAGGTGTCCCAGAGCACATAGCTCTGAGTACACTCTGGCAGCCGGGCTGGAGACGGGGTGGATGCTGGCCAAGGTGGCCCAGGACAAAATGTGGCAGCTTTGTAGACTGGATAGACTGCTTGGACCAAGGTCCCACCCTGCACTATATAGGTGGAAAGTGAATGTAAACAATGCTACTCCCTGGCACCTCTGATCCTAGAGAGTTTCCATAGTTTCCAGAGAGTTTCTGTATTTCCTCACCTATTTGGAAGATGCTTTGGAGTTAATAAATGAATCTTTTTCACATATAGTCTGAGTATCCTTTATTTTTTATTTTAAATTATAGTTGGCATACAATATTATGTTTAAGGTATACAACATAGTAATTAGACCTCTAAATACCTTAGGAAGTACTGACCATGATAAGCGTAGTCATCATCTGTTAGGTGCCCTTTAAATTGCTGTGTTATCACTGTGCCCCAGCGTAGGCAGGTCTGTACAGAGTAGTCTCAGTTATATCATTCTAGAGTGAAGGTTGTCCTGTTGGGTCTCTCCTACCTTCATGTGGTCCCTCTCTCATGTATTGTTCAGAAGCTGTTATATAAGCCCTCAATTGAAATTTAGGAGGAATTCTCTATATGTCAGTGTATACCATATAAGATGTATCTGTGGAAGGAGGTGCATCCCCAACATAGACCCACTGCTTTCCAATTTTATTTCTAACTAGAAGCCCGGTGCACGGAATTCATGCACGGGGTTTGGGGGGAGGGTGTCTGGGGAGGTCCCTCAGCCCAACCTGCACCCTCTCTAATTTGGGAGCCCTCAGGGGATATGCTACTGATGGCTTGGGCCCACTCCCCGTGGTTCTCTGCAGGGCCTGCCTGCTTCACACCATGGGGACGAGTGAGCAGGCCCTGCTGGGTGCTGCCTGCAGGGCCGCTTGCCTGCTGGCCGGTCACCACAACGACCACCCAGCAGGCCCTGCTGGGTGCTGCCTGCGGGCCACTTGCCTGCACGCTGGGTCGCCACCGCCACCACCCAGCAGGCCCTGCTGGGTCCTGCCTGGGGGCCCACTTGCCTGCTCACTGGTCGCTGCCACCACCGCCCAGAAGGCCCTGCTGTGTGCTGCCTGCAGGACCCGCTTGCCTGCTGCAGGTCGCTGCTGCCACCACCCAGCAGACCCTGTTGGGTGCTGCCTGTGGGCCCCACTTGCCTGCTTGCTGGTTACCGCCAACACCGCCCAGAAGGCCTGCTGGGTGCTGCCTGCAGGCCCCGCTTGCCTGCTTGCGGGTCGCCATGGTGACCGCCCATCAGGCCCTGCTGGGTGCTGCATGCGAGCCCCCCTTGCCTGCCTGCAGGTCGCTGCCACCACCGCCCAGCAGGCCTTGCTGGGTGCTGCCTGTGGCCCTGTTTGCCTGCTGGGCTCACGTTGACGGGGTGATGCTGCCAGAGTCCTGCCCAGCCGCTATGGGTGCCGCCATCTTTGTTGTGGAGTGATGGTTAATTTGCATATTACTCTTTTATTAGATAGGATTCTTCCCTCTTGTATAAGGGCCTGAAGCCTTGGAAACACAGTCTGAGAAACCCCACAAATGTCACCTCACTTATACCTTTTTCTCTTTTGCCTTTCACTGTATTTAAATTTTTCTATATCACACCCTATTTATTCATGTTGTCTCTGACATAATCTGATTCCTTGAAAGACTACAGGACTTTTCTTTATTTACCCTGAAGGTCTTCATTACTCTTATTCTTGTTTTGATTTACATATTTTGAATGAGGTTCAAGTATTCCATAAAGGCTAAGCATTTTTTTTTAACATATTTTTATTAATTTCAGAGAGGAAGGAAGAGAGAGAGAGAGAAACATCAATGATAAGAGAGAATCATTGATTGTCTGCCTTCTGCACACCCCCTATTGGGGATTAAGCCCACAACCAAGGTACATGCCCTTGACCGGAATCGAACCTGGGACCCTTTAGTCCGTAGGCCGATGCTCTATCCACTGAGCCAAATTGGCCAGGGCAAGCTTAAGCATTTTTGGCAATTCTCCTTTTCTTCTCTCCCTAACTGCAGGCTGCACTGACATCCCTCTCTCGGATAGTAGGCAGAATGGGCCTCTCAGCCTGAAGTGACATGATAGTGATCATTCAACAACAGCAATGACAACAAGAAACCTTCACTGTAAAGCATGAGAGGAAAATATGTAGAGCAATAGAACTAAAACTCCAAAAGGGTAATAGGCTTGAACAAACCACAACATGAGTCTATTTGTTCACAAAATTTATAGATTTTGCCCAGAGTAAATCACTAGATGATATTTTCTACAACAGATTAATAAATGTAAATTTACTAATAGATATGTAGAAAATGAGTGGATTTAAAGATGATTTCCATCTGAAATAATTTTTTTCTTTCCTAGAGACCAAGTTTTTGTTAAACTTAATCCTTACTCTTTTCCCGTTCCAGCAGCAGAAACATCTGGTCGGTTTTAGATTCCCCTTGGATTTCTAACTTCAAAGGGAATTATAAAGAATAACAAATTCTTGTACCGGCACTAAAAAAGAAATTAGAGCAGCAGGAGAGAATGGCAAAATTGTCCTTATTTGACTGCTAGTGACAGGCGCCACAGGCAGAACTCTGAGAAAAGACAAAGGCAAGATCACTGGTTGACAACCAGAATTCCTGGAAGGGAAGGAACTTTGGTTACATGCAAATGTGCATAGGCCCTTAGCAATCTAAAAAGATATGTCCTGTCTTTAAAAAGAAAAAAATAAGTAAAATGAGTTAGAAAGTAAAATTAATGGGTTTACATTTACTTGTCACATAGAAGGCATGGACAAAAGTTTGTTGAAAGAATGACCTGGAGGAAATCTTAAAGATTCACTAAGCCTCTGGGTTTTTTATTTGATCTGCAGAAAACTGTGAGTTCTGATTCTACCCAGGGCTATATAAGCCATTCCAGAATTAACTCAGGCTTCTAAGATTCCACTCAACGCATCATGTCCTCATAAAAGATTAGACCTCCAAGGGTCTCAAAAATAGTCTCTGGGGTTTTTTTTTTTGCCTTGCTCTGGATCCTTATTATCAAAGGATGACCAGAAATCAAAGTCCTCCAGGAGTGGAGGAATAGGGTTTGAATGAAATATTGATATTTGTAGTTGTGCCAGGTTGTGCTTGACATCACTTTATAGAACCACATTTATCATTCTCCTCTATCATTTTTCTAGAAAAACAAAAACATACTTTTAGAGTGCAGGACTTGATGTAATCAAACATTAGAAAATGAGAACAGTTAGAGAAAGTACAATTTTGCCACTATAATTACCTCTTAAAACAGCCTTTCCTCTTTCCTGTTTTATGTGTAATGTGTACAGCAACAACAATAAAAATAAACAAAGACATAATTAACCAATCAGCTTGTTTGGCAACAAAGAGCAAGAAAGAGTTAAGGGCTAAAATGTCTTTAAATAATGAACTATAAAAATCTTTAATCTTAGTATTTTCAGAGGTTACAGAGCCCCACACCATAAATATATGGTTGATTTACAGAGTGGTCATCAAAAACCCAGAAAGCAAATTATGTTTGACCAAAAGTATACATCAACAGCACATTAACAATATTTCATAGAGTAGGATAGGACAAACAGAACCAATTCTCTGTGGAGCCTAGCGTAGTTTGCTAATGGAGCAGTCCTTAAAAGAGAAGACCATATCCAAAGTATGTTCTTTGTATCAGAGCCTTTGCGCACTATCTAGTGCAGGGTGGATGGGGCGGGGGGGGGGGGGGCAAAAATGAAGACTTTTCCTAAGCATTTCCAAGGTAAAACCTTACTGAGCTGGCTCCAAAATCATCTCATGGAGTAGCTTTGCCTTGAGTGGAGCTTTCATCCTTCCCTCACAACTTCCGGTGAAACAGAATAATAAAAGTTATCGCAGTAAGAGAGTCCAAAATTCCCATCTTTATAATAGTTGTTTGTGACGGTGTGTCACATGTCCAACAAAGTTTATCCAGAAAATATGCCAACTTTATGGAACATGGATATGAACAAACCAGTTTTTCTTTTGCAATTTTCTTTTTCTTTAGGTCTAGAATGAAAATCTTGGCTTAATGGTGGTATTTGGCAAAGGATTCCCTGCCCTAGGAGAATTATCCAACCATGATTCTAAACTTGACTAGGGATGGAAAAGGAGGTAGAGGATATGGAATACTACTTTACTCCAAAAAAATGTTGTCTTATAGCTTGAGAATACATAAGGTCACAAATGTAACAACAATTGTACAAACACCAGATCCAAAGACTAAAAACATAAAGAAATGCCATACAGATACCCAAGAAGCAAATACTATCATTAATAATAATTAGTAGTAGTAGTATAGCTATTACCATGATGAGGCACTGATAGTTCACTTGGGTGCAATGTAGAATACATTAGCTAGAAAGAACCATGGGTAAACTTATTATTCTCTTTAAAAGGCAGTTTATATTTTAGGTTTATATGATATAAACTACATAATTCAAAACCACATGTAAGAAAAGAATCCAGGAAGAAGTAAAGACTCATGCCTTTATTTCAGATTTGTGTTGTAGATATCAATCTTAAATTAATGATGGAAAGATCACCTGCTTTAAAACATGGGTATTATAGGTTATGGTAAAATATCCTTAGAGCTTTAAAATACGATAGTGGCTAGTTCCTACATATCTTTTCTTTGAATGTCTACCTCAGTGTCAAACATTAGCTTCATTCCTGACCTTTGAGGACTTTTTAATTATGATAATGCCAAGTCAGGGTAAATGAGAAGCAGAAGGCTGAGAGGACCAAAAACAAACAAACAACAACAACAACAACAACAAAAAAAAAACAGAAAGAAAGATTTTGCATTGTTTATACCATCCAGTATGGCAAATTTTACAGATGCTTTCTGTTTGCTTGGGATAGTTTATTGCTTATGTTATTTCTTTGCTTTCTCCACCCCCCCACCCTGCCCCCATGTGCGTGCCTCTACCAAATTTGGCTGGAAATATTTTGTGTGTCTCTACTGAAAACCTCATATTTTTCTATAGATTTAGTGTGATGCAGAAGCTCCTTTTTTTTTCTTCCCTAAGGGTTAGACACATCAATATTCTAGCTACTCACTTTCGAGGCCAATGGAAAATGTGTTCCTAAGATTAAATAGACCTGCGTAACACATAAATTCAGTTTATACTGATGCAGTATGTTACATAGTTATTCACATTCTGAATTTCTGATGAGTGGAATACACCTGTTGGACAACACACTGCTACTGACTGAGACTCCCTGATCTACAATTTAAAGAAAGAGGGGCAGGACAAAACCCCAACTGTAGGGTCTCTATGGAGAGCCCAACTTGCATAGAGCATTCCTCATCTGTGGAGCTCTGGCTCATAGTGGGTTCTTGAAATATTCTTAGAAAAAACTAGAGCAATACATACAGGCACATAGGAAAGACCCTTTGTCCTGCAATACACTATCTCCCTCCACTTCCACTTCTGAAACACAGCACTTAAAAAATTTATCCAGACTATTAATATATAATTCCTCCCTTTTCAGACTTCCTAAGTCCTCAGTTAGGAGGAAATCTTCCATTTCTACCGAGAAATCTTTAAAAATTATAAACTTTAAAATCCAGTGTTACATTTGATTGGAGTAAGTTCACCATATTTATCTAGTATGGGTTGCCTGAAGCCACACTGCACTTCTAGGTAGTCAAAGACTATGTTTTCCTTTCACTCCAGATAACACATCATACATCTAATAATGAATATAATCAATGCTGCACAGATCTGGCATGCAAATTATCATCCTAAATTTAAATCAAGTAAAGAAAGTGTCCCCTATCCCCAACATAATAGTTCCTCCAGGAAACCTAGCCAAATCTATAAAATGTCTCTCTAGTAAACCAAACTGCCCTTTGACTTACAGATATGCTGAAGAATATTATGAAACACACTAATGAGATTTTATGATCAATTGTTACATTTCAGAATATATGATGAGAGTATATGCAGAAGAAAAATACTCCTAATACAATGATTACAACTATTTATCTAAATGTTTTTAACATTAAAATATTAAAAAGTCCTGATGAGCCTAAAATATTGATGGACTAAATGTTATGTTGTTTGGGGTTTGCTTCAACATAACATGGTAGTAGCATTGGGAAATGATAGATCATGAGTTAATCATTGTGCAAGCTGGGTGATAGGTACATTGATGGAGTTCGATGTAGACAAATTAATGTGTTTAAATATTTTTATTATAAAAATTTAAGAAATATATACCAATTAGAACATTCATTCATTTACTCATTTTTTTATTGGTTGATTCTTTTACTCTTTATATGCAAGATATTGTGGAAATGTCATAAGTAAAAAAATAAGACAAAAACCAAAACATGCTATTACTGGACATTTAGGTTAAGTAAGCTATTGCTCTTCATGGATAGTATATGTTGATTTAAAATGATATTTATAAAAACTGTGTAATTACATGTAGAATTCTTAGGTTAACTTTTGAAAGCAAGACAAAAAATGATATAGAAAGCATGATTACAGTGTGTTTTTAAAAATATGTCCTCAGGGGAAAATGAGAGTAAGGAAATAAATATATCAAATGGTTATTAATGATTGGATTTAAATTATAGAAATAATTGCTTTAATTTTTCTTCATTTTACTCTTATGTGTTTTTCCAAATTATTTTTAATGAGCATGTATCATTTTAAAATGAAAATAAATATTTATTCATTAGTGGGTAAGATGTGCTCTCCTTTCCCAAGGAGCTTTTCATCTACTAAAACAGAGAAACTGCAAACACACAGCACTGCCCTGAGAGTTTAAATCTTCATACCTAGAAGGGAAGTACACCCACAGGAAAAGAAACGTCAGTACCAAATTTATCTGATCATAGACATAAAGGGCTTTCTGTGTGTTGGATAGAAATAGGGGAGGACCTGGCTTCTTTGCAAGCCAGAAAGAGTGTGAAATTCAGGTCATTTTGTGATGAGATCATTTTGCAACGAATGTAATGGTAGCCACAAATTAAAATTACCAATAAGCCTGTTTCCTGAGCTGCTAACACTTGCACTGATATGTTTCTTTTGGGGCAGTGCAACAAGTAAGAGTGGGAGTGGGAGTGTGGAAGGAGGGCGAGGTACAATCCTAAAGGCTTGTGGCCTTCAAGTTCAGAGAAGCAGATCGATGTGCAACACAATCAGAGACGGTAATACCGTGACAACTATGGATTCTGTGCAATGGATATGGAAAGTCCGTGTTAGAAAGCTATCTTTATTACCCCAAGATATTATTTTCCTCATTTTATGCACATTCATATAAAGTGAAGTCAAGAGTATAACTTTTAATGGTTTGGATGAATATGATGTTCATGACTAAACAGGCCAAGCTGGAGCCAGGAGGAATTCTGCAAGATGCCAGGCAAGTTACCACTTCCCTGCTCTTGTGTTCAGTGTATTCACCAGTGCATTTCACTGCAGGCCAACCCCAAAAAACTCGGCTCTTTCAGGCTCTGACTGACTACACAATGATCTACCAATATACCTTCAGTCCTGACCTGCGCCCTCCTTCCGGACACTGAAATATCCACAATTCCAGAAGGCCACAAAACCAACCTTTTAGAAACTTCACAAAAAGACATAGAGACCTCAGTTTCAGACTAAGGCTCACTTGCAGCCCTGGTCTTGGTCCTTTTACTTCACTGCTAAAGGCAGGGGCAAGGGGTGTCAGTTCCGAAAGGACATGTTCCCCTGCTGTTTGTCTCTGTGCATAAATAAGAGCAGTCATGTCTGAATTTAAGATTGATCAAAATGAAGAAAGCACAATTCACATTTGCAGCATGCCACAGAATAATAACAGGTATTTCAAAGCATCACAAAATAGGTTTGGAGGGGTTTTGTGTTTGTTTGCTTAATGCCAAGCCATCCAATGTTCCACATGGGAAATGTCAGCGCCGACTTCGCCGCATTACCCTCTCTTTCCACACAGGTGTCACCTTTGCAAAACTATACTGTATATCTTTGAAGAGTCTTCCAAACAAATCCTTTGGGTACTTGCACCTCTGTGTAGCAGAATCATTGTAAAATGTTTTTCAAAATCTGTGATAATAGGTTCTTAGGGTCATAGTTTCTCACCATTCTAAATGCTGGCATTTCAAATGAATAAACAGGATATGAAATATATACCCTCTAACACAGTCAAAATATATTCTGCTCAAATTCTATGCTTGTGGTGGACTTGCCACGCCTTTACCTGTTTTTACAATATTTTGGACGGCCATTTAGAGATATTGGAAGTGACTTACCAGGCAGCAATGTCCTGTGAGGAATACTCAGTCAGTGATGGTGAAACATCCTGAAATGAAAAGAGAATCATAAATACTAGGTATTTAGTAAAGGCATGGCAACATGGTGTTCATAGAAAATAACCCATTTGCTTCTCCCTTTGGGACGCTGACTTGATGATACTATATAAAGTAAAGGATGCCTCCCTTTGAAAACGAAAATACAATTCTGCATGAGAAAGTGGCATCTGTAACTGCCTGCATGTTTAAGGGCTCCAACCGGTTGTGACTGACTTGTTGCCCATTTCTGCAATTCACTGTGACTTGTGTTGAGAAAATTATGTTTTATGGTTAATTATCCATGGTCTGTTTAAAAAAATAAATCAAACCATTGTGAACCACCAGGATTTGCAGCTCCATTTGAACTTTACTGTACTTTTGGTTAAACATTTTATAAATAACAACAAACTGGTTTTTCCTTGTTTTTGGTTGTTTGTTACTTGTGTTCTGGATATAAATATTGTGGCAGTGGTTGGAGAACAAACTATGGATTATTTACCCCTTGCTTCATGAGTTGTTTGTTACTGGTCTTATACTCCTTCATGAGTAAATGTATAGTATTATATTCCTAGGCCTGTAACACAAAAGGAATAAGTGAACTGAAACCTTTTCAAACCAAAACCTTTTATGCTAAGTCACAGAGCAACAAAACAAACCCCAAATTAACATTTAAAAAGCTTCTACTGTGGAGCAACAAAAATCCCCAAATATTATATAATCTGCATTTTAAAAATTGCTTGCCTAACAAGCAGCAGTATGTCAATAACTCCACATGCTTGTCTTTTCACTGTTGTATAATTTAGAAGCCATAGGTGGTTCTTACCAGAGATCACCTCCCACCCCCAACATCAACACCAGAATGAAGCCTTGATAATAACCAGCATAACTAATTTAAGCCAAAATTGACTCAGAAAGATCAGGAATTATTGTGCTATAAGTAATGAAACACTATATGAAAGAAGAATTCCATATGAAATTTGTCTATAGTCTTCACTCTAGGACCTATATAAATAAAAAGTCTAAAATATAAGTGACCAGAGAAAATGAGAAAAGCCAAGATTCAAAGGACCCTGTGGCAGAATGCAAAGGGAATTATTTGAGACCCAGAATCATAAGTCCCTAATACATCTGCATATGAAACTTAATGAAGATCACCAAAGTAGCTTGCCAAAAATTATGCTTTTTAAATGATCCAATGGTCTATGCAGCACAGAGGACCTCTACAAAAAATATAAAATTACCTTCTGCAATTTGCTACTTTTACAAAGACAGAGACAGGACAATAAGGGCTTTCTTATAAAACGACCTGTCCATTTCTGAAGCTTGAAGAGCTCTGTATTCTCTTTCATCTTACCCCTGGGTTACTCATATGGCTTACTGCTTACCTGCATAAGCACTAGGAGGGAAGGGACCAGCTCACCAAAACATGGCAAAATATCTGTGAAGCAGCTACTATGTGCCAGGCACAACTAGAGTGATTCTGTTTGAGAGGGTGAGTCAGTGACTGAGGTTCTTGTTGAGATATTTAAAAGTATCTATTAGTACTGCCAACAGCAACTCGAAGCAAGGTTGAAATAGTTGTGAAGGACTTTTGAAAAATTGGAAAATACTTAAAACTCTCCCTAAAGTCTTGCATGTCCAGGAAATAGTCTAGGCCTGCCAGTCCTTCCTAAGCCTGGATCCCAAAGTGCAAATGAAAAAACACAAGTAGCCTATATGTTCCCAGGGCCATGGTTACAACTGAAAATGGGGGCTGAAATGCATTTGCTGGCCCCCATTGGATATTGAAAGGCCAGTTTTGTCCTGACAATGGTTCAGAGAGACTAAAAATCCACCAAGATGAAAATGGAAGCTATTTAGACAAACTGGGACAGGAAAACATGTTCAAAGATATTTTACTCAAAGACATTTTCCTCTATTCTTTCATAACCAGATAGCTCCACCTATTTTTGACAACCAAGAAAATACTACTGTATAGAGTTCTAAGTTTTATTTTAAATCCAGGCAACCCATTTTAAAGCCAGGGTACTCTAAATGACTTCCTATGTACAGAATGACACATCTAAACATAAGTGCTTGGTTACAGATGATGAAACATGTTAAAATTATATAATAGAGAATACACTTTACATGGTTTAGAATTTATTTTGATAATCAGGAACATACATACAAAATTGCAATTTGGAATCCAAATTTAGCTATAATCCATGTAGAGGAACACTTAGAGAAAATATACCTGAGAATATAATTTCCTGGTTAAAGACTAGAATATTCTAACCAATTTTCATTATTTTTCCAGACACAAACTTTTCTGAGCTATAAAGATTCTTTTAAGGAAGAAAAGCAGAAATAAAACGTGTTTATAAAGTACTTGAAAGCTATAATAGCCTAGTGATTATTCATATTTAAGACAACAAAAGATGTCTCCATGTCATCAGAAATACAGAGACATGATAATACCAAGGGTCTTGATCTGGAAGTTGTTAACAGACAGCCACACATTCAGAGAGTAAAACCTGAAACACCTGAAAAAACTCTCCTGGATTTGATTTTTATCTTTATGCACCAGATTTTTCCATACAAAGGAACCCTAAATTCTAACACATAAGAGAAAGTTAAACAAACTAGGAAAGAACCTGACTTTTTTTTTAAGTAAAGAAAAACAATCTCTTACCTTCTGTAAAATCAAATAAGCCAATTTCATTGGACCTTACCATCCAAGAAGTAAAGTATGACCTAAAGTAATGATACTGACCCCAAATACAAGGAGGTGAAGCATCTCAGTAGTTACTACTCAGATCCATCCTCTCTCCTGTGCACTTTCATCTTCCCTGACTGCATTGTGAATAATCAGAACTACCACCACCACCACCACCACCACCACCACCACCACCACCACCACCACCGCTCATACACTGTATCAAACTTTCTTAAAGCAGATGCCTAGTAATGCCTAGTGCTGTGCTTTTGATAATTTTGTATCCATTTTATAACCATTCAGAACTAAAAAGGAAGAACAAAACAAAGTAAAAAATTCCTCCAGCCTCCCTTGGTTCCCAGAGGACATCAGTTAAGCGAAACAAAATATTAAACCTGAGAAGGAAAACTGATCAATCTCATACAAATCTCACGGTGTTCCTATTTAAACTGGGAAGAGAGTTGCTTCAATGAAAAAGTCAGGGGTGTGGGAAAGGAGTAAAGCGCTACAAAGGGAGAGAGAGAGATAACAATGTTTATTATACATAGGGGACTTAAAGGCAGTACAATAAATCAAACGGTGTTCCAGGTAATCGTGTGACAGAAAGTTCTAAATGAGAACTCCAGAAACTATAGTCTCTTCAACTGAACTACTGCTTAGGGGATGGAGTCTATAGGAAGTTTGAAGTAAGTGTCTCTATAGCTTCTAGATATTTTCTCTTTAATTATGACTTTGGGTTTGAATATACTTTGTCAGGAGGAAAAACAAATCAAAATATTAGAGCTTCATACAGCCCCCAAAGACAGAGTTTATATAACCGGCATTTTTACATAAATGTTACATCAGGATACATTTCAAGTGAAAACACATACACACACACAGCTGTCTTCCTTATCCTCTTTCTATTTTAAAATTCATTTCATATTTTACATGATGTTGATTTTTCATAAAATAAGTAAAAACCAAGTCAGCATTAAACACCTCAGAATAATTTTAGTCTTATATGACCTGGAAAATGTACCATGTCATGGAGGGTCACAAACGCCTGTTTTGAAGCCAGTGAAGGCAGTGGCAATTATGGGATGTTTTGCTGCAGCCTAGGGCAACTAGAAATGGCCATGGATATTAACTAACTCCCTTTCAACAGTCTGAGAAAATGAGGAAAAAAACCTGTAAGTTTCCCATCTGTTATTTCCTTTTTTTTTCCTTTTTGGCTGTGGAAAAGTAAAATTATGCAAGAGCGTTTGAATGTAAAGGCTGTGTGTGCTTTTTCCCTTTTTGTCTCTGGGTACTGGTTATGTGATGTTGTGTAACTGAGTGCAGAGTAGGCGGTTAGCGTTTACTATTGATTTACACTATGCCATCTAATGAATTCGGAACACTGAAAAGAAAGGAGTGGGAGGGGGAGGGAGGAAAAAGAAGAAAGAGAAAAACATGGAGAGGAGAAAGGAAGAACAGAGGGGAGAGAGAAAGAGCTCATTTGTAGAAACAATTCTAATGCCTGGAATAGTTTCATTCATTCCCTTTAGCTCTGATTTCTTGTTATTGTTCAGGTCTCAGATAAATGGGCTTGAGCTAGTGACCCCAATATTCCAATCTTATATCTAATGAGGATTACTGTCAAGTGAATGTCTGAAAATACTAATGTGTCAAATTACTTGATAGTAATTCCACTAACCTATCAGACTTCTCCATATAATCATTCTCTCTATACATTTATAAATGTGTACCTGTAAGAGCCAATGCTATGGTCCAACTAGTTTACCAAGTCACAATTATTATTTTGCAAGGCACACATCAGGGAAAAGAACAATATGCCCTATTTTACCCATCTCCTTTAAAAATGCACAAAGAATTAATCTAGAAATATTTGAATATGTCACTATTTTACCTTGAAAGAAGAAATGCCACAAATTATTTCTTTACACAGAACAGCCCAATATAAGATAATGATAGAGAAAATTGGGAAAGATTCTAAACTAATAAACAATATTTGTAAGAGAACTTTAAATAACTTCTTAAATTATGCTTATGGAGAACACTTAAATCTTAACTTTATATCTGGGCGATTATAGACATTTCCAGCTCCCCGAGGCAGCTCAGTGCTTTCCATGCCATGTACCCAGTTCCACAGGTCAAGTTGGTTCTGCTGCTGTGACAGGACCTTCCTGTACCCGAGTGCCCTCCTATGGCTGAAAACAACCACTGAGATGAGCAAGAGAAATAGGAGTTATTAGCATCCAGCTAGAGAGCAAGACAGGGAGCTTGTTTCCTTCCCAGGTGTGGGTTTGTAAAATGGTGACTGGTAAAATCACAGGATGTCAGTTACAAGAGAGAACAAGAATCTAGGGTTTCATTTTTGGTCATCCAAGATGTCTTTTCACCCATTTTAGTCCAGAAAATACTAAAAAGATGCCTACTCCACCCATTTGTCAATAATGCTTTAATGACCGATTGGCTATGTGCCCTATGGACATAACACATACTACAGTGCTTGGCACATTCTCTATGCTCAGCAAATATTTGTTGAAATAGTAAAATGATTATGGGATACACATTTCTGTAGAAAAGCCTCAGAAAAATATATTCTAGTTGTTCACAGGAAATTATAGGCTGGACTTAGGCTGTAGACACAAAATCATGGTAGAGAGGAAGTATCAGTTGTTTGGGGATCAGTTTACCTAAGTTCCATTTTATTAGGAAAAAGGCTTAAATAAAATTATAATACTGATAACATGAGCTAAGTTTTGTGTTCATGCCCACCAGTCTTTTTTGGACTATTTTCATTTCAGTCTTGGGCATAGTAAAGTCCATTTTCATTTTCCTGGACACATTCTAAAGGAAAAGTCATGGGATATCAACATAATTCATCTTTACAAAAAGACTAAGAATGTAGCCATTTAGTAATTGGAGAGAATATAGCTTTTTTGTTGAAGAGCAAGGCAGGTTAAGTTTTGATTAGGTTATGCAAATTTAAATTAGTAGAAGAGCAACCAAGAACTTACTGATTTTCATTTTCTTGGTTAAACAGGAGTTTTATGAGAAAAAAATTCTGGATTAGAAAATCATAAATGCCATCTTTCAGTTAATTAGAGAATAAGACCTTTAGAGAAAGAGTTGCAAGTATAATTTCTCAAAAAATGCCAGTTGAAAATTCAGCTGAAAGCAAGTTCTGCAATGGGTAGCCATAGTAGTATTTTACAAAGTGGCGCTATCATCTTGCTAACTCTATAGAAGCACATACATTTCAGTCAAAACCTTCAAAAAACTGGTCATTGTTATAATCCAATCAATTTCAGCAACTTTCTTCAATAAGAATCATTGCAGCAAAAGAAAAGAAAAAAAAAAAAGAATCCTAGCAGCATGTCAACAAGACCATCCATGTGCTTTTTCATTTCATAGATTCTTAAAAGTGATTGAGAACTTGCCTAGCCTCATTTTATAAATGAATATTCTGAAGTTCAGAAGGTAATTTTCACAAGGGTATATATTTGGGGACAGATTGAGGACTAGTATTTAAAGTTCACAAATCATTTCTCCACAACATAACATAAGTGAAAATTGTATAAATTGAATCTCATTTTAAATACCATAGATTTTTTTTATAAGATAAGGAATTTTTTCAAAAGATATTTTTATAAGATAAGGAATCCTTACGTAATGTAAAATGTTCACCTCAGAGCTCTCTTCTACCTAATTTTTTATCTTTAATCTAAGTCTCTTTCTCCTCTTGTCCTTCCTCCTCCCATTCTTTGGATGTGTGAGGAGAATCACTTTTCCTGTTTCTACCTCGTGTTTGCCCATTCATGACCTCAAATTTGTACCTTTCTCTCACTTTTCATCAGTTTCTCCCATTTCTATTTATTATTCCTCCTCATAAAAATATTTTTCTTGTTAATGTGCTTTGAGATCCTTAGAAATCATAAAAGAAGAAAACGATTAAATTTAGCGTTATACAATAAATAGGCCTATGGTATATATTTATATTTAAAAAAAATAAAGAAAACTACAACAAGATACTTACAACCTGAGGGAAACAGAGGTTGACCATTGTCTAGACCTCTGCACTGTCAGTTAGCAGACTGGGGCCTAGTGACATGACACCGGACTCTCCTCACAGATGAGAGCAAAGGGTCAGGATCTCCAGGCCCCACATTCTCATTACACCAGGTCACTTTGCTTTTCCATTTGCTTTCTTTCCATTCTATAGATACAACTATTGTGAGACTAACAATGGCATAGCCAGAGGAGATACAGAGAAATCCTAGTGACATAATGTCGCTTGATGATACAGGCCAAACTCAATTCCAAGAAAGTCAGAAAGAGTTGCACAGTAAAATTGCAGTTATGCAGAAAGTGAAGGGTAAGGAAGTCAAAAGAGAACTTGTAACAGGGACTTGGCTGCCCCAATCCATGTCATTAAGACTGTGTCACTGTTTCCCTTCTAAACCTTGACTTCTATGGGATTTATAATTCAGCTAAAATGATCAACTCTAGGCTGAAACACAGCTCCAGATTATCTTGAGCAGCGGTTCTCAACCTGTGGGTCACGACCCTTTGGGGGTCGAACGACCCTTTCACAGGGGTCACCTAAGACCATCGGAAAACACATATATAATCACATATTGTTTTTGTGATTAAACACTATGCTTTAATTATGTTCAATTTGTAACAATGAAATTGGGGGTCACCACAATGTGAGGAACTGTATTAAAGGGTCGCGGCATTAGGAAGGTTGAGAACCACTGTCTTAGAGTGAGCGGTACTTTTTTCTCCCTATTCCTTAAAAAAACAAAATATACAGTAACTATTCAGTAATTCCAATGACATTTGAATTCTGAGCACACACTTTTCCCTAAAAAATTGTAGGTGCTTATTAAGAAGCCTAATCCACAGTAAACTAAGGTGAGCAACATCCACTGTGGAATGAAGGATATTAACTTGGTATATAAATAGCCAATGGAAGGGCATTCTATTATTTTAAATCGCTTAATGCCCACCATTTGGATGGATATTTCATTCCACTTTATTGATGCAAATAGAATTTCAGCAACACTTTGTTGAAAATTCTCCCACTCCTGTTGACTAGAAAACACTGCAGTTACAGGAGACAGGAATTCATATTGGTTTCCTTATATCTCCCTTTTCAAAGACCCATCCTTAGGGTGCATATTAGATAATAATTTTTAAAACCCCTTGCTCCTATTTTTCTAGCATTGGCTATAATGTCTAATGGTTACAGTATTTTCCTATGCCATGCAGTGGTGAGGAGGGATACAAGGAGGAAATCATTGACATAAGTTAAAGTTAATAGGCCAGAAAAAAATAGCATTTACTGAGTACATATTACATGCCATATACTTCACTAATATTATACCAGTTAATACTAACCCCTGTGAAGTAATTTGGCCTAAATTTCATAGATTAGCAACCTAGTTACAGAGCCATTAGCTAACCTTCTTAAGGACACAGAACTAATTAAAAAGTTGGGCAGGTGAGGACCAGGATCATGTATTCCCAGGCCCCACGTTCTGCCATATACCACAAACCCAGAGCAGAATATGAAGCAATCTAACAAGAAAAAAATTTTCCATGCCAATGATGAGAGTCACCGCCTGCTCTGGTAGAAGGGGGAAGGGTAAATGACTCCTAGAGAGAAACAGGTTCTTACTCTGTTCTTGGCTCTGATAAGTTCCTGTTTTCTAAACGCGTATTGGGAAAATGTTCTTTGTCACATAGATAAGGAAATGTACAATCTCACAGGAACTTTTAAATCAGATCAGATACATGAGTGTTGATAAAAATTCCTTTAAAAGATTTATACTAAATAAAAGTTTAAAAATATAATGCACATAAAATCAAATGATTCATATATTAACAAATTAATATGTATGCATGTGTGTCTATGTGTATATGTGTGTGTATGTGTGTATATAATATTTTTCTCCTTGCAAACATTTTTAGTAATTATTATAAAGTACTTGACAAAATACTAAACAGTAATTATGTTAGGGCAGGAGAAAAGAAAAGAAACAAAGAACAAGAGAAGAGGAATGTGTGTGCGTGCATAACTTCCCTGAGAATTTTAATCCTAAAATATTTCTTAAGATAAATAGGTCATACTGATTTAAGTCTAGATTTTGTGTGTGTATGTGTGTGCGTGTGTAATGATAAAGAAGTTTTACTATATTAATTTGGCAAATAATTATTTATAATAATAGTATAAATTGATACTTGTTGAAGATAACATTAGAACTCATCAGGTAAATAGCAACAGTTTTGAAAAGTCTATAGTTTGAAGTGTTTTAGTTTACTAGCTTATACATTGTTATGGAACATTCTTTCAAAATAATTTGTAAAATGTAAAGTATAGTCCATTTCCTCATACAATACAATTTTTTTGGAATAAATCTTTCACTAAAACTTTATTAAGTGGGCTTGTGTGTGTTTGCATGCACGTGTGTGTGTGTGTGTGTGTGTGTGTGTGTGTGTGTGTGTGTGTCTGTATACTATTCTTAAGATCACTGGGGCATTTTTTTCTTTTTATGTTAATCCTCACCCGAAGATATTTTTTCCATTGATATTTAGAGGGGGTTGGAGGAAGAGAGAGAGACACACAGAGAAACATCAACATGAGAAAGACACATTGATTGGTTGCCTCTGGCACATGACCTGAGCAGGGCAATATTGAACCTCCAACTGAGGTACTCGCCTTAATTGGAATCAAACCTGGACCCTTCAGTCCATGGGCCTTTGCTCTATCCATTGAGTGAAACTGGCTAGGGCCATTGGGACACTTTTTAAAATAATGTTTAAAATAATCATTTGCTGAAGAACTTAACAACAAAGTAATAGCAAGCAAGCACATTTGAAAGGAAGACTTCACAGTTCTTTAGGCAGCACCAATTTATCCCACAACTTCTCATAGTCCTATTGCTTTGTCCTTACCACCTTCTCTTCCTCAAGTCTACACTTGATTGGGAGCAGGAAGGAAGAAGGACTAATAAGGTTCAAAGAGGCACAAAAGAGGAGAGAACTGAACATCTTCCTGGTCTCCTTTTCTCATCTTTACAAGGAAAAGCAATAGTACTCTAAACAACAGAAAAAGCAACAACAACAACTTTGGCAGTTTTCTGGAATTAGGCAAAAGCAGACTTTGTATCTGCACAATTTCAGGAGCTTTCTACAAATTTTAGCTTCCTGGGGTGCTCTTGCAACAAAGCTGAACAAGAGATGCAATCTGTTTAGAGAAACAGATGAGATTTGGGGGATACATGGAACTACTCTTTCTTGTCATATAGTGTTTATGAAAGTGACCAAGATATAACTTGCAACATTAAAAAACACTGACACATTTAACTTGAACCTGCTGAAATTAACTCACAATACCTTTCTCACTAAAACAAAACAAAATAAAGCAAAATCTCACTACCAATTATTTTGACTGGTGAGAACAGTGACATGAAAGTAGCAGATGGAAGCCCAGTTTTACTCACACAGCACACTCACAAAAATAACTTAAAAATGGTGACTTTGGCCTTGTGCTTTAGGACACTTCTTTCAGGAGGGTTTCCTTAAAGACTTCACTGGGCTTGTAAAAAATAATGTAGAATGAATCCAATTCATCTGTCCACACCTACACCTAGAAAGAACTGCCAATCCCAGCCTGTAAATAAAAGTCAATTTGTCTTCTTTGTCAAGTCCTATCTCAGGACTGGGACAGGTATTCTTCTGTGTATTACTTTTTGTTATCTGGTAGTATGTTTATGGAGGGCAAAATATCTGTACATCATACTATATATCATCTGAAAGCTTTAATGAATCAAATAATTGAAATTAATATATCTTCCTGTTGTTTCTCAAAGTCTAAAGGTTATTTTCTTACCTTACACCATGCCTTCTGATCTGACAGTGTCATTCAATCAATATTTTCAATGTCAGTCACTGATTTTCAACTATTCTGTTACAAAGACCACAAGCACTAATGAAATGGTGCTGATCTGTTTGCTTTCACTCTATATAATGTCTATATTTATATGCTTGGCCTCTATTAGAATCTATATTTATCTGCCTACAGTACATCTGTTTCTCATACACAGAGACATATATTTATATATATACACACATACTGTATACACACACACACACACACACACACACACACATATATATATATAAACACACATACCCACAAAAATGTATGAATGCATGCTAGTGTTCTTGCTTTAAGAAGCAGGCAGGTGCAGAAATACTCAGACACATGACAAATATACAAAAACCATAAATGTAACATGTAAACAGTTGCACAGGGAAAAGCGCATCTTAACAATGGGCCTGTCTATGATATTTGGCTGTTGGCCTCTGAGACTTATGCACTGCTGACTTATGTAACTATCTGGGAAGGAGAAAAACCTTCTGAAGGCAAAACTATATGACTAAATAGAGATCATGCATTCCAACTCAGTCATTTCAAAGATGAGGAAACAGACACTGCTAGGCTAAGAGCAAACATTTTACTTGTGGCAGAGCTGGAAGCAGGTCCCTGCTTTCTCGACAGACACTCTTTCTGCTATGCTGAATTGAAATGGGTTTTTTCTCAAACCCAGTATCATCTTCTACTTTCCACTCTTTCCTGTGTTTTCCTTTCTTTACTGCATGAAATGTAAGCAATCAATATTTACTGAGGGCCAGGCACTGCTCTAAATATTTTACATGTGCTATCTCATTCTGCACAATAGAAAGTAGGCATTATTCTTCATGTCCATTTTACAGATGAAAAATCCAAGGCTTGCTAAGATAAGTCACCCAGAGCTACACAGCTAGTAAGAAGAAAAGGTGAGCTCCTGGGCTACTCCAAAGCCCATGTTTCCCCCACTAGATCATGATATTTTCCTTTATACACATCTGAATGTCCCAGGAAATCCCACCGCCACCACAGCCTAACCATCACATGAATCTAACAACTGGTCTGTTTCAGGATGTATCACAAGCCTAAAGCAGAGATTCTCTCAGACTGAGAAAAGAAGAAAGGGGAGTGGAACAGGTGTAACTTACACATCCGCAGTGTACAGCCTGTATCCTGAACTAGAAAACTGAAATATGCAAAATTCATGCCTAAAATAACCCCAAGGGTAGTCTTATGGAATTTAAAGTCCTAATAACTTCTAGTCTGAACATTTTATGTTTTTTTTTATCAAAGGGTTATAGCAAACTTATAAAACTGCATCAGATGGGAAACAGAGGCATGAGAAGGCAAAGGGAGAATAGCAAAAGGAAAGAAGAACCACAGCTTCTATTCTTCATCTTTAGGGACAACACTTCCAAAAACCAGCATCTATGAAAAATAAAAGCCAGAACCAAAAATTGGTATTCCACCTGCAATTCATATGCTAAGAACAGATTCAGAAAAGAAACTATGTCTACATATGATAAGGTAATTTTATACAAATTTCCTCAGATAGTCACTAGTTGTGAGCTATTCCGACACAGAACATACAGAAGTTGTATACTTTGTGCAGCTCACACAAAACCCAGTGCTAGAGATACCATGTGGATTTGTGAAACTCCCAGGGCATTCCACATCCATAAACCAAGGTACAGAAATCATACTGATCCATCCACGCAGCTCTTGATTTGTGACATATTGATAATTACTCTTGATTTGTGAATTGAATCCAAGTTATAAAAACAAGTTTCAGACACTTGTCACAAACAAGGTTACATTTTACTTAACTCTTTCAGAACACCATCTAACTACTGGCTACAGGAAATGGGAGCCATCATGGGACAGGGCCTGATACTCTGGATAGATTATAGCTTGGAGAGAGAAAAGTTGACTTGAGTTGAATCTCAGGTTGTCCACTTATTAATAATGTAGATTTAAGCAGCACCTGTGAAATGAACAATAAAATCACATATTTTACAGAAACATTTTTAGGATTAGAGATAGTCCCAGAGATATCCCCCTCATAAAGAGGTCATTAAATTATGTCACTCTGTTCCATGCTTCCATATCTCTGCCAGATCTCAGAGGGATGGGGGAGGATAGACAGGAAGAGATTAATCAAAGAAAGTATAGGCACATATGCATAGCCCATGGACACAGACAATAGTGTAGTAAAGGCCTGGGGTGGAGTGGGAGCTGAGTGGAGGGGGGCAACGGGGGAACCGGCGGACATCTGTAATACTCTCAGCAATAAAAGTACAGAACTCTCCTGGGAGTAAAAGAAGATATGAGGTACTTCATGTGCTGGTTTAATCAAAGGCAAACTTTTTGGTGATCAGGTATGTTTGAAATAATGATAAAAATAAAAGCATATTATGATGTAACATTTTCACTGGAAGATCTCAAAGCACTTAATAACCTCGACTTTCATGATTGCTGGTGCTCTCATTTTAACAATTGGGCAAAATAAAACTCAGAAATACATCCTCCAAATGAATAAGAATTTTTTTTTAAAATCACCAGCAATGGTGAGTGGAATTTCTGTCTTTAACATCTAAAACCCATAGTGTCCAGCTGAGTAATAACTACTGCAAGGTCACAGACACAAAGGCCCATGCTTTCCCCAAGGCTTTTTGAGATCATTCACTCAGTCCAAAAACATTAGGTAATGCTGTGGACATCTGCTGAGATAAGGAGGGTGAGTCAGGGTTAGGTCAGGGTTTCAGGTTATAGGGGTGGAGTGAAGAGTGGTTTTCAGATCAAATGATGAGAGCAGTTTAATTTTGCAGAGAGCAAGCCATACAGTATTTAATATAAGAGGAAAGAAAAGGGGAGAAAACCACAGCCAAGAGAAGGTGGGTGGGAACACAGACTTTCTGGGTCTCCAAAGGGCAAGGGTAACCTTGCCTCAAAGAGGAAACCTTCCCACATTCACACATACTGAGAAGGGAACAAAAAAGCCCAGGGTGCAGCATAAATCCTGCTATCCCCATAACACACACAGATGTTCCACCATTGTTTTCTTTTATGCACATTTTAATTAAGAGATCAGAATCAAGCATTAAAATGTTATTAAACGGCTTGTTTACATTTTCACTATATGTCATTTGTTATGCATTTTCTAAACGTGTGCATATCTATTCAGAAGGGCTATTTGGAATTTTTATGTAACTGTTACAATTGTCCCTCTAATTAATGCCAGTTTTAGCTAAACAAGTAACTGTCAGAAAGTCTTCCCTATCCAAGCAGTGGGATAGGAACTCTAGCTTCTTTAATCCACAATCAAGCAGTTCCCATCCCCCATCACACCTCCTGGCAGTGTGACAAGCTGCACTACAGTATTCCAATACTGCAGGTCCACCACAACCTTTCTGATTATTCATGAGAGGCTCAATTTCAGATACTGTCCCACTGTCATACAAGGAAATAGTCAGTACATTCATGCTATACCCTCCCCTAAGCATTTTTAAAACCTCAGCTACTCAAAGCTACCAGATGGAGGAACTGGCCTTCTAACAGTGACACAGACTTCCCTGGGGGGGGGGGGGGGACAGAGTAGGAAAAGTGGGAATGAGTAGATTTTTTCTGCCTCATCACCATCACCACTTTCTAGCTTACCATTTATCTGCCTTTATCTCTGCATGAATTCCTTGAGTTTTCAATATTATTCTAGAGTTGAAACATAGACCCAAATGTTGACTTCTAGAATCTATAGATATTAAGACATACAAAAGCCAGCTGCAAATGTGGATCACAGGTGTCCTGTACATTGCCTGCACCATACGGTTCAAGCACTTTAACAATAGGGGATTGTCCTAGGATCCCGGTATTCATATTGTGCCTTATGAATCATGGCATATAGAACTGTAGGGCTTCAGAAGGCAGCACTCATATCTCTTGCATGTTCAATTCAGTGCCTAGCATATTGTGAGTGCTCAATCAGTCCAAATAAAGAAATACCTTTTCTCCCTCCCTCCCCCACTTCCCTGCCTTTGCTCCTTCTCCCTCCTCCTTGGCTCCCTCCTTCCTTTCCTTTTTTCTTTCTTTTCCCCTTCCTTCTTTCTTTCCACCCACCCACTCTCCCTCTCCTCCTCCTCCTCGTCCTCCTCCTCCTCCTCGTCCTCCTCCTCCTCTTCTTTCTCTTCCTCTTCCTCTTCCTATCTCTCTCTCTCTCTCTCTCTCTCTCTCTCTCTCTCTCTCTCTCTCTCTTAACCCACCCCACCCCCAAGATAAATGGAATGCTTGCAGAAAGCGGCACAAGGCAGAAACACATTCCAATCCCAATGCCAAATTATATGCTTCAAACTGTTTCATTTGCAGCATAAATAATCTACACTGTTTCCATTACTATAACCTTGAATTATATGAGTCAGCTATAACTGGTGGATCAGATAGGACTTGGAGAAGAGTAAGGGCAAGGTTTATATCAAGTTTGTTTTGGAAGGAAACGTTAACATGTTACCAGGAAGAATAAAATTGGCACAGCTCTCTGGAGAGCACCTAAGCATTATGCATCAAAAATTTAAAAAGATATGAATACTATTTAACCAGAAATTTCATGTCTAGGAACTTTAATAAAGAAAATAATCAAGATCTACACAAAGATTTAGAAGCAAGAGTGTTTATCATGGCATTCCATACAATTGTGAAAAACTGAAAACTGATAATAGAGGGTTGATAAATAGTAGCACATCCATTTATTGGCATGCTATGCAGTCATTAAAAATCATATTTTTAATACTACTTAATGGCATAAAGAAATGTTTTTGGAATATAGTTAAATGAAAAGACATATTAACCAACAATATGTAAAGATTGATCTATTGTTTAAGTAAATATTGCTAAGTTAAATATTGTTTAAGAAATGATAGATGTGTATACAGTGGAAAGAGACTGGAAAATATGTATGAAAACAATGAAAGTGGTTGGGGGCAGGGTAACTTAAAATAATTTTTATTTATTTTTAATTTTTCCATAATGAAAGCATATTTATTTTATAGCAAAATATTACTTAAAATATTCATTTATACCAAGCTTCCTTCTTTAAAGGCCTAAAAATGACTTTCTATAGGAATTTTGTCTTTAGGAATCTTCCCTCTTCTGTTTTATAGATAGTATGTATTGCTTTAAAAAATCTTAAGTGTTTGAGGCAATATAGTTAAAACTAACAAGAAGAACCAGCCTGGGAGCCCACACTAGAATAGTGACTAGAGACAACTCTATCTAGGAGTACAATAGGACAATTAACCCTAGTACATAATCAGTTTTTGGAAGGTGTGTTCTGGAACAAGCTCCCTGTAAAATAAACCAAATAAATTCCAGGCCCTTCCAAGATCTATGGAACTAACTTTCCAGAAGTTATACACAGGCATCCACATTTTTTAAGCTCCAAAATTGATAGTAAAATATCCCAGAGATGAGGACCAATGTACCACTGGGTAAGTTCAACTAAAAACAATTCATCTCCCTTAACTTCCCAACACAAAAATTCTGCTTGGGCCATGTCAGTATCCTTGTTCTCCATACCTGGTGCCCTGCAAAGAGAACGTTAATTTATGTCTTTTATGTCAGTTCCTAACTTCTCTCTATCTTGGATGATCTGCCTTTCCTTAATGCTTGTTTAAAACCTCCCTACCGAAATTGGGTTCAAGTTTTACCTCCTTCTTCTAACTCACACTGATTCTACTCACATTAACAATGCATTTTCTCTTCTGTCTTATTTCATGATAGAAATAATAATCATGTTTGCTTACATCTCAGTGAGATCATAAAGCATCCTATATAATAAAAGAGAAACATGTAAATTGACCACCCCTCCGCTACGCTCACCAGCCAATCAGGGGTGAATATGCAAATTAACCCAACAAAGCTGATAGGTTAATTTGCATATACAGGCGCCAAGCGGAGAGCAGAGCAGGAGAGCCAGCGGCTTGGGGAGACGTAGCTTCCTCGGTCACTCCCACCAAGCCACCAGGTGGAGAACAGAGCAGGAGAGCCAGAGGCTTGAGGGGACATGGCTCCCTCGGTCACTGGAAGTGACCCCCAAGCTGCCAGGCTGAAAGCAGAGCGGGAGAGCCGGCAGAGAGTGGAGCTCACCAGACGGAGAGCAGAGAGGGAGAGCTGGCAGCTTAGAGGACTTGGCAGAGTGGGAGGCCATGAGACAGAGACAGAGCAGGAAGGGAAAACCAAGAGCACGGGGAGCACCAGGAATGCTGGGAGTTGTAGTTCTGGTGGCAGACAGATCTCCTAGACACTAGAGCAAAGTAAGCCTAGAGCAAGTTACTGTTGTGATGGGGGATAGAGGGAAAGCAAAGGGGGATAAGTAAAATTAGAGTGTCTAGGAAAAATTAAAGGGAAGGTATCCTAAAACTTCCAGGAAATCTCCACCAATGAAGCAAAGAAAAAAAAAGGCTCTATTATTCTGTGAGCAACAAACTAAACTGGGTTGGGGTCTCAGACAATTTGCTCATATGATTGCAAAGACAGAAACTCCCGGATTGGAGAGGGTGCAGGTCGGACAGAGGAACCTCCACACCCCTAGTGCACAAATGTCGTGCACTGGGCCTCTAATATATATCCATCTTCAGGAAGTGTCCACATGGTTTTGTTGGTACCTCTTTGATATCGACATCCAGGACTTTCCGAATACAGCAGAATGAATAAAGTAGCATTCGTACACTCATCATCAGATAACAGAGGGTATTTGTTTTTACCTCCAAGCACTGCTCAGAGTACATTCCTTGTACTTTGTAGGCATACATATTACAGAAAATACATATGTAGAAATTAAAAAGAAAAAAGCTTACATCTCTAGCCCCGGTTCCTTCTCTGAGCTGCTGAGTGATAAATCCAAATGCCTAGTCAATTTCTTCACTTGGATAAGAATCTCAAAGTTAATATGTTCCCAAATCTATATATATAAAAGGCTATTATGCTGTGTCTGACCGTCCAACCAGTCACTATGACGTGCACTGACCACTAGGGGGTAGACACTGAATGCAGGAGTTGCTGTGACACTCACTGGCTATTTACAGAGAAACAGCAAGCGGACTTGGCGCCCACAAAGCAATACTCGGCCTCCCCCAAGTGGGACACAGGCCCCACCACCACCCCAGAGCTACAGCCCACCAAATCGCAGCCAATGCTGCTGAGACCCCCTGGCACAAAATGTGGCCCACAGCCCAACTGAGCCCAGAAATGGTGGCTGTGGGTGCCAGGTAATGACTTCACCTAGCAACGCCCAGCTTCCTCTCCCTAGTGACTAGCCTACTTGGAGTTTCTTCAGCCCAGGAACACACTTGCTATATAGCCAGGTGGAAACATTTTACACTTTAACCAAATGTCTGTGAAGTATTTTCCCATGCCTTATCTCATTTGATCCTCACAGAAGTCCTGGAGTAGGTAGACAGGAGACTTGGTGTAATCCTATTTTCTTTTCATTAGCCAGGAAACGGAGATTTAGAAAGCTTAGAAACTTGACCCTACTGAAAAGACTTAAGAAATGGTTGACCTTGAAAATGACTTCAAGTTTTCTCACTGTGCAGACTATAGCCAGACACTGCTGCAGTTAAATATTTTACCCTTTGTTCTCCCTGCATGATCTACAATAATAATCTGCTTCATGTTGATATTTACTGCTGTGTTGCTGACAATTACCTGAAAGAGAAGTTGGGGTGCTTCACTGGGCTAGAAAAAGTTTAGCTAAATCAGAAAGCAGTTCTAATTAAGCAAGTTTCTCTCTCTATATATAAATCTCTCACTGGCGCCAATCACACAGGTGTGTTTTGATTTGTCATTGTTGATCATGAATTTGGTTGACACTTCTATTATAGAGAAAGGGCGAATAGCAATATTAAAATATTTCTTTTAATTAATTTCCTTTCAATGTGCACAAATTGGTGCACCAGGCCACTAGTTACTTCATAATTATCTCTTCCTCTACACCTGCTCTTCCCTCCATATCCCCCATAGCTCCAACTACACTGAGTTACTGATATTAACATTCATCCAGTTACTCAAGCCAAACACATAGGACTCATTGCACCTGATGTTTCTCTTTCTAATCTACACCATGTCAAATTCGTCAGATATTGCCTTAAAATTATCTCCAAATTATTTAGAATTGAGCCACTTTTCCTCTCCTTCACTGCCATTGCCCATCTAATACTGGGCAACCACAATAACTCCTATCTGATCTTCCTGTTCTACCCTAGATCCCTTTAGTCTATTCTCCATGGAGTAGCCACAGATGTATTTTAATCTATAAATTAGATCACAGGCCCCTTTAAAACCTTCTAACTGCTTCCTGTTGGTCCTTACCATGGCCTATGCAACCCAGTCCCTATCTAGCTACATGATCATGCTTGCTTCACTCCACTTAAGCCATACATTTCTTCTTACTCTTGGAATATTTCAAATTGTTCTTAATATACATTACAATATCTATTCCTTCTGTCTAAAACTTCTTCATACTAATCACCAAATATTTAGCTTCTTCTCATTATTTAAATATTTGCTAAAATGTCTCCTGCTCAGTGAGACCTCCCCTACATGTCTATTTCACACAGCACTTTATCTATCATCTATCCCTGTATTCTACCCCCCTTCTCTGCATTATCTTCCTCCCACCTTTTATCATTATTTAAAATGGCATATTTTGTGTTTACTTAATTATTGGCTCTGTTTCCTTCTACTGTAAAGTAAGTTTCACAGGGGACTTTGTTTAATTTCTCACTATATTCCCAAGAATAAGAACAATGTTTGAAACATTATAGGTGGTAGATAGATATTAAATGAAATGAATAAATGGAGAAGTAAAGTGTTTCAGTGCTTATAAATCTTATCCTAGTCACATGAACTTTAAATGGAAAAGCTTTATTCTGCGTGGTGTAGTGGCTACTCTGGATTGTCCCTGAGGCACCCAGCTACATGGTAGAGCTTGGGAGAAGTAAAGTGAAATCAGTTAACTAAAAATAATGTCTCCTTTGAGTGTACAAAGGAGTTTTCCCAGCCCAACTGGTCCTGGTGAATGGACTGACATGGCATGCTGACGTGGCAATCTGTGCTTAAGGACTTCCCATGTGGTGAAGGAGTAAAGTATCTTTTCGTACTTTTCGTTTTGTAAAGTATAACTCATCTTTGTGCCCATATTGTTCAGAAAATTGCTGAACAGATAGAAGAGCTTCAATCAACGTTCATTAAACAAATGAACAAATTGATTCATGAAACAAAGTAGAACAACATTATAAGTGCTATTCTCTTTGTCTAGGCTTTGTGATAGTGTTAACTAATCTCAGTGAATAAAGCAATTGCCGCAATTAGACATATGCTATATAAAATTCATTCTTGCAACTTTTCTCTTTTATAGATTAAAATGAAAAACTCACTGTTAAGGACCATGTTTTATCCACCTTGTATCCCCAGTTCTTAGCACAGTGTCTGGCTATAAAAGGAGAAAAACTCCAAAGCAAAGGATAGAGAAGTTAAAAGTTCTGGCAGGGATCAGTCTGTATTAAAGAATGCTGGTCTGACATGATTATTAGATGTTAGGTGATGAAAATCATGCCAACTAACATATGGATTCCTCTCTTGTCTCTATGGAAGATTTCAGCTCAAAAATCATTTCCTGAACACGGGGGGTGAGAGCTGATGCTGAGTACTGAATCTGAGACTACTTCCCAGAATAGTGCTACTTGAAGTTCTAGATATTTAGTGCACAAAAGTCCACACACCTCTTCATTCAACTCTCTTTATGAAGGTGAAATGCTTTAGTACATAAATGTTATAAAAACGGGTTCCCAACAGCAGCTTTTTTTCAATAAATATGGAAGCCTCATAAAATTTTAGATGAAACAGATACTGCAACTATTAAATCAATATGTCTTGTGAGTATCCATCATGGTTAAGGTAACCAGCTACCTTGGACTCTCTGAGATTGAGGAGATTCCTGGGATGTGGGACTTTCAATGTAAAATAGGGAAAATTCTGGTCTAGCCAAGATGAGTTGGCCACCCTAGTCATGGTATATAACCTGCTAATTTAATGATCAGGTATTCATAAATATTTATGTATAGGATTTATATATAGATATAGAATATAGGATAGACAAGTAGGCTACAAATCCAAGAAGACCAAGAATTAGTCTTGTCCTAGCAGACCATGTAAAGTGTAAATCCCTCCTTTCATTTCCTCTCCATTTCCTCCAGCCCCCAATTTGGACCTCTTCCTTAGGTTTTAAAATTGTATGCTTGGCCTGATTTTATTATAGTCAAGGGACATTACTTTAGGGTGTTGGGGCAATTTCCTTTTCTTCAGAAGAAAGGGAAAAGTGGGAATTGGCAACAGAGACTGGTCTGGATTGACGCATGGGCTCTCTGTTTTCTACAACCCTAACTGTGGTAATTTATGATGGTGATGTCACTGTGGGGAAGTGAAATTTTCCTAACCCAGAATGTGTGTTTTCTACATATTCCAGAACTGAGCACATGCAGATTAAGTTCCAAAACTCAAGGTGAGGTCTACGGAACTATCCTGGCCCAAGTTCTGCTGAGGCATTTGTTCTAAGACAAACTGGGGCAGTCCCTGGGGACTCCTCCAGCTCCGAGGCACCCCCTCCCGGGCAGCAACTCCTTTTTTAGGCTCCAAAAGAGGAGCTGGTTTGGGAGCACAGAACAGCCATCAGAATCTGGATTACAGTCTGAGAAATAATGCCTTTTTCAGAGTTTACAATGCCAGGCTTTAAATATTGAAGGGAAATGCACCTTCTTTCTAAATGTCTCTGGTCAGTCTTAACAACTAGACCTACTTTTGAGGTTCCATTTCTTTTATGCCTTTTAAATCCTATATAATAAAAGGTTAATATGCAAACCCACCTAATGGTGGAATGACTGGTCGCTATGATGCGCACTGACCACCAAGGGGCAGACAGATGCTCAATGCAGGAGCTGCCCCCTGGTGGTCATTGTGCTCCCACAAGGGGAGCACTGCTCAACCAGAAGCTGGGTTCACGGCTGGTGAGTGCAGTGGTGGTGGCAGCAGCACTAAGGATGTCCAACTGATGGCTTAGGTCTGCTTCTCGCCGAGGGCTCCTGGACTGGGAGAGGGCACAGGCTGGGCTAAGGGACGCCCCCACCCACACCCCCACTCCCGAGTGCATGAATTTCATGCACCGGACCTCTAGTTTAATAATAAAAAAAGGATCTAAATTTATAATACACATGAAACAGTAAAATTAGGAGAAAAATTCTATTTGATGTGAATCTTTTTTTCAAGTTTCCATGATTAAAAACATCAACAGTTACCTACATTTGTAATATTTATGCCTCCCAGACTCAGTGTAATGAGTTTCATCTGATTGAATTTTTATAACTAACTTTCATTTACCTGTGAAATAGAAAGGTATAGTAATAGTAGGTTCTTGCCCTAAAGAATCAGATACGTAAGTTTTTTCCATTGTGAGAAA
Organism: Myotis nattereri; assembly: GCF_964212035.1. NCBI lineage: Eukaryota > Metazoa > Chordata > Mammalia > Chiroptera > Vespertilionidae > Myotis > Myotis nattereri. Next base: position 65,098,790 of record NC_138077.1, on the reverse strand, counting down.
CAGAGGCGGCAGGGGTGAGGGTGGGGGGTGAGGAATCATTACCCTACTATATTACTACAGTATTCCTCTGCTTCTTGCTTAAAAGGAAAGCTATGCCCCTATATGAATATGGAAATAAGTGAAGTACAGAAGGCTGATTAATCAAAACCTGAAAGTCATAGTCTTCAGCTCTCTTCCATGAAACCCTGGTAGGTTCTCTTAACCCTGGCCAACTGCACCAGTTAAGAGAATTCTTCCCCAAGATGACAATGTTTCAGAGCAAACCCTTATCCTAATTGATGGTTTAAAAAGGCCCAACCCTACATTCTGCTCCAGGCTTAGGTTTAGTAGGTAAGTCAAAACAGAGGAGACACGACTTCTTCCATTAAACTGCTGGAACCCAGGTTATATCAATTCAGCCTAAATAGAAAACCTCTACATTTCAATCCCTTTGTTCTCCTGGATGTCACAGCTCCCTGCTCTATTCAGTTCCTTTTATAGTCTTTCCTCACCAAGCATTTCAGGGTGGAAAAAGAGAAAGAAAAAAGCTAAATAAAGATCACAGTCTGTCCCATTGTGTCCCCTTCTTCTTCATCATCTTCTTTTCCATTTGTGCAATGTTGTGGCACCTATTAACTACCAATGTTTTCAGAATGACATTATACAAGGTGCAGGCTGTACCACTGTGCCCTAAAAATATCAACAACTGCATTAGTCTCACAATAATTAATGGCAGGCATTATGCAAATGGCAACTTTTTCGCTGCAAAATAATGACATTTCTTCATTTTGAGCAGAGTTATGCAAAACAATGAATTTAGGATGATAAATCACACAGGAGAATTAAGAGAGCCATAACGTTCCTGCCCAGGCAGGCAGAAAGATAGACAGACCAACAATTTAGAAGACATTGTTTGTTCTCACACCACTATAAAAATCATAGCCAGTCGGCCATTAATGTGTGTGTGTGGGTTTTTTTTCCTTCTCCCCTTTAGGCAACAATGCATAAGGGGATGCTAAATTCTAGCAATTGGATCATTACAAGTCACAAGCAAATTTTTCTTTATTAACCTTAATAAGTCATTCACTCAGAGACTATAGTCATCAGGCAAATAAAAAGTATCACATGCCATTCTGCTACACATTAACTAATTCCTTATGCAAACATCACAACATATAGCAATTACTGCCGCTCAAAAAAACAAAGTCATTTTCAATTTATTTTATTGCTTTTATACTTGGCCATTTCCTGCAGCACATTATCGTTTCTTTCCATAACAACCCGAGGTGGAATGGAGAAGAATTTAAGTAGCAATGAGCACTTCCTTTAGCCACCTTTGTCATACCTTTTTCCCTTCCTGGGACTGCTAAGGAAGTTTAAAATAGGGTATGCATGTGCTTCTTCACAGCAAATATCCAACAAACTCTAACCGGATGGCACATTCAGTCCCTATTTCTGTGGCAAAAAGGGTTACGGGAGAAGTTAGAAAGGTCTAATTGTCCCCACAGTTTCTACTATAACAGTTGGTAGAATGTTAACAGTTTTCCTTGATTCTTTAAAGTAAGGTAAAAGTGCAGGTTTAGATTTGCCACTAACAGGTGAACATTAAAGTCAATATATTCTGTGTGAACCTGAGAGATGCCCATTATGGTTAATGAGAATTATGGGGCTAGTTCGTCATGCTTCACTCACTGCACAACCTGTCCTTTCAGTAGTTCTAAGTGAAGAGCAATTATGAACATTGAAACCCCACCCCCATGTGAAATAGGCCTCTTTGTGTTTTCTGTTTTAGTTCATAGCATCCTTTACCCAATGCTCCCAGGATGTGAAACAAACACTAAATAAACCTTCACCTGGCCAGTAGATTTTTTTAACCCATTTTACAGACTGACAAATTGTTTCTTAACAACCAGAGATTTTTCACTAAGTTGGACAATGGAAGAGGTCATATCTGACTAGGTCCAACGTTCTACCTCTGAGGTCCAAGCACTCTTTCTTGCTGGTAAACAATTACGCTGAAAACAGCCTGTACATGTCTCTGATCACACAATAGGATCATCTTCTCCCTCTGTGCTCCTAAATCCACAATCCATTCTCCCCTTTTTAAGGTAGAACACTCCCAAAATACACGAGGGAAAAGCTCCCTTTTCAGTTTCTCTTCCTGAAGGTAATAACATTTTGCAGTTCTCCTTAAATAAAATCCAGCTCATGCTGGATCAATAAGAATGATGCCCATTTCCCTAATGGCAGCCGATTGCCATTTGCTATTCAAATCAGACTAGATAAATTACAGTACATGCCAGGGAACAGGCCAGTGAATTAAGACAGGCCTCCAGAGGACCAGCGATATTATTAATCTTTTAAGACACTATCATATTTCTTCTTGACAGTGTGCGTAGACTCACAGACACACTGCACCCAGATTGAAATATCAGCTGCTGAAAAAAATCAATAGTGTTAGAAACACTATAATTTTTAGTCTGCAGGGCCTACACTAAGGAACACATGGTACCCCTCTGTGCCACCTCTTCTCTTACTTCACAATTCCCATTTCCCCCTCCTACCTTCTTGCTCTTCCATTTCCATTCTCTGGTTTTAAAAGCCTGTAAGCCCAAATGACAAGACACTACAAAGGCGTTTTGACTGCTAACACTGGCCATTGTGGTCAGAGCCTTGATTTTCCATGCACTGTTTGAAACGCCTTTTCACTAGACTGGTAAAACGTTTTGGGGTGGGATTGTTCTTCCTATGCACTTAACACAGACCCCAACCCTGCTCACTTGGTTCTGTTTTATGAAGAAATGTAGATATTTAGAGAGGTGGTCATACCCAAAAAGTCCTGGCGAATGTGAAATGGAAAGAAAAATAATGGAAACCTGGCCCAGAAATGGACAAAAAGCGAATTCACTGAAGAGTAAGAGGAAAAAACAAAACACAACAAAAGACTACAGGGGAAGCAGAAGGAGAGAACTGTTTGGTGGCAAGAACCTTTAAATTATATTCTGAAGATTTTGTTTTAAATTCTGCCTCTGCTATCTGCACAATGCATGATTTTGCCAGTTATTTAATCTTTTGGAGACTTGGCTTCCTTATCTGTTAAATAAAACAATATAACCACCAACCTTATAGCAGTCTTGTGAGGCTTAACTAACACGATATACGTGCTATCTAAATGATAAAGTGGTTAAATGGTAAATGGTTAAAAATTACATAAATTTTATTTCTACTAGAAAGAGATTTCTGAAATAGTTTTTTATTTTTCTCTTGGTAGAACTAGAATATTATACATGGAATTTAGATGCTATCAACAAGTAATCAGACTGATAGTCACAGAAATGTTAGTTGGGGTTATTTTACCAGTTGCTCTTAGAACTTGAACTAGAACCAAGAGCTATTGAATCTTAGCCAATATCTTTTACATCTTACCAGACTGGTTTTGCCTTTTCCACGTCTTTTTTTTTTTTTTTTTTTTACTCCAGATTTGAGGCTTTGATTCTTGTTCATGTTATTTTTTAACTGGGGAAGCAGAATAAACAAACAAATAAAACACAAAACAAGAAGACAAAAAACTACCATGATTTGCAAATCTTTATGATACTCTCTTGATCCCAAATTTCTCTCTGGATGCCTCCTATTTGCCTTCTTCCTTTCATAACACAATTTATTGAAGAATTGTCTACATTAGCAATCACCAATCTTCACTTTCTATTCTTTCTTCAACCTATTCCAATTAAGCTTTATCCATTTCATTCCACCATATCTGTTGCTGCCAAATTCAATGGTCACATTTTTATTCTCATCTTACTCAACTTCTCAGCAACAATTTAACATGGTTAACCACTTCCTTAAAATATTGGCTATCTTCTGGGGCAACTCTCTTTCTAGTTTTTCCTACTACCTTATTGAGCACTTAAAACCCATTTAAGTCTCATCAAATATGAAATAGGTTACTAGTAATTCAAGCTCAAGTTACTTCTGATTTGGAGTAAATGTAGCATATTTGGCAAAACAATGAGCCCTTAGAAGGTGTTTGTGAGATATCCAGGTTTTGAATGTCTGGTTTTATGAGCTTGAAATGAGAATAGAGCAGAAAATCTAGTTCTTGGTTTGGCTTGAAGTTTGTTTATTCTTATAGCAAAAATTATTAGGAACTAACTTTTGGATAACCATAAATGATCCTTTAACTAGAAAGTCACTGAATGGACAGATTTCTTCATGTGGGCAAAGTACAGAATATCTTCTATGGCCTAGATTTCAGAGACCTCCATATTAAACTTGAAATTCACATCTATACTACACCTCATAGTTCTGCTGGATTCACATAATTGTTCCACACAATTTCTTCCAACAATTTTTCCTCGAGGTCTACACTGCAAGAAACAAAGATGAAACCTATTCCCAAGTAAACCAAAGTGACCTGAACATGGTTTCTGTCCTAGACTGGACTACTGAATCCTAGAAAAAGCATGAAGATTTCTTTTTAGAATACAAGGCATACTCTCACAATCATCAGCTGGAGCTTGCATTTGTCTTTGACTCAGGAAAAGAAACAGTCCTTTCTGGCTTACTAGAATGGCTGGAGGGCAATAGCTGAAGAGTGTTTTTTCACCCCCTGTCTGTCATGTTGTAACACACAAGGTCATTGACATGATAAAATAGCCCAAGATAGTACAGGGCTGATCAAAGCAAAAACTACACAAAATATACTATTTGTAGAAAAATCCCAGCACCATATTTTGAATGTGATATTACCAAGAACAAGAACAAAGGACATTTTCTTAAGAATAAAAGAGATGTTCCCATTCTTTATGTGTCACCTGCCACCTAGGAGTAGAATCTGGCTCATCTTTCTGCTTAAATTCTCTCATGGAGTCAGCTTGCCTGGCCTATAACCAATGTGTTTCTTTTATCTAGGCCAGAACAAATATTCCATTTCAAGTCATCAGAACACATCAGCAAAATTCCCAGAGTTAATACTTTTATTTAATTATATATTGTGTGTGTATATATAAATATATATATATATATATATATATATATATATATATATATATATTTACTTTTTTATGAGCTGTTCCACTAAGTTAAACTTTAACCATATTAATGCAGGGGGGAAAAAATCCCTGATTATCAACCAACAATTTTGTAAACAGTTATCTCATGAGTTAAATATTAACTTGAAAAATTTAACTCAAAACTCCAAACAAGCAGGAGGAGCAAAAAGGCCAGTAGAAAGGACTAAAGATTTCACTGCCTCTGATCTATAAGGTTCCCTTGGAAGAGAGTGACACAGTAAGGGAAGGAAGTACTTCGGTGGCAGCTGGATTATGTGTAGGATTGAGGTCAGGGGGTGTGCGGGGGAGCAAGAAAAATGCTTGGAAGACACCTGCTGCTTATTAACAAAATCATAAAACTTAGAGCAATGTTAAAAAAATTCATAGGAATATGAATCTACTAATAATTTCCATACGAATTCTGGGATAATAAAGGTATGTACTTCAAGACATAGACACCTTTTCTTTTTTTTTAACCAACACAGGTAAGATATCCAATACAAGGTTGGCTGGCCCACACTGCCTGCCTGCTACGGAAATCATGTGAAGCATTCTGGGACCACTCTCCCACAAGAAAAAAATGAATGAAGACTGTCTGTCCAGGCTCCATTTAATAGTAATAAAACAAAGCTGAACTGTCTCCCTGCAGTACTATTGTTAGGGACTGTGATTTCAAGTTCTAAGCCATTACCAAACTATCCATTAATCCACCCCTGATTAATAGAAACATATCACCTAAGCAAAAAAATCTGATCAAGGCAGTAGACCAATTTCTGAATGGTATTACCATCAATATTGCTTATGGTTAAGTTTTTACTCAAAAATTTCAAGAAAATCCACATGACCAGATAATTTTCAGAATCTTATATCTGTGGTATAAGTTAGGTTGATTTATTTTATATGATGTTTTAGGAATGGTTAGAAACTCTTAAGATTCTTCCTGTCAGTCTGCTAAAGATAAATTGTGCTTGATGATTTAAAAAAAAATCTTCCCAGTGAGGCATTTTAAGGAAGATTCCCATTTGCCCTGTAGATGGAAAGAGTAAGGCCAAATAAAATAAGTTGCTCAAGAGAGGGGTTAGACTAGATGGGAAAAAAGGGAAAGATACATGAAGGAACAGTAGAAGGAATAGTCCTTAGGTACACATGTATATCTTATTTAGATTCAAGAGATATGATACAGCTCATCAGACCTTACTTTTGATATTTTTAAGTATGCATTTAATACATGCTTACTGGAAATATTTAGACACAGGAGACTATACCTTGAAGAGCGTTCCATAGTGTTTAAAATACTTTCACATTACGTCATCTTTTGCTTTCCTGACAACTCCAAAAAGTAAGAAGAGTAGGTTCTGTCATCTCTGTTCTATAGATAAGCACATATCACTCTAACATTGATGTAGTTGGCAAAGCATGACCTAGAACAGAAGACCCAAAACCCATTAGCAGCCTGGATAATCATGTGAACATGATGAGTGAGGGGACAGTGTGATAACAGTGCAATAGAAGGACTATACAAGTGAGTGATCAGAGAAGTGGGAATAAAAAAGGAGACATTTAAAAATAGTCAAAAGAAAGTATGGACAAACAGTAGGAATAAAGGCTAAAGTTCAGAGTGACTTGTGGGAATAAAAAAGTGGTTAGAGTAAGGGAGAAACTCTGAAATTTTCAGGCCACTAATTCATTTGGCATATATTAATTGTATGGCTACTATGTTTTGAGTTTCTCTGGATACCACTGGGCAAACAATAATGTGTACTGAAACAACTGACCTATGTCTGAGGTACTTAATATCTAGTTATTGAGATAACACCCCAAAATAATTGCAATACAAAGCAATTCAGATATTTAGAATAGGGGTTTAGAGAAAATGATCTCTTACAGGTAGGTTGGATGGAAAGCTTTACTACAGTGAAGAAATATAGTTGAATACTTTAAAAAATGTGTAAGATTTAGAAAGTGATAAGAAATTTCAGGTTATGTGAAGGGCATGAGAAAAACATGGAAGCAGATCATTGAAAAATATATTTGGAGCAGCAAATAAACAAGTTAGCTGTAATTATAATAGGAAATAATGTTGAAAAGAGAGGTTGAGCTTGGAATGTGAATATTGGGTTGAATAATTCACTTTGTTCTGTGCGCAAAAGAGGTCTATTAAAGGCTTGTAAGTAGGGAACTGGCATCACTACAGTGGTATTTTATTATAAGTAATTGGGAATGATGAGCAGAATAAATTGAAACAGGGAGAAGTAGTAAGAATAAGAGTAAGAAAGAGAGATTGTGAGAGAAATCCATTGTAAAAACCCAGGTACCATCTGATCTCGATAGTGTCACACTAGAAATGGAAAAGAAATGAAATATTCTAGAGACATTGTGAATAAAGATGTGATAAATAATACTTACAAAACCTCTACTATGTACCAGGCACTGAACTATGTGCTTTACTGAGGTTAACCCGTTTAATCTGCATGCAGCTCTAAAGGGCAAGTAACTTGTTTCTATTTTACAGACAAGGATTAAGCAACTTAATCTAGTTTATGCAGTTAATAAGTAATAAACCGGGATTCAAACCCAGGTCATCTGACTCCAGAGCCTGCCTGCTTAATCTCTATGCTTTCTGTTTTTCCTGAGCTTAGGGATGGTGATGATGAAGCACATGTGACAAAATACTGAACTTGATGACTGATAATTACATATTAGTCATAAGAACCCGAGATTCTTGGGAATCTTGATTCTGAGATTTGGGGTGATGGGTATAATGGTGGTACAATGAATAAAAGCAATGAAATAAAATAGACCTTCTAGACTTCAGATTTTACATTTGTCCTTAATGGTCCAATTGATTTTTAGAATTAAACTGTCAATTTATAGAGGAGTCAAAAAAGTAACTAAACCACCAAACTTAAAAGTGTTTTCAAGATAGATATGAGCTGACTTTTCCTTCCTAATTTCACTAATGTAAGTATAAAGTATAGTACAGATCTTGATATATAGATGGTCAGAACTAATGTGCTAAATGAACCAACTGGAGGAGTTTTTATCATAAATGAGAAGGGAAGGAAGAGCATGACCCAGAGTCAGACAAATCTTGGTTTAGCAACTTTCCAACAACAGGATCTAGGGCAGATTACCTCAAAGATTTTGTATCATATGGGGTAAGCAAGCATTCATGGGAAAGCCAGGTATCTTTCTGGGTTCAGGGCTCCTATATAATAAGGCAGTGGGTCCCTGAAAACCTAGAAAAGAATACCCCCAAAGGCTATTATCTCTGACAAAAGAAAATCTGCAACCCTCTTCCCTTACTGAATTGCATTTATAAAAAACTACATTGAGACCTACACAAAAAAATCTGCCAACTAACTGCCTGTTTTAAAAGAAAAATATATTATTTTCAGAGAAGTAAAAACTACAGAGTTTCAACCGAAGGGGAGATTTTAATTGCAGGAAGACAAATCAGCTGAATAGTTTATCTTAGACTTGTGGGATCAGTATCAGCCGGTGAGATAAATAGTAAAGAAAAACCAAGTTTAATTAGCCCTAGATTTTATACAGCTTGGCTCTTCCCTCCCACACCTAGTCTGATTTCACCGGGTCAATCTCTTTTTCAATCACACTCTCGCCCATCCTTTCTTCAGTTTCTGTCATGACAAGCCAATGAGAGAATGACACATAGATGAAAACAAGGTCTGAATAATTACTGCACTGCAGCTGGTTGTTGTTTGAGCATCATTTTATTCCTTCCAATCATACAGGTCCTTGGACTTCTCAGCCCCGTGTTTCAGATGGGAGTGATGCTGAGTATATTATGACATTACAGCAAAGACAGGCAGATCAGACAAAGTGAATTTCACTCAGTAATTAAACTGCACTATCTTTTGTCCAAAGTCCAGGGCAGGATTAATCGAAAGGTAGCTCTTTATCATTTCGATTAGTACTGGGATTTGAAGAGTGAGCTCTGATTTGATAACTAGCCCTGATCAGGCTGACTGGTAGCTCCATATCTGTCTAACTTGGAAAAATAATATCAGATCAAGAAACAGTTGTAGGTTACACCCTTCTCTTTTATTTTTATATAAAGGAAATGTAGATAGATTTAAATATGCTACCATTTCCATTACCCCGATTTCTATTACAAAAATGTCAATTTTAAAAAAGGCCCTTCCAAACTCCACTGCATTTATAAATGTTTTCCTATAATTCCACTTAGCACCATGCTCTAATGGATTCTTACTTCCTGCCTTTTCATTATCTGACACCCAAATCTGAATATTTGGATGGCCCAAGCAATAGGTTCTCAAACTGCTCATAGTTTCACATTTATTTCAAAGAACTCATTGTAGGATTTATGATGAAATTTTGTTTCCTTCAATTGGTTCTTTAGTGTATAAGATATTTCTAAATTCTATATCAGATAATGAGCTACATCACTGATTCTCAATTCTGGATGCCTATAGAAACACCCGTGAAGCTCTGTAAACAATCATCCATCTAGCCCCCATGCCAGACACAATGATTCAGGACCTGTAGCAAGAGACTCAACATCTGTATATTTTTAAAAGTCCCTAGGTGATTTGAGTGTGCTGCCAGGGTTGAGAACCATTGTGTCAGCTCTACAGTGCATGAGCTATATTTACAAAATATTACCAAAACAAGCCACTTTAAGGGAAATGAAGCCACCTGATATTATTGTGGAAATTCTCTTCATAAATTGATAGAAAGCTTTTTTTCTAGTAATATTTGCATGGAATGATACATATCAAATCTCTAAAGGGCAATGGAAGATGAAGAAGACTATAAAATATACAATAGCTAAGATTTGGAAACAGCCTAAATGCCCATCAGCAGATGAGTGGATTAGAAAACTGTGGGACATGTACACGATGGAATACTATGCTGCTGTAAAAAAGAAGGAATTCTTACCATTTGCAACAGCATGGATGGAAGTGGAAAGCATTATGCTAAGTGAAATAAGCCAGTCAGTGAAAGAAAAATACCACATGATCTCACTCATTTGTGGAATATAAATAACATTATAAACTGATGAACAACAATAGATGCAGAGACAAAGAAGCATCAAACAGACTGTCAAACTACAGTGGGAAGGCTGGAGGGGTTGCAGAGGGTAAGAGATCAACCCAACAACTTGTATGCATGCATGTAAGCATAACCAATGGACACAAGACACTGGGGAGGGTGGTAAGGGCATGTGCCGGGGGGTAGGGGAGACCTGGGGAAGGTCAATGGGGGAAAAATGAGAGATATGTACTACTACTTGTAATACTTTGAACAGTAAAATAAAATTTAAAAAATATACAGGTTTATGTTGAAGAAGATTCCATTGATTCATCTAATAACATTGATGATGATGGCTTACTGACTGAGCTCATCACATAACAGGATAACTACCAGCCATATAATCTGACTTTTGAATAATATTATAAAATCTTAGACTTTGGACACAAACTTGGAAATAGCTTTAATCTTTACTATTCCTCTCTCTCTCTCTCTCTCTCTCTCTCTCTCTCTCTCTCTCTCTCTCTTTCTAAAAAAGGCAGGATTGAAAAGATATGATTTCAAAGTCTGACTCAGTCTTATTTTGGAGTTAAGAACACACATTCTAGAGTTAAACTGAATATAATTATTAGTTGGATGGCTTTCGGAAATGTATTTACTTCTCTAAGCCTCAATTACCATATCTTTAAAATGGGGCCAAGAATACTTATCTCCCATACATAGTCAGTCAGGTTTATATTTATTAATATAGATAAGAGAAACTATAAACAAAAGTATCAGAAATAGCCCTGGCCAGTGTGGGCTCAGTTGGTTAGAGCATCATCCCATCATCCTGTTAATCAAAGGGTCTTGGGTTTGATTCCTGATCAGGGCACCTACTTGGTTGGGTACATATGGGAGGTGACCAATCAATGTTTCTCTCTTACATGGATCTCTCTCTCTCTCTCTCTCTCTCTCTCTCTCTCTCTCTCTCTCTCTCTCTCCTCTCTCCCTCCCTCCCCTCCTCATCAATAGAAAACATATCCTTGGGTGAGAATTTTTTTTTAAGTAGTAGAATGAAATAAAAGCCCGTTGAAGGCAAATACAATTACTTAAGGTTTTCACTGAACCTCTGTGTCTAAAAACCCTCAGTTTTGAGTCTCAGAGATCAGTTTTCTAAAAACTTTGATCCACCATGAAAACAGAGGATGAATCTAAATAGAAATGACTTTCAAATTTTATTATGCAGAAGTGTCGCCTGAAAGTGAATGTGAAAAATGTAATTTGCTGGGCTCTTCCCCAGGATTCTGATGCAGTGGATAGAGGTGGAATCCAAGAACGTGCATTTTAACAACCATTCCGGTGATTCTGATTCAGAGTTGAGGATCCTCACTTAGATAAAATAGCTATGAAGGAATCAAAATTAGCCAAACACTTATTTAAAAAAAAACAACAAAAAAAACACACAGTGAGGGCTGACCTGGAAGAGAACAAGCATCTACTAGTATTCCTTAGGTCAGAATTCAGTTAGATGAATTTCAGTTACATACAAATGGAACATGTTCACATGTATGATTATGTTCACAGAGTTAAAAAAATCTATTTGTTCTTCAACTAAATACACGTCCTGAATACTGATTACATAGACACTAATATTATCTTCAGCTTCTTTGTCACTACTAGGTGCATGTTACTTTATAGGCATGAGTAAAAATTCATTGTAAATTCATCTATTTTCTCACAAAATAATAAAATAACTTTTTGAAAATTGGTAAATTATTTAAGTAAACAAACTAGTAATTTCCTCATTTAAATGCATTACAGAATAAAATATTTTTAAAATGCATTAATAAAAATTGATGATAAAAATCAATGCACAATCGTGAGTTAAATATTTTAATGCAATCGATCAATTAATTTGCTAAAATGAAGATACTCCACCTACAAATAGAGACTGTCATGGATCTAAGGAAATTTTAAACATTTTCACTTTCAAGATTTTCCTAAGGAAAAGACAATGAGACAAAAACTAGAAATATATTTTAAGTTTGTACTACAGTATGCCTAAAGATGTGCATAAACTCTCTATATTCTAAAAGTTATCATTACAAGATGAGAATTATGGTCTCTGGTTGCAACTGAGCATACAGTTGAGCTGGAGAGGAAAAAAACATATACCAATATGATAAAAGTTTATCAACATTACAAGACAGTATTGCCTACCAGTCAAGTGTGAGGCCAGAGGAGAATCTCCTTAATACATACTGGGTGAGCTAAGATTAGCTACTTAGGATCTCAGAAATTCAGGCACAGTACTGCTCTGAGAGGGCTGTAGTGACCACAGTGGGTACTGAAATAAATGCAAGCTATTGTTTATTGTAATACTTGACAGTTTATTATACAAGCCTTGTCACAGGTAAGGCTAAATGAAAGGTACTGGCATTGTGAGCTATAGAAACCCCAAATAAAGAGAATGTCATCTTGTCTTGGTAAGATTTCTGCAAGGAGTGGTATTTGAGTTGGATAATTCAGAATAAACAAGCTTTGGCTAGACAGAGAGACAAAGATCATTTTAGGTGGGGTGTGTTTTGTGTGTGTGTGTGTGTGTGTGTGTGTGTGTTGACAGGAGCCATAGGTCAGAGGTAAAACATTTTAGGGACTGTTAAATAAGTTTAGGATAAAGCTATAAAATATACTTTGTGGTAAAGCAGTAGAGGGTTCTGAATTTCAAATCAGGTTTTTTTTCTTGATAAAAATTTTAATTGCCCAATTTTTTTTTCAATATAATTCAACATCTCTTTAGAACAGTGGTTCTCAAATTTTAGTAGCGTGCATCAGAATCACTTAGAGGACTAATTCAAAACAAATTGCCTAGTCCACCCCAAAGTTTCTGAGTCAGTAGGTTTGGGTGAGTCCTGACAGCTTGTGTTTATAGCATATTCCCAGGTGATACTAATGCTGCTGGTGACCTTGAGAATCACTGCTTTAGCAGATGGTAAAACAGAGTTAGATGGAGGCGGTTTTTCTTAAAAGAAAAAATTCAATAACTGAAGTACCCTATTCATTTCCTATAAAGTTTCATCCCCAATTTCATACCAAGTCATCGAAGAACCTACATGGAGATGACCTGTGAAAAAAGATGTGTACTCTGACCTCCTGACCTCTCTACTAGGCTCAAGTCATGAGCTATGGGAATAGGAGACCCATGATCCGAAGAAGCCCAGGCCACACGGCCTGGAACTGAATCAGCATCAAGGACATTCAGGAATTGAAAATGATGGCGCCAAGTGATTGAAGAAGGTGAGTGGACATTTTATTTCAGAGCTTCTATCAATCCATGCTGGACATTCTGTACTTGGGCTACACCTAACTGCCTGCCCCTAATCCAGAGACTGTTTCCAGCTCACCTTCATTCACCTTTTCATTTTCTTCAGGAAATCAGGAGTGAAATGGGAAGCAAGATTTCTCCACTTCGGCGTGGGTTACTATTTACGTATCTCTACTTCCTGCTTCAAAGTCTTTCTCCAAAGTGAACTTCCACTGTGTAGTAGCCATACATAAAGAAATATTTTAGCCCTGACTGATTTGGCTCAGTGAATAGAGCGTTGGCCTGCAGACTGAAAGGTCCCAGGTTCGATTCCGGTCAAGGGCATGTACCTTAGTTGTGGGCACATCCCCGGTGGGGGGTGTGCAGGAGGCAGCTGATCGATGTTTCTCTCTCATCGATGTTTCTAACTCTCTATCCCTCTCCCTTCCTCTCTGTAAAAAATCAATAAAATATATTTTTTTTAAAAAAGAAATATTTTAAAAAGCAGAGGGAGAAAAAGAAAGGCTCTGAGAAACTATTTTCTCAAGCATGTCTCCAAGGACACTATTCTACAAGTTAGTGCTTTATTTTCAATGGCAGACAAAAAAAAAAAGTATTGTGTTGTAAAATTTGTATTGTGAAAAAAGGTTAGTAGTGGATTTAAAATGTTCAAAACTCCAAAAATCTCTCAATGACAGCAGCTTGTTTATTTCCTAGTCACTTTATCTTTCCTTAAAATAATAAGCTATATTATTATGAAGCATAATTAATAATAATAACAATTACCAGCGGAACAACAGAAATAATTATGCTAAGCACCATGGGCCTAGATCCCCCCGTAGTTACAAAGAATAAGTCTCCGTATTTTTAAGAACAGACAGTAGACCAATAATACAGGGGGGAAAGGAAAGAAAAAAAAAATCCCTTCCTATGCACCGTTGAAAATACTACAGAAAAACACGATAAATTTTAATACCTGTTGTTAAGGATCTTCATTTTACAGATCGGTTCTGCAATTTAAATAGACAACAACACAAGGCCTCTAACGTCTCTTAGGAAATAGTATCAACATTAATTCCTGGCTGGTCCCAATTCCATTTCTAATTTAGCATCCCCAACCACTCATAAGAAGAAAGAAATACCATTTATATAGTAGGGTTTCACAGTTTATAAAAGCACTTTCACAAACATCATATTATTTGACTGTCTCAACAATCCTATGGGATAGGTAAGTAGGAAAAATACTAATATTATACCCATCAGAAGGTGAGAGAATTAAGGATCAGAGAAGAAGGAAATAAATTAATCTTTATTGAATATCTACATTGAGTCAAACTCTGTACAGACCCGAAAAGAAGCCAGGTACAGAGTTTTTATGACATGAAATAGGCTCAGAGAATCTGAACCCTCCTCAAAGTCACAGATGGCAGAGCTGGGACTTGAAAGCAAATATCCAGAATAAGATGCATGATCTTTCCAGTGAGCTGTACATTTATTCTCAGCTACACACGTCAGTGGTGACATAGCAAAGGTCTTGTCAAGAGGTGGCATATTCAACTGCCAGGTGCTACCACCACTATTAGTGTAAAGAGTTTTCTTTTCTTTTTTTTTTTTTAAATATATTTTATTGATTTTTTTACAGAGAGGAAGGGAGAGAGATAGAGAGTTAGAAACATCGATGAGAGAGAATCATCGATCAGCTGCCTCCTGCACATCTCCTACTGGGGATATGCCCGCAACCCAGGTACATGCCCTTGACCGGAATCGAACCTGGGACCTTTCAGTCCGCAGGCCGACGCTCTATCCACTGAGCCAAACCGGTTTCGGCAAAGAGTTTTCATTTGTTTTTAGTTTGTTTGACAAAAAAAGAGATACACATTTCTTGAGTAGATGTACATCTTTGTAATATTACTCAGTCTGTCAAGAGAAAAAGAAGAGAATGTATTATTTCAATGGCCGAGAATAGTAGCTTTTAAAAATCACTCCAACTACTACAGACACAAGAAACAACATTGCCCATTTCCATGAAAATTCTCCTTACAAGAAAGACAAACCAAAGGGCTAACCAATCTCAGAGTTTAGATCCTGGCAAAGGCTCAACTTTCAACCACTAATTTCTAAATAAGTGATCAGTACATGCATATATATTTAAACTAGAGGCCTGGTGCATGAAATTCATGCGGTGGGGGGGTTCCCCTCAGCCCAGCCTGCACCCTCTCACAATCCGGGACTGCTGGCTCCTAACTGCTCACCTGCCTGCCTGCCTTATCGCCCCTACTGGCCTCCCTGACAGCCTGATCACCTCTAACCACCTCTGCCTGCTGGCCTGGTCACCCCCAACTGCCCCTCCCTGCTGGTCTGGTCGCCCCTAACTTGTCCCCCCACCAGCATGGTCGCCCCTTACTGCCCCTCCCCCCAGCTGGCCTTGCCATTCCCAACAGTCCCCCTCTGCTGGCCTGGTCGCCCCTAACTGCCTCCCTTCCATGGTCGCCTCTAACTGCGCACCTGCCAGCCTGGTCACCCATCACTGCCCGCCCCCTGCAGGCCTAGTTGCCCCCAACTGCCCCCCACCAGTCTAAGCACCCCCAACTTCCCCCCTGCTAGCCTGGTTGCCCATCACTGCCCCCCCTGCTGTCCTGGTCACCCCACACAGCCTGCTGTTCGGTCATTTGGTCGCCCCTCACTGTCCCCCCCCCTGCCAGCCTGGTCACCCCACACAGCCTGCTGTTCAGTCATTTGGTCATCCCTCATTAAACCCCCTGCCGGCCTGGTTTCCCCATGAAGCCTGTTCGGTAGTCCGTTCAGTCGTCCGTTCGGTCGTCCATTTGGTAGTGATGACCCCTGTCTCTTTATATATATAGATGAGGAATAACAATAAAAGGTGTATGAACAAAATAAACCACTCACTATTATAAACTCAAAAATCTCAAAGCCATATAGATTCAGACTTTGAAACCTTTTGACCAAATTATCATATGTCTTTTTATTTTTACTTTTTACATGCATTTACTTGTACAATTAATATAAAAATTTACTTTTTTACATGCATTTACCCATATAACTTATCCGTTTTGTTTTCTGTTTTAAGATGGTTATATTCTTGCTGTACTTATGTGTGCCTAACTTCTGATTTAGAGCATTGAGAGGTTGAACGAAGCAATGTCTTCCCACTTTTGACCAAAGGGGCCACATGTTAACCTGACAAGCTCAGGGAAGGCCTGCATGGCAGTCTTGCAAACTCAGAGACTTAAAGTAACCACAAAGGATGGTCTGAAATTAAACTTTAACTAAAAGCAGTTACATCCTAGGCTGGTATCTTCACTGTAAAAGTCAACCTTTACTTTAACTAAGTCTAGCTGTCTTTTTGCATCTATAATAACACTAGAGGCCCAATGCATGAAATTCGTGCAAGAGTAGGCCTTCCTTCCCCTGGCTGCCAGCACCAACTTCCCTCTGACACCTGGGACCCAGACTTCTCTGGCAGCCCCAGCTTCATCTGGAAGGTTGTCCAGTCTAATTAGCATATTACACTTTTATTATTATAGATAACATTGAAATGTCTGGGTAACTTATAACTTCTCTTTTTCTGGACCCCTTAGGGCACAACCTAATGTGCCTGGGCACCAGGACAGATACCACAAATTCATTCATTATCATGTTAATTGTTCCTGCGCCCACCTTCTAACATTTTACCTTTTATACAATCCCAGGGGTTTCCCCGCTTTGCTTTCTCCAGCCTCTCTAGTCTATCACCAATGGATTGCATGTAACCCACCTACGTCCCTTCCTTTGATTGCAATGTATAAATACAGATATAACCCACCATTCTCCAGAGCATTATCTCAATTTGTTGAGGTTCTGCTTACTGGCATATGTTGACAGTTTGGCTCAAATAAACTCACAAAAATTCTTTACAGGTTTGAATGTTTTTATGTTAACACTACAAAAGAGACAAAGGTCTGACCTGGAAGGCATCTTGGGAGTTGGGTCAGCAGAGGTTAAGGGAAGTCTAGTATATAAGTAAGTATTTGTGAAATTAAATTGAAGTTTTGAATATTAGATGAAAACATTTACTGAAAGAAGATTGCTGTATGAGCTGAACAGCTAAATTGTTACTGAGCATTTTCAGAAAATTGCAGAATTTCAGAGTTGATGCTATCCTGGGATTTTATTTTTATGATGACGGAATACTAGTGTTAGTGGAGTTCATTATTGTTATATATTACAATCTTCTAAGTCTTGAACATCCTATAAAACATCTCTGTTAAGTGGCTGTCCATACTAAAACACCTTGAACTTTGGGAATTAATATTTACTGATATTAGGGGCTATTATGGACTTATGTCCCTTCCCCTTACATCCCACATTACATGTTGAAACCCTAACCCCCAATGTATCTGTATTTGGTGATAGAGCCTTTAAAGAAGTAATTAAGGTTAATTAAGGTCATAAGGGTGGGCTCTAATCCAATAGGACTGGCATCCTTATAAAAAGAGGAAGAGATACCAAAGATGAGCACACACAAAGAAAAGACCATACGGGGAGAGGCATTGAGAAGAAGGTTATCTGAAAGCCAAGAGAGGCCTCAGTGTAAACTAACTATGCTGTTACATTGATCCTGGACTTCTGGTCTCCAAAACTGAGAAATAAATTTCTGTTTAAACCTCTTAGTCTGTGATGCTATTTTGTTATGGCTGTCCCAGCAGAGTATTATAGGCACTAGAGTTCTCACAATAACTTGCAATGTAAAAATTGATTAAGTCTACTTTACAGGTACAGAAATAGATTATGGGGGATTTGAAAATGTCCCAGAAGACAAAGAATCAAAAGTGCCATAACCAAGACTTAACTTTCTTCCAGACCAATATTTTTCTTCTTTCTCTGTTTTCTACCTTTGAACACATAAGGGTGTTAAAAGTTAGTTTTTATATTGACCTGAATATTTTATTCTTGTATGTTTCATCACTGGCTTGTGTTCTACTTATTGGAGTCAGAGAAAACAACATGATTTATTTTCTATGAGAGAGTTCTTAATATACTTGAACATAGTTATCATATTTCTTCCTCATAAATTTCCAAACAACCCCAGTTTCCATAACCATTTCTCATATCACACGTTTCATTGTTAATATCCTGGTAACAGACCCCTGAAGATGTCCTTGTTTGTTTAGATTGTTTTGTACTAGCTTGTTAAAGCATATCTCCCCTATGTTATTCATGAATAGTCTTTTCAAGATATGAAGACAAAGTCTTATTTATCCATTTTAGAAATTTCATCGGGTTTAGGTATAGCCCATCATTTAGTATTTCAAGATGTCTTTGGAACTTGATTACTTCATTCAAAAACTTTTCTATGGTTTTGGATTCATGGCATTCTAAAACTCTGTTGAGCATGCTTTCATCCAAGACATTGAAAAAAAAATGGCAGCCAAGATAAGCCTTATTATATTCCTGCAATAGGCCCTTCTACTTTGACACTGGGCCATTGGTTTGCACTTAATAGTGTGGTCATTCGACTAGTTAGAGATCTATCTTTGCTTAGATTAGTTACTAATCTATCTGTGCATCTAACCCAGGTGATATCAGATCATATATTGTCCACATGCTTTCATAAAGCCACTGTGGTTCCTAGCAAGCAGCACTTCTTTCAAGGGTTTATAAACCACCGCTTTATGCTTTATTGTTTTAATAATACATTTAGGCACTCGTTTGGAACTGACAACAAGCTGTTTGTCCTTGTAAACTGCCTCTTGTATTTTATGAAAATCAGAACATTTTTCACATCTCTAGCTGTCTTCACCTCAGTTATGAATGGCAATAGGTAATGATATCACCCACAGACCCTCTCACCAGCCTATGGTTCTCTAACCCTGTTTCTTGGCTCCTCTCCTTTTTCCTGTTTCTTTCCAAGGAATAGAACCACTCATGTGCAATCATGGACTGTATCCAGAGATGGTACGCTGGTCAGAGATCTGAAAGTGGAAGAACAGAGAGGACTTACAGGAGGTGGTGTCCTTGGGTCCCTGACTGGGCTGTCAGAGCAGAACAGGCTATGATTATGTAGGCCTTTGCATTCATCTCTGCCCATGGCTCTGCCTATCTTATGGTTTTCACATCTAGCTGTGCACCTGGACAAGGTTACATCCTTTTTTCTATTCACTCTGGATGATTTCCTCTTCCAAATATTTAAGACAGCTTTGCATTTTTAGTTTTAACCGAGAAAGGTTGAGGTATATAATGCTTTTATTTTGCCATGAAGACTTTCTCTGAGGCAGGCATGAATCCCGACCCTTACCTAATCAAGAAAAGTTGTTTAGGGGATGGGAGATGGGAGGCAGGTTGGACTTTAAATGAACAAATCAGTTATAATAAAAACACTGAGATTTAGGTGCCTGAGGTTAGAAATACTGGAGGGAATTCAATTACACTAATTAATATTTAAGAAAGGCTAGAGATCACATACTGAATGTGGGAAACTAGGCCAGTCAGATATGAGCATATGGAGAGGGCAAGATCAACTGATAAAAGTAACAAACAAATCATACATAAATGCTCCAACAGGAATGAAATAGAGAATATAAAATAAATATTCCAACAGACACAGAATAAGAGGTAAAGTAAATGGTTTACCCAACATAAAAGCAAAATGTTCTAACATAACAAGACACTGGTTTTGTGTAAACACATATATTATAAATATATTTTTTCCAAATACATTCATAAGGAAATGTTACCCATTTATAAAGAAACAAACAAACCAACAAAAAAACACCAAAAGACCAGACTTAGTTCGGGTTCTGTGGATTCACAGCATACTATATTTGCTCTCATTTCCTCACTGGCTTATCAAGTAATAGTTTCAATGTGGCTTGACATTCATAATAGGTTGGTCCCTACTGGTTTAGCCCACCTGGAAACCCATACCTGATGGAAGGCTGAAAAGAAGCAGAGTATTCCAGATTCCATAGTTTTTCTAGTTCTGGCTCTGGTGTCATTTGGTTGATATCACATTTTATACCACATTCTCTCTTTGGACTTATTTATTTATTTTTTTTTCATTTTTGGCCCAGGTAGTCAATTCTGATTTTTGGTCATTCTTTTTTACATTTCAAAGTTTTCTACAGAACTATTTTGGATTATAAACCACCACTTTATGCTTTATTGTTTTACCAGAACTACTTGCTTCTACCATGTAATGATTCTTTCTTCTTCTACACTAGTTTTTACCCTTTTTCACATCTTTTCTACCTCTTAAACCTCTCTTCCTCCTTCTCTTTGCTCTAGTTCATCAGAAGTTATGTCCCTGAACCTGGTGCTCCTACTCTATCAATCTTATTCTTTCAAAGCTCCACCCTCTCAAAGCCACAGTTTATTAATTCATAGCCCCACTTTGGGAACTCTGAAAACTGGAAGCCTAGGGAATTCACTGGATTGCTTTTGCTATCAACAGCATCATGCAGAAACTGAAGTAGAAATATAGAATAGGAGATCAGAGCAGGATGAGACTGAAATTTGGGCTCCTCTTCCAAATTCTCTAGTGAATACAGATGGTAACCAAATACATCTGGACACACTCTATGTCTATGTACAACGTGTAATATTAGGCTTGCATAGCAAACAAAACAAAACAAAAAAAGATTCTTGCCCCTCAGGAGTTTTACCTACTTGAAGAAATAATTCAAATACAGTAGTCCCCCTGTTATCTGCAGTGAATATGTTCCAAGACCTCCCAGTGAATGTCTGAAACCACAGATAATACTGACCACTATATTTGTGCACAATGTGTTATCCTCTACATACTCTACATACATAAATTTTCACTTGAAGCACTTTATGGCTTCTCTTTGGTTTATCTGAATAGCCAACATCACTATTCTTGCATTTAGCGGCTATTAGCAAGTAAAATGCTCAAATACAAGCTTACTTGAACATAATAAGCACTGTGATATCACAATAGTCAATCTGATAATCAAGAGAACTAAGTAACTAACAGGTGGGAAGCATATACAGCCTGGAGATGCTGGACAAAGGGATGATTCACATTCAGGTGAGACAGAGAAGGCTGATGAGAGATTTCATCATGCTGTAGAGAATGGTATACAATTTAAAGTGTATGATTTGTTTATTTCTGAAATTTTCCATTAAATATTTTCAGACAGCAGTTGACCACTGATAACTAAAATTGCAGAAAGACAAACAATGGATAAGGGGCAACTACTATATACCAAAATCCACAAAATAAAGCATGCCCAGAGGTAGAACTGCCCTTAGCTAATAGAGGAACTGAAAGAGAAAATAAAGCTACTTCCTTATTTGAACCAAATAAAAAATTTGAACCAAATTACTGGATTTCAGAATATGCTTCATAGTCCCCAAGCTTACAAAGAGATGATTGAATAACTTAATATTAAATTAAAATGTAAATTTCAAAACTTATATATTTGCATCAATTTAACAGTATGAGAAGAATGACGTGCAAAATTTAAATATATTGTATATATTTTTAAAACACATTGGAGACCAATGTGTTGTTACATATTAAATATGTTAACTTGTTTTTATATGGTTAACTAGTTTTTATGCGGGCCTCAAATTAAGGCCCTGAGATTGGAAGGCAACCTGTTTATAAAACAAACACAAACAACAAAAAAACTGTTACTATATGCAACTACTTAACCTATGTTTTATGATTTTCTTCACATCATACAGTACTCTATTCCTCATACAAAAATACACTGAATGCTTAAGCCAATATAATAAACTGTGAGTTTCTATTTATTTGCATATTTGCCATTATATTCTTATTAATATATGATAAATAATTTGAATTTATAAAATGAGTTTATTTTAATAAAATACTACTTATTTTATGTGTAAAGTTTCTAAAAAGATTTATTTTGAAAAGAGGGTTCTGTGGTTTTAAAAAAAAACATGAATAATCTTTGTATCAAATGATTTGTATGAACCCTCCAACTCAAGGCAGTTTGATTCTCAATTTCTGGCTCCAGGAGACTCGGTTTCTGAATTTATCCACTTGCTGATTCAGGCCACTGTATACAGCAGATAAACTCAAGTTCATATGCTGACTACTATTCCTTCAAGCTTAAGAAAGATGATACTTTCACACTGAGGAATAGATTATTTGCCCTAGCTGGTATTGCTCAGTGGATAGAGCGTCGGACTGTGGACTGAAGGGTCCCAGGTTCGATTCCAGTCAAGGGCATATGCCCGGTTGCAGGCTCGATCCCCAGCTGGGGGCGTGCAGGAGGCAGCTGATCAATGATTCTCTCTCATCATTGATGTTTCTATCTCTCTCTCCCACTCCCTTCCTGTCTGAAATCAATAAAAAAATATATATTTTAGATTATCATAAAATCATCAGACATCAAAAAAGGTCACCTTGTCTTAAATTTAACCAGTACATGAAATTTATCAGATATTTTTAGAAAGCCAGATTATCAGAATTTAATATATTAGTTTAAAATTTAACCAGTAATAACCAAGAAATAAGTCAATGGAAACTTCTTTAATGATCTAAGAAGCATTGCTTATATTAATTATGTAATGCATGGGCATTTATTCATTTATTTTACAATTACTCAAGATATATTATATTAAAAGCTTCCAAAAGTTTTTTCCCCCCAAACATTAATCAGCCATCTTCTATAGTTAGGGAAAGACTGAGCCAAAAATGGCTTTTCACCACTACAGAGAATGAAACTAGTAAACTTCAGGAAAAATGCATTTTCTGAAACCTGAACTCTGCTCTACTATAAAACACTTTGAACTTTTAGAACACTGAAGTATAATTCAAGAATAAATTGAGCCCTGACGGGTTGGCTCCATTAGTTGGAGCATCCTCTGGTACACCGAAAATGTTGTGGGTTCGATTCCTGGTCAGGGCACATACTTAGGTTGAGAATTCAAGCCAAAAGAAGAAACTGACTTGAGGTGTTTCCGAGCGGCTGTACAGAGAAGTCAAGTAAGAGTTATGTATATATGCATTTTTCACAGGCTATCTAATGAATGGTGCCAGTATCAAGGCTAAAGGGTTTCTCCTCTGGCTGCACAGTCCCACCCATGTGACGCTGGGCAAATTATTTAAACTGTTGAAGCCTCAGTGTTCATTTCTGTAAAATGGAGGAAATAAAAAGAATACCTAGCCTCACAGATTTGTAGTAAGTCAGGAAATAAATAAATAAATAAACAGATAGAGAAATAAATAAATGTTGGTTAGCATGTTGCCTAGCACTTAAAAAATCTCAATAAATATTAACTTTAATTATTAAAATTGCTCAACATCTAAAAGCCAGCTGTTTTCTTCTGGTTATTTTTCCTATGACCTGATTTTACTCATAATTTACTGACTACATGTTTTTCCCTTCTGGAACAATGTTCTATTTAGATTTCTTTTTCTTTGCTTCCAGAATGATCTATGGTTGATATCTCTTCACCTCCACCACAATCATCAGGCAGGATTGCTCCACTTCATTTTGGTTGTTCTGTACTTGCTTTTGTGGTCCCTGCTTCTGTTACTTTCTTGTTCCTTACTCAGTGGTTTAGAAAATAAAACTTAAGGAAGAACTAAACATTATAAGGAATTTATTGAGATAAATGGTTATCAAAATTAGGCAAAAAGTGATGTTATTAAATACAGGGTGGGAAAAACGGTTTATAGCTGCTCATATGGAAAACAATACAATTAATAAATAATAATACAAGAATAAATTGTTTCACCTACTCAAACCGTAACCTACTTTTGCCCCACCCTGTATAAATCACACTAAGAGAGAGCAGCTTTTGACAGCAGCTGTGAAATGGTGGGAATCAGTGAACTCCAAAGAAACAAACAAAAAAAGAAATGGAAGGCCATGAAACTTACATGATTTACATGGGAAGCCAGTCTCTGAAGATGAGAGGAGCCAGGAAAGGCACCTCTGGATGAATATTTGGACAAGACAATAACAATGAAGGGACGGTGTTCTCTGATCAAATGGGAACTACTAGTAAGAATATAATGAGAAATAAGACAAGTATAACATTTTACTCTATTTTATTTCTTTACTGCATAACCTACATTGAGGGACAATATCTTTGTGTATAAAAATATAGATGGGATGTTTAAAAAATGCATGGTGATAATGGCAATAGCAATGAGGATGACATATTTTTGAGAGCCAAAGTTAGAAATTCATTGACAAAATAAATTAAAATTATACCACCATGTTGGCAGACATTGGAACATGGTATCCTATGACACAAAAATGTTTCTTCAGTAGAATTCTAGGGATTTTGTAGTTGAAAAAATATTTCATGTAGGCAAGTAAAAATCAAATGGTTTATTGCAAAGATGCAAGCAGATGGGTGACTTTTTGCCTTGTGCCTGAATATGAACCTGCTTCTCAACTTCCATGAGCATTAAATTCAGTTAAAAACTAAAAAAAAGATACTGCCAAGGAAATTGAGATGGCAATATAACATCATGCCTGAGAGAATTAACTATCAAGACAGGATAAACAAAACCAACTGAAATGGAACAAGCAAACTTAATACAAGTCAAAGAAGCTTTATAGAATCTATCTATACTAATAAAAGGGTAATATGTAGTTAGACTGGATGTCTTGCAGACATCCTTCCGGACGTCCTTCTAGACAAAGCAACAAGAGCTGCAAGGGCCAAAGGCCTGCAGCCGCAGTGGCTGTGAGGGCCGGTCCATCACCACAGTCCCTTTTGCAGAGGCCACGGGAGAAGGTGCCGCAGGAGAAGGCAGAAGAGAGAAGGCGGCACTGCAGGAGAAGGGTGAAGGGAGAAGGCCAGCACCACACAAGAGGGGAGAAGGTGAGAAGGCCAGAGCTGCGGGAGAAGGGAGAAGGTGGCAGTTAGGGTGATCAGGCCAGTAGGGGAGAGCAGTTAGGGACATCAGGGAGGCAGGCAGGTGAGCGGTTAGGAGCCAGTGGTTCTGGATTACGAGAGGGATCCCAAATTGAAGAGCGTGCAGGCCGGGTTGAGGGACTCCCGCCCCCCCACCCCGTGCACGAATTTCATGCACTGGGCCTCAATTCCTATCTAATAATAGAGAAACATGGTAATTAACTGTAACTTCGCTACCCTTCCCATAGGCAAATCAGTGAGATATGCAAATTAACTGCCAACAAAGATGGCGGCGGGCAGCCACGCAGCTGAAGCGAACATGAGGCTTGCTTGCTCCAGTGACAGAGGAAGCCAAGATTCCCCACCTGCCGCAGTCCAGCTCTGAGCTCCAGATGCAACAATGTTGCAATTATAGAAGCTAAAAAAACCCCAGAAACCTGCTTTCAGACGCCAGCGGGCTCAGAGCTTAGAGTGCCAGTGATGGCAACAGAGTTACAATTATAGAAGCTAAACAAACCCAGACAAATGCTTTCAGCCAGCCACAGCCTCAGAGCTGAAGCCGGCTCTCAGCTCCAGTGACAGCCATAGAAGGTAAATAAATCCCAGAATTAAAAAAAAAAGAAAAAAGAAGAAAAGGAGAGGTTGGGAGCTTCAGTCACCCGCCAGCCTGAAAACGGCCCTCAGCCCCTCACCCAGACTGGCCAGGCACCGCAGTGGGGACCCCCACCCTGAAGGGGGTGTGACCAGCTGCAAACAGCCATCAGCCCGTCATCCAGGCTGGCCAGGCACCCAAGCGGGACCCCCACCCTGATCCGGGACACCCTTCAGGGCAAACCAGCCAGCCCCCACCCGTGCACCAGGCCTCTATCCTATATAGTAAAAGGGTAATATGCAAACTGACCCTAACAGCAGAATGACTGGGAATGACTGGTCACTATGACACACACTGACCACCAGGGGGAAGATGCTCAATGCAGGAGCTGCCCTCTGGTGGTCAGGGTGCTCTCACATGGGAGAAGCTCTGCTCAGCCACAAGCCAGGCTGATGGCTGCCAGTATAGCGGTGGTGGTAGGAGCCTCTCCCGCATCCTCAGCAGCGCTAAGGATGTCCGACTGCAGTTTAGGCCTGCTCCCCGCTGGCAAGTGGACATCCCCCAAGGGCTGCTGGGCTGCCAGAGGGATGTCTGATTGCCATCTTAGGCCCAATCCCCCAGGGAGCGGGCCTAAGCCAGCAGGTGGTCATACCCTGAGGGGTCCCAGACTGCGAGAGGGCACAGGCCGGGCTGAGGGACCCCCCGTGAGTGCACAAATTTTTGTGCACCGGGCCTCTAGTATATACATATAAAAGCCTAAGCGACTGGTCAACTGGTTGCTATGATGCACACT
The DNA here is from genome assembly GCF_964212035.1 of Myotis nattereri. NCBI lineage: Eukaryota > Metazoa > Chordata > Mammalia > Chiroptera > Vespertilionidae > Myotis > Myotis nattereri. Next base: position 65,072,199 of record NC_138077.1, on the reverse strand, counting down.
GACCACTAGGGGGAAGACCCTCAATGCACAGGATTGGGCTCCCTCCTGTCTGGATCAGGCCTGCAGGGATGGAGCAAAACCGGCTCTCTGACACACCCCAAGGGGTCCAGGATTGCGAGAGGGCACAGGCTAGGCCAAGGGACCCTACCAGTGCACAAATCCATGTACTGGGCCTCTAGTGTTAAAATAAAAATACTACTAAACAGAACCAATCTTGCTATCCATGGAAATAGCAAATAAAATTTTTTTCTCAGAAGTTATGTTAATAACTCCTATGAAATTACTCCAAATGTGGGACATTTTTTCATAATTGCTTTTGTTTCCTAATGACATTTTAAGACCTTTTTTTTTTTAAACGAATGAAACTTTATCAGAAATAAAACTTTTAAAATATCCAAAATAAAAGGCTAGCCTATTGAGGAAAAGAATGGTCACCTGTCACAAATATCGTATATCTGGATTTCCATTAATGCCTTGATATTTTCCCTTCTTGGAAAGAACTCACTCTACTCTGCTGAAAACCTATATTTAGTTATAAACCAGTATTCAATGTATAATCATTTGATATCTTCATTTAGGTAAAAACAACAACAAACACATTCACTCCCATTCAATATGAACTATACTAACTTCTAAAATCATCTTAAAAAGAAAAATATCACTCTTTCTTCTAATAAAGTGTTCTTTCTTTTTCTAGTAGTGGATATTTAGAAAATAATAATATGTGAGAATATGGCCAATATGATAATTTAATGTATCACTTTATAAAGGAGCTTTTCTTTTTTGCTACCCTTCTATAAATAACAATTTTGCCGTTGTTAAAATATATTTTCATAAAATTTCGTATAGATACACTAGATATGATAAATACATTTCTGAGTTTAAATGACAATGCAAATTGTATGATAAAGACTATATCATCATCCTATTTTTATTTTCATAAGATCTTTTAAGTGATATTATTTCATATTAGGCTTTTTTTGTGCTGCTCAATATTATAATTAATAATTCATATTTTTGTCTTTCCCCTCTCACTCTGACAACTTTTATTTTTAATCGGTGGGCATGTGCCAAATTGGTTTGTTATTTATTTATAATGTAAAATGACAAGGGATTGAATATGTGGAATAAGATAGATATTTCTTTCATATGACAAAATTTTCTCAGTAATGGGGATATTTCTTGCTTACCCTTATGGACTCAAAGATTTTAGAGAGGTTAAATCAGATGGCATTAGTACCTCATATGACAATATGTGATAAATATACTAAATGGAACTGTTCATTTATGCTTTTAAAATTCATTTTAGTATTGTCAAGACAGCTGAGCACATGCATAAAAAGAGGACAAAAAAATACTAAAATGTGTAAAAGACTCTCTAAACTAATAAATTCTATAGTGCCAATTAAGTAAAAATTCTGACCAAACAGATCTATTTGCATTCTTTCCTAAATGCTAAAACATGCAAATTTAGTAGGAACAAACAGAGAAAATTTCAAAGATATTGAATTTCCATTGAAACAAATGAAAAGTTCTGTCTGCAGGGGCTTTACAGAGCATTAAATAACCCCTTCGGTGTTTCTCATAACCTAAAACTACATACCTAAAGGCTAGAGCATTGAATAGCTGTGGCAAACAATTTCGAAGTGTGTTTCCAAGGACATCAACAACCAAATCGCCAGGGAAGTAGGTTAGAATGAAAAATCATAGGCCCACTCATGATCTACCAAGGAATCAGATGAGGAATATGGCTAGAATTTGCAGTTTAAATCAGCTAGTGAGATACAATAAGTATGAGAACAGCCTTAGGGCAAAATCCCTGTATCTCACAAAAGCTTCCTATAGTGAGATAAACCCTTTCAATTGATCCTTTGCATCAAACAGTAGAGAATTCAGTATACTTGAACACATTTGATTAAATTATGTGCTTCCTCAAAGATTCCAGTGTCTCTGATTTCTTAGAACTATGAATTTAAAAACCGTAGTCTACTCTGGGAGAGATTAGCCAAAGAACATACATGCATCTATGCATAGCCCATGGACACAGACAACAATGTGGTGAAGGCTGACAGGGGTTGGGTGGAGATGGGCAAAGGAAGGGGGTTGGGGGGCATCTGCATAGTGTCAACAATAAAAAAAAAATTTAAAAATAAAACATAATCCGCTGTCACTGAATTAGTTAGCCAGCCTCTTCTCTCTGTCTCTACGTTTATTGTCAACTGTGCAAATCCTTGAGGCTTTGACATCATTTAATTTGTCTGACATTTGGAACAAGGAAACTTTTCTCAGCAATTTGGTTCCAATTCCCATTTAAAACTTGACCTTTGACAGACTATATTTGCATATAATATTAACCATTTCAAAATAATTTTAAGACCTTAATTATTTTGAAGATTATTAAAATGTAGGAGGCTTTATGTTGACATTGGGCCAGATGTGGAACTAATGCACAGGAAGTTCAATCCTTTTAACAATGGTTAACTCATTAAGTGGTGGATGTCTGAACCAGAGCACAGGCATTCTGAGGATATACCACCCTGCCTTTCAATCGGCTCCTTGAGCAAACCTTCCCCTGCCTTTATGGACTATGCCCATGCTATGAGTTCTGTATCTCTGAGATATTTCACATATACTTATGTGTACATGGTGTTTATATTTCAAAAATGGACTAGGAAAAACTAATTTTATTGTGTTAGTATAGGATTATGCAATCTAGGGTGATCTAGTTTGAAATGGCAATTTTGATTATTGATAATGATATTAATAGCAGTCTTGTGAGGTATTATTTCTGACATGGTAATAGCTACATTTTAAAAGACTTATAATTCTTAATTTTCAAAATTCATTTTAAGGTTTGGTGCTAGTGTGGATATGAGAAAGAAAATATAACTGCTGCCACACTGAATGTGTATCAAAAAATTACTAATAGCCATGACTACTACTTGGTTAGCTCTATTTCACTATTCGCATGTAACAATGAAAAGTGGTATCTAGGATCTCATTTATAATAACTGCCATATAATAAAAAAATAGAAACTATTAGCACAGATGTAATGTTAATGAACTGGTGACTTTTCAACAGAGCTCTATCGGATGAGACTATTTGAAATATGTTCCCTGCAGACTGAAAGAACACACACACACAATACATACACAACACATACACAAGCATACATCAAAATGTTCATAATTACATTTTTAGAGAAGTGTTTAAACACTTTTACTTGGTATTATAAAATCTTTTAAAAATGGGGACTGATTTAGCTTTCAGCATTTTTTATTGTCCAGGTAAGGACAGGGGTAGGTGAGGGAAGAGAGTATAGGTAGAGAATAAGTGTGTAAGATGTGTGTGTGTATGTGTATACACTTATGTGAATTTAACCACTCTGAATTTAATGGGGGAAAAAAGCCATTACTGTGTTTATATATCTTTGTGTGAAACAAGTACTTTTCTCCTTAACTGGAGTTTACATAGGCTCTATCTTAACACCCTGTGAGAATTCCATTAAACATCAAAATGGATTTTTCCAAATAAAAAGGTCCATGATTTAGCTTTATTAACATCTGAATGAATGTTTCCATTGAGTTTTCCAGAATAGGGAACTGCGTATGGTTTAGAGAGCAATCTTTTTCATGATGATCAGTAGCAATGTTTCTCTTCTGTCAGAAGGCAAGCTACAGAAATACAAAGCATTAGATATACACCTAGATAAAAATAATATTGTAGAATCCAACTGGTATCTGAGAGGTGAGGACAAGCTGAGATAGACTCCTTGGCTTCCTTCTGTCCAAAAATTTTGTTTCCCTATTTCCTATGGTTACCACCATGGAACATGTTAAAATCTCAGTAGGGACTCTGTTTCAACTTTTCCTTTCAAAACACAGTGAAAAAGCTTAATGGAAAAAAAATGTCCTTCCTATCTCCATGCCAGGCACAGTGTAAGATCCACAAACTTAAAAGCCAGGCAAATAGTCTTTTATGTGCCCCAAAGCTCGGCAAGTGACCTAGTGCTACAAAAATTCTGAAATAGGCATGTGACCTGACTAATGTGTGCTGTAAGATGAGTCAAGGAAAATGGAACCATCTGTACTTTTATTGGACAGTCAAATAAATCCTCTCTGTCCATCCAAAGACATAATTTGTATACTTTAAGGGAGATACAAGAGGAGATTTTTTTCCCCAAAGAATCTAATTTTTAAAATTAATGATGTAAAATGATCTAAAAAGTATAACCTTGTAAACATAGCAAATGGGCTTAGAAAACCATGACTGCCTTAAGAAGTCATTACTGCTCATCTGTGCACTTAGCTTTATTTAAGACTTACCAGAGGAAGTCGGGGAAAAAGAAGGGAAATAACAAACTGCAGTGATCTCCAAGTGGTTCTGATACACCTACTTCATTAGGGTTGTAGTCTAAGGAGCTTCCTCCTCTGTGATGAAAGTGACAAATGATTGAACTCTTAGAATGGGTGATGGCAGAAAAATAGCAATCACTGAGGAGGCATGTTAGTATCTGTAGATGTTTACACAAGCTTTGCCATTTGTTTCTTATGCCTATATGTCAACCAAACATCAACCTCCATTACCTCCTATGGGAATTTCAGTGGATTTATTTTATTTTTCAAGTTTTCAGTCTTAATGAAAAGGAGTAGGACAGAGTAGCAATAAAAAATAGTAAACTATGGTAATAAACTTTGAGTCTGTCAAAGACTGCACCTAACAAAATATGTATATTTATGAAGTGAAAGGACGTGATAGAACTGAGCAGGACACTGTGAATAAGGTGACAGACAAGGATCTATAGATAATTCTGTGACATTTGTCCTCCATCTCATATATTAAAGTGTCCTACTCACTTACAGATATGGAAACCAAATGTACATTACAACAATAACAGCAGCCACCATGCATTAGATCCATATGGCAAGCCAGGAACTATGTTAAACATTTAAATATAACATCTCATTGAATTCTCACAAATAGCCTACAAGGCAAGCATTATTATTGTATTTACAAATGAGAAAACTAAATCTGAAAGAGATTAAATAACTTGTTCCAGGGTTCACAGTTAAGTGGAAGAGCCAGGATATGAACTCAGATATGTGTCTGATTTCAAACTCCATGCCCTTAACCAGTAGGTTAGTAGTTCTTAACTCAAATTGCAGATTAGAATCACCTGGAAAACTTTTAAAAACTACTTATACCCAGTCCCTATCCCAAGAACAATTAATCAGAATTTCTTGTGCATGAGGCCCAGACATGGTTGTTTGTTTCAGAGCTCCCCTGGGTGACTGTAACATGCAGGCTGGACTGCCAATCACTGCACTATGCTGTCGGCCTCCCATGAAGGTCAGCAGACCTGTGCTAGGGTAAGACAGCACTGAAACCAAGTGTCCTCAATCTCTTTAAAATGGCTTTTCTGTGGCCCTGCCAGGTACTCTTTGCCACATTTGATTGTTATGACTTCCTGTAGAAGTAACATAAATGTGGGAAATTTTTACAAAGCATTGTCACAGCAGAATAGGTTACAATTCCCCCAAAGAGAACCTGCTTATATCTATCTACAGGCTATAATGAATGAACACAAGGAAGACTCAAATTTATTACTCTCATTCCCAAAAGGGAAGTAAAGACTGACCTTAAAAGCCCTTCATACCACAGCTAATCACTAACATTTGGAATGGCCTGCCGCTCTCCTTTCACAAATCCAATAAGAGCAGCAACCAGATCCCAGGGGGAAAGACCCAATTCCCACTCCTTTACAATGCTATTTTACTCAGGATCTCAAGGCAAGTGAAAGTCATTAAAATCATAAAAGCCGTGGAAGTAAAGAAAAAAATGTGGATAGTTCAAAGACCACAAGATTTTATATGAGATGCCCTAGGTTTTCTTCTGCACTCTGCCACTCTTCCATGACTGGGGCCCTCTTAGCCATTGTTTCCTCTTCTGTACTGAAGACACAGCTATCTGATTGTAGTGCAGTGATTTTAAAAGTGTCCTACCCACCAGCATTACCTAGAAACTTGTTAGAAATGCAAATTACCAATCTCTCCTAGACTCAGAATCAGAAACTCTGGGGTCTGTCCCAGCAATGTGTTGTAACAAGCCCAAGCGGTGACTCACCATCTCCAGATGGTTCTGATGCACCTACTTCATTAGGGTTGTTGTCTAAGAATAAAAGGAGCCTGTGCATAAAATTGTTAGCTTTTACTACTATCAGCTTAAGTCAAAATCTAAAATTCTTAAAATAATGTTTTAGCCTACATTAGTTAAGATTAATAACCTCATTTCTGAATTTTACTTTGACTGTGTAGATGAGGCACAAGTCAACCAGAGGTTATGCAATTAGCTTGGAGTCAAAGAGAAAGCAAGGAGTAAAGCTGAGAAGGAAACCCCAGAGTGAACTTGATTTTAATTCAATCAAACTGTTAAGGTACCAACCACGCACTTTCATCTATAATCACAATGAACCTTTTTATAAACAAGTCTCTATCTTTTTAGCTAAAAAATAAAACTAACTTTTTGGATTTTAAAATAAATTGACTTGTATAATTCTGGGCTACCAGCAGCTCAAGAAGCAATAAAAAATTACAAGTGTTCTACAGTGAATAGGTACAATTGCTCAGACCTCTCAATACGTGAAGTGCAGACAGTATTCCCCTTGCTTACCTCACATTTCTGATTTTGCAATGGTGGAAACCATAATAAATAGGTGTGTAGACACTGTGCTTCAAGTATATATATTTCTGTAATATTATTATTTAGATACTATAAAATATAAGCTGGATTTTAGGAGATGCTTTGGGATTTTTCTCCCCGACCTCCTGTCAGCAGCACTCGATCTTTTTACTGTAATTTATCTGATATAGCTGCTTGATATTTTTACATGCAAGGGTGCAGAAAAACAAAGAGCGAGGGAATGGGTTGCTAATGAAATTCTCTGATGTAAAAGCACTTTGGAATGATCAGGTGGTAAATAATAATAAGAGGAAATAACATAAAGTGCCTGGATGCCACTGCAATAGTCACTATTAAATGCAGAAGAGATCAGGCATGAATAGAATTTTCATTTTATGCAGCCACTGTGTGTGTATATAGAATATACAGTTGCTAATTTTTCAATGATACTGGTAAACTATTGTTTGCAATCTTTTCTTGCTAGCTTATCACTTTAAAAGGCATCATATAGAAACACCCAACTGTCCCAGTAAAATGGAGAATGTATGCAAAATGGCTAGAGAAAAGAGCCTTTTTGTATGCAGGGGAAAAAAAAGAGCTCAAATAACAGGAGAGAATGAAGAGAAAATACTGACACTATTAGAGCAGCTAAGGAGACATACATAAAGGTGAACTTTGAAAAACACCAGAAACAAATAACTCAATGTGTGGCAGAGGAACTACAATGAAGATATACTAATACACTCTATGGTCATACACCCAAACTACAGATTGCATTTTCTCTTTCCTAGGCTATTTTTATAGTGGTGGTGGTTTTTAAATGGAACTAGAGAGAAAGGAGGGAGAAGTATAATTTTTTGTTTGTTGTTACTATTGCTGTTTACTTTATCTATAACACTAACAGCAACTCCATACTTGAGTTTTCCAACAATTTCAGAACCTCATTCGCCTTCAATTTTCATGTTTGATGCTAACAGCTGGGAAGGTTCTTTTAGTCATAGGGGAAGCGTCTGATTAGGATTCTAAAAAAGCAGAGCTCTTAGAAAAATACCACTATCCAAACAATACAATCAGACAAAATTCTCTCCCTTCCTTTGTCCTCTCCCTTTGTGAAATAAAAGGTTGTTTTTAGGACCTTTTCTGTCCATGGTCATTAAAAAGCAGGATTGGACTTGCACATACAACTATATTTCAGAATATCTCAAATTCTAACTTAGAAGACACACACTTTCTCAGAGAAACTCAGAGAAAACAACTCTGCATATTCACAAAATTCACTTATTCCTAGAAAAGGAAAATGGAGAGATCACTGCCAACATAAGAAAGTAGTAATAATAATATTAGTAATACCAATACTTTGGATTCTAGAGCATGATTTATCCCAAAGATTCACCTGTAATAAAGGAGACTCCAGAACAAGGAGGTCATTAAGGCTATATTTCTATCTTCACGTTTCAGCCAAAATCAGACTCTCCGGAAAGCTGTAAATGCTCTCAGAACAGATTTTAGCAATGAGATTGAAATGAACATTGGGACCATGGCATAAAAGCATCTCCCTGTCCCTTGTTCTACAAGTTAACTATTAAACCATATGTTGTTCATCCTGGTTTGGTTTACTCAATTCTAGAAACAAGGACGCACTGATCAGATTGCCCTGGGCATTGAAAACCTAGTGAAGCCTTTGCTAAGACAGTGTTCTTCCCCCAACTTCACCCAGAGGGCTTCCATTATCAGACTATCAAGTCTGTTACTGGTGAAGGATGGAAAATATCTTCTTTTGAAGAACACATTCTTTCTTTCCCTGGATTTTCTGGTTTTGGTACAGTCAACATTTTAAGTGCCTAATCTCCTCCCCCAACCTCTCAATTCCCTTCTTCTACTCTAGTTTATTCTTTTAATTATTTACAGACTTGCTTCTCTGGACACTTTGTTCTAGTAGAAGTTAGCTGGTTTTTTTCAACACCTTTTGGTGGAATGCAATAATAGTTACATAGAGAAGGAATTGGTCTTAAAGGTATTTTTAGGTTGCATCTGTGACAGATAGAGATCTTTTCCTTTTATTGATTTTTCCTGTGTACCGTCCACTCTACAGCTTGAAATGGCTACAACACTGTTTGAAAAATTGGTTGTTAGTAGCTGTTCAAACCATTTTTCAAAGCAGTTCCTGCAAGCTCCATTTCACTCTCCGTTTTAAGGAGGGTTTTGTTAGGGCTGGTTTCATTTTCTTTGTGGAGTCATGCTGTCAGAGAAACACAGTCTAGAACATTGTTTTTAAATATGGTATGATTGGGATAATAACCATATTGAATCTGTATTCAAAATTTATTAGATTGAGCCATGTGCAGCTAAGAAGAAAAAGAGGTCATAAGTCTTCAATGCTTCATAAACATGAACACTAAGGAATGCAAATGTTAAAATTCACCAAGCACAACATGATATTGCACTGTTGGAAAGATATTTTCTCATGTCCAAGATTCACAGTGCAGGGGGAAGGTGCGTGTTTATATGCGGGATTTTCCTCCATACTTTTGCTAATGAGCATCTGTGAATATGCCTTAATATCTACATAATTTAAATTTATAAAAATGATACACTATAAAGGTTACAAACAGCATAATAGCAAGTCCATTTTTAATAGAACTAAGAATAGCAAACTTTGATAATATTCTAGAACTCTTAATTTTTACTTAGTAGTATATTTCCAGGACCCAATTACTTAGAATAAAAGTTGAAGAAATTTGAGATTAAGAGAAAGGGTGAAAATAGCTAATGGTATTCAGGTTTTTAAAAAATGATATATTTGTTTAAAAAATAGGATTTAGGGCCAAGTTCTACAGTGATTTTTTGATAAATGTACAATAAAACTTCCTGAATCTTCAAAAAGTGAAAGAATGAAACATCAACCCCATTTTAAATTTAGAGTAGTAAATTTCAGTGAAGATACATATCAAAATTGGCAATGGCCAGACTTTGAGAGAAAGAAATTGAACATTCATTGTGACCAGAAGGAGGGTAAGCATGAGGAATGCAGCCCAGGAAAAGCACTCATTATGTGTAAGCCAAAACCTAACATCATACAGTAAAGTTTTCATAATTTTTTAGGAGAATATTTAAAGAAATATGGTTTCATGGGGCTTTTGTTGTAATTTCTTTTCTTTTTTAAAAGAATTATAGGAAAATTTCAGGAGCTCCTCTTAGAGGTTCTGAACCAACTTAAGTGGTTGTGACAAAGTGACATAGCCAACCCCCAGTAGGTCCCAAATGCTTGCTCAAAGCAAGAGTTTGGGGGCTTGGAATGCAGACTAGGAAACTCAATGGTCCAACTACACAAGGGCAGATTGGCAAACCAGGCCTGAGGACTACCCTAGAAAATAAACATTCTGATCTGAAGGTTACTCCTACCACTGCTTTACTGTCTGTGAAAATTGTGGCTAAATTATATATCTCTACTTTTGATGAGCTTGAGAAAGACAATGTGTTTTGTGTTGTTTTTTCCTGGTGTGTAGTTTTCAAACTGTAAACAGTAAGTGCTATATAAAAGGAAAGTGGCATTAATGTCTCATAAGAGAAACATAAAAATTAAAAATATTTTTTGTTTGCTTTATAAAAGTACTGCATACTACCACTAGTACTAAGTCAGAAATTTGGTGGGGAAAATGTCTCCAGAATACATTTGCTGTAAATAATCAGCGAGTTTTAATTTTAGAGAACAAGACCAGGACACGTCACAGGAGGCTTTTGATGTGAAATCAGAAACCCTTGGCCTGTGAACCCCCCATTTTAAGATCCAGTTTATCCTGAACTAGGAATAAGCTGTACAGAAAGTTGCCTATCTTGTGTGCTTCACCCTTCTTAAGAGCTAATGAATCCATAGCCTTGGGTTCCTATTTCTATAAAAATAACAGTAAAACCTCATCACTTTGTTTTCTTTGATGAAATTGGCTATGCCTCCAATTAAATTATATTACAAACTTCTTTCCCACTACCAATAATGTAAATAAAGAACCAAGCACAGGCATGTGGTAATGAAGAAAGGATGAGTTTTAGCCTTAGAACCTTATGATTGTATCCTATTTCCATCCCTAAAAAGTCATTTAACCTTTCTAGGTCAAAGTTTTCTCATCCATTAAGTAAAGATAATGGTGCCTATCTCAAAGGATTGTTTGAAAACTTAAATGAAAAATGGTTAGTGCAGAGAGGTCTCTCCATAAATGGTAGCCAAAGCACTGCCTGCAGTGAAATTCAGATAAAACACATTTAGCCAGGACAGATGCACTAGGAGGTAGGTCTGTTATCTATGCTACAAAATCCATTAAGTCAAAATAATTTGGTCATTTAAACAATACTCTTTAGAAAAATTTTAATGACATTTCTCTAAACACAAGCTAGCTTAGGTTATATGGAATTCCTGTATTTAAAAAGGAGCTTAGCCCTAGCTGATTTGGCTCAGTGGATAGAGCATCAGCCCCTGAAGGGTCCCAGGTTAAATTCCGGTCAAGAGCACATGCCTGGGTTGGGTCTTGATCCTTCCTGAGGGGCATGCAGGAGGCAGCTAATCAATGATTCTCTCTCATCATTAATGTTTCTCTCTCTCTCTCTCTCTCTCTCTCTCTCTCTCTCTCTCTCTCCCTCCCTCCCTTCCTCCCTCCCTCTTTGAAATCAATAAAAATATAAATAAATGATAGATAGATAGATAGATAGATAGATAAAGGAGCTTCATGCCCTGGCCAGTGTTGTTCAGTCGTTGTATGTAGTGCTGGCCCAGCATCGAAGGCTCAAGGTTTGATTCCCAGTCAAGGGCAAACACTTGGAATGCAGGGTGCATGCTGAGGTAACCAATCAATGTGTCTCTCTCACATGGATGTTTTCTCTCTCTCAATCTCTCCCCCATCCCTTCCTTCCTCCCTTCCACTCTCTCTAAAAGCCAATGGAAAAAATATCCTTGGGTGAGGATTAACAAAAAAAATAAAAATAAAGGAGCTCCATTCAGTTCGTAAAATAGTGTATCTAGTCTTGTTTCCCAAATTCAGGATGATAAAGGCCTTCCACCACAAAGGATGAGTGACATTTAGAAAACCAGATTTTCAAAAACTGGAATAGCATATAGGTCATTAAGATGACAGGAAGTCCCCAACTCAAAGCATATGGAAAAGAAATGTGTCCTATGGAAACATCCTGCAGATGAAGGAGACTGGAATGACTTTAAACACCGGATGGAAATGGAGGAGTAGAGAACAGTATCAAGCCCTAAAAGACTGCAGATTAAAAAGTGATCAAGAAATTGCTCAGCTGGTGAGACAGTTTGCAGCCGGGAAGAGCAGAACTCCTCTGGAAAGCAGATCCAAGCAACAGCAACCTCCTGAGCACCAACACCCTCTGCTGAGGAACAGCAGCTGTACGTGAAACCTCGCCCCACCAGCCAGAAGAGCCACCACAGCTGTGAACAGCACCCACCAGAGGAGCTGCTGCCAACTGAAGAGCAGCTGCTACCGCAACCGCCCGAAGAGCAACCACAGACCAAGGAGTCACTGCCACCAAGGGAGCAACCACTGAACGACTCAACGTATAGATATGTCAGTGAGATCAAACATGGGTAGACAAAGAAACCCCCAAAGGAAAGAGAAGGAGGACTCTCCAGAAAAGCAGCTAAGTAATACAGAGGCATGCAACATGACAGACAAAGAATTCAGAATAAGGCTCCTAGAGTGCATAAACCGGATGGAGGAAAAAATCGACAACCTCTGCAAGAAGCAAGAAGAAACAGATGAAAAAATCGATAACATATGGAAGAAGCTAGAAGAAACAGATGAAAAAATCAACAACTTAAGTAAGACCCAAGAAGAAATGAAGAGTGATATAGCTGCAATGAAAAACTCCATTGAAAGTATCAACAGTAGACTAGGTGAAGCGGAGGACCGAATTAGTGAATTAGAAGACAAGGAAGCAAAACACACCCAAAATGTACTGCAATTGGAGAAAAAAATTAAAAGACAGGAGGAGAGCCTAAGGGAGCTTTGGGACAACATGAAACGAAACAACATACGAATAATAGGGGTACCAGAACAACAGAAGGATGAACAAGGTTTAGAAAACCTATTAGAAGAAATAATATCAGAAAACTTCCCTGAGGTGGGGAAGAAAAAAGTCACACAAGCCCAGAGAGTCCCAAACAAGGTGAACCCGAAAAGACCCACACCAAGACACATCATAATTACCATGGCAAATGTTCAGGATAAAGAGAGAATCTTACAGGCTGCAAGAGAGAGACGGAAAGTTACATACAAGGGATCTCCCATTAGATTGTCAAATGATTTCTCAACAGAAACACATCAGGCCAGAAAAGAATGGACAGAAATTTACAAAGTGATGCAAAGCAAAGGTCTGAATCCAAGAATACTCTATCCAGCAAGGCTATCATTCAAACTTGAAGGGGAAATAAGAAGCTTCACAGACAAAAAAAGGCTAAGGGAGTTTATCACCACCAAGCCAGCAATGCAAGGAATGCTAAAGGGACTGGTATAAAAATAAGAAATAAAAAGCTCAGAAAGAAAACAGCCACACAAAAACAGAAATGGCTACAAACAAGTACCTTTCAATAATAATTTTAAACGTGAACGGACTAAATGCTCCAAACAAAAGACATCGAGTGGCTGAATGGATAAAAAAAACATGACCCATACATCTGCTGTCTACAAGAAACCCACCTCATTAGAAGGGACTCACACAGACTGAAAGTGAAAGGATGGAAAAATATCTTTCAGGCAAATGGAAAGGAAAAGAAAGCTGGGGTAGCAATACTTATATCGGACAAAATAGACCTCAAAGTGAAGGCCATAACAAGAGATAAGGAAGGCCACTTCATAATACTAAAGGGATCAATACAACAAGAAGATATAACTCTGGTAAACATATATGCACCCAATGCAGGAGAACCCAAATTCATAAAAAAACTCCTGGAAGATATCAAAGGAGAGATCGACAACAATACAATCATAGTCGGGGACTTTAATACACCACTGACAACACTGGATAAATCCTCTAGACAAACAATCAGCAAAGAAACAGCAATCCTAAATGACTCACTAGATCAGATGGACTTAACAGACATCTTCAGAACACTTCACCCCAAAGCCAGGGAATATACATGCTACTCAAATGCTAAGACATATTCAAAAATAGACCATATATTGGGTCACAAGCAAAGTATCCCCAAATTCAAGAAGATTGAAATCATAAAAAGCGTCTTCGCAGACCACGACGGCATAATATTAGAAATAAACTACAATAAAAACAACCCAAAATACTCAAACACCTGGAAGCTGAATAGCATGCAATTAAATATTGATTGGGTTACCAATGAAATCAAACAAGAAATTCGAAACATCCTGGAAACTAATGACAATGAAAACACAACAATCCAAAACCTATGGGACACAATGAAAGCAGTCCTGAGAGGGAAGTTTATAGCTCTACAGGCCTATCTCAAAAAACAAGAAAAAATGGTAGTAAATCAGCTAACTCTACAACTCAAAGAATTAGAAAGAGAGCAACAAGAAAACCCCAGAGTGAGCAGAAGGAAGGAGATAATAAAGATTAGAGCAGAAATAAATGACATAGAGACCAAAAAAACAATACAGAAAATCAATGAAACCAAGAGCTGGTTCTTTGAAAGGATAAACAAGATTGACAAACCTCTAGTCAGACTCACCAAGAAGCAAAGAGAGAGGACCCAAATAAACAAAATCAGAAACGATAGAGGCGAAATAACAACAGACCCCACAGAAATACAAATGATTGTTAAAAAATACTATGGACAGCTCTACTCCAACAAACTAGACAACCTGGAGGAAATGGACAAATTCCTAGAAAAATACAACATTCCAAAACTCAATCAGGAAGAATCTAAAAATCTCAACAGGCCAATAACTATGGAAGAAATTGAAGCAGTCATCAAAAAGCTTCCAGCAAACAAAAGCCCAGGACCAGATGGCTTCACAGGGGAGTTTTACCAAACATTCAAGGAAGAACTAAAACCTATCCTCCTCAGACTACTACAAAAAATTCAAGAGGAAGGAACACTTCCAAGCTCATTCTATGAAGCCAGCATCACCCTAATACCAAAACCAGGTAAAGACAACACAATGAAAGAGAATTACAGGCCAATATCCCTCATGAACATAGATGCCAAAATCCTCAACAAAATCTTAGCAAATCGGATCCAGCAATACATCAGAAAGATCATACACCATGACCAAGTAGGATTTATCCCAGGGATGCAAGGATGGTACAATATCCGCAAATCAATAAACGTGATACATCACATAAACAAATTGAAAGAAAAAAACCACATGGTCATATCAATTGATGCAGAAAAAGCATTTGACAAAATTCAACACCCATTTTTGATAAAAGCTCTCAGCAAGGTGGGAGTAGAAGGATCATTCCTCAACATAATAAAAGCCATATATGACAGGCCCACAGCCAACATCATACTCAATGGACAAAAACTAACACCGTTTCCCCTAAGAACAGGAACAAGACAGGGATGCCCCCTCTCACCACTCCTGTTCAACATAGTACTGGAAGTGTTAGCCATTGCAATTCGGCAAGAAGAAGAAATAAAAGGCATTCAAATTGGAAAAGAGGAAGTAAAACTGTCCTTATTTGCAGACGACATGATATTATACATACAGAACCCTAGAGACTCCATCAAAAAGCTACTAGACTTAATACATGAATTTGGCAATGTAGCAGGATACAAAATTAACCCCAAGAAATCTGAGGCATTTCTATACACCAATAGTGAACTTTCAGAAAGAGAGATTATAAAAACAACCCCGTTTACCATCGCACCAAAAAATTTAAGCTACCTAGGAATAAACTTAACTAAAGAGGTAAAAGACCTCTACTCAGAAAACTACAGGACGTTGAGAAAAGATATAGAGGAAGACATAAACAGATGGAAGAACATACCGTGTTCATGGATTGGTAGAATCAACATCATTAAAATGTCCATACTACCCAAAGCAATCTATAAATTCAACGCACTTGCCATTAAAATACCAACGGCATACTTCAGAGATCTAGAACGAACTCTCCAAAAATTCATCTGGAATAAAAAAAGACCCCGAATAGCTGCAGCAATCCTGAGAAAGAACAAAGTAGGTGGGATCTCAATACCAGATATCAAGTTGTATTACAAAGCCACTGTTCTCAAAACTGCCTGGTACTGGCACAAGAATAGGCATATAGATCAATGGAATAGAATAGAGAGCCCAGAAATCGGCCCGAACCAATATGCTCAATTAATATTTGACAAAGGAGGCAAGAACATACAATGGAGCCAAGATAGTCTCTTCAATAAATGGTGTTGGGAAAATTGGACAGATATATGCAAGAAAATGAAACTAGACCACCAACTTACACCATACACAAAAATAAACTCAAAATGGATAAAGGACTTAAATGTACGACAGGAAACCATAAAAATTCTAGAAGAATCCAAAGGCAACAAAATCTCAGACATATGCCGAAGCAATTTCTTCACTGATACAGCTCCTAGGGCACTTGAAAATAAAGAGAAAATGAACAAATGGGACTACATCAAAATACAAAGCTTCTGCACTGCAAAAGAAACCATCAACAAAACAACGAGAAAACCCACTGTGTGGGAAAACATATTTGCCAATTTCATATCTGATAAGGGCCTAATCTCCAAAATTTATAGGGAACTCATACAACTCAACAAAAGGAAGATAAACAATCCAATCAAAAAATGGGCAAAGGACCTAAATAGACACCTTTCAAAAGAGGACATTCAGAAAGCCAAGAGACATATGAAAACATGCTCAAAGTCACTAATCATCCGAGAGATGCAAATCAAAACAACAATGAGGTACCATCTCACACCTGTCAGACTGGCTTCCATCAACAAATCAACAAACGACAAGTGCTGGAGAGGATGTGGAGAAAAAGGAACACTTGTGCACTGCTGGTGGGAATGCAGACTGGTGCAGCCACTATGGAAGACAGTATGGAGTTTCCTTAAAAAACTGAAAATGGAACACCCATTTGACCCTGTGATCCCACTCCTAGGAATATATCCCAAGAAACCAGAAACACCAATCAGAAAGGATATATGCACCCCTATGTTCATAGCAGCACAATTCACCATAGCTAAGATCTGGAAACAGCCTAAGTGTCCATCAGTAGATGAATGGATTAGAAAACTGTGGTACATCTACACGATGGAATACTACGCTGCTCTAAAAAGGAAGGAACTCTTACCATTTGCAACGTCATGGATGGAACTGGAGAGCATTATGCTAAGTGAAATAAGCCAGTCAATGAAGGAGAAATACCACATGATCTCACTCATTCATGGATAATAGAGACCAATATAAACTTTTGAACAATAATAGATACAGAGGCAGAGCTGCCTCAAACAGATTGTCAAACTGCAGCGGGAAGGCCGGGGAGGGTTGGGGGGCAGGAGGTATGGGGGTAAGAGATCAACTAAAGGACTTGTATGCATGCATATAAGCATAACCAGTGGACATAAGACATTGGGGGATAGGGGAGGCTATGGGACTGTCTAGGGCGGGGGGATAAAATGGACACATATGTAATACCCTTTGTAATACTTTAAGCAATAAATTAAAAAAAAAAGTGATCAAAACCAACTCTAGGTGAGAGGTAAAGAACGATTTCAGAATACTTATCTGTGGGAAGAAGAGCAGTGAGAGCCAAATTCCTAGGGTTGGAGAGTATTTAGAAATTAAACCCTTAAGTGGTATGATCCAAGATAGGGCCAGCTTCAGAAAATACAAATATTGATGGGTTAAATCAGGACTGAGGAAAATATAAAGCCAAATATGGGCAGCTTTAAGGGAATAAAATAGGCAGCTTGAGACTCAACTGTCATCACAATTCATTTGTGTTTCACATCCCACTGTTTGTGACATTAACAGAATTTCGAATTTAGCAATGAACTATTTTTGTATTGTGAATCTCTGGAGCCATTTTCCATATGTAGCTACCACTGCAACTAGAAATAATAGCCTTTTTGATCTTTAAAAAACTTCCAATTAATACTATTGAAATTTGGGGTCACTTTTTATACTTTTTGAAGCAGAGTATTACCCCTATTCTTTATTTGAACAAAATCCAAGTTATTTTAGAAATAAGTCCTTTGGTAACGTCTGCTTTTACTGTCATTTTTTAAAATAAAGTTAGTTTTAGACTTCTATTTTCATATAACTAGAATAACTAAAGCAAATCTTTTTGTAAATGCATTTAAATAGGACAAATTTAGACAGGGTTCCCATTTTGTGTCAAACAAGCAATGCAATTTTAAGTATTAGTACTTATACACTGAGTGGCCAGATTATTATGACCACCTGACATTTGTAGGCAAATTAGCTATAATTTTGCGCTGAAGTTGCTAGAGGGCCAGATCATTATAAACGTCTGAATAGCACAACATACCTAAGTATTGTTGCTGATCAAGTTGATCCTATCATGTTGATGGTGTATCCCAATGGAGATGGCTTCTTCTAACAAGACAATGCGCCATGCCACGGTGCTCATATTGTGCAGGAGTGGTTTCAAGAACATGAGGGAGACTTTATCTTGCTTAGGTGGCCCCCACAATTACCAGATCTCAATCCAATTGAGCATTTGTGGGACGAAGTTAAAACAGCCATCAGGCAGCTGGTTCCACAACCATCAAATCTCACAGAACTGGACAGTGCTATTCATCAGGCATGGTGTCAGATTCCTCGCATCACCTTTCAACATCTCGTGGAGTCAATGCCAAGAAGAATCGCTGCAGTATTGAAGGCAAAAGGTGGCCCAACGAAGTATTGATGGGGTGGTTATAATAATCTGGCAGGTTATAATAATCTGGCCACTCAGTGTATATTAATATACATGAGTCATATACATTACTAGAGGCCCGGTGCACAAAAATTTGTGCACTCGGGGGGAAGGGGGCGTCCCTCAGCCCGGCCTGTGCCCTCTAGCAGTCTGGGACCCCTCGGGAGATAACGACCTGCTGGCTTAGGCCTGCTCCCGGGTGGCAGAGGGCAGGCCCAATCCCTAGGTGCAGCCCCTGGTTGGGCTCAGAGCAGGGCCGATTGGGGGGTTGGAGCACCACCCCCTGTCACACTCAAGGCAGGGTCGATGGGGAGGTTGCAGCGCGACCCCCTGTCACGCATAGAGCAGGGCCAATCCGGGGGTTGGGGCACTGCCCCCTGTCACACACAGAGCAGGGCCCATCAGGGGGTTGGGGAGCTCCCTCCTGTCACGAACAGAGCAGGGCCCATCAGGGGTTTGAGGAGCTCCCCCCTGTCACTCACAGAGTAGGTCCGATAGGGGAGTTGGGGCACCGTCCCCTGTCACACACAGAGCAGGGCGGATCAGTGGGTTGGGGCACCGCCCTCTATCACCCACAGAGCAGGGCCGATGGGGAGGTTATGGCTCTACCCTGTCACACACAGAGCAGGGCCTGGAGGGGGGGGGGGGTTTGGGGTGCCGCACCCTGTCACACACAGAGCAGGGCCGATCAGGGTGTTTGGGCGCTGCCCCCTGTCATGCTGATCCCGGTGCTGGGAGGACTCACGGCTCCGCTGAGCCCGGTGCTGGGTGGCATATTACCCTTTTACTATATAGGGTAGAGGCCTGGTGCATGGGTGAGGCCGGCTGGTTTTCCCTGAAGGGTGTCCTGGATCAGGGTGGGGGTCCCTACTGGGGTGCCTGGCCAGCCTGGGTGAGGGGATGATGGCTGTTTGCAGCTGGGCACACACCCTTCAGGGTGGGGGTCCCCACTGGGGTGCCTGGCCAGTCTGGGTGAGGGGCTGAGGGCTGTTTTCAGGCTGGGGGTGACTGAACTCTCAAATGCTCCTTTTTTCCTTTTTTTTTTATTCTGGGCCAGCTTTACCTTGAGGCTTGGCTTCATCTCTTAGGCCTCCCTCTGGTGCTGAAAGTGGGTTTCTGGCCTTTGCATACAATGTTGCGAATCTGCTGGCTGAAGTCCTGCGGTATTTGTTACAAAGTTTCTTAAACTGCCTGCTCAGAGGGCTGCAGCCGCAGGCGGGGAATGTTGGTTTCCTCCAGTGATCCTCCGTCACTGAAGCAAGCAAGCCTCGTGTTAGTTTCAAGCTGCCTGGCTGCCGGCCGCCATCTTGGCTGACAGTTAATTTGCATATCTCGCTGATTAGCCAATGAAAAGGGTAGCGGTTGTACGCCAATTACCATGTTTCTCTTTTATTAGTGTAGATATATACTATATATAATGAGCTTGAGTTCATTGTTAACAGGGCTTTTATGTATTATCATCATTATTGCTATTGTTAGTGAATATCACTTACTGAGTACCTATTATGCTAAAAAACTCTTCCATGCACTATGCACACATACCATTCAATGCAGCCATCATTGCTCCATTTTCCATTTGAGGACTTAGATAAGAGAGACAGCATGCCTGTGGTCATATAGTAATTTGTTCATATAGAGGTGACAACAAATGACTGTGCAACTAGAGAGTCTACATTATTTTCACTATCTACCTCTGTCTTTCATATTGACACAAGCCTACAGTTTTAAAAGCTAACATAGTGTGTTGTCAAGTTCCACACAATTGCTTTTTTCCTAATACACTTTTATTCCACTGAATCAACATTCTCTTCAAATTGTTTACTCTTGTACAGAATATCTACACTGATGTTTACATGCCTTTTCTTTCAAAATGTAATTCAGAACTAAATGATGCTGCTTTAAGCACCTACTATGCGGTACCTATTAGGCTAGATATCTTTGCTCACGATCATACTAAAATACAGAACTTGACAATGTAGAATCCTCTTCTTTTGGAAGATGCGCTTTAGGTAACATTGTATTTCTAATCCTTTTTAGTCACTGATTTGTATAAAGAAATATAGTACTAAGTTAAAAGAATTAGGAATTTGGATTTAAAAATTCCTTTCAATAAAATAAACCTAGCTGGTAACAAATTGTTGAAACAAAATCTGTAACATGAAGGGCATTTATGGCAGATGTAAACATCATTTCTACCTAGAAACAGAAAATTAGTCTGCATAATGTCATTTATCTCCTGAGCTAAATTATATTATAATTGTCATCTATAAACCCAAATTCTTAATGTGTGCTGCAAAGATGATATCTCTGACCCACCCTCAGTAGGAAATGTGTTTTGAGTTGTTTGTCGGTAGTGATAATAGAGTGGTACTGAACAAAATATATTTTCAGCAAGTTTCCTTGGTAATAAAAATAACTATAATAGTAACAATAATAATAATCAGCATCACAATAATGACAGTATTTATTAAATACTTTCCTATGTGCCAAGTACTGTGATTAGCACTTTATATACATTATCTTATTCGTTTCTCAAAATATCTCATGAGGTATGTACTATAAGTAGTCCAATTTAACAGAGAAGGGTATGGGACACAGTGAAGTCAGAAAACTTGCCCAAGATCACACACATACAGGAGCAGATCCAATGAGTTTGCCTCTCCTGCCTACATGAAGTGGGGATTCTAGCAGACTCTCTAATGTGTGTTCAGAAGACTGCATTCTGTGATGTTCTATCCACATCAACTAGGTTTGGGATCCAGCTCATTTGTAAGCACAGATCTGAAGACAGCTAATAGGAGTTAAAGTTCGAGTTGTTGCTATTCATTCATATTGCCTGCTAATTAAAGTGTTCCCTTCTGAGAAGACAGTGTGGCTGGATAATCCTAGGACATAATACATGCTCAAGAAAGTCTGATGAATGTTAACAATTGTTCCTATAAGTGCTTAGTTAATAGGTGATTTTAATCTCCCAACCCCTTTAAAAAATATGTTGTCCTATTGTCTAAAATATTTTCACCAAGGGCATGTATTACTTAGGTTATCAGTTGAAAAACTGTAACTTTAAAAATTTATTTTGTTTTGTTTTGCTCTTAGGTTGCTAGGCTCAGTTAAACATGACACTCTCTGGGAAACCATTCCTCCTCTACTCTCTGATCTGTTCCTAGGACAGCACAGTGTGCCTTGCTCTGTCTTCCACAGAACCTTATCAAAACCACATACTGTTTTGTTCACTGTCCCCTCTACTTTATCTTTAGTCCCTTGAAGATTGACCCCATAACTTATCTACGTTTTAGACCCCCAGGAGTCCTGAATGCTAGCATTAAGTTAAAAAACAACAACAATAACCAACCAATGAACAACACACACTAGAAGATTCAAAGAGAAGGAAAAGAATGATCTTGTGGTTGACTGTGCACACTTTTTGGTCTTTGAACACTTGGTTGACTGTGCACACTTTTTGGTGGCTTGTTTCTCCCCTTATATTATGTACAAGTCTTCATGAAAAAGAGCTTCCCACAGTAGAGGATAATTCGAATTGAGTGTTATGTTCCCCAGAGAAGTTTATTAATGTACCAAGGAATATATATCTTTATTAATACACATACATACGCCGAAACCGGTTTGGCTCAGTGGATAGAGTGTTGGCTTGCGGACTGAAAAGTCCCAGGTTCAATTCCAGTCAAGGGCATGTACCTGGGTTGCGGGCACATCCCCAGTAGGAGATGTGCAAGAGGCAGCTGGTCGATGTTTCTCTCTCATCGATGTTTCTAACTCTCTCTCTCCCTTCCTCTCTGTAAAAAATCAATAAAATATATTTTAAAAAAATACACATACATACTTATTATACAATAACATAAATATAACTGGAAGGGAGAAAGCAGTAGGCAACGTCTTCAAAATAAAGCTTATTATATTTAAATTACTTTACATTTTTATTTAGTAATTTTATTCCCGCTCTACCCCTAATATGTTATATACCCTAATATACTTTATACCTAATATGTATCATAAAAGTAGAAACTTTATTTTATTCACCACTGTATCCCTAGTTCCTAGAAGAGAGCCTGGTACCAAACACTCAATAAATATGTATTGAAAGGAAAGGAAGAAAAGGAAAAAGAAATACAGACGTTCTTACAATATTCTTCATATTGATCTGAAAAATAATAGAGGGGGTGGATATCTCTGGTATTTTCCCGGGAAAACATGAATTGCCAATGAAATTTCAAGCTCTCATCCTATTCCTCTGACCACCAACACATTCCTTTATGCACAAGTTGTCCCTTCTAGACTGTCCATACCCAATCTCTTGCACTGCTGAGACTTGGGAGCACAGTATTAGGCGGAAGCAGCCCCATGTGTCAACAAGGGAGGCTCCAGCATTTCCCACAGGTCAGCTGAGCCCCCAGAGGGGCAGTAGAAAGAGATACGAAAGTCTTCATAATGTCAGGCACACTCACAGATTTCTCTCCTTCTCTCAAAAAGTATCCTGGCCCTGGCCCATCTGGCTCAGTTGATTGAATATCATCCCATGCACCAAGACGTCACTGATTCGATTCCAGGTCAGGGCACATGCCCATGTTGTGTGCTTGATCCTCAGTAGGGGGTATACAGGAGGCAGCCTATAGATGTTTCTCTCTCATCCATGTTTCTCTCTCCCTCTCCCTTCCTCTCTCTTTAAAATTGGGTGGAAACTGATCTGCCAAATAATGTGTATGCATATATGCAGAACCCATGAACACAGACAATAGTGTGGTGAAAACCTGGTGCAGAGTGTGGGGGCGGGCTAGAAGGGGTCAATGGGGGAATAGAGGGGCATATTTAATACTTTCAACAATAAAGATTTAAATTTTTTTAAAAATGAAATCAATAAAAACATTTTTAAACAGATCCTAGTAACAAAACTCTGATGATGGAAGAAATAAAATTAGAAGGTCCCCACGATACATCCCATCCTATTCTGGGGGACACTGTCCCCTGGAGGGGAAAAGGATGAACCTACAAGGTTTTCTTATGTTTTGCAGCTTCCAAATTATAGCACAGCCCTACTACATGAAGCTATCAATGAATGTATTCATATACTGATAAAATACAATGGCAATTTTCAGTTTTACTCAAAAGGAATTTTGGTGACCATTCATCCTAGTTTAGAAAAGATAATACCCTAGTAATAATAAATTATGCTGAATTATGAGTTTTTCTCAAAAAACAGACTGACTTGTTCTTTTTCATCTTTGTACCTCCATGCCCAGCACCAACATGTTTTCAATAAATGATAACTAAAAAATTAAAGAATGTTTCCTTATAATGGTGAGATATGGCTTAAAAGATTCAAACAAATTCAGAGTATTTTCCTAAGCTAGATTTTTCCAGTTTTATTAGCAGGCAATCATCATTTATTACTGAACATGCATCAGTGTTAATATAATAAATCCTCACCAACTGTGGTATGGAAATCTTACCATTTTATGTTCACAAACTAGAAAATTTAAAGTTACAATATTGAAACAGTGGTTTTCAAACTTTAGTGTGCATAACAAACCTGGATAGCTTCCTAAACTACTGATCCCCAGGCACTATCCTCAGAACTTCTAATTCAGAAATTCCGGAATGAGGTCCAGGACTCTTCCTTTGGACAACCACCCTAGGTAATTATGATACAGGTGGTCCTTTGACTACTTAACTGTGGATTGGGCTATAAAGGAAATATGAAAAGAAATCTTTATGCTTCACTTTTTCTATGTGGAGAAAAGTCTAGCTTATTCAATGTGACTTAACCATTAAAATTGTGAAAAGACGATGCAATTTGCTAAGACTTTTGAAAATGAACCAAGAGAAGGTACAAGGGCAAGAAATTATACATTTCCAGCTAGAAGGGGATCTTTTTTAAAACTTCACAAAGATTGACAGTGTGTTTAAAGTAAAAGTGGGAGAAGTATGGCAGCCATGCAGCAATATTTATGAACAACTTAGGGAAGCAATGTTGATTCAACAGGTTTATTTTGATAAAATGTGTTTTAATGGCTATTATAAAAGTGGATGCCTCTTAAATTGTAGATGTACTATAAGATATGTATGTTTATATTTATATAAGCGAATTGTTTAAAAAAATCCTTCTTTGCCATAGCTGGTTTGTCTCAGTGGATAGAGCATCAGACTAAGGGGTCCCAGTTCAATTCCTGTCAAGGGCACGTACCTGGGTTGCAGGCTCGGTTCCTGGCGCATCGGAGAGGCAACCAATGGTGTGTCTCTCTCAAATAGATGTTTCTCTCTGTCTCTCCCCTTTCCTTCCACTCTCTCTAAAAATCAATGGAAAAATATCCTCAGATGAGGATTAACAACAAAAATAGTCCCTCTTTAACTCACCAATTTATCATAAGACCCTGGCCTTGCCGGCATCATTGCTTCCCTCACAGCCCTCCCTGAGATGTATCTCCTGGAATTGGAAGTCTGCCCCCCTACACCTGTCCCAGGGAAGGCACTGTTCTGCTCTGCCCTGACCTCTAGGTCTCTGCAGCCTATAATTATTTCCATGGGAGTTGTCTCAGCACTGAGTTCTCTAAATTCAGAGTCTTTCATTTTTCAGGAGCTCTAGTTAATGAATGATGGAAATTATTGTATTATTCTTATGAATGTTGTAAATTGCATAACCTGTCATAGTTTTCCCCTTGACTTAGCTGCAGTAAAGTGCAAAGACAAATGCATAGCGTTTTACTGAATGTAGTTTGTGTGTTGACTTCAGTCCTGACTCCATTTTTATATCCTTGCCCTTGTTTATTGTTTTGTTTTATTTTATCTTTCTCATCTACTTCTAATTCATGTATTTTACTGTATTATCTGTTTCTTTTTATTTGTCAGCCATTTTAATTACCATATTGGAGCAATATGGCTGATATAAATAAAGAAACCAAACCAAAAAAAAAAAATGTGTGTGTGTGTGTGTGTGTGTGTTAGATATATATATCAAACACACCCCAAGTATAAAATAAAAACTAACCTCCTCAAATAATGGAGATATTTTGTAGTCCTTGTGCTATGAGGCTCGCTTGATTATTAATAGGATTGCAATTTAAGGAGGCATAAAATTAAATACCACTGTGAGGAGATCCATATGAAACTGGACAAAGGTATTTTCCACAACAGATTATTTTTCTGACATCCTTAAGTCCTGAAAGCCAACTATAGCTGTGTTAAAAGCTGTGTGTTCAATCTCCAGACTGTACATAAAAAGTCCAGAGGCTTAATAAGCCAAAGTAATAATTATGAAAATATTTTTCTTTTAAAAATGATATATGTATGCATGTAATAAAATATGTACATCCTATTGACTTACATGTATTTGAAACATATATATGTGTGTATATATATACATATATATGCATATTTTTAACTTAGAATCTTCAAACCAAACAATTGAGTCCTTTGTCTCCATTATTATTCTCTTTAAATAATTTTCATTAAGTAACAAATAGTGATAATCTCAACACTGAAAGCTGATCTTCAGGCTGGGTTTAGCTTATTTTCTGCATTTCTGATTATTATGATCCAGCTAGTCTAAATCTGGTTCAATAAAACTCAGATAAGTTAGATGAACTCTAATTGGGCACTAGGCATCTTAACAATGATACTCATCTTGATGTGTCTTTGTATGACCAGTCTGGGCTGAAATAGTATTATGTTTCAGACCGAAAAATGATTTTGGCTCTAGTATTAATTTCTGAATCTCATATCCTTCCAGATACCAAAGGAATACAGTACTACTCTATAATAATGCCAAGTAGTGCTCATTTTTTGCCCCCCTCCCCAGCATGGGCAACCAATAGCTGACTCATACTTCTATTACATCACAGTTGGACTACAGAGTGCTTTCAGTCTGACCTCTGCATGCCTCTTGCAACTCATCTGTAGATAGTCCAGAGCTAGCAGCTGGACTTCATTTTTGTTCCAGCAGTCACCATTTTATAATGTTTCTCCAATTTACTGTGAGTTTCACTATTGACAGGTAAATCCCAAACTCCAAAAGGTATTTAAATTTAGTGCGTTAAATCACAGAGGAAATATTACCATTAACTTGCCATAGGTTCATGTCATTCAACTACACTTTACTATTCATTACCCATATATCAAAAGGGTGTAATTATACTATTCTACCACAGAAGACTAGTGAAATACTTAGCAAAAGTAAGTGGTTACAAAACACTTTTAAAAATCAAAGTGCTGTATATTTTTAATCTTGCATAGGACTCTGGTTCAATTTTTGAGCCTTTCCAAGTCCTCGTAATTTTGTGGTATCCATAATAAAGCAGGCAGATGGTTTAGTCTCTGAACATATGCTTTAAATGCCCCCTCTGCAATATCAAAATAATGGACCAAATTGTGCCCTCAAATAGCCATGAGAAACTTTAAAAAGGCTGCCTCTTGAAATCTGAAGACAAAATGTTATCCAGTGAGAATTAAACCTTAAAAAATATGTGTCTTAAACCTTCTTATATGCTCTATTCTACATACTAAGGTAAACTGTATTTTTAAAAACACATAGAACAGAGTAAGGAAGAATCTTAATCAGCACAATCTTGTATGGTTCAAGAAATATACTAGAAGGTAAATATAAGTATAGTATACTTATATTTTAAAATTCTGATTCTCTAAAACCTAATGAGAGTCATCTGATTTAATTTCTGGGTGATTGCCAGATTTTCATTTTTATTATTATTCCTATTACTATCATGTAGATGCTTTATTGTTAAAGCACTTTGCAGTTATTAATTAGTTAATTGAGTTTAAATTATGTTTTAGCATTTGTTTTAAATCCATGTTATTCTTAGTTATTACAACCCTAAAATGCTATTTCGCCAGCCAGTTATTCTCATTTGAAAAATAGTTTGTTGTCGATGAAAGCACAGTTTACAGGTTTTCACAGGATATGAAATTTATCCTCAGTGGATATACATGTTTTGATAATGCTGTTCACATAATCTAGCTATACTTAGGAGAGTATCTCTGTTTCTTAATGTCTACATTGTATACATAGAATGAGACTTTATTTCCATACTTACCATATTTTTATATATTTAAATTTGGTTTTGGAAAAGCCTCTAAACTAGTTTCACTTATCTCAAAATGTCCACAAATCTTAGCAGTCTGATCAACATTTCAGATAAAAAGACCACACAATTGACAATAAGAACACTTTGCTTATTACAGAAGCCCAAAGCCCAAGTAACTACGTATTCCAAAAACGTAATGTCCCTTTCAAATTTTCAACAAGGACTAGCTTGGTGCTAATGTAAAACAGAATTTACTTTAAAAATAAATGCAACAGTTGTATCCAAATGTCTGAGACACTGTTAGACAGGTCATTATTAACGAGGTTGAGAATAACTCAAAATCCTTAAATCAAACCATAATCTCATACATATATCCACAAATATCTGAGCAAAGTTTATAACTATTATTGGGGCAAAACATTAATTTTCTTCTACTGATAAAGACATAAAGTAACTGAGAAAACCCTCCCTGCTTCTCATTTCTCTAACTTTCACAACAAATGCAGCACTGAAACTAAATTCTCAGTCCACTTAGAAATACGCCGAGCAGTATTCCAATAAACAACAAATGGATTTTTAAAAACTCACCATATTCAAAATTTCCCCATCTTCCCCGCTTCCCTTGTTCTTTCACTTTCCATGCACACACAATCACACTTACCTGCACAAGTCTGAAACATCAGTCTATATATATTTTTTGAAATGCACTCTGTACCGATGCATTTTTCTGTGTTTCTTTCTAACCCTCGGGAATGTTAAGAATTTAGGAAGAGAGCCACAGCTTAAGAGAGCAATTATTTGCCAGTAAATACTCAATTTGCTTGTCCTGTGATTTTTCTTCTAACTTGAATATTCAGTAATCCGTCCCTGACTGCGTCACGAGCACAAAAAGTCTTTTCTCCAAAGGAGAACACTTTCGCCAATCAACCTTCAGCCATGCCAGGGCACAGCTCGTCAGGGTGATTTGTTAGCTTTAATTAATAATTCCTCACGCTGGCCACTTTAACAAATAATGCAGTGAACCTGGGATGCTAGATGGCTATGATTCAGGCAGATAAAACTACAGTGAAAAGGGGGTGGGGAGGAGGGAAGGGGGGAATCAGACACCGTTTATAAACACCTCTAATCATACTCTTTCAGCTTACAATATAGAGGACATCTCAGCTGAATTACCATGCTATGTCCACCAATTTGTATTCAGATGGGAGCCATATGTTCCTCCACTCTATCTGCTAAGGCCTCCTCGGTGCCAACGCAGGCATCGGGTAGACAACATTTACAAAAGAGGTCTCCAGCCTCCAGATTGCAAAAGTTTACTGCAGGGTGAGGTTGAGAAATCAGAAATATTCGGCACTTCTCAGTGAGCCTGAGTAACAGTCTAGAAACACAGAGGTAAGGATTGGAATGTCAGCTGTACTTGTAGCTTGTTGTCTGATACTGAGCATTTATTTATTTCCTTTTTTTTTAAGCTTATACCTCATTTCAAAACAGATAACAATAACGGCTGATTTGTTCAGGCATTCCACAAGCATTTTTTGAATCCCAACTATATGCCAAGCGCTGTATTAAATGCTGAGAAGTTTTTTGAAAGTAAGCCTTTTGCAGTTAACTGACACAACTGTATTTTTATGAACACACAGATAACGTGCCTGAACAAAGCCACCAAACAGGTGGCACATGAATAAAAATATTCATAACACTATCTGTGTGGTTCAACCAAGTAGTAAGTAGTAAATACTAGAGAGCACACATGAATTTGTGTGCAAAAGTGATTCTCAAAGTGAAAACAAAAGCTACCAACAGGTTAAACCAGGGGTGGGCAAACTTTTTGACTCGAGGGCCACAATGGGTTCTTAAACTGGACCAGAGGGCTGGAACAAAAGCATGGATGGAGTGTTTGTGTGAACGAATATAAATTCAAAGTAAACATCATTACATAAAAGGGTACGGTCTTTTTTTTTTTTAGTTTTATTCATTTCAAACGGGCCGGATCCGGCCCGCAGGTCATAGTTTGCCCACGGCTGGGTTAAACATTATTTTTTTTTAGAAAATGTACTGAAAAGTGGCTAGAGCAGTCAGAAATATATCTATCTGATCATAGAAAATGTTAAAAGATTCACAAGCACTTGAGAAACATGCTAATACTTAGGAAATTTTGTTCATGTGCCTAATATGTGTGTGTGACTGCAACTCATTAATTGATTGGACACATATTTATTGAGCACCTACTCCATAGCAGGGATGGAATAATACCAGGTACTAAGAGATACATAAAGCACAGCCTTTCAAGAAGCTCACCATTTTATCACTAGACTCTAAAAGAAAGAATACACACCTAAACAGAAAACTTTAATACAACATAGCAAGAGCACTGACACAAATATGCCTAAAAGTACAAGGCAGAGCTCCTAAAATTGATGCACGAACTGTTTCTAAAGGTGAGTTGGAATGCCAGTGTAGAAAGAACATTTCAACCCGTTCTAAAACTCTTACTAGAATGAGGTTACCATTTAGGAACTATGGTATTTAAAGCATGATAATTTTAGATCCATAACACTAAACATTTTGTGGTTTAAAAATAAATTGCTTAAGAATAAAAGGTTCCCCCAAACTAGACTATCTTGACCTGCTCAGAGAAATATGCAGCACCTCTAGAACTGGTACAAATAGCAACAATATAGGTCTCTCTTGCTTTCAGTGTGTTTTGTTTGTCTTAGATAAATAGGAAGCATTTGTGACACATGCTGTCTTTTTGCTTTCTATAATACATTTATCGTCTTTTCCAATATACATACTTGTACAGCTTCTATTTTCATAGTACCATATAAGATAAATCATATCTGTATGACCATTAGGATGGGGGAAATCTATAACCATTTAGTGACCACACAGATAACTCTAAGCCAAAGAGTTCACACTGCGCGGTACTAAGGTTGAAATGTTGAATCAAAGAAATGATACCTCCAATCCCCAAAAAGGGCTCTTTCAGAGTCAACAAATGCTCCTAAAAATTGCATAGCAGCACAGAACCACATACGATAGCAGCCCACTTCTCCCTTACTAAAACAGCATAGACTCTTAGCAGATAATTCAAAATCTTCCACATCCTTAGAAGCAGCATGAGATAGTGGTTTACAAAGGGGGGGGGGGGGAGGAGGAATTTGGTTTGAACTAGAGTTTGGCACTTGCTATCTGTATGTCCTTGGTCAAATTAATTAGGTTCTCTGAGGCTCAACTGTCTTATATCTAAAATGGTTTGTTATGAAAATTGAAGCAGGAAATGCATGTAGGTGTATAGCACAGAAACTAGTCCAGAATAGGTGCACAATATATAGTGTTTGAATTATACTGAATTAAAGCTTATCACATACTAAGATTTACTATTTGTGAACCAAATGACACATATATTATCTAAGTCTGCCTTGGACAATAAATGTAAATAAGTCTTAGCTAAAGTAAATTGCACTTGGTAGTCTGGTAGAATTGCCTTTGAAAATGTTAATAATGCAGCTGAAAAGGTTGTGTTTGTAGAAAACAGAGCTGACAGAGAAAATTGAGATAGATGACACAGGAATTTACCAGTTAATAATAGAAAAAAATCTTACTTTTCCAAGTGGCTTATATAATACTATATTTTATTTAATGGAGATGGAGAAGTTTACTTGGAATCATGGGGAAAGCAACCACTCAGTACAACCATACACTCTTCTCAGATAATCCAATGCTGGTAACTTAACTAACTCCCAGCTAACTACCAGCATTCTCCAACTCCAGGCTCTCCGATGCCCTCTCCACATACTTCTCTCTTGACATGAATTACCAGTAAATCCAGCCATCTCCAGTTCTTGACCTAATGTATGGAACAAATGTTAGTGAATGCACATTTCATGTTGGTAAAGTTAGTTCCATGTAGGTGAACTGGGGTATTTCTTCACGGAGGAGTCTGTAGAGGGACTTCACAAAGGCTCATTTACTTGAATGTGTATGTAAAGTTTCTCGTTAGGTATTCCTTTGGAATAAGGGACTGCGTATACCTTCCATTACTGGTTCTTACTTTATCGCCACTGGTGGAGATCAGGTCTGTATGGGAAACTAGCAGATGAGTTAATGAGCATAGGTACTGACTTAGCCATCCTAATCTGAGCGGCACATCCTGGGCCGGTAGAGCTTTCTAGAATCTGCTTATTTCCTAAAAGGAAATTATAATGAGTAGGAAGTGAACATATGAAGACTACTTCATGTACTTTTAAGCCTGGATATCTGCATTGGTAACAATTTAGTAAACTTTTGGCCTGGTTTAGTCCCTGTTTCCTTATTAACTAATTGTCTAAGTCTCCAGCCTTATATAGGGACATTTCTTCTTCAGGTTGAAAATGAAGACAAGCAGAAGTTACTACACAAACATTTCAAAGTAGACGCTACTTTGATAAACTTTCCCCCAATAAATTCCATATATCAAGGTCAAAACTCATGCATTTGTACATAAATATATAAATATTTAATTTTGAAATGTCTTACTAAGTGATAAGTAGATAATGAAGGAGAAAAAATATAATTAAATTCCAGTTTCAAATTTAGATTGTTGTCTAAACAAGAATTTTAGAAACTTAGTATTAGAAAATGGTTAAGTGGTGGTTGATATATTGTGCTATCCTAGGTTAAAAACCTAATTTTTTTCAAAAGTTCCTTGTCCTTTGAGGCATTCTTTCTCAGTGAAGGTTTCCAGCTTTCACAACTGTGAAAATTGGGATTTCTTGAAGGAGAAAAATGTTTCTTGTCAGAAAACTAGCCAGGACTAGTTCACAGAGTGAAGGAATCCAAGATCTTATCAGCTTTCCTGTGACCTTGCTTTATGATTTGCTACAAGTCATTTAATATCCCTATGTTTCGATTTTCTCACTTTTTATCTATGATACCTAAATGACGTTATTACAATAATGTGGAGCAAATTTCATACCACAGAGGATGTGTGAAAGCCCTAAATCCCAGAGTATCCCAACACTACCAATATCAAATTGGTAGAATGAGATTAACACCCTGTACAATCTTACATGTCATATTTAGCACCTCAGTGTCTACTTTTTCAGCTATAAAATGGGTATGTCATGTATACATTTTTACCAAATAGTGTATGGAAAGGCAGAGACTATTGCAAAATCTATTAAAATTTCTCAGCAAAAATTTTATACAAGGTAAAAAAAAAAATTGACCAATATAATCAAGTCACTGAAGTTGATTTTCAAATATAGTAGAAGAATTGGTTTTAAAATATCAAGACATAAAATGAAGTAAATATTTCCAAGCATATTCAGATACTTATGAAAAAAGTATTAAAAGACAGGGAACAATACTGTCTTTTATTTGTTTTGCTGGCTGCATTTTAGGTTGGATTCATGACTCCAGTAATGAGAAAACAGAATCAGGAAAAATAACTTTTAGCAGACTGTTGCACGATATAGAAAATAAAATGTATTCACTAATGGGTTGGCAGAAATGTTATATATGTACTTTTAGAACCAGAACTACTTAAGCAGCTTTTCTACTTGGCAGAGTCCTGTTTCTGAAGTGTCGCCTCACAACCCCCTCCCACCTCTCATTTTTTTGTTCTATAATGCCAGGTGGGAGTAATGACCAAAGGGAGGGCAAGACAAACACAGGCACTCACTGTGGCAGGAACCACTCTAAGGATCAAAGAGCCAATTTGGCTATGCCTGCCAAAACTGGAACCACCGCGGGTGGCTCATCAGCAGGTGCCCTGAGAACTACATGGGCCACTCCTGGCAGGTCAGCACCCTCATCCTACTTGGGAGGACTACCTGCAAAGAACTAAATGTGGCCCTAACCGGTTTGGCTCAGTGGATAGAGCGTCGGCCTGCGGACTCAAGAGTCCCAGGTTCGATTCTGGTCAAGGGCACATACCTTCGCTGCAGGCACATCCCCAGTAGGGGGCGTGCAGGAGGTAGCTGATTGATGTTTCTCGCTCATCGATGTTTCTAACTTTCTATCCCTCTCCCTTCCTCTCTGTAAAAAATCAATAAAATATTTTTTAAAAAAGAACTAAATGTGCACACTTCCTTACCCACTCACAGCATTTGATTTCAACACAGTTCTGCGCTAAGATTATGTTTATTGAATGATTTCAGTCTGATAGACACTATACAAGCCACACAAAAGCATAGTTCCTGTCCAGTCAAATTTCATATCCTATAAGAAAACTCTCATTTTCCTACACTGATGAGTAAAACCTGGGGCAACTAGTCGATAAGATAATTAAATTTCTAATATTTTTATCAAATATATTTCTTTAGTTTTTATGTCTGTCATGGAAAAATAATACATTAATACCTCAATTACTAGCATTCTCCAATGTACTTATAGATCTATCTTGATTTAACATGGTCAAGAATCCAGGAAAAAGAAAATAGAATCCTTAAACAAAAAGTTTCCAAAATTACATGTGATTGCCAAAGTCATCTTTATTCAACAATGAGACTTGAACTAGGAACCGATATATTCTCCCTTAATACACATGGGAAGATAGAACACTTCCAGAATAAATCACAGTGACAACTACCTACATATATATAAAACCCTAATATGCAAATAGACCGAACAGTGGAACAACTGAACAATTGGTCACAACCGAACAACCGGTTGCTATGACCAGCACTGACCACCAGGGGGCGCACACAGAACATAGTGGGCATCAGCTGCAGCGGGATGGCGGAGCAGGTGAGTGGGGGCATCAGACCAAGGCAGGGTGCCGGTCGCTATCATCAGAGTGAGCCTCTGGTGGTTTCTGAAAATTCTTTGCTCCTATATGCTGCAGTCCTGCCCAGCGCTCCCACCTGCTGCCAGCACCAGCCCCGCTTGCACTCACTGCCAGCAGTGGGAGCAGGGCTGCTGGCAGAGAGGGGCCAGAGGGCTGTGGCGGGAGGGGCTGGGCAGGGGTGTAGAGGATGGGCTGAGACCACCCTTGTGCCTACCACAGCCTCGCTGCCCACAATTCCTTTCAAGGTGCACTAATTCGTGCACTGAGCCCCTAGTATGAAATAATCTGAACCTCTGAATGAAGAGGAGGCAGAGTGGGTAGGGGAAGGATGAGGTATCCAAGGCTGAGAACTACATTGACCTTGAAACATGTCCATAATTGAGTCCTGCAGAAATCAGTGTGGTAGAGCTATAAAGAAAAAAATAATGTTCACAATTTTTATGGGTTAAATTGTATTCCCTCAAAATTCATACCCCCATTACCTCAGAATGTGACCTTATTTGGAAACAGGGTCATTGCAGGTATAATTAGATAAGGTGGGCTCATAATCCAGTATAACTGTGTCCTTATCAAAAGGGCGGATTTGGACACAGACATGCACACAGGTGAACACTATGAAAAGGTGAAGGCAGAGATCAGGGAGATACTTCCACAAGCCATGGAACACCAGGCTGCCAGTGAACCATCAGAAGTTTGACAGGAGGCATGCAACAGATTCAGTCTTACATCCCTCAAAGGAAACCGACCCTGTAATGCCTTGATCTCTGACCCAATACATTTTGTTGTTCAAGCACCCAGTTTGTGGTACTTTGTTAAACCAGGCCTAGAAAACTAATACAATAATGTAAAGATTAAATCATGTTCAGGACACTTTAAGAAAGCTGAAAAATATAAGATTCATTGCAAAAAAATGTCATTAATATGCTTTAAATAAATAAACCATTTGATGTTTGAGTGGCATCTAGGTGACTAACAAAGGTGGAACATACACTCTCTAATTTTTGCTAATGCAACAAGATATCACCACTTTACTAAAAAGACAAAGTGATAAGCACTCTATAGAAGACATCAAAGAAAGATTCTGCAACCTCTAAGAAGTATTTTGACTAGCAAAGCAGATAAATGTGAATTTATTTATTTTTTTTTAAATACATAGCCTCAGTGGATAGCGCATCGGCTTGCAGACTGAGGGGTCCCAGGTTCGATTCCGGTCAAGGGCATGTACCTGGGTTGCAGGCACATCCCCAGTGGGAGATGTGCAGGAGGCAGCTGATCGATGTTTCTCTCTCATCGATGTTTCTAACTCTCTGTCTCCCTTCCTCTCTGTAAAAAATCAATAAAATATATTTTAAAAAAATAAAAATAAAAATAAAATAAAATAAAATACATAGCCTAATGAGTGCGGAATGGTTACCAAGAGAAGTTATTGATAGAAAAGAGGCTGCCTATGTAGAAGAGAACTATTAAGAAATGGGATTTTAGTCTAGATCAGTCGTGGGCAAACTACGGCCCGCGGGCCGGATCCAGCCCCTTTGAAATGAATAAAACTATTGAAAAAAAAAGACCGTACCCTTTTATGTAATGATGTTTACTTTGAATTTATATTAGTTCACACAACCACTCCATCCATGCTTTTGTTCCGGCCCTCTGGTCCAGTTTAAGAACCCCTTGTGGCCCTCGAGTCAAAAAGTTTGCCCATCCCTGGTCTAGATCATAATTAAGAGGTATTCGTCTAGATGAGAAGTTACAGATGATTCTAAGTATGAGGAATATTGGGGGGACGTAAGAAGATGGAGGCAAAGCAAGAATAAGAGGAAAGTTATGAAAACAGAAGGAGAGGAAATATGAGGAGGCTAGCTGGGATTGACAGTGAAACAATCTGACATGGTCACAGAAAATAATAAAAAGTCTGCAGGCTAAAAGAAAGACAAGACAGGGTTGCACTCCTGTATTCTGAACAAGAACAAAGTTAAAAACATCTAGTGCAACAATTAATGTCTCTTTAAAACTAGTGCTCTGAATGCTTTTGTGTGAACAAGACTCTGCCTTGATTTTTCTTTAAAAAGATTCAATAGTGGAATGGAAACATTTTTTTCTTTAAGTGAAAGCTAAGTAGTTATGGTAGGTAGGTCAAGGAAGAAATACTTCATGGAACAGGAAGCTGTAACTTTACAATGTGTTCCCTGGAGAAGTTAAAAGAAAAAAAAGATCAAAATAGCCCCAGAAAATTTGTTTGTTGTGTTAAATAGCTTTAAAATCCTACCTCTCCTAATTCTTCTTAACATTTTATTCAGCCAGTTATCAACTTAATCTGCAGAAAGAAAAATCAACTTGACTTTTTGATAGCCAAGTCAATCCACCTGGAAAATTCAAATCCTACAAGAAGAGGGCATAGGGGAAACTGCAGAGCAACGTTTTGAACTGCTAACAGAAATCCATAATAACAGTCATCTTTTTCTTGCTTTCCCAAAATCATTCTCTAAAAAAAGAATTAATGATGGTACAAAGAGAGTCTTGATGAAATGATGGAGTCTCTCTTCACTCCTATGGTAATAGGAAGTTTTTATTCAAGACAGCCAAAGCTGGAATCTTTTTCTACTCTTCACTGAAGTTGGAGACGGCCCTGCCCGCATCTCTAAAAATAACTTAGACCACTGAAAAAAATTACAGTGTAATTTCATCAATTTCTATGTTAATTCACAAATCAATTAATTATTTGTTTTACTTATTAATTGGGGAATATTTTAGCATAGATGATAATTATAAAGTAGAAAACAAAATGTTGAAAAAGAAGATGGAGAGATATTTTTATATAGATCTTACCTCATTAGGCATTTTTTTAAATGGGGGGCAGGGCTTACTCAAAATAACCTTTGCTTAAACTTTCTTCTCTGAAGAGTACTTGAAAAGGAAAAGAAAAGAAAAAAAAGGACTATGGGGAAGAGGAAGGAAGGAAGGAGGGGAGGAAAGGAAAGGGAATAACAGGAATTACAAACTAGTACATTTACCTGAATTTATCTCTAATATCCAAAGCAACCCTTACATCTTAGACATCAAAACCCACCTTGGGTAAAACTGTAAAGTGTAGATAACTTTGTCCCCAGTTCCTCTCCCTTATCTCCCTTTGACCTTGTTTCCTTTTGACTTTCTTAGCCCTTTCTTCAATCTTATCAAAAGATTTACTTCTGGTCCCTTTCCCTAGGGTGCTAGAATATTTCTCCTTAATTTCAGTTGTAAACTAAATGAGGTCCTTATTCAACTTGGATTTTTACTACTGCATCTTTTGTCTACCTTGCCAACCCCTGAATCAAAATGCTGCCACCTATCTGACCAATTTCACTATGGTTTGTGTCATGTTTTCACATATCAGATCATACTCTCTTATATACCAGTGAAAGACTGGAGATTTTCCTATTTCTTGGAAAGTTATAACTGCATTTATCTCAGCCCTCCATGTACATCATCTCTGCTAATATTTTAGTAATCTCATTGCTGGTTCACTCAATCTTACTTCCTTTTTCCAGTTGGTCTATCACTATGGTTTCTAGCATGCTTTGTGGAGAATAAAAGGGTGTTGAGGCCTAGAACCTGTACCATAAATCAGAAAACCTCTGCTCTAGCTCAGGCAATTTTGGTCAGCTTGGTTTTTCCTGTGCCCTAGCCATTGTATTTATCAAGTGAGAAAAAAAAAAAAAAGAAAAAGAAAAAAAACCACTCTACCAAGCTCAATGACATATATAAGGATAGATGTTTAAATTCTTAGGAGTAAACATATGGATACATTTTATAAGTATTCAAACTAAGTATTTACTTCTACTTCTAGAGAAAAAAAAAAAGAATATTAAGAAATTCTTAACGGGGGTGACCCATTCTTCTTGAATTGATCTGTGGTAGGCAAAATAATTACATCCCAAAAATGTTCACATTCTAATACCCAGAACCTCCATTACATAGCAAAATGTTAGGTTACTTGGAAAAGGAACTTTGTAGATGTAATTAAGATTATGGACTTTTGCCCTAGCCAGTTTGGCTCAGTGGATAGAGCATCAGCCTGTGGACTAAAGGGTACTGGGTTTGATTCCAGTCAAGGGCACATGCCTGGGTTGTGGGATCAATCCTCAGTAGGGAGCCTGCAGGAGCAGACAATCAATGATTCTCTCTCATCATTGATATTTTTATCTCTCTCTCCCTCTCCCTTCCTCTCTGAAATCAATAATAAATAAATATATAAGTAAATAAAATAAAGTTTTTCTTTAAAAAAATTATGGACTTTAAAATAGGAAGAGAATCCTAGATTATCTAAGGGGGCCCAATCTATTTACCTTAAAAGCAGAGAAATTTTTCTGGCTGAAATTTTGGGGAAAAATATTGTAGAGGGAAAGACTGAGAGATTCCAAGTATGATAATAATTCAAGGCACTCTGGCTGGCTCTGAGATATAGGATCCTACATGCAAAAAGCTAAGGATGGCCTCCAGCTGACAGCCATCAAAGAAATGGAGATCTTGTTCCCACAACCACAAGAATTGAATGAGCTTGGAAAAGGATTCTTCCCAGTGCCCCTAATAAATAATCCAACCAACTGACATCTTGATTTTGGTCTTATAAAACTGGGACCAAGAAAGCTGGTTGAGCCAACTCAAGCTTCTGTTCTATAGAATTATGAAATAATAAATTTGTAATGTTTTAAGCTGATAAGTTTGTGGTCATATGTTATAGCAGCAATAGGAAAGTAATAGACCATTTCAGTTCAATGGCCAATGGACATAATAGTTTAAAATTATATACTAAAGAGTTGGATCAGAAACTACTATTAACCAATGTCACCCCAATAAATTTAATTAAAAAAGAAAAAGAAAAACACAGCCCTGGTCGGTGTGCTCAGTGGTTAGAGCGTCTCCCATGCACCAAAGAGTCTTGGGTTTGATTCCCAGGCAAGGGCACATACCTAGGTTGCAGGTTCAATCCCTGGCTCTAGCCCAGACTCATGCAGGAGGCAACCAATTGATGTGTGTCTCTCACATTGATGTTCCTTTATCTCTTTCCCCTTCTTTCCTTCCCTTCCACTCTAAAACTCAATGGAAAAACTATCCTCTAGTGAGGAATATTTTAACAGAGAGTTCTTGGTACTACAAACACATTTTTTTCTTGATTTTCCTTTTTTTCAATCATTTTCACGGATAAAATGTAATAATACAGAACTGAAGGACAAACAAATATCATGAGGAGTGCAGAGTGTCCTCTCCAAGTTGCTTCACAAATGCGCCTTTTCCTCACAGGCAAGAATACTATACGAATGGTGCTTCACTGCTCACAACACCTAAATCCACTGTCTTGAAAATGGAAACGAGAAATCTGACAATAGTGCAAAGGATTATAAAGACTGATTATAACAACCTATGAAGTGATAATGAAAACAAGACAAAGACGATCCAAGCAATCCTATTCAAAATTCACAGATCATATGGATACAAGGGTGTGCTTTCACCACTACATGAGCTGTCTCACCACGAAGCACTTAAAGGAAATTATTTGCAAAGCTACAATTATGTATTTTATATGGCATCACCAGAGCTATCTTTCAAATATACCTTTCAAAATGAATTTTCTTTCTTATTCACATTTTTCACAAAGCCAGTTTCTGGTCTCAACCGAACAAAAGAATATTGTCAAAAAGACAATGATTTCTGGTGATCTTTTTCAGCATGGAAGGTTTAGAGAACTTTGACCTTTGAAGAATTACTCAACTTTAGAACCTAAAACTTTTGGAGGTATAACAACAACATGCTAAAAACATCTACTTTTGCAATCAACTGGAAATGACTCTCATGTTAAAGGGTAAATTCTCAGCAGGTTATACATATTCCACTTCATAATTACATCACAGTATGAAATAATACAAAAGAAAATAGAAGGAAAAATAAATATAGCGATTACTAAATTCTTGTAGAAACAGGATAAATGCAGTTAATTTTTTTTTTTTCTGTAGAGACAGAAAACAAATTGAGGCACAAATTACTAACACCATACCTTGCAGCTTTCTTTTTGTATTCTATGAGGCCAAAACAGGAAGCATAGTTCTACGAGACTGGTTAAGAGGAGTGTGGGAAGAAGGAGGCCACTTGAGGAAAAAGCATTCACCTTTCTCTTCTTTTGAACACTATGTTCTGCGTCCTACAGGTCCCTAGAAACTTATTAAAAACTTTGGGCATCTTATAAAGATATCATAATTTTGAGGGGCTTTGAGGTTCAGGCAGAGCAAATTAATCCCCATTTTATATCCGTCCCAATTTAATATTTCTAAAGGGAGTGAATAATAATAAATCTTGCCAACTCTCTTTTTTAGGGCTATTCAGATACTAAGTAAACCAAGAACATTTTAAAATGCAATCTCATAAAAATCTGGTTTGCTTAACCTTCTCTCCTTCTTAAAAAAATAAGGCATAATGTTCCTTTTTTTGTTAATTAATTCATTTTAGACAATTCCTTAAATTTTCATTTTAATAATTTTTTGTGTGGGTGCATTAATTACTTTCAAAGACGCTTTACAACTGTTACCTATTAAAAGCCTTTGTTAGTGAAAAAAAAAAGAAAGAAAAAAAAAAGAAAGAAAAACTTCCAGCATGCCTCCTCCCTTCTCCATTTTGAGCAGGTCCTTGCTATCAACTGCTGGAGTATGTTCGCTTTGCACCTAGAGCTATAATTATTTTGCTTTAATTTTACAAAACCTTTTGTTCCATTCCCATGAGCCCACCTGATCCTTATATTACACCAGCTCTATTAAAACACTCATGCAGAACAAAGCATGGCTGTACTGATTCATAAGTAACTTTTTTTTCCTCAGTAAAATGCCACTGGCTAGGGTTCG
This sequence comes from Myotis nattereri, assembly GCF_964212035.1. Lineage (NCBI taxonomy): Eukaryota > Metazoa > Chordata > Mammalia > Chiroptera > Vespertilionidae > Myotis > Myotis nattereri. Next base: position 65,030,955 of record NC_138077.1, on the reverse strand, counting down.
AGACATAGTCCTGAGCTTTACGCTCCTCTGCCAATTTTCATGTTAGAGCAAAGAAAAAAAAATATGTTGTTTCAGAGGCGGTATTCTTGCCCAACATCCTTTCTTTGCATCTCTGTATTTTGTTTTTTTAAAAAATATTTTGTTATACTTAATTTTACTCTGCAAAAATTAATAAGTGATACAATGTTGAGGATGGTTAGGTGTATTAAAGGATTGTAATCATGTTGAAATTTCCTTTAGTGTTTTGGTTAAGTTCTTTTTAAAATCACTTTTGTTGGCCTCTTTAATTTTCCTTTTCTCTCTTTACTCCACCCCTTTTCCTTGAGATCTTGCAACACATGTGGGCTTTTGGCAGAAGAAAATTGCAGTGACTCATCAAGAGAATTGTTTGTTTGCTCTAAGGAGCACCCTGAGGACCCTCTGGGCTGCACACGGAGCCCTTTGATCCTAGGAAATTTATTTCTTCCAGATGTTTTCCCCACAGCCACCTTTCTGCAATGTCCCTCTTCATTATGTAGCATAAGAATAAACACTCAAGACCCACTGCTTTGGCATACAGTTTTCCTGAATGGAGTGTGACAGGGAGTTAACATTTGATTGAGCTATACGGTTCTCTGTGCCTTAGGCGCAATGATAGAGAAAGGTTAACAGTGAGAAAAGCAGAACCGGGTTTCTTCAGGCAACTGTCCTCAGAGTTAGGATAGAAATTATGTGGGCCAGTCCAAAGAAAATATACAAATCTGCAGACCATTGCTCATGGACGAGCCTTAAGCAATACTATAAAGTCTTAATGCTTGGATCTGCTATGTCATTTGTCCAATTGTTCCATCTAAAGTACAGAGAATGCATGGGAAATTTAAATATTTGGACATTACTCATATTTTCTTGGTTTGGCTGAGGGTGCTAGCAGAAAAGACAAGGCAGGAGATGGAGAGTAGGTGCACAGGTTCAGGTGGTGTAGTGGGCTGAACACTGTTCTCTCCAAATAATATCTACATCCTCAACCCTGGGTCCTATGAATGTTACCTTACTTGGCAGGAAAGGACTTTGCAGATGCAATTAAGTTAAGGTTTTGAGAAAAGGTGGTTATTCTGGATTATCTATATGGGTCCGAAATGTAATCACATGTATCTTTATAATAGGGATATTTCACCCAGACACAGGAGGACAAGTCAATGAGACGATGGAAGCAGAGATTTAAGTGATGCAGCCACAAGCCAAGAAATGTTGGAAGTCACCCAGAAGCTGGAAAAGGCAAGGAAACACACTCTCCCCTAGATCCTCCAGAAGGAACACTACCCTGCCAACATTTTGATTTTAGCCCAGTGATACTGATTTTGGAACTCTGGGCTCCACAATTGTGAGAAAATGAATTTCTGATGTATTAAGTCAACAAGTTTGTAGTAATTTATTAAAGCAGCCATGGGAAACTAATACAAGATCATGTTTTAAGATTCCATTGTTCAGCATACTCCTGAAATCACCAGTCCTAGGTTGATGGAGTGGAAAGGAAGATTGGAAAATAGGTTGCCAAGATTTAAAGACAAAGTTCTTTGTGAATATGCAGGAGTTCTTATGGAACTTGTGATCTACACCATAATGAGAATGAAACTAAATAGGGCAAAGAGAATACATGAGGGCATTTAATGGATTAATCATATTGTAAATTAAAATATTCCAATTTTCTAAGACTAGTCTGCATATTTTATCACATAGGACAAATCTATCATATTTTCCATTTGAAATAAATGTTTACATATAATATATTGCCAGTCATTTTCCCCTAAATTAATTGTCAGTATAATGAACTTTAGTGATAATTGATTTGGCATGTATACACTATATTGGACACATATGTACTATATGATAAAAATGAAGATCCTCTGTCTGCACTTGAGGTAACTTTTCTATAGCTATTCAATAACAACTGATTTTTAAAGATTAACCTAGAGATAGTTTGGTACCTCAACCCAACAATTCTCAAATAGATGCATTAAAACCATAACCTAAAACTGGAAAAGTCCAATAGCAAAAAGACTATTATATAATCAAACTGCCCAGTTTATCACTTTATCAAGTTCATCATAAAAAAATCTATAGTAGCTGCATCATTAAAAAGGATAAGGAAGTCTTCTCGCTTCCCATGATACTTTTAAACAATTGGGCTTTTCAACAACCAAATCATTAATCTGCATAATCAACATGAAGTCAGTAGACCTAGACCACTGATAAATATGAAGAAATGAAGTTTTGTAGAGCCAAAAGTGATTCTGGATTCATCAGCAAATAAGAAGAACAGAGAAAATCAAGAATACTGACTCTTTCTCTAGGAATGGAGTTTACCTTTGAAAAGTAAATAGAGACTGAGTTTTCCTTTGGAAGATAAACCCTAATGACAGGATATGTAAAAGATTACCATTTATATTTTACTACTTTCATATTATTAACACTGACTATTCATTTGACAGTAGGTTTAATAACAGAAAGAACACAATACTTTATTTTTAACAAAATAAACATGAAAAACTGATGATTAATACAACTATTGCACAGAAGAAATATATCCCAGGTCATTCAAATTACCAGGAAGCTAAACAAACTTGTAGGTATCCCCATGCACCTACATTTTAAAAAGCAGGTATAATAAGAATCTTAGTGCATTGCCTTTTCCCTTCGCTACCACTACCAACTGTATCCTGACCTAAAGCCATTCAGGGTCTCAGGACTCCAAAGAGATTCACTCTGAAGAGCAGCCAATATAAAGTCCAGCTGCATATTCTAGTGTCCCATTGTTTTATTTGCTTTAACGCCATGTACACCCTATATTTGGAAAGACGGAATGCATATCATTGAGTTGTGGTGAAGGTTTTCAAAGTACCATATAATTATAGTTTTCTTTACTTATTTATTTATTTATTTATATTATTATTTTATTATTATTATTATTATTATTGCTTAAAGTATTACAAAAAGTATTACATATGTCTCCTTCCCCCCCCCCCGCCCTTGACAATCCCCTGGCCTCCCCTACCCCCCAGTGTCTTATGTCCATTGGTTATGCTTATATGCATGCATACAAGTCCTTTGGTTGATCTCTTACCCGCCCCCCTCCTGCTCTCCCACCCTCCCCGGCCTTCCTGCTGTAGTTTGACAGTCTGTTCGAGGCAGCTCTGCCTCTGTATCTATTTTTGTTCATAAGTTTATAATGGTCTTTATTATCCAGAAATGAGTGACATCATGTGGTATTTTTCCTTCATTGACTGGCTTATTTCACTTAGCATAATGCTCTCCAGTTCCATCCGTGCTGTTGCAAATGGTAAGAGTTCCTTCTCTTTTATAGCAGCATAGTATTCCATCGTGTAGATGTACCACCGTTTTCTAATACATTCATCTACTGATGGGCACTTAGGCTGTTTCCAGATCTTACCTATGGTGAATTGTGCTGCTATGAACATAGGGGTGCATATATCCTTTCTGATTGGTGTTTCTGGTTTCCTGGATATATTCCTAGAAGTGGGATCACAGGGTCAAATAGGAGTTCCATTTGTAGTTTTTTGAGGAAACTCCATACTGTCTTCCATAGTGGCTGCACCAGTCTGCATCCCCACCAGCAGTGCACAAGTGTTCCTTTTTCTCCACATCCTCTCCAGCACTTGTCATTTGTTGATTTGTTGATGATAGCGAGTCTGACAGGTGTGAGATGGTACCTCATTGTTGTTTTGATTTGCATCTCTCGGATGATTAGCGACTTTGAGCATATTTTCATATGTCTCTTGGCTTTCTGAATGTCCTCTTTTGAAAGGTGTCTATTTAGATCCTTTGCCCCCAACAACCCAGAAAGCAATTGTTAACATTACCATTTATTTACCTTCCTACCTGTTTCTATGAGTTCCTACAGAGCAGGGAACATGTTTTTCTCTTAACTAGTTCCTCTTAGCTTTATGACACTCAATAAGTTTTTAAGGGATAACGAGTTGATATATTAATTTGAGACACAGGAGAATAGGTAGCTAGGATAAGTGTAAATTGGCCCGTTTAACTCTGCAAACATTGTAATAAAACATTGAGTGCTGAAGAGATAAAACATAAATAATTTTTAAAAATCATAATACAAAAGTGCCTAACGCCTTTAGCATAATAATCCGGAAAGCTACTAATCTGTACTGTTCCATAACAAATATGCTGTACCATAACAAATACGAAGGAAAAGTTGAGTATGCTATACTGTGCTGTGAGGGAGAAGTGGTTGAGTTGTATGTGGTGTTAAAAATCAAGAATCAAGGACATGTGGAAAGATATAATATACTTGCATACCTTTTAAATGAACAAGGACTTGCCTCTAGCCTTTTAGTCGTCATGTTTCTGAAACTTGCATTAATCAAAGTCCCAGGTTATCAGTTACTTAGTATAAATTTTCTAATAAATACCCCTTGATTATGCACTTAGATCTTCAAAGTGAGTAAATTTGTATTGCCCCTTCCACACAGGCAAATTACACAACAAATGTAAAATCAGTATCTTTTTCTTTGAAGCAATTTATTGAAATTTTTTAAAAATCTGTAATGAATATAACCAGACTTTAAATTCTGGATAAAAATTTCCTACATCATTGCCTGTCATGATGTGTGCTGGTTACAGATTACTGTATATATTTTTTTCTTCACAGGAATAGGATCTTCATCAAATATATACATAGATCATAGAGTCTTCCTAGAGGGACTTGGAGATCGTCTAATCCAACCTCTCATTTTACAATATGTGAGTGTTTTAACAAAGCCTACTTTAAGATTTGCATTGAGATAAAATGACTGTTATATGGAAAAGTGAAGCAGAGAAGGGCTTAAAGGTAGAAGGTTGGTGCAGGAGAATCGAAAAAAAAAGGAGAAAGGCTTTGTCACAGGAGGTAAAGTACTAAGCTGGGATGTATTCTCTTATATGCATCTATGTCTTTGCTGGAGACTGGCTTAAAAATTACAAAGATGGTAGTAGCATCCTTTTTTTTTTTAAAGAATTGCATAGATTATTAGCATATAAACAGTTTGGACAGATTTACATCTAGGGAATCACATATCATATCACCTTTCATTTCCCCAGCATATGCAAATTGAAGGGAAACACAAGGGCCATTGTTAAAATCTCTTTTAAAATAAAAATTATTCCACAAAAAAAACAGAGAAAATGTGAATAATTTTAGATTTATATAAAGATAAAATATAATTTGGCATTTTGCTACTACAGAGTAGGTAAACTTGTTAAAAGTGCAGGCTCTAGAATCAGACTTCCTGGGACTGAACCTTGGCTCTGTCACCTACTTTACCTTGGTAAATGTATCTTTTTCTGTGCCTTAGTTTTCTCACCAGTAAAATTAGTATAATAATAGTAACTATATAAAAGAGCTGTAGTAGAGATAGAATGACATAATCCTATATAATAAAAGCCTAATATGGAAATTGTCCACTCCACTGGAGTTCTGCTGGGAGTCCCACCACTTCACCAGTCACTATGATGTGCCCTGACCACCAGTGGGCAGACGTTCCAACTGATAGGTTAGCTTGCTGTGGGCACTGGTGGGCTGGACTGGAAAGTGAGGTGTGAGATGAGAGGCTTCAGGAAGCCCCCAGAGTTTAGCCAGAGCCCTAGGGGGAGGTGGGTGGGGGTGGGAGCCAGGAGGGACCTGGTGGCGGGAGGCTGCTATATGTGATCCGAGAGCCCTGAACTACACAGCCCTCCTCAGCCTGTGGCATTCTCAGTGTGCAATGTATAATCTTCAGAGCTGCTTCTTTTTATTTGTTAAATTTCATTAACTACTCCAGGAGAGTGGGTAGCACCATTATAGGGGGGAAAGGCCAAGCGGACCTGCCTGAGGCCAAGGGGCTGCTTCAGGCTCCCAGAGACACAACAGAGAGGCGGGTGGGGCGAGTCGGAGAAATCGTGTCCAAAACTTGAAAGGAAGTGGGAGGCAGCAAGGGGCTGAGGGTGACAGCTGCGCAGGGGCCTAGAAAAGCTGCTGGGTGGGGGAAGCCAAGGAGCCTGGTGCCTCTCCCACAGGACAGGCTCCACATCCCCCTCTCCTCCTCCCCGTGACCCATCACCCCAGCTCTCCTCTGAGGCCCTGCCTGGGCTCACCCCACACAGCTTTGCACCTGCTGTAAAGTCCGCACAGCCCCGCCCACAACACCTCGCCCACCCTGCACAGCCCCGCCTCACACCGCCTTGTTCCGCCCCACACAGCCTTTGGGGACCTCCTCCACAGGAGAAAGGGGGAGGGTGCAGACAGGAGGTCACAGGAGGCGGGGGAAGAGCAGGGCCCACCAAGTTAGATGGAAGGGAGGGAGGGAGAGACCCCCCAGGACTGGGGACAGAGATGGGTGTGGAAGCATTGCCCTCGGTTGAAGTAGAAATCCTGACCCCATTTTACAGACCCCAGCAGAGAGTGTGTGTGTGTGTGCGTGTGTGTGGAGGGCGAAGAAAAAAGAGGGTGTGAGGGGACTGGATGGATGGACACTAGTGATGTTTGATTCATGGCCTATTTATTTTTATTTTCTTAATATATTTTTACGATTTCAGAGAGGAAGGCAGAGGGGGAGAGAGATAGAAACATCAATGATGAGAGAGAATCGATCTGCTGCCTCCCGCACGCCCCCTACTGGGGATTGAGCCCATAACCCAGGAATGTGCCCTTGACCAGAATCGAACTCAGGACCCTTCAGTCCATAGGCCGTGGCTCTATCCACTGAGCCAAACCATCTAGGGCGACCCATGGCCTATTTAAAACCACTGCAGTAGGCTGAGCAGGGGTCTTACCACGATGGTGTTACCTGATAATGAGGATGTCACTCCTTATGTTGGGGTAATCGGAACTGCAACAAAGTAAAGAAACACCCATGGAGCCTGCAAAGGGTTTCCATGCACATGATGCAATTTACTTCATGTGGCAGCTGAAGAGGGTGAGCTGAGCCTTGGAAGGACATGAGGTCTCGAAGACCAGGGGATAGAGGGAAAGTGCGTGCTGAGCATTCTGTACTGTGAGTTACAATCTATCCTATCTAATAATAGACACACATGGCAATTGACCGTACCTTTGCTACGCCTCTCATTGACTAATCAGCAAGATATGCAAATTAACCCAACCAAGATGGCAGCCGGCAGCCATGCAGCTGAAGCGAGCAGGAGGCTTGCTTGCTCCAGATATGGAGGAAGCCAAGGTTCCCCGCCTGCCACGGCCGGGCTCTGAGCTCTGAGCTCTGAAAGCTACAAAGTTTCAATTATAGAAGCTAAACAAACCCCAGATACCTGCTTTCAGCAGGTCGTAGCCTCAGAGCTGGAGCGAGCAGGAGCCTGGCTCTCAACTCCAGTGACAGCAACAAAGTTTCAATTATAGAAGGTAAATAAATCCCAGAATTTAAAAAAAAGAAAAAAAGGAGAGGCTGGGAGCTTCAGTCACGGGCCAGCCTGAAAATGGCCCTCAGTCCCTCACCCAGACTGGCCAAGCACCCCAGTGTGGACCCCCACTCTGATGGGTGTGTGACCAGCTGCAAACAGCCATCAGCCCCTCTGATCCGGGACACCCTTCAGGGCAAACCAGCCAGCCCCCACCCGTGCACCAGGCCTCTATCATATATAGTAAAAGGGTAATATGCAAACTGACCCTAACAGCAGAAGGACTGGGAATGACTGGTCACTATGACACACACTGACCACCAGGGGGAAGATGCTCAATGCAGGAGCTCCCCTCTGGTGGTCAGTGCGCTCCCACATGGGGGAGCTCTGCTCAGCCACCAGCCAGGCTGATGGCTGCCAGCACAGCGGTGGTGGCGGGAGCCTCTCCTGCCTCCTCAGCAGCGCTAAGAACGTCCGACTGCAGCTTAGGTCTACTCCCCGCTGGCAAGTGGACATCCCCCGAGGGCTGCCGGGCTGCCAGAGGGATGTCTGATTGCCAGCTTGGCCCAATCCCCTGGGGAGCGGGTCTAAGCCAGCATGTAGACATCCTCCGAGGGGTCCCAGACTGTGAGAGGGCACAGGCCGGGCTGAGGGACCCCCCCCCCCCGAGTGCACAAATTTTTGTGCACCGGGCCTCTAGTATATATATAAAAGCCTAATATGCTAAGTGTCCAACCGAGTGGTTGACCGACTAGTCACTATGACGTGCATTGACCACCAGGGGGCAGATGCTCTGACTAGTAGGTTAGCTTGTTACTGGAGTTCGGCTGATCAGGACTGGGCGAGACAGGGCAGGACACACACGGGAGCCCTTCTGTGGTCCCTGCCATGGTCCCTCCCCGGCCACCGGCCATGATGGGCTCCGATAAGGACAGGGCAAGATGGCCAGCCAGGTGGAGGGACCCTACCCTTGCACACATTTCATGCACCGGGCCTCTAGTTTTACACATAAATCTCTTAGAACAGGGACTGGCACATAGTAATTACTCAGTAAATGCTAGCTGTTACTACTAATATGCACAAACCTATTAAATATTTTTTGGGGTAAGGATATAAATATAAACATCTCATTAATGAGAGTTGTTTCAGTATTCTTTCAATTTGTTGCCTAGTTTAATTCATGCCCATATTTCTTCTCAGTATGAATAATAAAATGAAGAAAGGCCTCAGTCTGGTTTACTGAGAAGTGTTTATCATTATTTTAAAAGGAATAAACTAAAAGTGGCACTCTGTTCTGGCCAAAAGCAACTGAGAAGTGAAGCTTCCGGGGAAAGGAGAAAGGGAGGAAACAGGAGAGGCTTGGCAGGGTTCAAGTATCTTCTGATGTGGGGGAAAACAAAAGAACACTAAGTGGGCAAATAGAGGTGTTGACTCTTCAGCAAGCAATTGCCCCACTTACATGACCCCACAGCATCTCATTCATGTCTCAAAGCAATTAACCTTCTACTTGTCATTATCTTTTTACATATGCTTTCTCCTTTTACACAGTGATCTACTTGGGAGGGAAAAATTGTTCTATTCCTTGCTGTTCAATAGTTGCTCAGTAAAATATTTACATGGCTAAACTACCGAATCAGTAACAACTACTTCAATGGGACTCTTCGCATTGTAGATAGTGATTCCCAAAGGCAGAGCTAAGACTCTCACAGGCACTCCTACACAACCAAGGGAAGTATTGAGCTAGAACTGACTGGTCATTAAGGTACTGGTAATGGATCTCTGATCTCTGTTCTGGGGATAAATTCACTAGGTAAGCATAACATATTTTTGAAGTGCAAACATTCATAAGTTTAGTGAAATTTTTTAACCATAACTTTCTTTTTATTTTTTAACTAGAGGCCTGGTGCATGAAATTCATGCACGGGGGTGGTGGTGGTGGTGTTCCTCAGCCAACCTGCACCCTCTCTTATCTGGGACCCCTCGGGGGATGTCCCACTGCCGGTTTAGGCCAGATGAGGGATTGGGCCTAAACTGGCAGTGGGACATCCCTCTCACAATCTGGTACTGCTGGCTCCTAACCGCTCGTCTGCCTGCCTGCCTGACTGCCCCTAACTGCTTCTGCCTGCCAGCCTGATCTCCCCCTAACCACTCCCCTGCTAGCCTGATTGACGCCTAACTGCTCCCCTGGTGGCCTGGTCACCCCCAACTGCCCTCCCCTGCCGGCCTGTTTGCCCACAACTGTCCTCCCCTGCCGGCCATTTTATGGAGGCCATCTTGTGACAATGTCGCACGATGATGTCACATGATGCCACCTAAGCTTTTATTATATAGGACTAGAGGCCCGATGCACAAAATTTGTGCATGGGGAGAGTCCCTCAATCTGGCCTGCACTATCTCCAATCTGGGACCGCTGGCTCCTAACTGCTTGCCTGCCTGCATGCCTGCCTGCCTCATCACCCTTAACCCCTCTGCCTGCCAGCCTGATCACTCCTACCTTGCAGCCCTGCTGGCCTGATTGACCCTAACTTGCTCCCTTGCTGGCCTGATCACCCCTAAACTGCAATCTGACCTCCCTCTGCAGAAAGCAACCTGGCAATCAGGGGAAGGTGCCGCTCCCATTACCCCACTGCTGCTGCCACTGCCAGCCTGAGGCTCGGCCCTCACAGCTGCTGCGGCTTTGTGTGGGACGCAGCTACAGTGTTTTGGACAGGTTCAAGCCTTGGACTGATCAGAGGGCACAGTCCTCTCGTGGCCACGTGCAAGTCCCAGCTTGGAGGGCAGAGCCTTCCCAGCACAATTATAGCCAACAGCTGTAGTTATAAGCTTGAGCCTGTGGTCTGAACATGTGGCCCCATGTGCCTGAGTGATAGAGTTTAGGTGCATGTAATTGAGTGGGACTGAAACCCACGAGAATGTTGTAAACAACTTGATCACGCCCTTACTTTGCCTCATGGCATCTGCTATAAAATAAAGACACGGCTTGAGGGCGCTGGTGCTGTCCATCCGAGGCGCAGCGTCCCGCCGAGACCCAGATTTTATTCTCTTATCTGTCTTTTCTAAGCCTTTCATCGCCCCCACTCAGGGTCACTGAACCAGGCTGAGCTGGCATGAGTATGCCATGGCTGTGCCAGCTCCCCACAGCTTTGTCTGGAAGGACGTTAGGAAGGTTGTCTGGAAGACATCTGTTCTAATTAGCATGTTACCCTTTTATTAGTATAGATATTTTTTTTTTTTAATTTTTCAATTAGAGTTGAGGTACAGTGTAGTTTCAGGTACACAACCCAGTGATTGGACATTTGTTGTAATAACCATAACTTTCTTTTTAAAAAAATTACAAATATTTGAGAATCTACTATGTAACACTTTATAAGGCAGAGGAATGGACTCTTTAAAAGACTAAGCATAATGTGGGATACAAATACAATCAGACTATTAAACCATAGCATAAGTCTGAAAGTAAAATCAGAAAAAGAGTCCTTAATAGTGTGTTGTGGGATATTAAGAATAAGTAATTATTATAGCTGGGGAATCAAAGTGATTTTAGTGGCGATGTAATATTTGAGCTGAATGTTGATGTAAATAATCTAAATCTGTGAAGAGAGAGTAGTATACCATAATTTGGAAGTTGATTGATGTGCAGACATAAATAGAAATATCTGTGAAGAATGACAAACTGTAAAGGCATTCCCAAGTCAGAGTATTAATATATATGAAAAGCTGGCTATCAGTTGATGAACTGTCCCTATAATGGTGAAATCAGTCCAATAAAACAAAAAAGAATGCCCCTTAGAAAAATTCATCCATTTGTTTTGTTCTATTTGTGTATCAGATTCGTTTTTTTCTATCTGTGTATCAGATTCGGAACTGTGCTGTGTACATTGGATATCATGGTGATCAAGACAGAATAAGCTCTCTGCCCAAGAAGTGGATTCAGATAATTACATTAATAATTACAATGTGATACATTCTATATTAGGTGAACTGCTAGATGTCATGGGAATACATACTTGTAAGCTATTTATACTTTAACTCATTCCAGAAGTATGGCCGAACTACACTGGAACAATGCAAGTGCTTGCTAGTGGCTTTTTTTTTTCCCCTTGAATTTCTTCTGATTTGGTCTAGTTTATCTACAGAGTAGATTGCCATATGTGAGTCCTATGTATACTGTTTGCTATTTAAAATTTTGCTTTTTGAACTACCTATCTAATTATAGATATATCAAGCACACAAAAAATACATTTATTTTGTTAACTATTTTAAGACTAAACATGGCAGCATTTTTCCTACCTCAGGATTTCTTTTCTGTTAAGGGGCATCCTTTATTATAAATAACAGCAATCTCAGAAAGATTACAATGATGATGGATGAAACAGATACACTATACTCTCTATTGCAAGATTATATCTACAGGACTGAGAAAAGTAAAATCATTCTTGGACCAGTAAATTGAACAAACACAGCATAGAAGTCACAGAGGAAGTTATGATAGGCAATAACAACTCCTATCATTTTAATAAGTAAAGATTTGTGTTGGCCCTTTTTGTGGTTCTTCAAATACAATCCATAGTCTACATCCCTATAACAAATACTTCCTCAAAATTGTAAACCACACAGTGGGTCTGCTTTAGAAACAAAACTTCTGGATTTATTAGTGCAAAAAGCATGTTCTCCTATTTCATTTCAAGTTTTAGAGAGGAATAAAACTGTCTTTTTTCTCTCTTTTTCATGAAAAAGTTTAGTTACCTACAGCTGCCACAGGCTAGAAGACTAACAAGCTAAAATATTAAATGATCCAATAGATAGGACATTTACCTCACTGGATCTCATCTAGTTCATGACCATGGCTCAGCAGTCTAAGCAGGAGAGGAAGAACATCAATAAACTGAGCAAATAACGTTTTATGTGAATTGCATAGAAAATAATGAACAGAAATACACTGTTCCATTGCACAGGATACAATCTACACTAATAAAAGAGAAAAATAGTAATTGGCGTACGGCGATACCTTTTTCATTGGCTAATCAGGGCTATATGCAAATTAACTGCCAACTAAGATTGGCAGTTAACTGCCAACAAGATGGCGGCGGCTAATTTGCATATGTAGGCACAATGCAGGGAGGCAAAAGGGAAAGCAGGAAGAAGCCCCCTGCCACTGACAGTGATCGGAAACCCAGGGGGGAGCTAAGATCTGGGGGGCAGGGCAAAGGCGGCCCTGGGGCCGCCTTTGCCCTGCCCCCCAGCCATGATCGGAGAATCAGGCACCTTTGCCGCCCTGGCCAGTGATAGCAGGAAGTAGGGGTGGAGCCAGCGATGGGAGCTGGGCACGGTCGAAGCTGGCAGTCCCAGGAGCTAGGGGTCCCTTGCCTGGGCCTAAAGCAAAGCCCACGATCGCGGCGCCCCCCGCTGCCATTGCAGGTCCCCGCTGCCTGGGCCGGACACCTAGGCCAGAGGCGTTAGGCCTGGGCAGGGGCGGAGCCTGCAACCACGGGGAGCTGGGGGTCCCCTGCCCAGGCCTGACACCTCTGCCGGAGGCCTCAGGCCTGGTCAAGGGGCCGATCCGGTGATTGGTGATCGGAGGGTGATGAGGGTCAACTCCTCTGGCCGAGGCATCAGGCCTGGGTGGGGGGCGGAGCCGGGGATTGGGGGGATATGATGGTCCCCTTGCCCAGGCCTGAAGCCTGGGTCAGAGGCGTCAGGCTTGGGCGGGGGCCAGAGCCAGTGATCGGGGGGAGATGGGGGTCCCTTGTCCAAGCCTGACACCTCTGGCGGAGGCGTCAGGCCTGGGCAAGGGGCCGATCAGGCAATAGGAGGGTGATGGGGTCAACACCTGAGGGCTCCCAGTATGTGAGAGGGGGCAGGCTGGGCTGATGGACAATCTCCCCCCCCCCCGCCCCCGCCACACCCAGTGCACGAATTTCGTGCACCGGGCCCCTAGTTAAGTATAATCATTTAAACTAAAGCAACAACAAAACCAGAAGCTAACTCTGCCCCATCACTGAAAGAAAGATGATCAGTTCAAGTAGTCTTAAATACAGTATGGTGAAAAGGTCCATAGGACATGTAGAGTGAGAGAACAAAAGGGTCTCACTCTCACCTGTGGGACTCAGGTCAGGTGAAGTGTGTAGTTGTCACTTAAATACTGTGCGTTTAAGTTTCCCATTGATACCATAAGTTGTACATGCATGTGTGTATTTTAGAAAGATGTACTATTTTGGATTAATTTGTAGAGCAATTGTAAAAAAGAATGAACAAATTATGCTGCAAAAATGAGAATGTGAATAACTTCCAATTCTTCCAGAAACTTGAGATTAGATACCCTCATTTAATTTATAAGAAAATGAGAGATAGGATCAAGTGTGGATTAATCCCTTCTCTTTAGGATAGTCTACTAATTAGACACATTGACACTAATTATAACAATAACTAACATTTACTGAGCACTAACCATGTGCAAGGCCCTGTTATAATAATTTCATATAAACTATCTCACTTAAAGCTACAAAAACACTATATTATGAATAAGGAAACTAAGACAAAGGAAAGTTAAGTAACTTGTTCAAGGTCAACAAGCTAATAAAAGGTAGGTTTAGGATTCAAATTAGACATTGCAAAGCCTATTCAATATGAGAATATTCTGACCCAAAAAGATGAAAGAGATCTAGCTAATACCTTGGGAACAGCTTTTCTGGGCCTTAGATCCTTCATCTAGAACAGAGGTCAGCAAACTTTTTCTATGAAGAGCCAGATCATAAATATTTTAGGCTATGTGGGTCAAGAGCTAAAATTAGGAATGTATATTATGTAGGAACTTATAGAACAAGAGGAAAAACAAATCACATTATACTTTTTAAAATAAAATTATTTAATTTAAAAATATTAATTTTAAATAAAAGTATTTATTTAAAATAAATCACATTGCTATTTCATTAACAAAAGTTTAAGAATAATAAGCATATATATATATATATATATATATATATATATACACACACACACACACATATATATAGTCATATAAGTCTATTAATAAAAACAGAACTCTTTTTTAGAGGATAACATTTTGCTACCTCCGGGTTCAAAGACAGTGATCCTATCATGAAATGAATTGCAAATGTCCATCTATACAAAACTGTTCTTAAGAACAAACAGCCAGCTGGATTGGGCCCAAGGACCATAATTTACCAACTACTGAACTAGAACTGTATTACATGATTTCTAAGAACTCTTTCAACTTGAAGATTGTATGGCACTATCTTTCTTTATAAGCATAATAATTTTGATTTTTCCAGTGTCTTCAGTGCATTTATTTTAAAAATAAAATCTGCCCTAGCTGGTTTGGCTCAGTGTATAGAGCATCGGCCTGCAGACTGAAGGGTCCCGGGTTCCATAATGGTCAGGGGCACATGCCCTGGGTTGCAGGCTAGGTCCTCAGTAGGGGGCATGCAGGAGGCAGCTGGTCAATGATTCTCTCTCATCATTGATGTTTCTCTCTCTCTCCCTCTCCCTTCCTCTCTGAAACCAGTAAAAAATATTAAAAATAAAAAAAATAAAGTAATCTGTAAACCCTTTACTCCCCATATTCTAATAATTAAATTGAATGGATGAATGTAGCTATAGCATCAAATATTTATATCTGCCTAGCAGATTACTGTTTTCTTAATTTCTTAGGACAATTTAGATGTTATTGCATTTCTACAGGCCCCTTTGAATGCCATCACAGAGGAACTTGCTTTCTGTTGTAAAGGAATTTGAGTGGAATGTTAGCAGCAAGGAGAAAATCAGCATAACACTGCAGTGAAACAGGGAAAGAGTAAATACAACATACCTATA
The DNA here is from genome assembly GCF_964212035.1 of Myotis nattereri. Classification (NCBI taxonomy): domain Eukaryota; kingdom Metazoa; phylum Chordata; class Mammalia; order Chiroptera; family Vespertilionidae; genus Myotis; species Myotis nattereri. The sequence continues at coordinate 65,015,742 of NC_138077.1, read as the reverse complement.
GTTTCCCTATGGAAGGAATCTTCATGTGATTCAATTACACATTTCTATGGTAATATTTAGAACTTTAAACAAATAGTTCAAATCTATCTTCACATAAATTAGCAATGAGTTTGCAAACTTTGGTTTTTATATAGTATTATTATTATTATTATTATTATTATTATTATTATTGAAACTCCTATAGTTAGTCATAGGAATTTCTCAAAAGGCTTCCAGACTTACAGCTTTCATAGGAGTTAGTAAAAGAGGTGGTCACCAGTATTTATACAATCTTTTCAAAATACACCAAAAATGTAAAACTTTCTTACCTTTACTTTGAGTAAAAATATTAAGAACTTACTGGCATACATTCATTTATACTCAACTGCCCTAACCGGTTTGGTTCTGTGGATAGAGCGTTGGCCTGCGGACTGAAGGGTCCCAGGTTCCATTCTGGTCAAGGGCATGTACCTTGGTTGTGCGCACATCCCCAGTGGGGGGTGTGCAGGAGGCAGCTGATAGATGTTTCTCTCTCATCGATGTTTCTCACTCTCTATTCCTTTCCCTTCCTCTCTGTAAAAAAATCAATAAAATATATATTTTTTTTAAAAAGCAAAAAAATATTTAAAAGTTGATCTATGACATTTGAAGTCAAATGTCACTTGATTAATCAATTATTTAAGGTTTCACTGAACAGATATAATTTGTGATTATCAAAGTAATAGAAAATTAGCCAACAATTCTAGATGACTATAGAAAAATAGTACTATCACACAAAGTCCTTAATGGTTCTAAATAAGGCTGGCCTTCATAAAATTGTCAAGTCTTTAAGAATCCTCACTTTCTCCAAAGTCTATTTTATACTTTGCCAATACAGTGGGGCCTTGACTTACGAGTTTAATTCGTTCTGAGACCGAGCTCATTAAGGAGCTCATTAACTCAAATTACTCTATCAACTCAATGCAAAAAATCCGCGGAGAGACAGCTGGTATCTCAAAAAACTCGTTAGTCAGGACACTCGTAAGTCAAGGCCCCACTGTATACTACATTTTATACTCCAAGGTAAGCACAATCAACAAACCAACTCATGCTGTTTTGTACATAGTTCCTAATGGTTCTTCCAAGCAACATCTTTAATTTTGACAAGGGCTTTATTAACTTACAAATTTGTTTAATTCAAAATTACTGAAAATTGCCCCTGCCCCACAAACTAATGTATAAAAAAATTTGAAAACAATCCCACCACTTAAAAATAAATTTTAACAAGAGGTGAGAGAATCATCCTGTGTCCCTATAATTTTCCTCAGTCAGCCCCTAAGATACCACTTTGGAGTATGTCCTTCCCATTTTTTGAGACAGTAATATTTCACTCTGTATCAGTGTAATATAAGAGAAGATAAGAGAATTACTTTTATTAACCTACAACTCCCTATTTACACTTAAAATACACTAGGTGAATCTTTTCAGAGCAGAATATATGGATCTATTTTATGCTTTGTATTAGTCAAATATAGTCTAGTGTAAAAATGTATTAAAGTATTGGAAACCTAGAAAGCTTTGAAATTTTTTCTACTATGAATAAAGTTGCAATAAAAATTCTAATGTATATGTAAGTATTTCTTATAGAAAGATTATTAAAAGTGGATTCTTGAATCTTAAGATCTAGTCCTTTAAATTTTTTGAAGAAGAATTCTTTAAACATTTAAAACATCAAGTAATTTTGTTAATAAAATGATTACTATTACTTAGTAATATTACTTATCAATATTCTAGGCAATGTGATAAGCTTTTTAAATACATTAATATATTTCAATGTACAAGGGATATTATATATAGAAATTCTGATGGTCCAATGATGAAAGCCTTAATTGTCACACTTTGGAGTTGGATTGACCTAAGAGCAATGAGAAATCATTGAAAGTTTCTAAGTAGTGGACCTTCGCATCTTCATTCAGAATATACCATTTCTAGGAGGAGAAGAGAGGAAAGACCAATCAATCCAGCTGCAGGGGACATATGGTATATGGAGGGCTTGGAACCAGACAATGGAGGGCAATACTTGAAGATGGTGAAGTTTAGGAAGGCTCAACACAGCCACCTTCTTCTGTACCCCAAAGTGAAACAACTCTGAGACTTAGGAGATAAGCCTCTCTTTTCAAGTATTATCTGTCACACAGACAATGGCAACAGCTTAGAGCAAGAGTAGGTAGAGGATATGCTTTCCCACATGGCCTATTGTTTTCAGTGGCCTCCAGAGAGCCACTGTTAAATTGGAGAAGGAGGGATGGGAAAAGCTTGGGGTCAGTTAAGAAATAAACACCGTTTTCAGGCTTAAAACTATGTTTTCTTGAGAAGTGTTGCAGTAGTTACTCACATATGGATATGACCTGAAACAAACTGACCAGAAGCCAACTAAGTTTTTGAGGAAACTGAATTGCCAAAGATCTAATCTAATAAAAGACAAACATGCAAATTGACCATACTTTCGCTATGCCTTAAGCCACACCCACCAGCCAATCAGAGCAACTATATGCAAATTAACCCAACCAAGACGGCGGCCAGGAGCCTTGGAGCTGGAGCGAGCAGGAGGCTTGGCTGCTCTAGTGATGGAGGAAGCCAAGCTTCCTGCCTGTCGTGGCTGGCTCTGAGCTCCACTGAAGGCAACAAAGTTTCAATTATAGAAGGTAAATAAATCCCAGAAAAAAAAAAAGGAGAGGCTGGAGTTTCCATCGCCAGGGGGCTTGGCCAGCCTGAAAACAGCCCTCAGCCCCTCACCCAGACTGGCCAGGTACCCAAGTGGGGACTCCCCACATAACGGGTGTGTGGCCAGCCTGAAAATAGCCATCAGCCCCTTACCCAGGCTGGCCAAACCTCCATGGGGTGAGGGTTCCCACTGGGGGGGTGGGGCTTGACCAGCCTGCAAAAAGCCATGAGCCCCTCACCCAGGTTGGCCAGGCAACCCAGTAGGGACCCCTACCCTGATCCGGGACACCCTTCAGGGCAAACCAGCCAGCCCCCACCCGTGCACCAGGCCTCTATCCTATATAAAAAAAGGGTAATATGCAAACTGACCCTAACAGCAGAATGACTGGGAATGACTGGTCACTATGACACACACTGACCACCAGGGAGAAGATGCTCAATGCAGGAGTTGCCCCCTGGTGGTCAATGCGCTCCCACAGGGGGAGCTCTGCTCAGCCACAAGCCAGGCTGATGGCTGCCAGTACAGCGGTGGTGGTGGGAGCCTCTCCCACCTCCTCAGCAGCACTAAGGATATCCGACTACAGCTTAGGCCTGCTCCCCACTGGCAAGTGGACATCCCCCGAGGGCTCCCGGGCTGCCAGAGGGATGTCTGATTGCCAGCTTAGGCCCAATCCCCTGGGGAGCAGGCCTAAGCCAGCAGGTGGTCATCCCCCAAAAGGGTCCCAGACTGTGAGAGGGCACAGGCCGGGCTGAGGGACTCCCCCTTCCCCCCTGAGTGCACAAATTTTTGTGCACCGGGGCTCTAGTATAAGAATAAGAAGAGAGATGAAATTGAGCATAACTGGAGCATAACTCTTCTAGCAGGTCAGTGCTATTCCCAGAGATGGATTGGGAATCAAAAAGTTAAAGTAGTGAATGTCCAATGAAGACAGCAGTAAATAGTTGAGTTTATTAATTGTGGAACTCAGGTAATAGGTTAAGGTTGAACCTGAGATAAATATCTGGGATTCATCAGCATATAAATAGAATTTAAATCTATTGGATAGTATAAGCTCATCTAAGGTGAATAATGGAGTGGAGAAGGAGGAGCTAACTAAAAAACTGCCGTGTCAGTAAGGCAGGAGGAAAAAAGGAAAAAGTATTAGATCACATTTTAAAATGCTTCCCAGAGTTTAAAATGATATTGAATGTAAAATGTAACTCAAAAAAAAAAAATTAAAGGTGATAATAGGCCTCTATATCAGGGTACTGACAATTCCTATGGCAAGAAAGAGTAATAATCCAATTAGTTAATTATGTTATCATGTAAAGTCAAATATTTGTTAAAAATAAGAAAAACGTTGCCTTCATTGTTATCATTGGTAGCTAGATGTAAGACCTGGAAAGATACCATGTAAGTTTACATTTTTTAAGTTGGAGGGTATTTTAGAGATCAAATAGACCAATTCTAATTAATAGTCAAGGAAGCAAATTTGGAAAGGGGAAATCACTTGCTTGAGCTCCAAAACTACAATATGGCAAGGGTGGGCTGTAACTCCCAGAACAGGACTCTTTTTCTCACAAAGAAAATGTGAATTCATTGACAGAAATTTGTTTTCATTTGTCCACAATGTGATTTTAAAGTAAAGACTAAGACTCATTTAAAATGTGATGTGTTGTTCTTCAAGAGTTTTATTTTAGCAACCATATTCTCAATATAATTTGCCTTAACACTAGAAGTGCAAACAGAACTACAATTTGATATTTTTCAGTCTGCCCTCTCCTATTGTACATATTTTTCACCTGTCTGAGATATAACAAGCATTAAACAAAACGTATTGAATGAGTACACTGATTTTCTTACACCTGTTATTTAGCATTTAAATGGGTACATACACTATTTTAAGCTATATTAGAATTTAGATATAAAGAAGGTGTGTGTGTTTTTAGATCTTCAGGAAAGAAATTTCTGAAAAATTAAATGAATGCACTATTTAACCATAAATATAAAAATAATAGACCACATTTTTTTCTCACATAGAAAAAGGTGCATAGGAATAGAATATATGTAAAATTTGGAGTAAAAACAAAAAGATTATGGCCCCAGAATCACATCCCGCTGTAGCTTTTAAAAATGTAGTTAAAAGAAAAAAAAATGTTTCCACTACACACCTATTACAATTACTAAAATAAAAAATGTAGACAATATCAAGTGTTGACAAGGATGTGGAATAATGGAAACTCATACATTTCTGATGGAAATGCAAAATGTCACAGGCACTCACCAAAACACTTTGCCAGTTTCTTATCGAATTAAGCATACACATAGCATCTGACTCAGCAATCCACCACCTAGAGAAGGAAAACTTTTGTTCTCACAAAACCCTGTACACAGATATTTACAGCAGTTATACTCATAATTGGCCCAAACTAGAAAAAAACCTAAATGCCCTTCACTTGGTGAATAAATAAACCATCTGTGGTACATCCACACAAAGGAATACATCTCAGCAATAGAAAGAACAAGCCTTTGACACATAAAACACATGGGTGAATCTTAAATGCATTATGCTGAGTGAAAGAAGCCAACTTCAACAATGTACATACTATATGACTTCATTTATAAGACAAATCCCAAAAAGACAAAACTATAGTGATAAATAAGAGATTAGTAGTTACCAGGGGTGGTGATTGGGAGAGAGAAAGCGATAGAATAAAGAAGTCCTTTGGAGTGATGGAACTGCTCTGCAACCTGATAGTGGTGGTGGCTGTTACCTAAATCTGTACATGTGTTAAAATTCATAGGACTGTAAACAAATAAATTTATAAAAGTCAATAAAAATGTTCAACATTTTCAGGGGAAAAAGGGAAGCAACAGGCTTACATATTGAATTTTTGAAAAGTATGGATTCATACAAAACCATTGCTTCACCTACCAAGAAGATAATTTGGTAAGATAGTACTGTTGGTGAAAAAGAAACTGGCAGTTCTGTCTCTGTCATCATTTGACCAAAATGAGAATTCTAATATAGCAACAAGCATTTAATAATAATCCTGCTTATTTTAAAATTTGGTCTCTGTAGTTTATTACAGTCTTAGCTGCTTATGAATCAAGAATAATACCAGTGCTTAAATTTCATAAGTATGACAGGTCTCAATAACAAAGTAAAACCTATTACTTAAACTAATACATTATTATATTTAACAGAACCCTAATGCTTTTGTGAATAGACTACTCAGTTCAATTGTGCCTCTGAACCTTTAAAGTGAAATTCAGTTTCACTGAAATTTCTTTAAAGTTTTCAAATGTACATTCTTTTTTTATTGTGGTAAATATACATAACATAAATTTTATCATTTTTAATAACCACATTTAGGTGCACAGTTCAGCTGCATTAACTACCTCCATATTGTTGTACAACCATCACGATCGTCCATTACCAGAACTTTTTAATCTTCACAAAGTGAAATTCTGTGCCCATTAAACAAATCCCAATTCTTCCCTCTCCAAACCCCTGGTAACCTCCATTGTACTTCTTTCTGGGATTCTACCTTTTGAATATCAGTTGTACATACCTTTGACACTATTGTCAGCCACCATTTTTCCTCCACAAATCAGACTCAAGGCATTGTCATTCATACGTGTGTGTGTGTGTGTGTGTGTGTGTGTGTGTGTGTGTGTATATATATATATATATATATATATATATATATATATATATGACTTTTTAATTTATTGGGGTGACATTGGTTAATAAGATCATATAAGTTTCAAGTGTACATTTCTATGATAGATGAGCTGTATATTGCATTGTGTGCCCACCACCCAAACTCAAATCATCTTCCATCACCATATATCTGTCCCCCTTTACCCTTACTATCCCATTAATGCTATTTTCTCTGGTAACCACCATACTATTTTCTGTGTCTATTAGTTTTTGTTTGTTTTTTTATTTATTCATTTGTTGCTTTAATTTTTTGTTGTTGTTGTTTTGTTTTTTTAATATATTTTATTGATTTTTCACAGAGAGGAAGGGAGAGGGATAGAGAGTTAGAAACATCAATGAGAGAGGAACATAGATCAGCTGCCTCCTGCACAACTCCTACTGGGGATGTGCCCGCAACCAAGGTACATGCCCTTGGCGGAATCGAACCTGGGACTTTTCAGTCGGCAGGCCGATGCTCTATCCACTGAGCCAAACTGGTTAGGGCTGCTTTCAGTTTTATAGCACAAATATGAGTGAACTCATATGGTTCTCAACTTTTTCTATCCATTTACATTTAGGGTAATTATTGATGTATGAGGATTTCCTATAGCCATTTTATCATTTGTTTTCTGGTAGCTCTGTGCCTCCATTTGTTCTTTTCATTTGTGTTTCTGTCTGGTGTTTTTGTTTGGTGGTATTCCATATTTTTCCCCCGTTTCCTCCCTTTTTAAGTTATGTGTCTCAGTTTTGGTTTATGTGTGTGGTTACGATTAAGTTTATGTAGAAAGTTTCATATATACAGTAGTCATTTTTCTTTTAAATGCATCTAATCTTTAGCCCCCTTCATAAATTAAGACCTTAACCTCTTCCCTTTGATGTTTTTATTGTCACAAATTATCTCTATTTATGCTGTGAATTTGTTGTGATCTTACTCATAGTTTTGCAACCTTTTGTTCTTTCTTTCACATAGCATAACCTCTTTGAATATTTCCTGCAATGGAGATCTTCTGGTGGTAAATTCTCTGTTTCTATATGTTTGAAAAAGTGTTTATTTCTCCTTTATATGGAAATGATAATTTTGCTGGATATGTTATACTTGGCTGGTAATTTCTCTTTTTTTTTAAAATATATTTTATTGATTTTTTACAGAGAGGAAGGGAGAGAGATAGAGAGTTAGAAACATCGATGAGAGAGAAACATCGATCAGCTGCCTCCTGCACATCCCCCACTGGGGATGTGCCCGCAACCCAGGTACATGCCCTTGACCGGAATCGAACCTGGGACCCTTCAGTCCGCAGGCCGACGCTCTATCCACTGAGCCAAACCGGTTTTGGCAGTAATTTCTCTTTTTCAATAGTTTGAATATTTGATTCCATTCTTTTCAGGCTTATAGAGATTCTATTGAGAAGTGTGATGATTATCTGAAGACCTTCTGCAAGGCACACTGTATTAAAACTGTCTAAAATGAATGACAATGAAATAATTCTAAAGGCATCCAGGAAAAGAAAGAAAGCAATCTATTTTTAAAAAGCCCATTATATTATCATCAAACTTCTAAGGTCATATCCTGATACCCTTTAGCAATGCAGGACATTTCATTTATAAGAGTCAGATTTAAGGATGACTTTAAAATTTGGTCAACTAATCTTAGCTTCTAATTAATTATTATAGTAATAGTAATTCTATGTTCATCAAATATTTGTTCAAGTTTGGTCATTAGCTAATGTGTGTGCTTGTGTGTGCGTGTGTGTGTGTGTGTGTATGTGTGTGTGTGTGAGACATCATCTACACTAATAAAAGAGAAAAATGGTAATTGGCGTACGGCGATACATTTTCATTGGCTAATCAGGGCTATATGCAAATTAACTGCCAACTAAGATTGGCAGTTAACTGCCAACAAGATGGCGGCTAATTTGCATATGTAGGCACAATGCAGGGAGGCGAAAGGGAAAGCAGGAAGAAGCCCCCTGCCACTGACAGTGATCTGAAACCCAGGGGGGAGCTAAGAGCTGGGGGGCAGGGCAGAGGCGGCCCTGGGGCCGCCTTTGCCCTGCCCCCCAGCCATGATCGGAGAATCAGGCGCCTTTGCCGCCCTGGCCAGTGATAGCAAGAAGTAGGGGTGGAGCCAGCGATGGGAGCTGGGCACGGTCAAAGCTGGCAGTCCCAGGAGCTAGGGGTCCCTTGCCTGGGCCTAAAGCAAAGCCCACGATCGCGGCGCCCCCCGCTGCCATTGCAGGTCCCCGCTGCCTGGGCCGGACGCCTAGGCCAGAGGTGTCAGGCCTGGGCAGGGGCGGAGCCTGCAACCACGGGGAGCTGGGGGTCCCCTGCCCAGGCCTGACACCTCTGCCGGAGGCCTCAGGCCTGGTCAAGGGGCCGATCCGGTGATTGGTGATCGGAGGGTGATGAGGGTCAACTCCTCTGGCCGAGGCATCAGGCCTGGGTGGGGGGCGGAGCCGGGGATTGGGGGGATATGATGGTCCCCTTGCTCAGGCCTGAAGCCTGGGTCAGAGGCGTCAGGCTTGGGCGGGGGGTGGAACAAGCGATCAGTGGGTGATGGGGGTCCCCTGCCCGGGCATGATTCCTGGGCCAGAGGCCTCAGGCCTGGGCGGGGGCCAGAGCCAGTGATCGGGGGGAGATGGGGGTCCCTGTCCAAGCCTGACACCTCTGGCGGAGGCGTCAGGCCTGGGCAAGGGGCCGATCAGGCGATCGGAGGGTGATGGGGGTCTACGCCTGAGGGCTCCCCGTATGTGAGAGGGGGCAGGCTGGGCTGAGGGACACTCTCCCCCCCCTGCTCACACCCAGTGCACGAATTTCGTGCACCAGGCCCCTAGTTAACATATAAATTATTTTTTAAATATGTTTTCTTGATTTTAGAGAGGAAGGGAGAGGGAGAGAAAGATGGAAACATCAATGAGGAGAATCATTGATTAGCTGCCTCCTCACGCCCCCTACTGGGAATCGAGCACACAACCCAGGCATGTACCCCTGGCTGGAATGGAATCTGGGACCCTTCAACCCACAGGTGGATGCTCAAACCAGCCAGGGAAATATCTAGATTCTAAAGAACTGCAGAACCTATAACATAAGCCATTAAAATTGTTTGAGAAAGTTATAAGGAGAGAATAAGATCAATAGGTAAATATTTAGAAGAAAAATATTACAGAATTTTGGAAATATCAACTTTCTTGACTGTATATAGTTTCTGTTCCATTTAAATATTTATACTAATAGTTATATCAGTGGAATGAGAAGTAATTTATCACCTAAGTAGATATTTATTTTATATATAAAAGCATAGTTTTGAATATACACATTGACCTACCTTGCTTCTCTTAGCTGTTCATATCTGAAGTGACAAGATCTCTTAGCTACACTAATCAAACATCAGTAATTAAATAATGAACCATCCACCTTACAAGCCTATTTCTACAATAATTCCACCAGAATGAAAGTCTGTTTGGTCATTAAAAATGACCAGAACATTACACTATGGTCCCAGTCTAAAAAGAAGAAAAAATCATTAAGAAGAATATATCATGGGACTTCTGGTCAAGCTGGGAGAGTAGGAAAACACTGTGCTTGCCTCCTTCCACAACCACATAAAAATTACAACTAAATTATAGAACAACCACCCTTGAAAACTACCTGAAAAGTAGCTGAACAGACCTCTTATAACCAAGTGTATAAAGCTTATAACCAAGAACATAAAGAAGAAGCCACATTGAGACTGGTTAGGAAGAGCTGGGGCATGAAAGGAGCTAGTCCCACACCTATGTGTGGGTGTTAAAATTCGGGAGGTATATCTCAGCTGGAAAACCCCCTAAGGGGTGAGGGGTCCCAGCCTCACACCATGCTCCCCAACATGGACCACCAGTGTATGGAATAGGAGTCCCTACAACATCTGACTGTGCAAATAAGCAGAGATTCTATCCTGATGAGACAGAGGGTTGCTGGAGTCCCAGACATTGCTCTTGAAGGGCCCATGCACAGACTTACATACTAGTATAGAGAATAGACTCGTTCTGAGCTCCAGCACTAGAAAGCAGCTTGAAAAGCTCAGGGACATACAGGGAGGAACTGAAATGTCTGTAGTTAGGGCAGTGGCTGGAGTGGCAGCTCTCCCTGCGATTTCCTTCTTTGGTTGAGCCCTCCACCCATAGAAAGGCTCTGTTCTTTCTTTGCTGAGCCCTCCCTCAGCCCAGCCTACAGACATAGGCAGGTGTTAAATATGAGTCTCCAAGAACTAGCCCTCCTGGTGATTCCTTGAGAATACACCTCACCCTATTAGTGCACAGGCTGGAATCTTTCAGTGGCTCTTACAAGTGAGTGGCCTCAGCCCATGCTGTGAACTTCCCTAAAATCTCTGACAGGATAATAAACCCCAAACAAACAGCGATTGGCCTACACATGCCCTGTACTTCTTGCTAAGTGGCCCTCAGACTGGCACTAGTGGCAGCCAGCCTTGGTTCATAGCATAGCCTCTCCCAAGTGCCTCCAACCCGTAGAGGTATCTAGAAAACACAGATCACTGTTGCTCGTAACAAGTGGCCTCGGGCCAGGCATGGGAAGTGGTTGACCTGTACCTGAACTAGATCACCTCCCACAAGGCCTTGGAATCAACATACTTGGTGACTAGATTCAGACATACACCAGAGAACCACCTAATTAGCTCCATGAAAAACACACCTAAGGGGTGGACACAGCAGGCACCACAGCCCCACTATAGTTGAGTCCCATTCAATAGGGTCAGCCCCCACAGCTCATTTGCCACAGCCAGTAAGGCTGAGGGTGAATTCCACTAATGTTTAAATACAACACAAATACAACAGGAGAGCAAACACAACCCACACAAGGGATACCCCTGGAGCAAATGGCTCAGATGACTGAGGAGACTGTGCCACTGGGCCCCACAGGACTTATATTTCATAAGGCCACTGTGCCAAGATTGGGAGATTCTATACCTAATATATAGAAACAAACACAGGGAGTCAGCCAAAATAGACAAAGCAGTGTGTTGCAAATGAAAGGTCAAGATTAAACTCGAAAAAAAGAACTAATCAAAATGAGGCAAGCAACCTACCAAATACAGAGTTCAAAACACACTAGTTACAAGTATGCTCAAAGAATTTAGAAGAAAAATAAACTCTGTGAGAACTTCAACAGAGATATAAACAAAAAAGAAGAACCAGTCAGAAATGAAAAATATAATAACTGGAATGAAGAATACATTAGATTAAATCAACAACAAATTAGATGAAGCAGAGGATTGAATCAGCCATTTGGAAGATAAGGACTCAGAAAACACCCAGTCAAAAGAACAAAAAGAAAAAATAATTTTTAAAAATGAGGATAATTTAAGGGACCTCTGTGACCACATCAAGCATAACATTTGCACTACAGAGGTACCAGAAGAAGAATAGAGAGAGCAAGGTATTGAAAATCTGTTTGAAGGAATATAATGACTAAAATCTTCCGTACCCTGGCAAAGGAAATAGACATACAAGTCCAGTAAGCACAGAATCCCCAACAAAAGGAACCCAAAAAGGCCAACACTAAGACACATCATAATTAAAGTGGCAAAGATTAAAGACAAAAAAGAGTCTTAAAAGCAACAAGAGAAAAAAAAGTTAGTTACCTACAAAGGAGCACCTATAAGGCTGTAAACTGATTTCTCAATGGAAACATTGCAGACCAGAAGGAATTGGCAAAAAATATTCAAATGATGAAAAGAAAAGATCTACAACCAAATTCACTCTGCCCAGCAAGGCTATCATTTAGAATCAAAGGCAAGATAAAGTGCTTCTTAGACAAGAAAAAGGTAAAGGAATTCATCGCCACCAAACCAGTATTACAAGAAATGTCAAAGCGATTTGAAGAAGAAAATGAAGGAGAAGGAGGAAGAGGAGAAGGAAGAGGGAGGAAGAAGAAAAAGATCAAACTACCTATAAAAATAAAAGCGTAATATGCAAACCGATCAAACAACCAAAAAGCAGAATGACCGTCTGGACGACCTTCCGGACAACCACGCTATGGCAACCACTGGCGACAGGCCAGCCAAGGCAGGTGCGATGCTATTGGTTGGGGGCCTGGCCATTGCCCTATGATCTCCTTGCAGAGGGAGGTCCAGGCCACTGGCCGGCGGGTGATCTATCAATCAGGGGGCTCCACTATTGCCACAAAGAGAGAGGACCAGGCCACCAACCAGCAAGCTGCAGCGGCGGTGGGTGGGGCTTCCCTCTGCAGGGGCGATCCATCATGGAGCCCCAGTCAGGTGGGCAGGGCCTACCGATTAATCAATAATTACTTTAGCCTGGCTGGTGTTCCTCAGTGGTTGAGCATCAACCCATGAACCAGGAGGTCATGGTTCAATTCTGGGTCAGGGCACATGCCTGGGCTGTGGGCTCGATCCCCAGTAGTGGGTTTGCAGGGCGTGATCAATTGATAATTCTCTCTCATCATTGATGTTTTTATCTCTCTCCCCTTCTCCCTTCCTCTCTCTGAAATCAATAAAAACATATTTTCTTAGAAAATAATTAGTTTAAGTGTAAATGGATTAAATGTTCCACTCAAAAGACTGAAGAAAGTGGCAAACTGAATAAGAAAACAAGACCCATCCATATGCTGCCTACAAGAGACTCACTTTAGATCAAAAGATACACATAGACTGAATGACAGTAAAGGGATAGAAAATATATATCATGTAAATAAAAAAGAAAAAAAAGCTAAAATATTAATACTGATATCAGACAAAACAGAATTTTAAACAAACATTATAACAAGAGACAAAAAAGGACCCTGCCTTTCCACTTCTGCATATTTATCCAAAGAAACCCAAAACACTAATTCAAAAAGACATAAGCATTCCTAGGTTCATTATAACAATATTTACAATAACTAACCCGTGTCCATCAATAGATAAATGAAGAAATAATGACTAAAATGTGGTACATATATACAATGGAATATTACTCAGCCATAAAAAATATGAAATCTTGCCATTTGTGACAACGACGACATATACCATATGATTCACTTATATGTGGTTTGAAAAAAACAAAATAAACAAAACAGAAATAAATTCATAGATAAACTAATGGAAGAGGGATTGGGAGGATAGGTGACAAAGATTAAGGGATTAACAAGTACAAATTGGCAGTTACAGTCACGGGGATGAAAAGCATGGCATAGGGAATACAGTCAACAGTATTGCAATAACTATGTATGTCATTGGGGGTACTAGATTTATTGAGGGAATCACTTTGTAAGTTATATAAATGTATAATCACTATGTTGTATACTTGAAACTAATACACTATTGAACGTCAACTGTAATGGAAAAATTAAAAATAAATATATCATTCAAACTTTAGATGAAATATTTCATTTTAAGAGATAACACCATTAAGTTAATTCAATGATCAAAACAAGCTAACCAAACAAATAAAAAAAAAAAGAAAGGATATCCTAATAGCACATTTCCTTTTCTCTTTATTTTGGAAAATGAAAAAGAATGCAAGAGAAATGAGCAGCGACTACCCAGAATAAATACTTAATATTTTATATAAGTTTAATATATTGTTTTTTTCTATTGACATTATAGAAGCATTTGTATCTCATTAAAATATCTTAATAAACATTATTTGTTTTTCTAACCACACCACTATTATTTGACATTTTTCTAGCTAGAGTTTATAGTTCTCACCAGACTATAGATAGGAGTCATATGACAAACAATAATTTACATTCTTTCTATGCATAAATCTCTTAGACTGAAAGCATAGGTTAGAGAAGGGGACCTACATCTTTGAGCAAGCTTGCCATGATCAGCTGCTTATTGACTTCTTTAGCTCCCTGGAGTTGAGAGCAACGAACATAATTGTGAGCATATTTAAAATGTTTCCAACAACTGTAAGTGGTTCACTATGAGTCAGCACTCTCTAAATGGAAGGAGAGGACAGCTGGCTGGCTGGAAGTGCCAAACAGACCAAGCCCACCCAGGGTAGGACTCATGAGGGACCAGGAAAGACTTATGCAGTTATAAAGAAAGAACTGGGATGTCAAAATAACATGTTATTTTTTCTTCATGCTTCCTACTCCCCTAACCAACCACCTTCTTGCACTCTTCCACTGTTTCCCGTTTTCTATCTGGGAGGAGTGATTCTCTTTCTCTTCCCCCTCCTTTGATCCTGCCCTTTCTCTCCATTTTTCTTAAAGCCTTTCAAAACTGCCTATAACATGGAGTAAAATGTATCTATCACTAGTTAAGCTTATCATATTACAACTTTCCTGTCTTTATTATTTTTTTAATACTCACACAAGGATATGTTTTTAATGATGAGAGAGAGAGAGAGAGAGAGAGAGAGAGAGAGAGAGAGAGAGAGAGAGAGAAAGAGAGAGAGAGAAAGAGAGAGAAAGAGAGAGAGAGAGAAACACCAATCGATTGCCTCCCATACGCACCCCAAACAGAGATAGAACTTGAAGTGTAGGTATGTGTCCTGACCAGGAATTGAACTTGCCACCTTTTGGTGTATGGGAGGATGATCCCACAAACTGAGTCCCCTGGCCATGGCTTTCCTGTCTTTTAAATTTAGTTCCAGGTGCCTCTGTTCTCCATCCATAAAGGAGGGTTCATTGTCTGGACTACTCAAGATGGGATCTAGAATGTAACAGCTCTGGGAAATACAGCGCCTCAAACTGTACAGTCTTCTCCTGCCTGATTCCAATTCAAATGTTCTGCCCATGTCATTATATCAAGTCTATTTAAGTACATTCTAAAGGGGACCTTTTATGTTTTTAACCTAAGGAGACTAGGTCTGCCTCTTCCATTACTTAAACTCTTATGAATTTTCTGTTGGGAATATATTCCTGAAACTTATCTTGTAAAGTTTCCACCACCATCACCACAACCCCTCAGTGAATGAGAGAAATAGCAGGCAATAAGTCTAGTGAGATTTACAACAAAAAGAGAATGCAACAGACCCAGCAAGGAGTTTGAAAGTGAACAGAAAAATTAATTGACCTGGACCAAGGAGAGTTAGGAGGAGTTGTTGAAGATAAGACTGAGGAAAAGGTAAGAGAAACACTGCTAGTAGCTATAATGGGGAGATATATGTGAACGAGAGAGATGACAAAATAAAAAATAATATTAGGAAGTTTTTTTGTGCATTTGTTAGGTTGTCTACTCAGAAGCTATAGCAAAGGATGAAAACTTTTGTTTGCTCACCTATTAGTTCTTTGTATGTGATTCTATATGAACCTGCATCATGAAAGAGTTTAGCTTAGAGTGCGTGCACACACACACACATAACATCATACTTGTTAACAATAATTAGTACCATCATAGAGCTAAGAAAATATCTGTTGATTAAATGAATCAATCTATGTAGAGTATGTACTTTACTATGGAAGTGGAAACAATGAAATTAAAACTTCTGTATGGTTCCCTAACCGGTTTGGCTCAGTGGATAGAGCATCGGCCTGCAGACTGAAGGGTCCCAGGTTCTATTCTGGTCAAAAGCATGTACTTTGGTTGTGGGAACATCCCCAGTAGGGGGTGTGAAAGAGGCAGCTGATTGATGTTTATCTCTCATTGATGTTTCTAACTCTCTATCCCTCTCCCCTCCTCTCTGTAAAAAGTCAATAAAATATACTAAAAAACAAAAAACAAGACAAAACTTCTGCATGATGATTATTTTTCTCAGGCTGCTTTTCCAAAAAATAAAAGTAGTAATTTAAAAAATAATTTTGTATATTCATGTTCAAACTTACTTTCATTATAGATATTACTATAAGTGAAATAATAAAACATTTAAAGAAAAAAAAATAATATTCTTCTGAGTCATTTTCTGTTCTTAACCCCATGAGATGATCATTGTGAAGAATATGGTATGTGTTTATCTCTTTTCACCTTGTTCATACCAACATATACAACATATTTATTCATAAATACTCATTACCCTGAAAATTTGCTCTTTTCATTTATCAAATTGTGATCATCCTTCTAGGTCAATAGCAATAGGTATAATTCATTCTTTTTCTAATGGCTGTATACATTTCAATAATATTTGCCCATATCACATGGTATGGTATACATATAGTCAAACTAATGAAACTAGTATCCTTTAAATGAAATTATTAAAATTTTACTGAATTTTTACACAGAATACTAAGAAATATTTTTTAAATATATTTTATTGATTTTTTACAGAGAGAAAGGGAGAGGGATAGAGAGCCAGAAACATCGATGAGAGAGAAACATCGATCAGCTGCCTCCTGCACACTCCCCACCGGGGATGTGCCGGCAACCAAGGTACATGCCCTTGACCAAAATCGAACCTGGGACCCTTCAGTCCGCAGGCCGACGCTCTATCCACTGAGCCAAACCTGTCAGGCACTAAGAAATCTTTTGAACATCCATCTTGCACTAGTTTCACTGAGAAAATTAGTAAATTACTCATGGTTCCCCTCAAGAATTTAACTAAGATGGTAGAAAAACAGTATTTAATATCTCATACCTCCTGGAAGAATGGCAATTCAGCAGGGCCTCCTCCCTTTTCCAGTTGACTCAAAGAATGGTGCTTTCAAATTGCCATACATGAAGGGTGTATTTACAGCCAATGTGCTGCAACCTGGGGTATGACACTCTATTGTTATGAGAAATGTGTGCGTAATTCCCTGGAAATTCACTGTTCCAGAGTCACAAGTCTCCTGTTTGTTTCTCATCAGTCTTGAAGAGATTAGATAAACTTCTATTCGCTTATAAACGCGTTTTATTCATGCAAAACATTGAGAACAAAACATTGAATCAGAATTGGATTTTTCACAAAATATAAGATTTTTGAAAACATTTTTTATCCTGAGGACTCAGAAATTCAAAGGCTATATTAATGCACTTTCTGCATCATGTATGTATATAATAGGGCTACCAGCAACATATGTATTGAAAGAGCAAGGCTGAGCCAAAGAACAAATCCCTTCTGTGAAGCAGGAAGGATGTTTTTCACTGAGTTATTTTAGAACACTTGAATGGACTGCTAAGGACTTTCACACAGAAAGACCTGAAGTGAAATTCAAGAAGTAGAGGCAGGGAAACTCCAGAACCATAACATGCAGCATTGCCTTAATTACCATAAGCTTGTTATGTATACAAGTGCTATTCTACAGTGGGGTTTGATTTTAGAATAACTGTTCTAGTGTATCAATAACAGAAAATGAATGCCTCAGAAATGGAGGTGTATACATGCAGCTGTTCACATGAACACATGGAAGAAAACCCAGGATCATGTTTGCAGTGGAGCCTGCCATCAACAAGTGTTTCAAACCTTTCAAATCTTTTCCCCGCTACCCCCACCCCCATTTTTACCAAGTTCACTTCTAATGTAGTTCTCAGTATTAATTAGAAAACAATACTAATAATTCTTAATTGTGTTTGGATTTTCAGTTTGGCATATTTAATAGCAGTAATGATGAACACTTTCATTGACCTGGATCACTGCTCAGGCTTATAAGGCTTCCAGTAAGTTAGACCTCAGAAGGAAAAATGCAAGGCTCATTAATTCTTATTGGTCTAATAAATACAATGACTTTACTTCTTTCACTTTCAAAGGTGTGAAACTGATCTAGGTTAGTGGCACCACTATCTGATCTGATTAGGACCTTGAGCACAAAAACACAGTGTGTCTAGATGATGTAGAAATGAAAGACCAATGTCCGGAATTTGACTAGTCTTCCCAGCTCCTCAATTTTCAAAGACTAAAACATATAGGTGGTATGGTATTTATTTCAGGACCAGATGATATGACTTAATTATAAAAGCAACCTCTCAACACACTCTTACTTCATGGGATGTCTATGAGAGCATGTATTACACTTTGCCAGATAAGGAGCCAAGATTGCAGACAGTGGAAGGCTAGCTAGCAGCCAGGAGAAGAGCAGACAGGGAGGTGGGCAGTATATGAGGACACTTGGGGTCAGGCAGATAAGTTTGAATTCTGGCTCAGGCTTTTACTAACATGTGTGGAGCAATTAAATATCATTGAAGTCTCAGTTTCCTAAATTGTAAACTAAGGATTATAACATCTATCTGGAAGCATTCCTGTGAGAATTACTATTAAATTAAAAGAGCTTAATGCAGAGAGGGCACCTCTCTTAACTGTAACTTTCTTCCTTACCTTCCTAAAAACTACTTTTTTCAAAGTTTTTCAGACATTTGCACTTTTAGAGAACCTCTGTAATCACATGTGCTAAGTTGATAACAAAATGCAGTAGATAAAAACACTAAGCAGGAAACAGTAGAGTTTGAATCAGCTAGGTGTGGCATTAATACAAACTCACTAGCTTTGCAATCTTGAATGTTACTTAATCGAGCTGGTATTCTTATTACAAAACAGGAATGATTCCTACTGTGTGGAGTGGTTGCTGAGTGTGATAGCAAGGATTAAAAGAACTTTTATGAGGCATCTGGTACAGGAAGTAAATAGATTGTGAGCAATATATATTGTTCAGCTTTTTAATAACTAAAGCTTGTCTGTAGACTCATCTCCTATACTATAGGACCTATAGTAAATATCCCTTTTTCCACCCAACATCTTGAAAGGGTTATGGTGGCTTTGATCACAAATTAGGTTTAGCTGTGTTAATCTAGCTCCTAAGAACTGGAGTTACAGTTCTAGCCCTCAGATTTAAATGGGTAAGGATTCTAGGCCTGAATTTTGTTCATCTCCAAGATGAGGAGGTTGGAATAAATAATTCCTAAGGTTCTCTGTAACTATAATATTTTATGATCCTAGTATCTTTTGCCTGAGGTACAGCAGATAATCCCTCATATGTTTAGAGCTTAACCTACTTCTCTATGGTTTAATTTTCACATTATCTTTATTTTTTCTTTAATTGCAAAAGGACATCATTTCCGTCACTTTGCAAACAAACTAATATATCTATTCAGACTTAGTGGTATTCCAGGGTATTAATGCACCACACGTGAAAACAGTATGGATTGTTTTTAGTCCAGAAATTCAGTAATATTGTAGGTAGTAATAATGAGGATAATTATGATTCATTTTCAAGGCTTTTTGTGCCTCTAGGCCCTTGGTCACTGCATATAATAAAATGAACAAAAATTAAAAATAAGATTAAGGTTTATCAGTTAAAAATACGCTCTAGGAGTAAAACACATTTTTGGTATTCATTCCTATCTTACATAGTGAACATTTAAAAATAAACAAAAATAAAAGATCCATTAACCAACAACAGAATTTTAATAATTATTAACTAGAAAGGAAATAAAATTAACTTGACCTTATCTTAGAGGTTGTTAGAGATCTACTCTGGTTATGCAGGTGGGAAATATGTTGTGAATTATTAGACCTCAGTTTCAGAAGTTCAAGCCCTCTTCAAAATCAGAAGTAAACCCTCAGTGAGAATTCAGAATAAATGTGTGAATGCTATGAACTTGTGTATACTATTTAGGTTTGAATTATTTTGATCTTTTTTCATTCTGGAGCTCTCCTTAAACATGTATGCATCTGCCCCTAACCTCCACCCACGCCCCTCACCTGGTCTACTATGAGCTTTTCAAGTGTGTTCAATCTAAATCATATCCTGGCTACTTCTCTGACCTCACCTCCAGTTACTCTTCTCCTTTGCTCACTTGCTCTAGCCACTCTTGAATCATTTTATTTCCCTGAATGCACAGTTTGTTCATGCCTCAGGGTTTTGTCTATGCTGCTTCTGCCTGGAGCTCTCTCCCTCACATGTTTCCATCCCCACCCCAAATTTTTCACCTGCCTGATCTTCCTGTCCTGCAACTCTCAACTTAAATAAGACTTTCTCTGAAAATTATTTCCTAAGCACCCAATAGACAGTATAATAGATTTCCCCCACCCACTATTGTCTTGCATACCTATTATCTCTTTTTGTGGACTACAATTTATAATGTATAATTATTTGTTTATGTATTTAATGTTTAATTCCCTTAGGAGACAGTAACTTCCATGAGAGTCAAAAGAGTCATTTCTATATTACTAGTGTTAAATTAAGCATGATTGAATAATGAATTAATGATCTATTGTGGTATTTCTGTAGGGTTTGGAAATGTTAATTAGATATGGACTTTATCAGTAAAGAATTTATTTTCAAGTAAAAGGATAAGGTGTGCACATAAATATTGTTTAAAAATATAGAAAGTAGCCCTGGCCAGGTGGCTCAGTTGGTTGGAGCATCATCCAGTACATGGATAGGTCAAGGTCCAATTCTCATTCAAGGCACATACCTACGTTGTGGGTTCAATCCCTGGCTAAGGTGCATATAGGAGGCAACTGATTGATGTTTCTCACATTGATATTTCTTTCTTTCTCCCTTCTTCCTCTCTTTCTAAAATCAATTAAACACACACACACACACATATCCTCAGGTGAGGATAAAAAAATTAAAAAAATATATATATATATTAGAGGCCCGGCGCACGAAATTCGTGCACTGGGAGAGAGGGGATGTCCCTCAGCCCGGCCTGCACCCTCTCCAATCTGGGACACCTTGGGGAATGTCCGACTGCCAGACTGCTGTCCCCTGTGGGATTGGGCCTAAACCGGCAGTCGGACATCCTTCTCACAATCCAGGACTACTGGCTCCCTGGCTCCTAACCGCTTGCCTGCCTGCCTGATTGCCCCTAACCACTTCTGCCTGCCAGCCTGATCAGCCCCTAACTGCTCCCCTGCTGGCCTGATTGATGCACAACTGCTCCCCTGCTGGCCCGATTGCCCCCAACTGCCCTCCCCTGCTGGCCTGATTGCCCCAAACTGCCCTCCCATGCAGGCCTAGTCGCCCCCAACTGCTCTCCCCTGTAGGCCTGGTTGCTCCCAACTGCCCTCCCCTGCTGACCTGATCGCCCACAACTGCCCTCCCCTGCTGGCCTGATCGCCCACAACTGCCCTCCCCTGCTGGCTATCTTGTGGTGGTCATCTTGTGACGACATGAGGGCTACCATCTTGTGGTAGCCATCTTATGACGACATCGAGGTAGCCATCTTGTCACATGAGGGCATTGCGCATGATGCCACCTAGGCTTTTATTATACAGGATATAGGATATTTATTTATTATACCAGTATATATATAGTAATTCATATCTCAAAAACCAGTGTAAGGAAGTTCTGTATTAGTTGCTTAGGCTGCTATAACAAATTACTTACAAACTTATTGACTTAAAACAACAGTAACTTATTCTCTCCCATGTTTGAAGGCTAGAAGTCCAAAAATCAAATTGTTGGCAGAGCTACTACAGGTGATGAGCTTGGTGAATAGGGGAGAGTGGGTTATTTCTGACCATGTCAGGGAAGGAAAGTTTCATGGAAGTAGTAGAAAAAATAATAAAGAAGGTGGGTGAGGGGACTGACCTGAGGGTATGGTAAGATTAAATCAGAAATGGGGTTAATTAGGTTTTACAATATCACAGGTGTTAGTTAGGAATTTTTTATTAATTAACTTAGAATTATTAAAGTCTTGTCTGAACAAAAGTGGCATGATCTTGGGGCTTCTGCTTCAAGAACCTAATGGGGCAACAGTGTTTAGGATAACCTGGTCTCCTTTCAACCCATCTAGGACAGAGATACCAAAGAACGAAAATCAGTAAGACTCAGACACTCACTGGACACTTGAGGGGACATGGGAGGTGGGGGAAACCAAAGAAAATAATATATTTTGATCCAAGAGACCTGGAACTGGGGTGAAGAAAACTAGGATAATCAAAAGGAAGAAGATTTTTAACTAGGAGGATAAATTCAGTGTTGATGTACTGCCTCTGAGGGACTGATATGATATTCAGTTGAAGATTTAAATAAGGATATTGTAGATATAGGACTGGAGTTTGGGAGTGACATCAGGACTAGCGATACAAATGTGTGAGCTACCAGTAGTGAAATAATTAAAGTCATGCAATTCTAAAAAGCAGTGTCAAATCATGGGAAGAGTATGAATGTGGAGTTTAATAGACATATTCTTATTCTATCTCTATCATTTACCTGTTGGATGACCTGGACAAATTGCTTAATCCCTCCATCCCCTCATATATAAAAAGGTGAAAAATAATATTATCCCTCAATGAGAAGAATTACATGAGTTGAGTATTTAAAATACCTATCATCTTTAGATTTGCTTTCATATTTTGATGGCATAATTCCCAGTAAGAAATACTATATTTTGTAGTCACTGTCTTAAAATATGTAACAGAGTTTTTATAAATTATTTTTCCTTTGATTCTGTTTTATTAAAAGCATGTTGACTCTGATCTTTGAAACTGACTTCATGACCTATGAATGGGTTGCAACCCACACTCTGGAAAACACTGGTCTTAACCAGCATCCTATAATCAAATCATACCATTACTACTCACTGTTCCCTCAACTTTCATTTTTATTACTCCCTCTGCTTGAGCTGCTTGTTAATATCATATTACTTCTTGATGGTCCAGAAGAAATAATAACTATTTACTTCCTTTACTCTACCCATATAACACTTTGTCTATAAAAATATTTATCTATTGCTCAAATGGATTATAAACTTCTTGATGATAGGAAACAGGTGCTATGTATCTATGTATCCCGGAGAAATGGTTTGTTCTTAAGAGGTACAGAATAAATTTTAATTCATTATTATAAAGCAAAGAGAGGGGAGGTCTGGGGAGAGAACCTTGTTGAGTACCTACTTCCAAGGCCCTGCTCTGGCCTCCTCAGGCTCTAATTCTCCCTTCATCTCTATGTGCCAAAGCTTCCATGGAAATTTTTAAGGCAGAACATTATGACTCCTTGTTTAGGACCAAAAGACTTAGGCCAGTAATTTTTTTGGACACAGTGACTTGAGCTTGTTCATGGTTTGGGGTGTGAAAAGGTCTGGAGGAGATAAAATAAATTTGAGGAAGAAACTAAGACATATCTAGGACTTAGCTTTAGGTAAAATAATAGAAACATTCCTACTCTGGTCTCTAGATTGCTAAATCACAGAATCCAATATAGGAAACCTGAAATAAATTACCAGAGTAAGTATTTCATTTTAAATTATTAAAGTTTATTTCATTTTTTCAGGCCCTAAAAAACTTTTCTCTGATGGAAATGACCCCTGGCAACAGTGACATTCTGACACCATATGTGATACACACAATTGTGGAGTCTGAGTTCCATGTCACAATGGCTCTGTTCTGATTACTGGTTTCGCCATGCCTACCAGCCAAATTAAACCACTGGTTTTTAATGGTCTTCTGCCCACTTTGTAAATCATCATAAAGAATATTAAGTCAACCAAATAAATTTGCCTCTATGTGACTTGTTGTTCAACCTGAGGCATGATATCAAAATGTACAGGAAAAAATACCTTTTATATATAAATTTTGGACTGCATGGTGGAAGGAAATACAGTTCAACTGGTTTCATAAAATGAGCCAAAGGCAATTTGTTCCTCAGGAAACACTTCTCAGTCCTGAATGTAAAGGAAACATCAAAGTTCCAGAGTCTAAATTTTGATCTACTCTCAGGCCTAGATGCTAAGGATGATCTACATTGGTGGTCAGTCAGTATGTATGGGTAACCTGTATGCCCTACACTGGGCCTCAATTTACTTATTTTAAAATTAGGTGATTAAACTTTTATTTCTTATATCCTTTCTACCTATAATGTTTGATGGTGGCCTGCCCTTAAATCCCTTTCACCTCAAGTTTTAATCTTAAAAAATGTGAAGTATATTTATAAAGTTCTTTGGTATCCTTCAATGTTATTCAACATGATAAGAGTACTATTCACTAAACCTGAGTCTTCTCATTTTAGTTCTGCCTCAGGGGCTAAGTTTTATGAGAGTCTTAATTTACATCACCAGAAGCTAATTTAATAAAAATAAAGGAACCCCTTTTGGAGCTAAATTAAAATTGGTGGGGAGGACAGAGACCTTTATGCAAAAGAAAGAAAGACACAAACAAAAACTAGGAGGCTAAACTTAGAAGAGAGTCATATGGTTCTGAGTTCTAAAGAGCGTTGTGCCAAGACCCTGGTCCTGCCTTTTTACGCCCTGAAAGTAGGAGTTTCTAATGGCAACTTCCCAAATCCCTGGCCTCTTGACCCAATATCTATTGTGTCATTTGCCCTATTTCCTTGAAGCACAATCCACTTGCATAGCAATTAGACAAACAGGTGCAGAGCATCGTCCATCCTAATTTAGGGAGATTTATCTTTGGAGACAACTCCAGTGTATGGGATGCAAGACACACTGCTTAGAAAATGACTGAACACCATTTCACAAAGAACAATATGGTACGAATGGGCACATCTCATTCTGGTCAGGAAAAATTAATGTAAAGTAAAAGAGGAGAAGGACTAGAAGACAGATGCCTAAAATGAGATGATGAACACTACGTTTGTCTTGGACAAATTCCTTTATAATTTTCTCCCTGTCAAAAACTTTATTCAATTCCTCTTCACAATAAATACTTTCTGACAGAATGCATCCCAAAGTTCAGACTTTTAATATATTTTGTAATTGTACAAATAACAGCTAATTCTTGATTACTATTATTATGTCCAGCACTGGGGATTATAAAAAAGAATAAGAAATGGACACTGCTTTTAGAGACCTTACCATCTATGGGTTTGAACTGTTGTACTTATGACAAAAATAACAATAACCATCATTTATCCACTCATACCCACTAGGCACTGAGCTGAGTGGGCAATATGCATAAGCTGCCAAAGTTCCTCTGGAGACCCTGACATTGAGGTTCATGCATCAGCTCTGAAAAAAAAAAAAAAAAAAAAAAAAAAAAGGATCTAACAGGAATTCAAAGAATAGGCAGAGATATTTAACAACTTGAGAGCTGTCTATAGTCAACAGGCAAGAATCAGTCAATAATGAAAGAGTGCAGTGAACCAAAAGTGAAAATGAAAGAAAACCTGTGAATCACCTTTTGTGTCCTCTGTTGGACAGGCACTGGGATACTCTGAAATCCACTGAAATACCCCACATGTGGCATCCCAACAATGACTCAAACAGATGAATGTTATTTAAGTGTTTTAAGATTTTTCTAGCAAAAGACCTTGCAATACATTAAATTGCAAAACTTAGGAAGACATCATAACCCTTTGCATATCACTACCAAAATGTACATTTTTATTTTAAATTAAAAAAAAAACAAAAACAGATTGACTTTCCTTGTAGTATTTCACAACCTTTGAGTGCAGCATTAAAATGCTTTTCTTTCCCGCCCCCCCCCCCCCATGAATGATAAGCTTCTGTTTTCTTACCCTGGGCGTCTGAATCTTTTATATACTCGGGTTCTATTCACTGCCTGTTATTCAGACATTGAAATCCCAAATGTTAATTGTTCTTCCAAGTACATTGACAAAACAGCAGCTAAATAAGGGTAGACCAGACTGTGGTAGACTCTGACATGCATTTATGGAACAATGGGGCTCTGAGAGACAGCCTTGTAGCTCACGGGAAGACATAAGATGTGCTATTTTGACTGTTTCATAGCAGAATGGGGAACACACGCACACAAGGGAATTATGCATTTTACTTAGTTTTGCCCAAAGTCCTCAAGGCAACAGAATCTTGTGATGTCATCATGAACTTTCCATTTCCATTCACACAAAGGCTAAAGATTTCTAATGACATCACAAAGTAAAAAGGAATTTACTTTGATTCCATAAGAAATCTGTTACCCTCATTGAGATTTGTACAAAAATTCAAGAATCCTTCCTGACAGGGTGAATGTCACTGTGCTGATGCACAGTGGGTGACACCCTCCCTAATGCAATTCAAACCAGCCTAAAGAAAGGATTCGCAATTTAGGCTGGGTAAAAAAGACATACTGAATATTGAGGCCAAAAATTTTCCATTTTTAAAGAAGAAAATCATTTAAATGTATATTTCTTCAGGGGCGTTAAATTTTTTACTCATGTCTGGTTACTACGTTAGCAATATTTTTGTCCTTTATTGAACTGGTCACCAAAACACAGAGGAAGATACAGGAAGCTTTCACTTACAGGAAGCAGTGCAGCTCAATCTTTTGTTTTTAAGGTGCAGTGATTTCAGTCTCTAAATGTAACGTCAGGCAGCCTGAAAAGAAACAGGTTAAAATCTCTTTCAGTTATAATTGGTATTTCAGATTTAATTAAAAATTAAACTTTCATAATGTTTCACCATCCAAAGCAATGCATTATCAGTCAAGCGTGGCTTTTTTTTTTTCTGTTAAGAAAAAAAAAAAAAAAAAAAAACCCTCTTCCCAGAGTAGATTTTTAATGAAAAGAAAAGGATCTAAAGAGGGGAAAAAAGCAATTCTGAAAAACAAAATATGCCTCCATGTTAAGGACTTCATAATTATATGACTAGAAGCTCAGTGCTTCTCAATTTTAGCAATATTCTATCTGATATAAAAACAACTCCTAAACAATTTCACATCCTAAAGATTACATAAAATATTAATTTCAGAGAATAAAGACGAAAATCTATGATCACATGTTAAAGATAAATCGTGACTTTAAACAGAATTGGAAAAAAAATGTTAGACCCACTACTTTCAAATAAGTGAATAGGTGGTGGGGAAGATGGTGAAGTGGAGGTAAACGGACATATTTAAAAATACAAAATGCCCACTGCAATGCATTGTGGTAAGTTTAGCTTGCCCCATACCAAACATTATATACCCTGTCACATGCAGCCAGTGCTGTTTGGAGCAGCACGGGAAGACCATCAGGATTTGAACCAGACCTCCTTGTTTAAATAACTGCAATCACATTTTTAATATGTACTTCTAATATTCAAATTAAGAGTCCAAGCATTAAAATCTCCAAGTATGTCATAAATATTTGGGCTTTAAATGTCATACTATTTTTTCAATCTTTCTTCATACAACACCCTCTTATAAAAAAGATAATAGTTAAAAAAAAAAAAAAACAGACGGGATTAAGTCATTCCTATTTTTAGCTTCAAATAACTGACATGACATGATTTAGAAAAATATAGTTTTTAAACGTAAAATGGAGACAATACAATTATCTTCTTTTACTTTACAGCATGGCAGTGCATTTTTTTATATACTTGTAAAACTAAAGTGGTGTGTTTATGTACACCTTCATATTAGTGCAAGGTAATATATTAATATTTCCACATTTGAGAGCATGATCATAAATCCCCCCTGAAATTGCATCTATTATTAGAAAATGCATCTAGTTCTCACTTGTAAAGTCTGTTTTCTTTTTCTCTTGAAGCATATGGAGGAATATTTTGAGTATTGTGTCTATTTGATGTATATAGATTTTAAATGCAAATTGGCTTAGATTCACTAAATCTATCCATGAATGGATCAAAAAAAAAAAATCACTGACATTGACTAAACTTTTCCCCTGTTTCTCATATGCCTGAATTAGACTAAAAATGTACCAGTGTAAAGACAGAAATTATGAAGGCGTCACCAGGGACAACTGAATGAGAGGAGGGGAGTGTGTATATTTCCTTAAAGGCAACAAAACATTCATAAAAGAAACTGACAAAAATCACTCAGGCTTAGAAATTGTATGCAATAACAATAATGCCCAATAACTGATTCAGAAATATAAAAACTGCCCACCTCTACTTAAATCTGAATCACCAATTGGTATTGTTCTACTCACCACTCAAATATGGTTAGTGAGACTGATTCACTGTCTAGTTCCGACAAGAAAAAGTGATGGAAACTAGATTGTATATTTATATATAATGATTTAACTGACAACTAGCAGTTCAATTTAATCAGTCGGATTTCCTTTTCTTAATTCACCAGATGTGGAATGAACTTAACTATTGGTTCAAAATAATAAAGCTATTTCTATGAATAGTCAGTTACATTCTCTACCTCTCCTCACAGCATTCCTCCTCCTCTGACCTTTCTCTTCATTTCTGTTTCTGCCTTTTTTCCTTACTTTCACTTTCTTCCTTATTTTTTCCCTCTTTTTTTTCCCCCTTGGTGAGGGTAATGAAGCTCAAAAATAACATCTTGTATCCTGTTGAGGGAAACTTGGTCACAACTCTCCTTCCAGATGACAAACTCATTCTTAAATGTCTGTTTCCCAATCCAAAGAAAACAGAGCAATTGAGAAAAGAGACACAACATCACTTACCACTACCAACACCAACACTTTTAATTCCCATGCTACCTTCATCACAAGGAGGGCTGAAGTTTATTTACATTATCCCTTGCCCTCAAATAAGACCACAAATAAGACTAATAACAGGACCATTTTGTGGCACTCAGGCAAACGGCTGGGCAAAACAGATGGATCTTACTTTGCGCCAGGACTCAGAAAATACAGTCGCCAACTCACTGTTGGCGACTACATATCTTGGCCCAAAGATGGACCTGGAAGTGAGACCAGTTGTCTTTGAATGCTGTTCCTATTCATATCTGCCTCATGAGAAAATCATTAACTCTGTCACTATGTAGTGGGGTTAAGTATTGGGTAGAAGCTGTTTGGAAAGATGGTCATCAAAGAAATGCAATATTCTGAAGGCATGTCAGATTAGATTAAGGAACATAAACCTTATTTTTGGCACTACTGTCTATTTTTCAACTTCCTGTTTGTTTTCTTTTCAAGTTCAGTACTATTCACTGAAACCACCTCTAAAATAGATTTCCAGATTATGTGTCATCAAAAAAGAGTAATTTGCTCCTGACATTTCAGGTTCCAAAATCTGCTACATTTTTTTTTTCAAGTCCCCTAGATCTGTCTCAGTCATTATAATATTGACCACCAGTATCAAAATTCCTTAATTAGGACCAAACTGTGTAAGGCTTTGTAGATTACAGTCAACACCCAGTAATGCACTGAGATACAGCTCAGTAATCAATGCAAACTAAAAAGCCCAGAAGAATGCTTATCTTGGCAAAAGAATTGTATATTCTGCAGTAAAGATTCTAAATGGCTTTCCAGAGAAGTAACAAATGCATTAATTTACGGTAACCTATCGTGTAAATAAAAAATAGCCCCCAAATAACAAAAAAAAAAGGAAGGAGGGTGATCAACTATATTCATTGACCGGGAACAAAGGACTACTGTGACCACACACTCTACTTTGTAAAATCCTCATGTAGATAGGTCTATCTGAATACAGGCACTTCTCTTAATGCTCTCCCATCTTTCACCATCTATTGTAACTTACTCAGATTGTTTTTGAGAGTTTACTCACCTATCTATGATTCATTATGACCCTGTTCAGATTTGATTTTTTTAGAGAAAGAGAAACATTAATCAGATACCTCCCAGACATGCCCTAGCCAGGGATCAAACCTGAAACCTAGGTATGTGCCTTGACCGAAAATTGAAATCTCAATATTTTGGCATAATGGATGATGCTCCAAACAACTGAGCCACCAGCCAGGGCCAGATTTGATATATATATATTTTTTATTCCTCAGCTGATGATATTTTTCCATTGGTTTTTAGAAAAAATGGAAGAGAGAGGGAAAGGCAGGGAGAAATATTGATGTGAGAGAAACACATCGATTGGTTGCCTCCTGGACAAGCCTGGCCAAGACCCAGGCCAGGGAGGAGCCTGCAACCGAGGTATGTGCCTTGACTGGAATCAAACCCAGGACCTTTTGGTCTGCAGGCCAACACTCTATCCACTAAGCCAAACCAGCTAGGGCCAGATTTGATTTTTAAGAGACAAGTCTTTTTCAGTGGTCAGCATAGAGAGTGATTTATATTTTAATTATTTCTTATTCTTTCTTTTTCACTTAAAAATTTTTATTATGAGAAATCTCAAACATATGCAAGAATAGTGAGGAAAGTAAAACGAACTACCATGTACTCATCACGCATAGTCAATGTTAATTTGACACAAAATGTAAAAGTTAATTTTAAAACCAAAAGTGTAAGTCATCTAACTTTGTCCTCCTTTTCAAATTATCTTACTGTTCTGGGTCCTCTGTATTTTTATATAGATTTTAAGATCAGCTTGTCAATTTCTAAAAAAATGCCTTTAGTATTATTTTTTAACTTTTTAAAATTAATTAAGGTATTACATATGTGTCCTTATCCCCCCCCCTTTGCCCCCACCCGCCCTGATCATTCCCTAAAAACACCTGGTGTATGTGTCCATTGGTTATGCTTATATGCATGCATACAAGTCCTTTGGTTGATCTCTCCCCCTTACTCCCACCCTCTCATACCTTCCCTCTGAGTTTTGAGCATCTGATCATTGCTTCTCTGTCTCTGGATCTGTTTTTGTTCATCAGTTTACGTTGTTCATTATAATCCACAAATGAGTGAGATAATGTGGTATTTATCTTTCTCTGACTGACTTAACTTCGCTTAGCATAATGTTCTCCAGCTCCATCCATGCTGTTGCAAATGGTAGAAATTCCTTCATTTTTACAGCAGCGTAGTATTCCATTGTGTAGATGTACCACTGTTTTTTTAATCCACTCATCTGCTGATGGGCACTTAGTCTGTTTCCAAACCTTAGCTATTGTAAACTGTGCTGCTATGAACATAGGGGTGCATATATCCTTTCTGATAGGCGTTTTTACTTTCTTGGGATATATTCCTAGAAGTGGGATCACTGGGTCAAATGGAGTTCCATTTTTAGTTTTTTGATGAAACTCCATACTGTTCTCCACAGTGGCTGCACCAGTCTGCATTCCCACCAGCAGTGCATGAGGGTTCCCTTTTCTCCGCATCCTCACCAGCACTTGTCATTTGTTGATTTGTTGATGATAGCCATTCTGACAGGTCTGAGATGGTACCTCACTGTCGTTTTGATTTGCATCTCTTGGATGATTAGTGACTTTGAGTATGTTTTCATATGTCTCTTGGCCTCCTGTATGTCCTCTTCCAAAAAGTATCTACCATAAAGTATTACGTTGAGGTATGATCCCTCTATTCCCACTTTGCTGAGCATTTTTATCAGAAAAGGATGTTGGACTTTGTCAAATGTCTTTTCTGCATCAATTGATATGATTATGTGATTTTTGTCTCTCAATTTGTTTATGTGATGTATCATGTTCATTGATTTGCAGATATTGTACCAGCCTTGCATCCCCGGAATAAATCCCACTTGTTCATGGTGTATGATCGTTCTAATGAAATACTGGATCCGGTTTGCTAGAATTTTGTTGAGGACTTTAGTATCTATGTTCATCAGGGATATTGACCTGTAATTCTCTTTCTTTATGGTGTCTTTATCTGGTTTTGGGATTAGGGTAATGCTGGCTTCATAGAAAGAGCTTGGAAGTGTGCCTTCCTCTTGAATTTTTTGGAATAGTCTGAGAAGGGTTGGTTTCGGTTCTTTGAATGTTTCGTAAAACTCCCCTGTGAAACCATCCGGTCCAGGGCTTTTGTTTGCTGGAAGCTTTTTGATTACTGTTTCAATTTCATCAGTAGTTAAGGGCCTATTCAGGTTTTTTGATTCTTCCTGATTGAGTTTTGGAAGCTTGTATTTTTCTAGGAATATGTCCATTTCATCTAGGTTGTCCAGTTTGTTGGAATAGAGTTATTCGTAGTATTTTTTTACAATCCTTTGTATTTCTGTGGGGTCAGTTGTCACTTCACCTCTTTCATTTTTGATTTTGTTTATTTGGGTCATCCCTCTTTGTTTCTTGGTGAGCCTGGATAGAGGTTCATCAATCTTGTTTATCCTTTCAAAGAACCAGCTCTTGGTTTCATTGATTTCTTTGTATTATTTTTTTTTGGTCTCTATGTTGTTTATTTCTGCTATGATCTTTATTATTTCCTTCCTTCTGGTTACTGCAGGCTTTTCTTATTGCTCTCTTTCTAATTCTTTAAGTTGCAAGGTTAGATAATTTATTACCATTTTTTCTTGTTTTTTGAGGTAGGCCTGTGGAGCTATGAACTTCCCTCTTAGGACTGCTTTCATTGTGTCCCATATATTCTGGATTGTTGTGTTTTCATTGTAATTTGTTTCCAGGATGCTTTTTATTTATTCTTAGATCTCTTTGGTAACCCAATCATTGTTTAATAGCATGCTATTTAGCCTGCAAGTGTTTGATTTTTTTTCGTTTTTATTGTAGTTGATTTCTAATTTTATGCCATTGTGACCTGAGAAGATGCTTGTTATGATTTCTATCTTCTTCAATTTGAAGAGACTTTGCCTGTGTCCTAATATGTGGTCTATCTTTGAAAATGTCCTGTGTGCACTTGAGAAGAATGTCTATTCTGTAGCTTTGGGGTGAAATGTTCTGAAGATCTCAATTAAGTCCATCTGATCTACTGAGTAATTTAGAATTGCTGTTTCTTTGCTGATTTTTTGTTTAGAGGATTTATCCAGTGGTGTCAGTGGGATATTAAAGTCCCCTAGTATGACTGACTATCTTGGTATCAATCTCTCCCTTGATATCTTCCAGAGTTGTTTTATGTATTTCAGTGTTCCCATATTTGGTGCATATATGTTTACCATAGTTATATCCTCTTGCTGAATTGCTCCCTTTAGTATTATGAAGTGGCCCTTCTTATCTCTTGTTATGGCCTTTACTTTGACGTCTATTTTGTCAAATATAATATTGCAACCCCAGCTTTTTTCTCATTTCCATTTGCATGACAAAAATTTTTCCATCCCTTCACTATCAGTCTGTGTGAATCCTTTGTTCTGAGGTGGGTCTCTTAAAGACATCAAATATAGGAGTCGTGTTTTCTTATCCATTCAGCTACTCTATGTCTTTTGATTGAAGCATTTAATCCATTTACGTTTAATGTTATGATTGATATGTACTTGTTTGTCGCCATTTTTATTCTTTATATTTGTGTTCATTCTTGCCTTTCTGTTTCTTCTTTTTATAGCAGTCCCTTTAGCATTTCTTGCATTGCTGGCTTGGTGATAATAAACTCCCTTAGCACTTTTTTGTCTGTGAAGCTCCTGATTCCACATTCAATTTTGAATGAAAGCCTTGCTGGGTATAGTATTCTTCGATTCATTCCCTTGCTTTGCATCACTTTGTATATTTCATTGCATTCCATTCTGGGCTGGTGTGTTTCTGTTGAGAAATCAGTTGATATCCTAATGGGAGATCCTTTGTAGGTAACTTTCTGTCTCTGGTAGCCTTTAAGATTCTTACTTTGTTGTTGATGTTTGCAAATTTAATTATGATGTGTCTTGGTGTTGGTCTTTTTGGGTTCATCTTGTTTGGGACTCTATGTGCTTGTTGGACTTGCGTGTTTTTTTTCTTGCCACCGTCAGGGAAGTTTTCTGTCATTATTTCTGCAAACAGGTTTTCTATTCCTTGCTCTGCTTCCTCTTCTTCTGGTACCCCCATTATGCAGATGTTGTTTCATTTCATGTTGTCCCAAAGTTCCCTTAGGCTCTCCTCCTGCTTTTTAAGATTTCTTTCCAGTTGCTGCTGTGTTTGTGTGTTTTTCCTACCTTGTTTTCTAATTCACTGATGTGGTCCTCAGCCTCTTCTAGTCTACTGTTTAAGCCTTCCATTGTGTTCTTTATTACAGCTATGTCATTCTTCATTTCCTCTTGGTTCCTTTTCATGTTGGTGACATTTTCATTCCACTCCTTAGAATTCTCATTGAGTTGTGTGTATTTGTCATCCAGTCATTTGAGCATCCTTATAACCATTACTGTGAATTCTTTCTCTGATATGTTACTTGCCTCCACTTCATTTAATTCCCTTATTGGTGATTCCTTTTTTCTTTCCTTTGGAAATTGTTTTTTTTTTTTTGTCTCCCCATTTTTTTTTGCTGTAATGTTTTAATTGTTTCTGTGTCTTAGATCCAACTGCTTTGCTACCCAGGTTCTTTTGAGGATGGTGCTAGAGGTGCAGTCTCTCAGGTCTCCTTGGCTTGGTGATCTAGCAGAGCTCCCTACTTGAGCTATTTGGTTTCTCTTGATGTAGTTGGATCTTGAATGTTAATTTCTTATTCGTGGTTGAACTCTCATCACGGATTGACAATGTGACTCACCCTCAGCTTCGTTGTGCAAGCTGTTTTGGATGTAATCTTGGTTCTGGCTCTTGTGGAAAAGGTTGTCTGAGGTCTCACTGGTATGTGCTCACTGTGGATTCCCAGAGTCCATGGCCTGGGAGGAAGGAGTCTCAGGTATTGTGACTTTGGCTGGTGTGGTATGACTCTGTACCTCACTATGAGGGGCCCGGAGACCGTGACAGTGGGGGCCAGTGACTTGTAGTCTGTGGTTGAGGGACTATGGCCAAAGTGATTTCCCTCTCTTAATAACGAGGGGGTTCAGGATCCAGCAGCTGGGGATGTGGGAATCCTGGAGTCTGTGGCGAAACAATGTAACCTTGGCCAGGGAGGCAAGTCCTCAGCAACTCATCAAGCTGTCCAGAGGTAGGTAGCTGGGCGAGGAATGTCATGTTGAGGGAGCTGTGTGCCCTTGGTTAGAGAGGCACACATCCAGTGGCAGGTCACACTGGGGCCCAGGAGTTATCTGCAAGGGATGTGCAGTCGTGGGGCCCACACGCTGGATTATAGCTATTGTGGTGTGCCACCGACTCCGTGGAGGGAGAAGCCCCAGTTTCTGCTTCAGGGGATGTGCGCCCTTGGTTGGATACATGTGCTCAGCAGCTGTTTACAGAGGTGCCCCGGAGCCATCTGCTGGTGCAGTGGGCTCAGGGGACCCATGTGCCAGAGCGGCACTATGGGGACTGGATACCAGCAGCCAGGGTTGTGCCTTGTGGTGGTTCAGAGAATCACCCAAGGGCTGCCTGCCGGGGCAGCAGGCTCAGGGGTCTTGCGTGCTGGATCAGTCTGACTGCAGTGACCAGAGGTCAGCAGCCAAGGAAGGGGAAGTCCGAGATTCTGCTGCTGGGGCCTTGCACCCTTGGTTAAACATGAGTGCGCCTAATGGCAGCTTACAGAGGCACCCAGGAGTTGCCTGCTGGGCCAGCGGCCTCAGCAAGCCTGTGTGCTGAAACCACACGCCCACAGTGTCTGTGGGTAGGCATCTGGCAAGGGGGAAGTCCGAATTTCTACTGCTGGGACCATGCTCCCTTGTTTGAATATGACCGTGCCCAGTGGGGGCTCAAGGAGGCACCCAGAAGCCACTTATAGGGGCAGCGGGTTCAGTAGGCCTGCATGCTGAAAAAGCACAACTGTGGTGTTGGAGGCCAGCAGCTGTGGAGTGGGAAGACTCAGTTTTTGCTGCCGGATGTTGTACCCTTGGTTGGATTTGTGCACGCCCAGTGGCGGCGCACAGAGGCACCCGGGGTCCATTTGCCAGGGCAGTGCACTCAGAGGGGCCCTGGTGCTGAAGCCATGCAACCAAGGTTTCTGTGGGCAAGCAGCTGGGAAGGGGGAATTCAGAATTTCTACTGCCGGGGCTATGCATCCTTGTTTGGATAAGAGCACGCCAAGCAGGGGCTCACAGCAGCACCCAAGAACGGCCTATGGGGTATTTGGCTCAGGAGATGCAACTGAGGTGTCCATAGGTCGGCAGTTGGGGCAGGAGGAAGTTGCACTTACTGCTGTGGGAGCCATACACCCTTGGAGGTGGACTTCCTAGGGTCTGCAGGTCTGCGGGTGGGGCAGCAGGATTTTGGCTGTAGTGGCTACAGGGTAATGGGCAGTGTCCAAGGTCACTCTGGGTGTAGGTGCTGATGAGTTCCTAGAAAAGGCCTCTCTCCCCAAGATGGCATGGGCCCCATTCCCAAGCCTCACAGCCCAGGGAGTGCTTGCAGTGGTGGTAGGTGCTCCCTGTTCAGGAGAGCCTGGTCTGCCAGCCCCTGCTACACCTGCTTGATTTAACTGTTCCTCACTCACTCACACACACACCACACAAATCCACATACTCTCCTTTCACCCCCTCACTCACTCACACACTCTCCCTCACCTCTGTCCTGCCAGCCATCATATTCTCCCCTCTCACCTCTATTATTTTTGATGCTATAATGAGAATTGTTTCTTAGTTTTGTTTGTTGCTAGTATATATAAATATAATTGATACTGTATAATGCTCTTGTATCCAGTGAATTTGCTGAACTCATTTATTTCTGTGTGTCTGCATATAAGTATGTGTGTGAATGCAATCCCTAGGATTTTCTACATACTATATTTTCTGAAAATAAAAATATTCGTTTATTCTTCAATCTGGATGCTTTTGATTTCTTTCTTTTCTGTTGTTTTCCCACCTTCCTTTCATTTTCTTTTTCTTTACTTCTTTTTCTTTCTGAACATAAACTCCCATACAATGTTGACTAAAAGAGCTATCACAATACTGCCTTGCTCCTAATCTTAGAGTTAAATCAGTCAATCTTTCAACATTAAGTATGATGTTAGCTGTTTTTCATAGATGCCCTTTATCAGGCTGCAAAAGTTGAAAGTTACTGTCACGAATAGATATTGGATTTTCTCAAATGATCTTTGTGTCTCTATTGAGATCATCATGTTGTTCTCTCATTTACTCTACTAATCTATATATATAAAACCCTAACATACAAATAGACCGATTGGCGGAACAACAGAACAATTGAACAACTGGTCGCTATGACATGTGCTGACCACCAGGGGGCATGTGCGGAGCATGGCAGGCGTCGGCAGGAGGCGGCAGAGCATGGAACATGGCGGGCATCAGCTGCGGTGGGAAGGTGGAGTAGATGAGTGGGGGTGCCAGACCAAGGCAGAGTGCCAGTCGCTGTCATCAGGGCAAGCCTCTGGTGATTACTGAAAATTCTTTGCTCCCATGCACCGCAGTCCCATGAGGTGCTCACACCTGTGGCTGGCGCCAACCCCACTTGCACCCGCTGCCAGCGCTGGAGCCGCTGCTAGCACCCACTGCCGGCGTCCGGTGCAGGCTCTGATCTCTCAGCGTCATCAGCCTGTACAAGCAGCAGCTGCCAACCCCGATTACCCCTTAGGGCTTCTCCACTTCCCCCTGCTCCTGAGACGCGACTGGGGCCAGCAGCCACATCTCGCACCCACTACTAGCGATGGCCCCACTTGCACCTGCTTCTGGCACCTGGAGCTGGTCCCGATCACTGTCAGTGGGTGCAAACAGTGGCTGTCAAACCCCATCGCCCCTGAGGGCTTCTCCACCTGCCCCTGCTCCTGCTCCTGAGAGGTGACTGGAGCAGCAGCCGCCACTCGCACCCGCTGATGCTGATAGCACCGCCCGGCTCACACCAGCTGCTGGTGCCTGCCCCAATTGCTCCACACCATCAGCGGGTGCAAGTGGGGCCGGTGCTGTCAGTGTGTGGGAACAGCAGCAGCTGGAACGGGGCTGCTGTCAGACAGGAGACCAAGGGCTGCAGCAGGAGGGACCAGGCAGGGGCACGGAGGATGGGCCAAGACCTGCCCTGTGCCCACCGCATCCTCACGGACCACAGATCCTTTCAAGGTACACAAATTCATGCACTGGGCCCCTAGTATGGTATATTACATTAATTAATTACTGGATGTTAAACTAACCTTGCTAAATTCTACATGTCTGGGTGTACAATACTTTTATAGATTGTTATACTTTGTTTGTAAATATTTTGTTGAAGATTTTGTTATCTATATTCATGAGGGATACTGTGTGTGTGTGTTTTCCTTAGTGGTTCTGACTGGCTTTGGTCTCAGGGTAATACTGTTCTCAGACTGAACAGTTTCTTCTTCCTTTATTTTTTGGAAAAGTTTGTGAAATATTGGTATTATTTAGTCTATAAATATTGGATTGGAAGCAGTAAAGCCATCTGTATCCAGAGTTTTCTTTGTAGGGTGACTTAATTTTATCTCTACTATTGTAGGTCTACTCAGATTTTCTATTTCTTCTTGAATCAGTTTCAGTAATTTGTGCACTTTCAGAAATTAGACCAATTTATATAAATTGTCCAATTGCTTGAATATATATGTTCATAGTATTATCTTTTAACCCTTTTAATTTCTATGGAGTCTAATTTAATTCCTGGTTTTAGTATCTGTTATCTTCTGTCCTTTTTCTTTGGTTACTCTAGCCAAAGATCTGATGATCTTTTGAAAGAATCAACTTTTGGTTTCATTGATGTTCTGTATTATTTTCTATTTCATTAATTTTGGCTCTAATCTTTATTATTTCCTTCCTTTGAGTTTTAACATGTATTTATATCTTATCTATTTTTACCTACATAATTATATTATCAGTTCTATTTATTTCTTTGGGTGGATTTTTAGTTACTTTTGATGTCATTTCCTTTTAATCTAAAAAATTTCCTTCGATGTTTCTTATAAGGCCAATCTACTAGCCACAAATTACCTCAGGCTTCGTTTAACTTGGAATATATCTTTAATTTACCTTCATTATTGAAGAACAGTTTTGATGGATATAAAATTCTTACTTGTCACAATCTTTTTTCATCATTTGTATTCAGCACTTTGAATATGTTATCCCTCAGCTCTCTGGCTTTAATTGTTTTTGATGAGAAATCAATTGCTAATCATAGTGTTGTCCCCTCTATTAAATGATTCTTTTTTCTCTTGCTTCTGTCAAGAATTTCTCTTTTTTTTTGGCTTTCAATGTTTGACTATACTTTGTCTATGTTTGGATCCTTTTGTGTTTTTAAAATTGGGGTTTATTGAATTTCTTATATGTGTAGATTAATGTTATTCATCATTGCTGGCAAGTTTTTTGGTCATTATCTCGTTCTGCCCTTTCTTTCTTTCCTCCTCTACTTTTCCCCCATTACAAATATGTTAGTATGCTTGATGGTGTCTCATGGATTTCTGAAGCTGTTCATTGTCTTTATTATCTTATTTTCTATTCTTCAGAAAATTGGATAGTTTCTATAGATTTATAAAATTCACTGACTCTTCTGACATAAAATTTGTTCTTAAGTCCCTTTGGAATTTTTTTTTCTCATTTTAGTGGTTTCACTTTTCAACTCCAGAAATTTAATTTGTTTCTTCTTTAAAAAAAAAATTATATCATTACATTTATACTCTTTATTCAAAGAATAATTATAATAATATATTTAATTATTTAACAAGGTTTCCTTTAGTTATTTGAACATATTGATAATAGGTGTTTTCAAGTATTTGTGTGCTAAATTCAACTTCTGCTCTCCACACTGAGATCCAGAGACAGTTTCTCTTGACTGCTTTTTTTTTTTTAAAAGGGTGTGGATTATAATCCTGTTTCTGTGCATATCTCACAATTCTTTTTCTTGAAAATTGACATTCTGTATAATGTATTATAGTAATTCTGGCTTCTGATAATCCCTCCAGGGGGGTTGTTGCTTTTATTGCTGTTTATTTACTTATTTGTTTGTTCATTTAGTGATTTCCCAGTCTAATTCTGTGGAGTCAGTTTTATCCTATTCAGCCATTGATGCCTCTGGTTATTTTTTATAATGCCTATTTTCATTTTTTAGTTAAGACTTGCCCCTGTGTCAGCACAGTTTGTTGTTTACATCCAATGATTAGTCATAAGTTTTACCTAAACACCTTGGACGAATAAGCTAACACCCTTTGCAGATGGATATATATATGGGTTGGGGAATGCATTCAAAGTTCAAGCAGTTTACAAGTCTTCCTTGGCTGTTACATTCCACTGGGTTATCTCATATCTCCTCTTTTCCCAAAGCATTAGGGTCAGCCTGGGGTATGTGAATATCCTGAACCCTCTCTGGCATTTCCTGGAATATGTGTGCAGCCTTCCAAACCATCAGTGATATGTATTAGCTTTGATTGGCCCATTATACCAGTCTCCTTCTCCAATTCTCCTTGTTAAATTTCTGGCTAATATGCTTGTCTATTGCCTATCCCAACATGAATTGCAACCTTGTGCTATTTATACTCCTTGATTGTTTACCACTAAGATTTCTACAGCTTTTGCAAGCTCCTAGGAATATGTGGTTTTTCATGTTTTACTCCATCAAGTTAGCCCCTTTTTACAGTGAAGTTGGGGCTTTTCATAGCTTCTCCTTCCCTAGTAGAACTATTGTGCTAATGGAGTTTGGGAGGAGTAAGAGGTGAAGGTAGTCCAGCTACAATACCACATCACATTTATGCCTGTTGTCTTCGCATAATATTTAATGTGGCCTGTTTTACTCTCAAATGTATCCAGTTTGGGTGATATAATTTGTTACCTACTTCAATATAGTGAGCATAAATAATTTATGGTATTCCTTCAGCAAAAAAAAACACTGCCTAATTCTTTTCCTTATAATGGTAGAATCAGAGACCCTGCTACAGGTGTACATGTGTCTGGGTAGGTGGGTGAAGAGGTCCAACTATCATTGAATGAAAGTTTCCGTGATGGCCGCATGTGTATAGGCAATTTTCAGCTGCCTGTTGACTGTATCTCTAGAAAGTCTAAAACTTTGCAGGATTAAGAATGTCTGCCAATTCTAAAAATTGTTACTTAGGTTGGGCCATAAGGATTGGAAATTGGATGGAGGATGAGGATGAGAGTGCCAAACTTATCCTATGGGAAATAAAAATTTTTACCTTACTTTACAGAGCCGAGAGGAAACATTCAATGAGAACAGCTAGAATTACATGGTTCATAATGGATTTCTTGTAAATTTGGAGCTGGACTGTACTAGAATAAATCCATTACAAGCAATTGTGGAGAATATGTCATTTAGACTTAATCTCATACAAAAGAGTAGCTTAGTCCTTGCCTGTGTGACTCAGTGGTTAGAGCATCAGCTTGCATACCGAGGGGTAAAAGGTTTGATTCCCAGTCAAGGGCACATACCTGGGTTGCAGATTCAATCCGGCCCACGGTAGGGGTGTGTGTGGGAGCAACCAATCAATGTGTGTCTCACACATTGATGTTTCTCTCTCTCTCTCTCTCTCTCTCTCTCTCTCTCTCTCTCTCTCTCTCTCTCCCTCTCCCTCTCTTCCTCCCTCCCTCCCTTCCACTATCTCTAAATACATCTTCTGGAGAGAATTAACAAATAAATAAAAATAAATAAGTAGTAGCTCAGAGATCTCTCTGAAGTGGTCCAAATACTTAGTTGGAGCAGGTTAGTTTTTACCAACTTATTCCTTCAATTTCATGTCCCATCCAGGTTATATCTCCTCAGAAACATACTAAGAAAATACGCTCATCTGGGACCTTAAATAACTCTTGTAAATCAGAAATTTCCCCTATAGAAATAGGGAGTAATACACATGTTAAAAGTGGTTTTTGCTTTACATGATAATCCACAATAATATTTCCTTAAGAACATATTCTCCTAGAGCATTTAAATTATGAATATATTTACAAAATCACTCCTATCATGTAAAATGAGATAAACATGTAGTATTTACTTCCAGGAATTTTCAAAACATTTTTTTTCTTCAAAGTGACTAAAAGAAATGGAAAAATTAGTAAAATTTCTGCAGTAGAAATTCAGAATATTTAATGCATTAACTCTGAATAACTTACTCATATTTTTGGATCAACATTAATACCTCACATTTACAAAGTATCAAAGAAATCAAAGTATTCACCAAACTTCATCTCATAAAAATGTCATCATAATTCACCTTTAACCCAGGAAACAGTAACAGTAAATATGATTACTTGTATTTGGAAAACAAGGAACCTAATCCATAAAACAAAGCAGTAAAATATAGCATAAATTGCTTAAGAATATGAGTAAGTCTGGTGAGGAAGTATACAATAAAAATGCATTAAATTGTACTATGAGATTTTCAATTTGGCAATATTCAAGCTATAACAAAGAAGAAACTTGGAGTCTCCATCTCCCATTTGTCTGCATATTATAAAAAATCAAAATTAATGTTTAAAGAGATTATTTTGGTCCTATATATGATACTTCTTCAGCTAAAATCTTGGGTAATGTGGGTGGATGTTTTTTATATCTGTGTATTTTTGTTAGGCTTCATAATTTCTATAAGAGAATTCCAACCCAGCCTTTAACTTGATTAGTATTTCTGTTATCAATTAGAAAAGAAAGCTGTATTTAAGTGTTTTTTAATAATAAGTCTACAGTTTACTGTCACCTAATAACAATCAAAGGTATAACTTAGAGAAACAGTACCTATAGAAAATTATCCAAAGGATGTGCAAACCTTTCATTGGAATCTAGGTGTATTCTAAAATCTCCCTTGGAATTACACAAGAACAGAGTGCTAGCTACTTGGTATATACTAGTATTTTTTTTAAAATATATTTTATTGATTTTTTACAGAGAGGAAGGGAGAGAGATAGAGAGTCAGAAACATCGATGAGAGAGAAACATCGACCAGCTGCCTCCTGCACATCCCCCACTGGGGATATGCCCGCAACCCAGGTACATGCCCCCGACCGGAATCGAACCCGGGACCTTTCAGTCCGCAGGCCAACGCTCTATCCACTGAGCTAAACCGGTCTCGGCTGGTATATACTAGTATTTTATAAGACTGAGAAAACCACATTGCACATTATTGAGATGATGTCAATCTATATTGAGGTTACAACAGTAAGATATTCATTTCTCATAAAAGTGAATATTGATCATGATATTCATGACATAATACAGCTATCCCTTTATATATTGAAGGCATTTCTTCCTACTCTTAGTATTAGCAATGTATTTCTTCAAACCATATGGTAGAAAACCAATTTGTAAATGTTTTTAAGATTCTATAAAGGATGCTTTTTTATGTAAGTCTAAGCCCTGCCCCTTTTCTCATATTTTGGCCCTTGTTTACCCATTTTAGTTTACATTAAATTCACTTATATTACATAATTCATTTAGATTATATATTTCATTTATAACTTGTTATATTAAATGTACATATTTATCTATGTATGCCTTTAAACCATCTTCATTTCTTTTAGAATAAAGAAAGAACATCTGTCTCTGTTTCCATATATCAAGTCATGTAAATTTATTCTAGGATACTCCAAAATTTTAGACGCAATTTTTATTTTATCTATTTTTATCAATTTTTATTATATATATATATATATATAATACATACACACACACACACACACACACATAATTTCAGAGAGGAAGGGAGAGGGATAGAGAGAAACATCAATGATAAGAGAGAATCATTGATCAACTGCCTCTTGCATGCTCCCTACCAGGGATTGGGCCTGCAACCAGGGCATGTGCCCTTGACCAGGATCGAACCCAAAACCATTCAGTCCTCAAGCCAATGCTCTATCCACTGAGCAAAACCAGCTAGAGCTAGATGCAATTTTTAAATGTCAACTTAGTTCTTCTAGGAGCTGAACTTGATAAACTCATCTATGCTTTGTACTGACTTTATTTAATTTCTTTCTACTTTCAATGCTATTCAAACCAGATATTTGAAGCAAATTAATAGACATACATCATCAGGGTCTAAGACTAACTTGAAGCTCAGATAAGCACCTTTTTAGTCACCTTTAGGTTGTTCTTGGCTTTCTGTGCAAGAATAGAACCATTTGGAACCTATGGAGCAACAGAAACTACTTTTAGGTCATTAATAAAGCATGTAACACAGGGCAACCATAATTGATTGTGCAGATTCTGCCCTGCACAGGGTCATCAAGTCCAGAGATGCTCCGTTCTGGAAGCCATGCTTCCGGGCCCATGTTGCATCAGCTGAAGGAAGGGGTTTCTTACAATAATTTACATAAAAGTTGTACTAAACCTCTATATAAGTAACAGAGGCCCTTTATAAAATGGTCCCATAGTATTTTTAACAAAATATAATTAATTGCTTTGGTATTTAGCTGAC
This sequence comes from Myotis nattereri, assembly GCF_964212035.1. Taxonomy (NCBI): domain Eukaryota; kingdom Metazoa; phylum Chordata; class Mammalia; order Chiroptera; family Vespertilionidae; genus Myotis; species Myotis nattereri. The sequence continues at coordinate 64,971,757 of NC_138077.1, read as the reverse complement.
TGTTTTGCTGCCACTTGTTACATAAATATTCAGATAAGCCTCCTAGTGATGACCTCATCTCATGAGCTTAAGTCTCCACAACTTGTAATAAACAATGCTTTAAAATCAGAGTACAGCGGGAGGGCCGGGGAGGGTTGGGGGGTGGGTGGGTAAGAGATCAACCGAAGGACTTGTATGTAAGCATATAAGCATAACCAATGGACACAAGACACTGGGGGGTATGGGAGGCTAGGGGAAGGTCAAGGGGAGAAAAAAAAGGAGACATATATAATACGTTTTGTAATACTTTAAGCAATAAAACAATTAAAAAATAAATAAATAAAAAACAAAACCCCAGAATGTTAGTTATATAAATAGTTCTCTGAGAGGCTGACTTTGAAAGAGAATAATGTCCTTCTCCACAGATGATACCATACCTTATATACGGCCATATTCTCAACATACTAAAGGCTTTTCTTCCTAAGTAGAGTTGAGAAATGGGTGCAGAGCATAATGCTATTCATATTATTATTCCATCCATGATTAAGTTGTCTCCCATTTGAAATTTTAAAGCAATAAGAAAAGTGAGAGCAAAATTTCAATTAGATCTGAGACAGCGGATTATTTGTATAAAGCAATACACTGCCCTTAAGTTTAGTTTATGGCTTCCACTTTCCCCAGGAGATTTTATATAGTTAACTCTCAATAAATTATTTGCAAGTGGTCTATTCATAACACATTTTTATATTAACTTTTCCTGATTAGAAAATCAACACATGCCCATTGCAAAAATATTGGCAAATACAGAAAAGTATAAGAAAAAATTATAAATGCCAAAAGTCCAATTGCACAGAGACAATCAACCACCACTGGCACTTCAGCATTTCATTCAAACATGATGAATTTTAATCCCAATTTGGCTTCCTCTTTTTTCTCCTGCACATCACTCAATTGTGTCCTATTCCAACTATTTGGTATTTATTCAAGTAACAGTAACTATTTTCTAGAGATTAATTTAGTAATTAATAAAGTGGTATTGTATTTCATAGGGTTACTACTGATTATTACTAGAGGCCCGGGGCACAAAAATTTGTGCACTCGGGGGGAGAGAGGGCTCCCTCAGCCAGGCCTGTGCCCTCTCGCAGTCTGGGACCCCTCAGGGGATAACTACCTGCTGGCTTAGGCCCACTCCCTGGGGGATTGGGACTACGCTGGCAATCAGACATCCCTCTGGCAGCCCGGCAGCCCTCGGGGGATGTCCACTTGCCAGCGGGGAGCAGGCCTAAACTGCAGTCGGACATCCTTAGCGCTGCTGAGGAGGCAGGAGAGGCTCCCACCACCACTGCTGTACTGGCAGCCATCAGCCTGGCTTGTGGCTGAACAGAGCTCCTCCCATACGAGAGCGCCCTGACCACCAGAGGGCACCTCCTGCATTGAGCGTCTGCCCCCTGGTGGTCAGTGTGTGTCATAGTGGCCAGTCATTCCCAGTCCTTCTGCTGTTAGGGTCAGTTTGCATATTACCCTTTTACTATATATGATAGAGGCCTGGTGCATGGGTGGGGGCCGGCTGGTTTGCCCTAAAGGGTGTCTCGGATCAGGGTGGGGGATCCCGCTTGGGTGCCTGGTCAGCCTGGGTGAGGGGATGATGGTTGTTTGCAGCTGGTCACACCCCCTTCAGGGTGGGAGTCCCCACTGGGGTGCCTGGCCAGTCTGGGTGAGGGGCTGAGGGCTGTTTTCAGGCTGGCGGGTGACTGAAGCTCCCAACCTCTCCTTTTTTTTTCTTTCTTTTTTTTTTTATTCTGGGATTTATTTACCTTCTATGGCTGTCATGGGAACTGAGAGCCAGCTTTAGCTCTGAGGCTCGGCTCGAGCTCTAAGACCTCAGCTGCTGAAAGCAGGTATCTGGGTTTGTTTGGCTTCTATAATTGAAACACTGTTGCAGCTCCAGCTCTGAGGCCCAGCTGGATGAAAGCAGGTTTCTGGGGTTTGTTTAGCTTCTATAATTGCAAGATTGTTTCTTAGAGTGCAGCTCAGAGGCCGGCAGCGGCAGGCGGGGAACCTTGGCTCCTCCATCACTGAAGCAAGCAATCCTCCTGTTCGCTTCAGTTGCCTGGCTGCCGGCCGCCATCTGGTTGGCAGTTAATTTGAATATTGCCCTGATTAGCCAATGGGAAGCGTGTTGGAGGTATGGTTAATTACCACGTTTACCTATTATTAGATAGGATTATTCATTATTGTTGCTCATTAATACACATTAGGTTTTCTCTGATCATGCTCTATAACAGTGATGGCGAACCTTTTGAGCTCGGTGTGTCAGCATTTTGAAAAACCCTAACTTAACTCTGGTGCCGTGTCACATAGAGAAATTTTTTGATATTTGCAACCATAGTAAAACAAAGACTTATATTTTTGATATTTATTTCATATATTTAAATGCCATTTAACAAAGAAAAATCAACCAAAAAATGAGTTCGTGTGTCACCTCTGACACGTGTGTCATAGGTTCGCCATCACTGCTCTATAAAGGTTACCTATTATATAACAAAGTACTATGACATTGCACAAGTGTTGGATCATTTCTGTTTCATAATATGGAGGTAAGAAATATATTTATAACCCATGAAAAACAAAAATAAAATGGTAAATTTGATACCAAAGCATTTTTTATACAAAGAAATCATATTCTATACAAAGGCCAAAGACAAATTATTTTAAATAACAATCTTGTTTCTTTATTGTTTTAACTACCTTTGTCATAGCACTTCAATATTCATATGGAAAAGTGAGAGTTAGCTATGCTTATAAAGGTGAAGCACCATAAAAGCTTCAATGCATATCTCTGAAAAACCTAATCCAATTCTATCTGAGGAGCTATCCTCTTTCTGTGAACTCTGTCATGTAGAATTACATCATCTCCCATGGCTCATATTATCTCCAATTCATAAAATGCTTTAACAAAAACTGTTATGAAGTGGGTTCTGCTATATATTCATATGACTTCCTCCTCAGTTTGGTTTAGCTCGGAAATACACAATACATCAATATGTGTTTCATTAAGACAGTTGTTTCGATATAGTAACAAGATGGGCAAATAGAGGAAGTGAGCTGGGTGTAATTTATTTACATTTTAATAAGACCTCAAATGAATGATACCATACAGGAAGCTCATAGTGAGATTAGGGAGAAATGGTGGCTGAAAATGCCTTGAAGTTTAGAAGCTGTTAAGAATTACTTAATCAATAGTATTGCTTCTGAATTAAGATAGGATAATAGTTCTACAGGGATAGGTATTATGGTCCATGACAAACATTATTCAATGCAAGAGTTAAAAATTGAGGGGGGATATAAATTTTACAAAATATAATAAATTTTTAGGTTATTAATTAGAATACTTATTGAAAGCTAAAGCTTAAAATGAATGGCCCTACAATATAAAAATCTTACAAAAGCCTCTTTTTTCCTAATATTCACCAAAGTTTACTCCTAAAATTCCCTTTCAAGAGGGATACTACTTCATGTAAGCATTTGGATTTCTCCTACTTTGCATGTTAACTCTTTTGTGAATGATTCTATAAATCAGGGCAAGTTCTTTAATGAAATAAATTCAGAATGCAATGATTTTCAGTCTATAATTATAGTAGCATGTGCTATTTCTATTTCCTAACTCTGAGCAGGGTCAACTTGGTGTGAGACAAATTATCACTGATAATGTCTCAGAGATTAATGTGCATAACATTTGTCTATCGAGTGTTGTTCAAAAGAGAAAAAAAAAACTTGAAAGGGTAAATACAATTTTTAAGCAGCAAGTGAAGAAATAATAGTAAAGGTACACTATCAATAGGAAAAGCATGAAGAGGCCAGAATGAGTTCAATATACAAAGGTGAGCTGTGAGTTCTAAGACATTTGCTTAAATACAGAACAAGAATATGACTGTCTTACGTTAGCCACTATAAAGAATAAACCTTTCATTATAATTTGTTGTTTTGGCATGTTTTCCTTATTTGTATCCTATCTACCAACTAGAAAGTAAATTCCTTGAAAGTATGTGATTCATGCTTTTCTGTACTGTAATCCATAGATGATGCTGAGTAGAAAACTCATTCTCAATCAATATGGGCTGATTTGATTTGTGTGAAATATAAAGAATCTAGGCAAGAGGGTACAGTTTAAAAATATCAGATGCTCATTCATGCATACTATGTAAAAGAAAAAAAAAAGGATTCTGAAAAACAGAATAAAGTATAACACCAAGTGGGAAAAAGAGTATAAATTATGCTAACCTACACTGAAGCAATAATATTATTACAAAAAAAGTCAACTGAAAATAAATCAATATAAATGTATACTTAAATCCAACAGATAATTCAGAAGACTGCCAGAGAAATGAAAATACAATGATGGCATCATGAAAGTGATTTGCCCCAATATTACACATCATTTCTGTTATACTAGTTAAGAAGTGATAAAGTATGATTAGAAATTCCAATTTCCTGAATATATAGGATATAGATAATCTATATTATAGAGGTCTATGAATTTGCAGAGACATTATCAAGTTTTATAGATGTTCTTGATTTGAAACTGAACACAATTGCTTCAAATATAAAAACTCATAATTTCCATTGAAAATCATAATTTTACATATAGCAATTTTTAAAATTCTAAATTTGACATGGTATACTGTTAGGTAGCCTTCAAAGTTTTCTTAATAAAATCCAAACTACAGAGTTTATCTAGCAATTCAGGAGCAATCTAATAATGGAAAATCAATTACTATAAATCCCTTGGTTAATTATTATGTTCCAAAATATCCTATAAGCTTTTTAAGAGAAGAAACTATGCCTAGTGAGCAATTTCTAATAGGTTGTAAGCTGGATAAATGTTTGTATGAATTTATTTGCATTGAAGAAGACATCACAAGAAAAGTCTATGTTCATCAATTTGTGTTTGACATTTAACCAAAAAAGCATGAAATATACTTCAACACTCATTCCTAATAAACAAAGAAAGGGTTAAAAAAAATAGTCTTCTCAAGGAGAAACCAAGATGGCGGCATAGGTAAACACCGGAGTTTGCTGCCTCGAACAACCACTTCAAAAATACAACTAAAAGAGGGAACGGACATCATCCAGAACCACAGGAAGGCTGGCTGAGTGGAAGTTCTACAACTAGGAGGAAAGAGAAAAACATACCGAGACTCAGAGGAGGCACAGTGCTAAAGTAAAATACTAAGGTGCGGAGTGCATGCAGAGCAGGCTGGTGGCTGAGGGCACGGTTGTCGTTTTCAAACGGGAGGGAGTCTCAGGCTCTGAGCTCCAGTTCCGGGTGAGTCTCTAGGGACCCAGACTCATACGGGAGAAGCGGGACTGTCTGGCATCGCTCAGAACCCAAGGGCAGCTTTCTCTCCCTGGGGCTTGCAGCGATTACTGGGACACTGAGAAGCAGAGCCTCTGAGGGCAAGACTGAGAGCAGTCATAATTGCTAACCCTGCCTTGTTGATCCCCTGGGACCGGCCCCACCCAAGCCCTGCAGGGAGACTTTTGCTGGATAGCCTCAGGAAAAGGCTAGATTAGCACCTCCCTTGAGATCCAGGAGCCAGGAAGCCCAGAGGTCAGAGGGGGACCATCCAGTTTGCAGCTCCATGGAACCATAAAAGACACACTCAGGGGGCAGACTCAGCACAGAAGTTCTCCCACTGCAGACGCAGCTGATTCTCACAGCCAATTGGCCTAGAGGTCAATTCCTCGCAGTGATAACTACAACAATAAAGGCTTAACTACAACAAGACTGTGCACAAAGCCCACAAGGGGGTGCACCAAGAGTGTCTACATCAGGTAATTGGGACACTTAGCACAGAAAGGCACTCTATCGACACATCGAAGCATAAAAAATGCCGAGACAAAGAAACAGGACACAAACAGCAGAATTGGAGGAAAGCAAACTGTTGGATATAGAGTTCAAAACCACACTTTTAAGGTCTTTAAAGAACTGTCCAGAAGCCGCCAATAAATTTAATAAGGCCCTCGAAAAGATTGGTGAGACCGCCGATAAATGTAGTGAGATCCTCAAGAAATCTAATGAGACCCTCGATGTTGTGATAAAGAACCAACTAGAAATTAAGCATACACTGAAATAAAGAATATTATACAGAATCCCAAAAGCAGACCAGAGGATCGCAAGAATCAAGTCAAAGATTTGAAATATGAAGAAGCAAAAAACACCCAACCGGAAAAGCAAAATGAAAAAAGAATCCAAAAATACGAAGATAGTGTAAGGAGCCTCTGGGACAGCTTCAAGTGTACCAACATCCGAATTATAGGAGTGCCAGAAGAAGAGAGAGAGCAAGATATTGAAAACCTATTTGAAGAAATAATGACAGAAAACTTCCCCCACCTGGTGAAAGAAATAGACTTACAAGTCCAGGAAGCGCAGAGAACCCCAAACAAAAGGAATCCAAAGAGGACCACACCAAGACACATTATAATTAAAATGCCAAGAGCAAAAGACAAAGAGAGAATCCTAAAAGCAGCAAGAGAAAGAAGATCAGTTACCTACAAGGGAGTACCCATACGACTGTCAGCTGATTTCTCAACAGAAACTTTGCAGGCCAGAAGGGAGTGGCAAGAAATATTCAAAGTGATGAATACCAAGAACCTACAACCAAGACTACTTTATCCAGCAAAGCTATCATTCAAAAGTGAAGGCCAGATAAAGAGCTTCACAGATAAGAAAAAGCTAAAGGAGTTCATCACCACCAAACCAGTATTATATGAAATGCTGAAAGGTATCCTTTAAGAAGAGGAAGAAGAAGAAAAAGGTAAAGATAGAAATTATGAACAACAAATACACATCTATCAACAAGTGAATCTAAAAATCAAGTGAGTAAATAATCTGATGAACAGTATAAACTGGTGATTGTAATAGAATCAGGGACATAGAAAGGGAATGGACTGACTTCTTGGGGGGGGTAAAGGGGTGTGGGGGTGAGGGAAGAGATTGGACAATAATCGTGTACCTATGGATGAGCACAGTGGGTGGGGAGTGAGGGCGGAGGGTGGGGTGGGAACTGGGTGGAAGGGAGTTATGGTGGGAAAAAAGAGTAACTAATGTAATAATCTGAACAATAAAGATTTAATTGAAAAACAAAATAGTCTTCTCATGGAACAGACTCTGCAATCTCAGAGGGAAGGTGGGGGTGGGTGGGTGAGTGGGAAGAGATCAACCACAGAACATGAATGTATATATGCATAACCCATGAACACAAACAATAGGGTGGTGGAGGCAGGGGCAGGCTTTAGGGGGTCAACGGGAGAAAAAAGGGGACATATTTAATACTTTCAACAAGAAGGGTTTTAAAAAAATAGTCTTCTAATCCATTTAACCAATATAACAAAAAAAAATATCTGGCTTAAATCAACAACTAATTTCCACCTTAACTAGGGAAAAACTGGAGACATTACCATATAACCAAGAACAAGAATTTCTCCTATCACTAGAATTATTTACCTGTTTAGGGAAATTCTAGTCAATGAAATAGGACATTACATAGGAATAAGAGGAAAATAAAGAAGATAAAGTCATCATTGTTTGTAGAAAAGATATGACCTTGAAAACTCAAGAGAACTTATAGAAATTAAAATTATTAGGAAACAGCTAGATAATCAATATAAAGAAGAAAATATGAGTTTTCTACTGAACAATTATAAAATGGAATGCAATCATTTAAGGACAATAACAAGAACACAGCATGCTTATATTTAAATATAGTAAGTAATTGGGGGCCTATCTGAATCGAAAGACCTAATTTACTTATGCATGAAATATTATATGAATAGAAACATATATTTTTAAATGTGAGCACTGAATATTTTAAACTAATACTACTTCATTGGTTTAATAAAATTCCAAAGAAATATTTTTTATGAATTCAGTGCAATAAATTAATGTAGAAGAATAAGTAGGTGACAATAGTCAAATTATTTTTGAAAAATAAAAAATTAAGGAAATATTTGACTTAACAAATATGTAAAATTATACTGAGGCTCTAATGGAAATATTATGTAACTGCTGAAAAAACTAAAAAAAACAGTAGTCCAAAAATAGATCCCATGTTGATAAAAATTAGTAAGCAATAAAGATGGCACCAAAATCAATGGTGAAATAATGCTGGAATAATACATAATTATTGAAAAGAAAATTAAGTACAATGCTTATCTTATACCTTAGGCTAAAATAAATTCTGAAAGTAAAAGAGAGCTACAAATACAAAATAAAACCATGATGATACTAGAAAAATAGTGAATATTTATCAGCCTTCAAACAATTAAAAAGAGGATAATAGATGCTAGAAAAATGGTGAATATTTATCAGACTTCAAACAATTAATAAGAAGATAATAGTAACAAAGACCACAGTAGTAAAGCAAAAAGTACAATTAACCACTGAAATACTTAAAATTTTGTCACATGAACAATAGCAAAAACAATTTAATGGCATATGAAAACCGGAAGAAACATTTTTGCAACATGTTTGACAAAATTAGTGACAACATTTTAAAAAAATCTTACAAATCATCAAGACAACATGAGTAAAGGACACGAGGAAACGATATATAAAAAGAAGAAAACAATGGCAAATAAGCATATAAAACATTTGGCTCTATATAAATAAAATCAACGCAAATTAAAGCAAAATAAATCACACTTTAACCTGCCAACTGGAAATTCATATAAAATGATAGTATTCAAAGCAGGTAAGAGTACAGTTTAAAAAAAGTACTCTCGCATATAATTTAAATGGAATTATCAAGAGAACTTTGAGAAGTTTATATCTTCTAACTCAGAAATCAACTTTTAAAAAATATATATTGGAAACATAATCCAAGATGCAGATAAAATTGTATGTATAAGAATGGTCCTCAGAGCAATAGGAATAATAGTGAAAAACACGTTAGTACATAAATAAGTACAATATTATGCAGTCATTAAAAATGAGTATTTTTGATTCAGAACTAATAATTAATGCTAATTTTAAAAATATGGACTATGTGATCCAAAGTTTTATTTGAAAATATACATGCATAGATATAAAAACAAACAAATACTTTAAAATTGTGAGGCAGAGCAAAATCTTAGAATTATTCATCCCTGACTTAAAATTCATTTGCTATATATAGTTTTATATTTCTGTAATATATTCATGTGCACACTTTACTTTTTAACCTGAAAAAATGATTTTAAACCTAAAATGAATATATATTTGTTCAGAGTCCACTCCAGCAAAACAAAATCAAACACCAATAAAAACTGCTTTCCCTGTACATGTGGAATTACTATGCTCATTGATCTGTAAATCTTGGTAATTTTGTATATAAAAACCATCTATTAAGATATTTGATCCTCTTATTTTTATTTCTGAAGTATAGAATACATTTCTTGAATTAAAAAACAAAGAAAATAAAGTCACTCTTAAGTACCATAATTGACCACAATATTTTTCCAGTGCTCAGATGACAGTTTTCTACCACTTCTAGATAAAGTTTACCTATTTCGTTAACAACATGTTTTGGAACCATGCTCAGTAATATTCAATCTGAGAATGTTTATTTGGCCCATTTAACCAACACCAAAGAAGTTACCTTCAATCGACCGTGACCAGCATAGTGAATAATACATTTGATTTTCACATTCATTTTGCATGGAACACCAACCATACTGAGTATTCTGAGAGTAACAATGAGGAGGAGTTAAATATTTATTTTATCAGTGCTTAAAAAATAGCTTCCAAACTCAAGACATGCAATAACCTTCTAAGTAAGTTTGCCGACTCCATATTGTGTTTGAAGGCACACCCCCTCCAAAAGTCTGCACTCACCATCTGCTACTCAACCGCAGAATAATGCGCTCAAGTCTGGCATTGCTTGGCATACGCAAAGATAGTCAATGTCCAACTTCATTCAGACATGTGCACCATATCAGGAACCTTATGACACAGCCCTCAACATCAATGGAGCACTTTCAAGCACCACTGAACATCAATCAAGTATGTATGACAGTCAAGCTGATAGACAAAATCTAAGCCAACCCTAAACACCTACTGTGCATGGATCCCTCCAGTTTGCCTGCAGCTCACCTTCTATTAAGATGATAGCTTTGGTCTATTCTTCCATGCCAAAACAAGTCCATGGAGTCACTCTGGCAGGAAGGAGGGTCTCTATCAATGTCAACAAAAAGTTCCTTGCTGCCTACCCTACCATCTGTCCTCCTGCTTCCTACCTACCTTACTTTACATGGACCTTGATGAATGGGATTCTAATAGTCCAAGATTCTAGTTTAGCCAGCGTTTGCAGATGGGGTCAATATGTCTGCCCCCAAGGTAACATAGCTAACGGGTTACCTAGAGAGTGCATATTTGCAAATTTGATGTTAGAAAGACAAAGACGTTCCTACCAGTTTTATTAAGTTGGAGTTTGTGAAAAAAGTGATGTGTTCAATGCTTAACATGAAGATGGTTTCCCTTTAAATTCTTTGAAAATGTAAAGAATGCCAAAGAAATGGTAAATTGCATTTAAATACTATGAGGGGAAATAAAATGAATAAATAAAAATAAAAATAAGGTTGTTTAAAGTATTTACAAAGTAGGTTTGAGAGAAAGGCAAAAATAATCTAAGAAATATGTAGAAATAAGACTTTACAGTGGAATATTAATGTAGAAGTGGAACATTTTACTCTACATTAGATGCTATAACATTAGAAAATATTGCACATGCTAAAAGGAGAATAGCTCTCAGACCAATGCTCCAGAAGTTATATAGAACTTAAATGGACTCCATGGTAGAGTAGTAGAATTTGATGTAATCTTAAATATGAGTAGAAATCACTTTTTTCCTGAAGAAATAAAAATTTTAACTTAAAAAAGACTATATAAAATACAATTATTCAATATTGCCTTAAAAGAAGTAAATAAAATTATTTCTGTGAACATGTTGACAAACTTTTTAATTAGGTCATTAAAATTACATTTAGACTGAGCCTAATGGCATATAGAGCAAACAGAAAATTTAGCAAATGCCACTGGTTCCAATCAAAGTCAATTTAATATTATGATACAAAGATATGGCTTTATTTTTTGTTCAAAGAATGCTGAATGTATTTCTATAATGCTCTCTGGACTCACCAAAAAACAAACAAACAAAACACCCCAAATTCAAAATATAGCATCATCTAAAACTCTAGGCAATTTTAATAATAATTGTAAGGGAAATCTTCACCACACAAATGAGATAATGAATGTGAAAATACATTATACACCATAAAGCACATACACAGAATTATTAAGAGCATCTATCAGAGTGCTTTGTACATAGTACTTACGAAATGTCAGAATTTAATTGAAAAGAGATGTATAATGAAACTTCTATAAGTAGAATTCAGATCCTTTCAAGATCATGGGAAAAACTCAATTTATATTACTTGATATATCAGTTGTCTTTGATGTTATGAATCAAGATGAGTTCCTCTTGTATCTAAAGAGAATTTTTGTAGGATTATGTTTGGAGAAATTACAGTGGAATAAAAAACATGATTATTTTTAATTTCTCAATATCTCCAAATTTTCTATCATTCTCTGGTCAAGTAAGATAATACTATAGGGATCTTACATAAAACCCCAACTTACAATGTCCTGACCTAATCATCTGGATAATCTCTTTGAGTTTTCCTAAAATATGTTCCCGTCCCATTTTCTATGGGAATTCTCCCACTGATTACACAGAGAATGAGAATTTGGCGTGTGCTCTATAGACTCCATTGAAATGTGGCCACCTGAGGCATGTAGGGAGGGCATCCAGCTGGCACACCACATGTTGCCCTGGAGTGGTATACAATGAGAGGGATATTTTGGCTAAGAATACCTGGACAATCCTTACAAAGGCCCTGATTATGAAGAGGACTTCAGTATCATCTTTGTCTCTTGAGTGTAATATGAGCCAGGGAAACTTCTTTTTCTAAGTGTATGTATTTTACCAAAAAAAGCACTTAAAGAAAAATCAAAGAAAGCTGGGCCATTGATACTAGAATGTGAGCAGTATTCATGTCACTGGGACAAACATTTTTGAGAATCCCAGACATTTTAAAATTGGTGCTAAGGCATATTACATAATTGACCATAAAATGAAACATAGTAAACCGTAAAACAAAGAATGCAAAAAACACAAGATGAAAATTTATGTCTGTAGTGCAGTTGTTAGATATTATGAAAATCAATTAAGTTCATATACTACTCACTTAAGAAAAATCTGTTTATTTTATTTTTATTTTATGCAACTTATGACAAAGAAAAAGTCACACATTTGAACTGCAAAGACAATAAAACAATTTTGTCAATTTTAAATCTATTTTTTTTTTCAAAACACCATACGTGATTAGAACACATAATGCACTAGTATTTTTGCCAATTTCTGTTTTAAAACCAAAGCTGTTTTGGTATTACATAAGCACAGAATTTCAAAACTAGCAAACATATTTAGGGGTGAATTTTAAAATAAGCCCACTTGATTCTTTGTTAGATCCACTGTGAGTGCCAGGAACATTTTTGTAAAATTCCACTGGGGTAAATAGGGTAGCTAGGAAACGCTCCATGTAGTGAGAAAGCAGCATATGCATTATTTTCAAGTTTTGTATAGTTTTCATTTTCCTACAAAATGAATCTGGTGATATTTACAATAAAATGTGAATATAAATCTTAAGAAATTTACGATGTCACCAAATGCTGAGAAACAATTACAGCTGGGATTTACATTTGTATTTATGTGTTATTTTCCCTATAGATTCCAAAAATCAATGACGAGAAACTTTGATACAAAACACATCCTGGAGCTGAAAGACAGATTCCATCTATCAGTATAACCAATTGATACTATTTCTAAGGCAGAGTTTGACAGTAAGTGAAACAAGCAAACATAATGATTTAAATATGCCATTTCAACCACCAGAGCTGTCATTCAAGAGGCTTTTTTTTTTGTATCATTAATTCAATGCCACACAAACAGGAATCCTTTTCAATAAATGTTGGTGATGACTTTTTTACACAAAGGAAACCAATAACCATAGGGAAACTTCTAATTTGTCATCATTTGTCTGACATTACTTAAAATATTATAACTATGGCTTAATTTATACATAGTTTCTCCTAAAATCTCAAGAAAATCTCAATGATCACAGTGTTTTAAAAACTATGAGTCCCTATTT